>NC_136065.1:316048327-316648327 GCF_964261635.1 Lissotriton helveticus | reverse complement strand
CACAAAAATGTGGTTGAAGAGTAACCTCAAAATGTGGTTGGAATGAAAGAGTAACCTCAAAATGTGGTTGGAATAGAAGAGTAACCTCAAAATGTGGTTGGAATAGAAGAGTAACCTCAAAATGTGGTTGGAATAGAAGAGTAGTCTCAAAATGTGGTTTGAATAAATGTGGTTGGAATAGAAGAGTAACCTCAAAATGTGGTTGGAATATAACAGTAGCCTCAAAATGTGGATGGAATAGACCAGTAACCTCAAAATGTGGTTGGAATAGAACAGTAGCCTCAAAATGTGGTTGGAATAAATGTGGTTAGACTAGAACAGTAGCCTCAAAACGTGGTTGGAATATAACAGTAGCCTCCTAATGTGGTTGGAATATAACAGTAGCCTCAAAATGTGGTTGGAATATAACAGTAACCTCAAAATGTGGTTTGAATAAATGTGGTTGGAATAGAACAGTAACCTCAAAATGTGGTTGGAATATAATTGTAGCCTCAAAATGTGGTTGGAATATAACAGTAACCTCAAATGTGGTTTGAATAAATGTGGTTGGAATAGAAGAGTAACCTCAAAATGTGGTTGGAATATAACAGTAGCCTCAAAATGCGAGTGACAAAGGAAGGGAGGGAGGGTTAAAGAAACCACACAGAGACAGAACAAAGCAGCAGCACTACCTGAAAACTTCAATGGCCGCAGCCTTCCTGGCTGCATTTTACTTTGCTTTCTGTGTTAAAATGTTATAGTGCATTTTGCTAACTGAAGAACTGCATTAAAAGGACAAGAGCAAAGCCATCATCGAAGGAAAAACGGCAAAACTAACATGAAAATGGGAGGCAACACCAGCATGAAAACGATAATGGCGAAAGCCAGTATGTGAGCGTGAGAGGGCAAACCCAGCATGAAGATAACGAGAGGGCAAAAGTAGCATGAAGATAATGAGAGGGCAAAACAGGTATGAAGAGGACGAGAGAGCAAACCCAAGAGGAAGAGGGCGACTGAGTAAAAACCACATGCAGAGGACGAGAGAGCAAGCCCAGCAGAACAGAATCGGAGAATAAAACAGGTATGAAGAGGGTGAAAGGCAACACAGGCATGAAGAGACAGAGGGCAGAGCAATCAGGATGATTCGGGGGGGGGGGTGGGAGGGCAGACATGAAAAGGATGAGACAACAAAACAATCAGGAAAAGAGTGAGAGTGCAAAATAAGCAGGTGAAAAATGACAGAGCAAAACAGCACAAAGAAGGTGACGAGCCAAAACAAGCATTAAGAGATGAGAGGGCAAAACAATCCGAAAGAGCGAGAGGGCAAAACAAACATGAAAGAGGAGAGAGCAAAACAGTCAGTAAAAGAGTGAGGGCAAAACAATCAAGATGAGGCTGAGAGGGCACTCTATGTGCAAAAGCAGCATGGAAAGGGCGAAGGGAAAGAACATCGGCAGGAGAGGGCAAAAGAAGCACTCAGTGGGTGAGAGGGCAAAAGAGGGCACTCAGTGGGTGAGAGGGCAAAAGAAGCACTCAGTGGGTGAAAAGACAAAACCATCTGGAAAAGGACGAGGGCACAGCATGAAATAGTGTGTGTGTGTGTGAATGAATGCCCGCGCCCTCCCACGTCTACCTGGCAAGCTGCCAGGAAGGGTGTTTATTAAAAGCCCTGTTTTCTAGACCGAAGAGCGAGGTGTTCAAAGGCGACAGAGGGGTAACGAACCGATATTCTGCCAGGGCAAAGAGGGGCTGTACACAAACACGAACAGAACCAAAAATATACCAGTGCAGCAGTGAAAGGGTTACTCACACAGGCTCGAGTTGGCGGAATCAGCGTCCCGTGTGGTGGGAAACAGATTATGGAGCGTGAAGGCGCAGTGTTCTGGGGTGTTTCTGAGACTAACCAGGTGAGATAACGCAGACGTGAGGGGGGGGGGGGGGGCTGGAGGGGGGGATGATGCAGTAGCATAGCAATGACTATTCCTTCCAGAAAGGGGAGCGTGGTTTTAATTGGGTTCTTTTGCTGCTTCGTCCAACCTGCGCTGCGTGAGCTCAACCTGAAAGCAGTACAAAGGCCCAGTAGCTATTTCTGGCTCGTTCTCCCACGAGCGCACCCCCACCTCCCGGCGGATGCTGCCTCCCTCCATCGGAGCGTGGGGCCCGGCGGCATGGGTGACGATGCGCGCGGTCTGTAGGCCGGGCTACTGAGCGATGATGTGCGTGGCCCTGCAGGTGGGTGATGATGCACGCGGTCTGCAGGCCATTGGGCTGGGCCCTGCAGGTGGGTGATGATGCGCGTGGACTGCAGGCCGTGGTGCTGGGCCTTGCAGGTGAAGCGCGTGGTTGCAGGCCGGGCTACTGGGCGATGATGTGCGTTGGCCCCGCAGGTGGGTGATGATGCGCGTGGACTGCAGGCCATTGGGCTGGGCCCTGCAGGTGGGTGATGATGCGCGTGGACTGCAGGCCATTGGACTGGGCCCTGCAGGTGGGTGATGGTGCGCGTGGACTGCAGCCCGTGGCACTGGGCCCTGCAGGTGGGTGATGATGCGCGTGAACTGCAGACCATTGGGCTGGGCCCTGCAGGTGGGTGATGATGCGCGTGGACTGCAGGCCATTGGGCTGGGCCCTGCAGGTGGGTGATGATGCACGTGGACTGCAAGCCATTGGGCTGGGCCCTGCAGGTGGGTGATGATGCGCGTTGGGTACAGGCCGTGGTGCTGGGCCCTGCAGGTGGGTGATGATGCACGTGGACTGCAGGCCATTGGGCTGGGCCCTGCAGGTGGGTGATGATGCGCGTGGACTGCAGGCCATTGGGCTGGGCCCTGCAGGTGGGTGATGATGCGCGTGGACTGCAGGCCATTGGGCTGGGCCCTGCAGGTGGGTGATAATGCGCGTGGACTGCAGGCCATTGGGCTGGGCCCTGCAGGTGGGTGATGATGCGCGTGGACTGCAGGCCATTGGGCTGGGCCCTGCAGGTGGGTGATGATGCGCGTTGACTACAGGCCGTGGTGCTGGGCCCTGCAGGTGGGTGATGATGCACGTGGACTGCAGGCCGTGGTGCTGGGCCCTGCAGGTGGGTGATGATGCGCGTGGACTGTAGGCCATGGCGCTGCGTTCTGCAGGTTGGTCACGGTGCAGTGGACTGCAGGCTGTGGTGCTTCACCCTGCAGGTGGGTGATGATGTGTGTGGAGTGGAGACCGTGGTGCTGGACCCTGTAAGTGGAGGACGATGCGTGTGGACTGCAGGTGGGTGATGATGCGCGTAGACTACAGGCCGTGGTGCCGGGCTCTGCAGGTGTGTGCCTCAGAGCAGAACAGGAAAGGACGTGTCATGGCGACCTTCCAAAGTAACAGACGTGATCTGATTACATAGTTTGTGGAAACCAGGAGCAACCAACATGTTCAGCATCCATTTGTTGGCCTGCGTACATGACCATCACGGATGTAACTGTGTGCCCATGATACACTACACCAGTATCCATCATCCCCTTCCCACTGATCCACCCTTGCCCTCACCATGTACCCACTATTTGAACCACATACTTACCTGCCCAACTTTGCAAACTGTAGCAGTCAGTTACCCATGAATCCAGTCATCACCCGCCATCCACCCACCAACAGCAGTCCACAAATATAGCAAGCAAAGGAATGGGTAGGGGGTGAATGAGAATGCAGAGCAAAATCAGGTGAGATACACTGAAAGTGGCAAACACAAGGAGATGGACGGAGCGCTGAAACTTTTCAGACACTCACCCCCAGTCACAAATGTGGGCAGATTCCATCATCATTCTTTAGCTCACTTCACCTCAGTTCAGACCCAGCTCTATGCAAATCAGTCTTGACCCTGTGCCTCATGGGAACAGTCCAGCCCGAACTACCAAGCCAGGTCTTCCCTGAACCGGAAACAAGCATCCTGGGACCGGTTTCGGGGTAACACCCCTCTTCTAAACTGATCTATGACTAATAGAAAGAATTAGGTGACCAGCTGAGATGTGACTAAGAGTACTTTTTTATACCCATACTTGTAAGCGTTTATATGACTGTAGACATACTCTCAAGTTCAACTTAGACCTGACCAGACAACCTATATTGTACTGGCACATGCAGTTGAATCTAGAACAGGGTGTCCAATGTAGGCCCAGGAAGGCTGAATGAATGTAAGATTTTCAGGATATTTACATCAGGCAAACAGATGCACAATGAATCTGAATGGAAATGATTTAGCTAATCAGTGGATATCCTGAAAATCCTGTATGATCCTGCCCTCCCGGACCTTTGCTGGACTCCCCTGTTGTATTCACACGGTTCACTAAGAGTTTTCTGTAATATCCTGTGTCTGCTCCTGTGGAACCGTACAGTTATCCCCATAGTTCTAATAGGTCAGTTACCTCACCTATGATCCCCGATGCCTCCCGCCCTGTCAGTTGCTTTGGCGCCTCTGTGGCACGTGCCTTGGGCTGCTGGCAGTGACGTGTCTCCATCAATCGTCGCTGCTGATCACCTGCTCTGTCACTCAATGTCGAGATGCGAGTGGTCAGAGATGGATCAGGCTGTCCCTCTGGGGGACACGGCTCGGCGAGTCACAGCTCACCCTGGCACTGCAACGGGGTGATTTATCGCACCAGCCTGCTGGCACTGATGAATCACCGGAGGACAGCTGGAAACAACAGTCCGTAACTCAAAGGCATGCTCACCACATGTGAATAATTCACATGTATGACAAGGCGCCCCGGAATCACGGGACCTGCGTCGAGGAGAGACAAATGCAAACTTATTTTAAGTACAGGATGCTGATTTGACAAAAATGACGGACAGAAGAACTAGACGCTAATTTTACTGACGTACCAAGATACAGAATAGGTACAAATAAGTGATTTGGAAAGAATAACAAAATTAAGCCATTCTGAAGCTTTGTTCCACGGCTTCTGTTGCTAAAATGCAGAGGTTAATAATACAATTTGGTTTCCAGCTCAAACGGATCAAATGTTATTAAAAACGCTGCAGAGGGAATGCAACACCACACTTTCAAGAACTAACCCGTCACCATTCAGCTGCTGATTGCAGAACTCCTGCAGTTTAAGAGGGGACAGTTTTGCCCACATGGATGAGTGGGACGGGTTTTTCTGCATTAAAAATCAGAACCACAGGATGCGTGAACGTACTTCAACCCTGAGGGCATCGACAAGTGCTTAAAAAAATATTTTGTTGCACTATTCGTGCAGATTCATGTTTACAGCAGGCGCTGTGGCATGCTGTTTAGAAGCATCTCATTCAAGATGCATCTCTGAAGGGCCGATGTCTTGAATTCTAAAGTGGCGCCTATTGAGAGATGTGCACAAGAAACAGTGGTGGCTGCCGCCTTTCTAAAGTGGTAGGCAGTGCTTTAAATGGGGGGGGGGGGGGGGAGTGCAGGTACTCATCGGATTGAGCTGGGGGCGTGGCAAGGAGGCGGGGCTAAAGACGGGTCTAATAAAAAACCTTTGAAGGGTGCAAGATTTTTTTCGGTCGCGATTGGTGACAAATTGTTTCCCTCCGCAATTTATTGTTGATGCTCTTGCATGTCTTAAGTTGTACTATTTGACAGACTTGAAAGGTAACTATCAGATTTCCCTTTTTGTCAGAGGCACCTGTATATTCACATTATGGTAAACGTTATATTAGCTGATAAAAAAACACACGACTTAAAAATACCACCCTCCCCTCAAAATTATTTTTCTATCCAGCTGCCGCCCCCGCTTTAGATAACACTTTTTGGGATGAAGAGATCCTAGCCTGCCTCTATCCTCTGATGTCCCTAGCCCTTACTTACTAGCCCCATGTCCCCTCCGATGCCCCATGCGTCTCTTATCTTTTCTTTTTTTTCAGGTGGTCACCCCACCTTTCATCTTAAATGTCCCCTCATTTATCCTATCAAATTCCTTCTCTTGCTTTTCTGTGATACCCCTCCCCCACTTCAAATACCAGTCTCTGCCACTACAGCTGTCACTCTGTCCTCACTCAACAGGCCCCTTCCACCCACCTGCGCCATTCTCGAAAGCCTTGGCTCTTTCTTGGGACACCTCCCCACCCCCGACTCAGATGATCCTCATCTCATCCATCGGGTGCTCCATTTTAAACCCACTGCCCCGCGCCCACAGAGTATTCTCTACTATAATTTGCTTGCCCCTTTCTTCTTCAGATAACCCCTCGATTTCTTCAGCTGACTGTGCTTACACCCCTTCACTCCTGAAAACTCTCCTCAGTTGTCACCTTTCTTACCCACCAGCTACTGTGCTATCCTTTCCTTTCCGTCTTTTTCGCATAGAAAGGGAAAGCCAGAGCAAATTGTGCTTTTAAAAGAGCTTCCATTTCTTCCTGCGCGCAGCTCCCTGATGGGTGAGGTCATACCAGAGGAGCAACTTAAGTCAAATTTCGGAGCGGTGGCCTAGGGAAAAAGTTCGGGGGGGCGGGGGGAGAGACTGATTCTTAAAGCAAAAAAGTCAGAGTGGCTCTGCAGGGACTCTCTAAAAAGGCGTGAAACACATCAAAACCTCGTTAACAAGAAAAAAGGTCTTCCAAAGACCTTTGTAGTGCTCGGGTGCGGCTGTACGTGTGCCCGGGAGGCTGTCTCAGCCCCGGCTGCCACACACGACGGGGGCGGGTAGGGGCTTGGTGTTAAGTCCAAAGGGCATTGCGCACCTGCTCTTCCTTGGCGCCATGGCGTTACTGCCCTACTTGTGAAATCACTAATATGTGAGCATGCCCCGCAGTGTAGAAATGCGATGCGTGCTCACATGACAATGTATGACAGTGAGTACCGGTACTCTAATTGGTAAAGGAGAAGTGCCGGTACTCTTGGGGGAGAAAAAAAGAAGTGCCGGTACTCCGTACCGGTGAGTACCGGCCCATTTAAAGCACTGGTGGTAGGGCAGCCGCGGGTAGAGGGAGCAGAAATAATATAAAAGTAAAAAAAAAAAAAACTTGCCTCTGCTCTTGCTGACGCATGCCTCGCTGTTCCTCTCGTTGGGCCAGAAGGGTATGGGCCCTCAGGGCACAGGCTCCACACCCAATCCAGACGCTGCTCTCATTGCATGAGAGCTGCGCCAGGATTGGTCTAAGTGGTATAGTTTGCTGCCCAGACGGTGCATTGGAGCCTGTGGCTTTTCTCCAACAGCCGGGTTGGAGAAACATAAGTGCGTATGTGTGTTTGGTCGGCATAGAACAGCCGGTCAAACACATATGCACACTTATAAGTGCATACCACTCCACCTCCCTGGCATGCCCTGCCCCGCCCTATACTTATTGTATTGTGGGGCTCAAACAGGATAAATAAAATGATAACATAGTGCTATTATTGTGAGAAGTTGGCCTGATATATGATGCTCACTAGTTCTAGTGATCACCTTGTATCAGACCAAACAACCCTTATGGTGATTGGTTGTAAGTCAACCTTATAGACAAGCTATCCTAATGGAAGCATGGACAAAGCAGTCTTAGGCTAAACTCTTTTGGCATGTGAAGCCAGCTGTCTTACCACAATATAACCCCTTGAATACCAGATGAAAGGACACCACACAGGTTGTTATGAAAATAAACAGTATATTTATTAATAACAACACCTCTGAACTCTTTATGAGGTCAGAGGGCTAAGCACATGACAATCTCTTAAGAAAAATACGATAAGTTGCACAAAATTACAATGGTGCCCTAAGGGCCCGACAAACCATATACTAAGTAAGTGGAATGTGAAAGTCGATAGAAGGAATGGAGCTGTCCAGAGGCTGTAGGATCGATGGGACCACGCTACACTAACTCTAGGTAAGTAATAGGAGGCCCACGGAACGCGTGTGCAGAGTGTGAACTCACACGCGAGATGCGTAACAACGTCTATGGACAGTACAGTTCAAGTTAAAGGTGAGTACGGACAATCCTGACTAGGTAGGACTAAAGCGACTGTGGAACTGGACACTAGGACAGTTAAACTACCCTTGAGCACCAAAATGCTCTCGTTACCTCACCCACGGGCTGCGGGTGCATAGGTGTCAAAGTGTGTCGGGTTCTCGCGTTGAAGTCTATGGAGCCTGGAAGAAAAGATGCTGCAGGCGACCAGGAGGAAGATGTCCGGTGCGATCCAAGGGTGGATCGGTGAAGAAGAGGACCTGAAAGCAGAGTGGACAGTGTTCAAAGTCACTGCTAGTGACCGGTGTGGAACCAGGAAGGAACCAGATGCTGTCGTCGCGATCAGGTGAAGGGTGGACGCTTGACTCTGCAGCCACGTGGACCAGGAGGTGTCTTCGACGACCAGGATGGAGGCATGAGCTGTCCCACGCAGGCTCTCGCTGTCGGCGGTGTCGGATCCGGGATTGGAGTCAACAGGCCTTGGCAAAGGCAACCCACGCGGTGAGTGGAAAAGACGTCTGGTGCGGACTAGGAGAGTCCGGGGTGCCCCTCTTTTGGAAGCCGGCAAGTGACCAGACAACGCGTCGAGCAGCAAACAAGCAGAAGGGCCCCACACAGATCTCGTGGAAGCTAGAGGGCTGATCTTCGGTGCAGGGGCTGCTCGGGGCTGGGGCTTCTCAATCCCCAAAGCACTTGGTCGAGTTTACCTCGGGAGTCGTGCTGGAAGCGAAGTGCAGGTTCGTTCAAGATGGCCGGTCCCACGTGTCTCGTCGCACCCACGGGTCTCAGCTTTGCTGTAGAGGTGAGTTGAGGTCGGAGAGGTCTGGGAATCCGGGTCTCGTCGGGCTCTGAAGTCTGGATCCTCGAGGGAAGACGACAAAGTGAAGCTGCTGGACGCTTGATGGTGCCTGCAGTTGCAGGGTGGACACTCCTTGTCCACAAGGGAGATTCTTCAGTCTTCTGGGGAGCAGAACGTCGAAGTCCAGAGTTTCTTCTTGTAGAATTTGTTCAGGATAATCTAATTTGGAATGGGACCAGCTCCTACCTTTATCCTACTAAAGGGGGCTGCACTACTGACTAGGTCTCTCCCCTGGGTGGGACCAGGAAGGGGGTGGTTACACCCCCTATCCTTTGTCCGGTTTCCCGCCAGAGCTGGGGCTGGAGTGCCCCAGCAACTGGTTTGAACCGGTGTATGCACAGGGCACCTTGTGTGCCCCAGGCATGTCTCATTCCTTTCAGGCCTGTCCTACCCAATACACAAAATCCTGTCTGGGGTGGTGCTAGCATCTCCCAAGGCAGGAGACCCTTTGTCCAAGCCTCCCTCGCTGGAAGGACTTCCAGCAGCAGGAGGTCAGACTTGTGTCTGTGGTGGCAGCATCCATTTTGTGATGCCAAGGCTCGAGTTAACTTTAACCGGGGTTCTCAGTTACATACATGTCGTGCCCCTCTAGAAGGGTGGAATGCTACCCCTGTCGCCAGAATTGGCGAGGGGGTAGTATTCCAATACGTATGACACCTTACTCGACATGTTTTGATAATGTTATACCAGAGTTAGCATTTAACCGCGAGGTTGATAATGCACTTAAGAGTATATGGTATAGCGTTATCATGGAAACAGCTAAAGGACTTGGTTCCGAAAGCTGTAGACAGGCTCAGCTCATGCTAGAGCACCATCTCACATAATTCCAAGCACTCTGCCTTCAGGATTGATAAGGCCTGCCATAGGAGTGACTGATAGGAGGATATGTGTCCATTTTTAGGGTTAGATATAGGTAAACTATATCTATAGCAAAGGGTGATTACATCACCTTGCCCCAGCTGTCATGCAGCCAGTTGTGTCAGTTTTAGATGGCCAGCCAGGGGTGGCATAATATATGCTTCAGCCCCTGGTAGGCCCTGGGTACACGTATGCCCTGGATACCTTAGGTACACTGTACAGGGACTGATAAGGTGGCCCAGTACCAATTGGTAAATGCACCTAAGGTACATGGAGTCCATTTTAACAGAGAGAGCAGGAAGCCTGGGGTCCTGAATAGCAGGATCCCAGGCCAACTAAGTCAAAAACCAGCAAAACACTAGGCAAAAAGTTGGGGGTAACCATAGTCAGATATCCACCTTCCTACAATTATCATCTTATTTTTCGTCTGCTGGCACGGGCTGTGGGGCGACGTTCCTCCGCCATTACGGAGGAGCTGCCCCTGACTAAGAAATATGAAATGTACATAGATTTTTTTCCATTGCACCTGAATGGAAATAGGTGCTTTCTGATGCTAGGACCCCTGGTTAATCTTAAAACCGAAGGCCCATTTAACACAAAGCTGGCATGCTTGAATAAAAGAGAAAGAGCTTTAATTTCAAGAAGCACAAAGATGGAGGTTTATTTTACGCTAACTTCAACACTCCCAGTGATTTCAAAACTATTTTGCTATTGAAGGGAGAAAGGACAGTCGGTAATACAGTGGCATTACTGCTTACACAGAAAACCTAAATCAATCAATTGCTGATTAGTAATATTTTGAATAAGCTCTACTGAATTTGCATCGGTTTCCTATTAAGCAAACCATTTTTACATCTTTAGGATCACTGTGTGTCAATGTATGTGTGTCAACATGTAGTAAAATGTCAAAATAGTGTAATAATCCCATATGAGGCATATCATTTGCCTCAGGAAAAAAATGCTGCATGATCTGAATTTCATGGCCGCATTAGTTACTGGTTCTACACGGGTCCCACAGTCGTACATTCGCCTTCAAAACACTGAAAAACAAAGATGCTTTACGGTAACACTGTGCATCAGCCACACTCCACTTCAGCAGCCAGGAAACAAATAAAAAGCAAAACTAAAGGCCTTTCTTAAATCACATCCCTCTAAGAAACAGTAACCATAGTTCAAAATAAGCATATCTTCTTTATTCACAAGCATTGTACATTTGGGGTACATATTTAGAAATATTACACAGCAAACAGAACCAGCTCAGCAGACAGGCCAAGTCAGCCAATAATCCCTTCAGCCCAACTGCACAGATCTGGCCATCAATTTCCAACTTATACTGATAATAAAATAAACATAACGGAAATGGACTTCTTGTACGGATATAGCAAGTGGTTCACTTCATTTACATTGATAATTAAAATGAGCTGTATTGCACTCTGAATACAGTCCAGGCACAGTGTTCTGCAGCATGAACACACTTGCATGGGAAGTGCTTTGTTCCTCGTTAGGGGGTAGGAGGCACTATATCCATGCTAAATGCACAATTCAACTCAAAGATATTCATTTTCACTGCTGCACAAAGTCAAATAGAATTTGCTAGGGCTGCAGCTTGTAACCTGAAGTTTAGATATAGCACCCTGCAGCATGTCACTAACCTCCTAGTCCTAAACTATTTTACAGGCTTAGCAAAATGTCTAAAATACTACAGTTGAGATAGAAAGATACAGTAGATTTTCTAGAATATCCATTCGGGGTGTTAAAGTCCTTCCATATGAATGGATACAACTGAACTATGTTTAGAGTGTTTTGACATCCTAAAACTTAGCGTGGCGATTTGAGTTACTTACAAATAGTGTGGCTGCTCTCAGCAAAGTCCAACACAAACTTTCTTTCGAATGACAATCACGTTTTTACAATTGTTTTCAGCTCGTGGTGTTAAACCGCCACCAACACTATCCGTGTTGCAGCCCGTGAGCATTGCTTCCGGGTGAAAGGTTTGCACAAAGGGAAATAGTTGAGATGCCGTTTAAGCTGGCCAGACTTGGCACAGCAGCAGATTTCACCCTTTCCTCCCAGCTGAAGGCCGCCCAGGCTGACACATGACGGGGCTCATGCTGCTTGAATGGACGAAGGGGGCGAAATTTAGGAATTCCGCGTTACGCGCGCATCGCGGAATTCCCCCGCGGAATTAGTCAGCACTGGGCGTAATAGTACAAACATACTGTGGGACGTCTTAAAACTAATCGCTTTTAGGGTGCTTGTATAGCCCCATTCCACCGCTAGAGGGAGCCACCTATATAAATAAATAAATGTATACATAACATTGAAATCCTTCGGACCCTGCGTGAGGCGGAAACGAACATGCGGATGCTTTTGTTTTCTTCAAAGAATCTGATCTGGTCTACTGGTTGTGGAAACAGTTTCTTCGAACTCGACCACATTCCGTGATCTTTGGCAAATCCGCATTTTCTTGTGTCTTGGTTTATTTATCTACCAAATGTGAAAGCGCTTAGAAACAGGCCCCAGAATGATCCTACCCATTAAGTTCTCTATCATCTTGAAACGACAATTCCGGGTTCATGTCAAACTCACAATCTGGGTGTTTCAGAGGTCGTTGCTTTAAGGCGGCGCTAGATGTCTGCACCACCACACGTTTTACGTCAGTGCGTGCGTAAGGAGGAACAGAATAAGCATGTCAACAAACTTTATTAAAACTGGTTTCATGGGATCGCATTTCTGCCTGAACGGTAAACGGCGGCTTTTGTAGGACTTTCTGTAGACCAAGCTGCGTGGTGAGACACTTGGCAGTGCTTCCGAGGGCAGCAGGCACTAGCATCATATCAAAGCGCTATATTCATTAAATTGAGGTGCCTACGCGCCGACAGTGGGTCAGAACATCGACAGCCATTAAAACTGATGCAGGCAGGCAGTGGCTGGCTGCGGGTCAGAACTTCCACAGCCATTAACTGAGGAGCATTAGCAAGGACAGCACCACTATCTCTCAAAAAGAGGGCCATTGGCACACGGTCACAAACAGTAATGGCCGCATCTGTGCCATCTTGAAGATTGTTGGGTACTCAGGTAATATATCGCTTGAGGCCCCCTATTCATAACAACGCTAAACGTTTTTGCTACACTCAGCTAATCCAAGCCCTCGTGATGATGAACAATTTCTAATTATAAGTTGAACCTTCAGAAATGGGGGGGGGGGGGTCAAATGCTCAAGCTGTCCAGAGCAGTGCTTAATTTGTAAAATATTAAGTGCCAGGGCTCTGAACCGGAGGCCACTGCAGCTTGCATCACCCATCGTCTTTGTTATTGCTGCCAAAAGACCAAATAACCATCTCTCTTGCATGTAAATGTGACCGCTCAGATTATTCCAGGTCCCCAAAGCTAATGGAATGGCTGGGGAGGCAGTTATTGGCACTATTTTTATTTATATTGTATTCGTAAACAACCGTTCTGCTCATCTCTAAATTAGATGAGCAGTGCCACCATGTGGTAGGCTCTTCTAAGTATGGTGTTGACAATTAGTTGCCAGTACCAAGCACCTGAAACCAATTAAGTGCCGGTGCTGAGCACCGGAAAGCACCGGCTCAAATTTAGCACTGGTCCAGAGTCTGTCAGTAAAACGGTACATAAG
Source organism: Lissotriton helveticus (assembly GCF_964261635.1). NCBI lineage: Eukaryota > Metazoa > Chordata > Amphibia > Caudata > Salamandridae > Lissotriton > Lissotriton helveticus. Next base: position 316,635,113 of record NC_136065.1, on the reverse strand, counting down.
AAAGCTTGCACAAGCACTGATAGGGTCAATCCACTCATTGATAATGTCTTTTTGAGCTTAGATGTAGAATTATATTGTCTCACAACAATATTTTACAAGAAATTCAGTGTCTACTAGTCTCATCCTCACAGTGTAAGAAAGACATGGTAAAGGCCACTTGGTGGAGGTTTAGTGGACCAATGCATGATATTAAAATAAGCCATATGCTCATAGTGCTTGAAATTGTAACTTTAATTGTCGCATATCTGAATTTTGCAAATAAACCTTGCTTCATAAGTGGCATTCTTGCTGAAACTGTGAATATGTAAGTACTGCTTTGAGGAGTTTCCATTGGGTGAAATCAATTTTCTCCTTAAAACCCTTCGCCTGCCTTGCATCTCATTCTCCTCTTTTAGTATGTATACTTCTCTGGCTATATGCGGACTCTCTGCTCCACTGAATAAGAGAGATAGGAGAAGGACGCAGAAGTAAAGAGCCTGTTATAGCTAGGTCAAGCACAGGGGGAAGGGAGGCAGAGATAATGATGCCGTAGCGAGATGGGGAGATAAGTAGCGATGCAAGATAAAATAAAAGAAAGGTGAGTTATCTAAAAACAAATATAAGAGGAGGTGGAAATAGGAAGAGATAAGTAGAAAACGAGAGGGTGAGAGATAGGTATAGATTTAGAGCGAGGTAGTCAGCTAGAGATAAGAGGAAGGAACAGTAGAGAGAGGGATATTCGTGAGATACACTGAGGGGTGAGGTAGAGCGAGGGGAATGAGAAAGAAGGGTGAGGTGGAGTGGGCAGGGAAAGAGAAGTTGAAATGGACAGGAATTAAAGAGTTGAGTAGAAAGAAATGAGGTGAAAGAGGTAAGGTACAGAAAAAGAGGAGAGGTTAATACGGCGGTAGACAGTGGTAAAGTAGAGCAAAAGAGAGAGGGAGTCAGGAAGTGAGGTACAGAGGGTGAGTTAAATCACAAAAGATGCAAGGTGAGACAGAAAAGGTTGCAGAAAAAAAGAGTAATGTAGTGAGAGGGTAGGTGAGGGATCATGAGTAGAAAGAACGAGCGGTGTTGGAGAGGAAAGGTAGCACACAAAGTGAGATTAGGGGGTCTCCAACCTTTTCTGTATTGAGAGCTTCTTATGTTCAATAAAACACATTAACAGCTACTAACATTATTAGTGCAGTATAATTTCTATTTCTTTATATGTATATTAATTCAACCAAGCAAAATCTTTCTAATTTAATAAGCTGGGCTGCACACAGGTGAGCTACTCAGAGTTAGCTCAAGAGCTACAGTAGCTCACGAGCTACTGGTTGAAGACCCCTAGATGGTGAGAGAAACGCAGAGACAGGTGTAAGCTGGAGAGAAATGAGGTATAGCGAGCAGTGAAGGATTGAGTGGTTAAGTCCAGAGTTTAAGAGAAGGAGAGAGGTTTCGTATAGAGAGAGAGAGATAGAAAGTGACAGTGAGATGAGGTTGATGGAGGAGTTATATACTGAGGTGAGAGGGAAAATGAGGAGGTGAGCTGCTGAGAGAAGGGTGAGATAGAAAACAGCTGATGTGGAGAGAGGGAGGCACAGTGGTAGACTAACTTTGTGCCACCCTCGCTCCACATCGGATGTTTTTGCTCTCTACCAGATAGAGAGCAAGCGATGAGGTTCTCAGAGATAGGTAAATAGAGGAGTGATACAGCAAATTATACGGTATTGAAAGAATCGAGGTACAGAAGTGATTGAGAGGCGTAGATACATGGAGACGCGGAGAGAGGTACAGGGGGGGAAGAGGTTGGTAGTAGAAGAAGTGAAGTGAAGGTGAGAAACAGGAGAAAAATATTTGAGGCATAGAAAGATACAGTGTAGTAGAGAGAGGTGGCAGAGGTAGTCAAAGGGAGGGAGAGATAGAGCAGTGAAATAAAGAGAAAGGTGGGGATTTAGTAATTGGCGAGGTACAGACAGATGAGATGAAAGCAGAAGAGAAGAGAAATGCGGGGTAAAAAAAGGAAGGGGGACGTGAAGAGAACGACAAAGTAGACAGTAGGGAAGAATACGTTACATGGAGATAGAGAGAGGTACGGTAAAGTGAGCAAGGTACGGAGAGGGAATCAACCGAGCAAAGGAGAAGTGAGGCAGAGAAAGATGGGTCAAAAGAAAGCTAGAGAGTGTTGGGGTAGGGATAGGAAGAGAGAGAGAGAGACAAAAGCAGAGGTAGCCAGATAGAGAGAGGTGGAGAAAAGAAAAAGAAGTAAAAGAGAGAGTAAGTCAGAGTGGGTGATAGAGAGTTTATAAGAAAAATGTAAAAGTTAAATCGGCTTGCAGTGGTTGCCCGCAGCCAGACAAGGAAAGCAGTGAAGAGGAGGGGCGCTCTGAATCACAGGGTGGGGGGGCAGACACGATTCAGATTGTAACTCTTTATTATGTGCTCTAGTCACAATGGCAAAATATGCATGCTTTACAAATGCTAAAAAAAAGTCTGTATAATAATGTGCGCCTGCCAACGTGATTCGTGTTTTTAAAGAAGCATTGCACTCGTCTGACTTGTTTTGTATTAATTTCGCTGTCCTTTTCATATTTACCAGCGCACACCCCCTCGCCATTATACATTCTGTTCCCATCACCTTTTGAATGATTCTATTTTAGCTAAAGTCGAGTTGTGACACTAGGGCACGTGAACCTGTGTTAGCAGGGCCCATGCTCGTCTGCCGGGATCAAACCCTGTGGCACCCTCTGGGCAGTCGAAATTTCGCCCCCACCCTCTAAACAGGCCTTTCAATGTTGTTCTTATCTTGGCATGTTTACTGTGCATTCAAAGACACAGGTAAAATATAAGCCTCTGACTTCGAGGGAGCTTGGTGTTTGCTTTTCTTTCTCGGACTTCAAAGTGAGAAGGTTTATCTGACAATCTGGGGGTGTGAAAATAAAAGGCTTTGTTCTAGCACACAACATTTAAATCTTCATAAATTAACTGTGTAAATATTTCAGAATATATCGGAATTTGGTAAGCACAATTCAATTGAAAATATTTTGTCTGTAATGGCAGTGCACTGCCACACCATGCCTACTCCACTCTATGCCACTCTACACCCCTCCACTCTATGACACTCTTTGCCACTATATTCCATTACTATGCCACTCTACGCCGCTCTAATCTACTCCTTGCAGCTCTACCTCATTCCACTCTATGCCACGCCACTTTACACCACATCACTCTACGCCACTCAATTCCACTCCACTCTAAGACACCCTACTCCACGCTACGCAACTCCACTCTACTCTACCCTACAAGTTTACTCCACTCTGCGAGTTTACTCCACTCTATGCCACTCCACTCTATGCCACTTAACTCTACACCAATCCACTCTATGACACTCCACAACTCTACTCTTCTGTATGCCCCTACGCTACACAACACTCCACAACAGTCTACGAAACTCTACACCCCTCCACTTACAACACACCATACTACCCCCACAACCCAATGCCCCTCCATCATACGCCACAATCTATGACACGATACTCCATGCCACCACACTCTACTCCACTATGTGGCAGTCTATGCCCCTCCACTATATAACACTTTACTCCACTCTACCCTATGCCCCTCCACTGTATTCCCCTCCACTCAACGCCCTCTCCACTCTACTCCCTTCTACAACACTCCACTCATTTCTAGGACACTTTAATTCACTCTACGATACTTTGCTCCACTCTAAGCCACTCCACTGCATTCTACAACACTCTAAGACACTCCACTCTATGACACTCCATGCTACAACACTCTACACCCATCCACTCCGACACTCCAAAACACGCCACTTTACACCACCTCACTGTATTCCACTCTAAGCCACTCCATGATACTACTACATTCTACGCCACTCCACAACACACTCTTCCCACAACAATCTATGCCACTCCACAAACCTCCACTCCACAGCACTCTACTCCACTTACGCCACTCCGCAACATTCCATGCCTCTCTTCTCTACACCACTATCTCTTAAACATGCTGAACAGCAGCCACACAGCCGCAGAGTTTTTCGCATACTTATGAATTTGCTGCATTTACCACATAATCCATTATCTGCTACATAATCTGCACATAGTGAGAAATATTTTTTGTTTCTTGCTCAAACGGATCAAAAGTTTCATACAAATGTGGCAACTTGTGTTCCTGCACACCAGAAGGCTTTTTGCAAAGGTCGATTGGTCAGCATACAGTTGCTTATTGCTGTATTGGAGTATTAAATTGGTATTAACAAGGTGAAATCGTGTCCTATACAGTGTTAACAAATGACAAAATAATGAAGTAATATTATCACAAAAAAGTGAGGCAAAAAAAGTATGTGCTTTTACTTGAGCATAATTTAGTCCACTCTGCCGCATAACTTGGTCCTCCTCTGCCGCATAATTCTAGTGACTCTGGCAGTGATCAGCATTAAGATCAGTGCAATAACCTGTCTGCCCCGTGTAATAATGTGTTCCTGTGGCCACAATACCCATCGGAGTCTCCAGTGAGATCCCTGGTTTATATTCTGTTCACTGCTCTGGGCACAAAGGTGGAGTGAAAGGACTCGGAAGGCAATCTGCTCACATCCAGAGCTGCTTTTAACGTGCCCTTTCATGGCGGCGCTGGGAGGAAGCGCGCGCCGCAGACTCGAGGCGGGCCGGGTTTGTATGTACACAGACGCAGTGGTGCTCGGATCCGCGAGCGGGTCTCCTGCTGGGGCCTGCTTGCAGATGTCTGCGGCACCGGCTGCCTCCGAGGGGCTGGGAGTGTAAACAAAGCCATAGGAATGTGGAATAAAACAGCCATTTTAAGAACCTCGCTTTCGCATGTTTTTGCACTTTACGGCTTAACTCTCTGAGCCCCAAACGCACTGCGGCGCTACAAAAACGTAGAGGTTTACTGGAGGCATTCTACCTATAGTATTTCAACATATATATATATATATATATACATACATATACACATATATATGTATATATATATGTATATATGTGTATATGTATCTATATACATACCCACATATACACACATACATATACACACACATACATATACACATATACACACACATACATATACACATACACACACACATACATATACACATACACACACACATATATATATATATACATATACACATATATATATACATGTAGACTCCCCGACCGCCTCACACTCCAGCGGCATCAGAGGACACGCTGTCTAATGGCAGTTCATACCTGCATGAAGAGGAGCTGTTACTTCACCAGCCTCTCCGACCCTGAAGCCATCGGATGTGCGGGGCAGGGAGTGAGGGAAAATGGACACCACACCTCATAGCCCAGAACATGTGTGGCAGTTCCTGCCTGGAAAGGCAGCAGGTCGGGTCTCCAATGGGAGAAGAACAAATCGACCAAACGGAGCCACAAGCCAGCATGAGGGAAACACTGCATGCTGGAGGATGCAGTCCTACTTAAGGGGCAACAGGTGACTCCGTGCCTTGTTTTCCGGGTGACCATGACTACTTCAGTTAGATGGAAGCACACAAAAGACTAACACCGGAACTGCAGACACCAGTGGCAACTTTTTACTAAAAGGGCATTCGATAAAGGACATTACCGAAACGCGGCATGCCTGATGTAAATAAATGTAAATGGTGAACTTTTTAACCCCGCTGTGTCGCCACATAATCTGCCTCGCAAGATGGAGATTAGCCTTGGGATACATATATACATATACACATATATATATATATATATATATATATATATATATACATACACATACATACACACACACACACACACATACACACATATATATATTTACACACACATATATATATATTTACACACACATATACATATTTACACACATATATACATATTTACACACACATATACATATATATATATATATACACACACACAAACACGCATATATACATATATCACGGACTGCCCTTATACGTGCCGCTGAAGCCCTCGCCTCCATGGGAAGCACGCTACACTGTGTAGGCAGGGCCAGCTTTAGGCATGGGCGAGCTGGGCCCATGCCAAGGGCGCCAATCTTTAGAGGGCCAAAAGAACTGTCTACATACCAGTCCTACAAAACAGCAATGCCTCTTGTCCTTTGCTCCAATGATTTTGTTTAAAATGCTGCTAATGGTCATTAAGGAGCAACAGCTGGTGCTTTTAGCACTGATTATCCCCCCTCCTTACCATGCCCTCTCATCTACCGCTCACCCCCTGCCGCCACAAATCAACACTCCCTCCCCTCCAAACAACTGGGAACCCGCCTGAAGGAGCTGAGGAGATTCAGGTGAGCTAGGGGAGGCTCAGAGATGTGTGTTCAGAGGCTAATTGCTGCTTTGATGTAGCCTGCCTGGGACTGGCCTGTAAAAAGGGACCGCTCCCTCATTTTATTCACCAGCCGTGATGACGGCACATTTCTTTCTGCCCAGGCCGCTATTGGAGTAAGGGCCGGCTCGATGTGTAGGGTCTGTAGGTGAAAGGATGCGGTCTTTGTTTTGGTCCTGTGTGGGAAGTGTTTCCATAGTCATGTGTGATGACCACTGAGATGCAGTTTTGTTATGGGATGCAGCACTTAGCAGCTTGATGGACGAATAAGTATGAGAGAGGCGTGCAATTTATGGTTTTCAGTAAGCCGGCAGCTCTAAGCAGCTCTGCAGGTCCCGTATAATATTTCCTATTTTAATAGTCCACTGAGCTGGTTACTGCACTGGGTAGTCCATTCTGAGATATCTTGTTTAGATTTTTTGGTCATGAGAAGGTGTATGTTGAAGGGAGACATGGATCAAAGAACTGTTGGGTTGGACTCTCTTACTATCATCCCATAACTGCCATTGTGAGACGTCAAAAGTGGTCATAGTATGTAGCAATTTGGCACCTCCAGTGGTGGAGTAAATTAAAGTCCTCCGTTGGCCAGCCACATGTGCCAGACCTCTTCAGATATTCCTAATCTGTCCAGATGATGACAGATGGCTTAATGCGGTGAACTGGTAGAGTACTGGGTAACTGACATGACCTACAGCAGGTCTGTCTTATATGAGTGTGAGAGTGTCGAGCAGTATAAGGAAATTATTATATAGTTTGTATGAATTACAATGGACTGCCCAACCACGGAGTGTTATGGAATTAGTTTGAGGCAGGAGGGATACATATTATATTTTAACTGCATTTATATAGCACTTACTACCCCGAAACAGGTTTTGTACCACTTTAAGCCGGGCAGCACGCTGCCCCAGCACCCAGGGTTAGTAAGTGTTTGGTTATTGGATTTAGTCTTGCGCAGTTAAAAAGACGTGTGACATCCCGACATGCACGCTTTGGGTTAAAAGCTCTCCCCACACCTGCAGTTAACAGCATGGTGAGTAGTAAGAGTAACACCCAGTACCCGAATATAAAATGATAACCCCCTCCCACAGAGGGAATTGAGATCCCCTAAGACTCCCATATCTGAGATATTCACTGGCTTTAGGCTGAATTGAGAACCCAGATGGGTGTCACCTGATTGCACCGGTGGTGCCTGCTCTACGCCCGGTAACATTTCACATTATGTCTATTGAACGGGCAATGTCAAACACTCCCCATATCTCAAACAACAGCCACGAACGTTTAAATCCTAGATGCTTCTAATCTGGCAAAAATCAAATTGACCAAAAGTCTGCATTACATAGTGGCGGAGGGAATTGGTTTGGTAGGGTGGGTGCTTTTGGTGAGAGGAGAGGAGTGTGTGTGGTGTATCCACAGGTAGCTTGCACTCCTGCCACTTGAGCTGCGTCTGTTCTGTGTGTGAGGGAAGCTTCAGATCTGCTGCCCGAGATGTACCAGTCATGTGTGCAAGGTTGGCTTGCCCTCCTACTGTACTCATACTGTGTGTGAGGGAAGCTTCAGAACTGCTGCCTGTAATGTACCTGTTCTGTGTGTCATGAACGTTGCACCCCTGCCACTTGTGCTGTGTCTGTACTGCGTGGAAAGCTTGCAGTGCCAGGACGTGTGTTGGATCTCTTCTATGGGACAGGGATGCTAGCACTGCCAGGGTCTACGCTGCGCCGGGTCTGTGTTAGAAGGAAGCGAGTAATGCAGTTTTCTGATTGACCTATTGTGTGTGTGAGAGAGAAGCTTGCACTGCCACGGTCGCTGCAGTGTGTGAAGCTTGCACTCTTGCTGCTCATGATGTACCCAAGTAGAAAGTTTCATATTTGTCAGAACACGTCCAAGATTATTATCTCAAAAATTCTTCCAGGATCGTGAAACATTTCTTAGAGTAAATTCTTAATAGATAGGGTGTGTCCCCCCTCTATCGCTAAAGAGGTCCTTCTCCCAAAAAGCTCTGTTCCTAAAGAGTCAGTGTTTCTCACAATGGGATCTATGCATGGGCACACTTTGGACCTGAAAACAGGGGGTTTGGAGGGGCTGGTGAGGGTTTACATTTGACTTTGTATTGTATTTTCATGCTGGAGAACTATTTTGCAAGCGACTAACATTATTGTTTTCAGCGTTGGGATCCTGCACAATGGATATGCTACGGAAAGAAAAAATATTTGAACAGAACACATTCTCAGCGAGGAAGAAGTTTAAAGAAAACAATACCAATCTGAAAAAAGCTCTTGAGCATTGCCTTTCCCCCTGCAAATCAATTGAAATACTCAAACCTAAGCAATTGTGTTCACAGAAGAGCCAACCTTCAGTAGCGGGAGCCCTGAAGTCTACGATACCCAAATGTAGCATACTCTCTTACTTCTGGGCACTCCATTCTCTTCCAGCAGGAACCCTACGGAGAACAGATGCATATGTAAGCACCAACTGCATGGAGAGGAACCTTCAACGGGCAAGGACTGACGGAAAATCTCTTCTATCAGTGTATCCATCCTGCCACTTTTGGTGAAATCATCATACAATTTACTAATTGCCATAAAGTGACACTGGACTTCCAGAGGTTTGGGTGTGGGCCACCTAGCATGGTCAGATAAGAAAAATACAAGCGACAATCTGTCCCAGAACAGAAATTCTCAGAAAATGTCCTCTGATGTGAATACCTTGATCTAGAGTTTGTCGAGGACCAGTGAAGCTAATACAAGGAGTAGAGCCACACATCTGCCAATTGATGGAGATCAACATCCTTCACATAGGGTACACAAGGATCTCTGACCCCAGTCCCTAAGACTGGGGATGTACATGGAGGCCTTCTCTGATTACACAGGCAAAGTCTACTGCTCAATACAGTCAAACGAAGGAACCTAAAACTGGGAGCTTTATTCTCCTACCGTGAAGTGCCAATCATGCATGTGAGCCTTGTACAATTCTATTGTACTGTGCAAGGATGCGTAACATGGCACTAAGCAGTGCATATCATAACACCAACTTTCAAATATATTGGCTGATCAATTTCAAAACCAATTTTTGATAGCTCATTGATCCAAGAAAACAGCCATCTAGGTCGTAGCCCACCAAGAAAATGCCAGAATGTCCAAGTAGCCAATCTGACCACTGAATAATGTGCATCTTGCAGATCCCGAGGCACAGTCAGTCTTCTGAAAGCACAGGCGAGCCGAACATATGTAGAGTGATCATTTTGAACACTTCTACTATTGCACTGGGTAAAAAAATACCAATAACCAGACCACCTACTAACTTTTCAGTTTGCTGGATTGTATAATAAACTTATGGAACTGTGGTTAAGAAGACGGGTCAAAACATTACAGAGCATCAGCCTCAATGTTACTGGAACATTTTGGCTTGCTGTTCATCAATGCTTAATTTAAGCCTGTGGTTGCATGTGGGGCCTGCCAGCACTACTTTCTGGGGACCACCACTCACGGTTCCTCTTCAGACCTTGATCAAGTGGAAGAGAAAAGAAAACATACATGGGTGAAATAAAGAGGAAAAAGAATGACAAATGAGGAAAGCTGGAGATAACAGGCAGGGAGAGCCTGGTGACGGATTTAAGAGGCAAAATCAAGACTACACAACCTTGGTATTCAGCACCCAGACCATTGAAAGTGCCAGCTGAGTGATTAATAGATAAACTTTGGGCACCGGCACTTAATGTTTTACAAATTAAGCACTGCTTTTGGCTGATCTGTTAGACAAAGTAGGTAGCCTCCACTACGGATGCCCACCACCTCTCGGGGGCTTAGTGGACATAATGTCTTATCGGCCAATGGCCTTTAGTTCGATTAAATAAACTCTAGAGACAAACCAGTCAAGCCCTACCTAGCCAGCCCGTGAGATGTCCAGGCCATGGTCATAGTATGTGTGTATATATATATATATATATATATATATATATATATATATATATATATATATATATATATATACATACACACACACTATGGAGTAAACTTTAAAGGAATAAAATTGAAGGATTTGCATTTTCGTGCTCCGTGCTCTTTGTTTGTGCCCTATGGGAAAGGGATTTGCAAAACTGAAGAGTTCTACTTTATATTTATATATATATGTATATATATATATATATTTATATATATATATACATATATATATATACACACACACACTACAACTGTACAGTATGTCCCCTGTTCCGTCTAAGTGTCTGAGGGGGAGTGGTGGCGCGATAAGACAGGACTTTAAAGGAGCATCTGCCCAGCTTATCGCCAGATCCTCTCTGCTTGGGACACATTTGTTCATCTCAAGACTGACAGAAGTGGACACAATAGCCAAAGGACTTAAGCAGGATGGATTACTGCCCGTGTGGATCAATGCCCCTCTCCAGCTGCTGGAAAATCAATTCGGATTCGCGCAGAGCTGGACTGTCTTGGGATGGGTAAGAGATAGATAAGGGAACGGCTCTTCATCTCATTCCGCATCGCCAGGACTCTCTTTCCTTTGTCGTGTCCAGCTATCATTTCCATCAAATCGTTATCCAAATGGCCAGCGGTACTGGCTCATGTCGTTGAGAAACAACAAGGTGGATTACGCCAAAACTCCATCAGCAGAAAGTGGCCAGAAAAATGATGCTAGAATCCTACTGGATACAGTTTCCATCTAGCCACCCACGCAAACATTATCCTATATAACTAGCACTTCTAGAAGCATCAGAACAGGGTGCTCGACCTCCTCCCCCAAACCAAACACACTTTACCCACTTCACAACCTCCTGCCAGCCAGTACACAATGCCTCGCTCCATAACTCTCCCTTACAACAAGCTCTCTACTAAGCAACACAAACCACTAGAGACAGACAACATTCTTCAACCAGCAAGCAATGCCCTAATTATACAGTTCTTGCCAACCAATACAAAGCCTGTCCCAATAGACGCAACCCATCATGCCAACAAACACTGCATGGACTACGCCATGCCTTGCTCCAATACAAGCCACCAATATTCTACAACCAGTAAAAAAATTCCCCTTTATAAATATTCCTGTCAGCCAGTCTGAACTGGGGTGGCTGAGGGGGCTAAAGAATGGTGATGGATTAAACCCAGATCAGTTGACTGGGGGTGAGTGTTTGATTTGCTCAAACGCTCCGTCCATCATCCCCTTTTGTATCGCTTTGTTTAGCCAATACACACAGCATCACCGTACAAATCCTTACAAACAATACAGCCTGCACACAAACCCCAAACTCCCATAAGGTGTATAGTACCCACTCCCCCAAAAAACATAACTGCTCCAACAAGTACATGCAGACCCCTATATAGTCCACTCCAATTCAGACCCCAGCGCTCCACAGTGTGAAAACACTGAGCCCTCCTCATGCAAACTAACACCTCCAACGAGTATAAGCTGCTTCCTCTCCAGAACCCTTCGTGGTCAAAATATAGTGTAACGGGTCCATCACACAACCCCCAACTAGTGTTGTAAAGTCCACACACTGAAGAAAGCAAAGGCATAGGTTTGTTAGGCCGTTAAAGTAACACAACAGAATCAGGAATCCCGAGCCATTCGTGCAGATCAGGAGTCACAAGCCACATATACGGTCAGGAACTGTTGACACTGCGCAAGAGCGAAGTGGCTTTGCAACTTAAAGCAATTTTATAAATGTTTTTTCTTCACTGAAAAAAAACAAAAAGTTAAAGGGACGATAGTTATGTTAGAATATCTATTAAAACATAACATTTAAAACTTGCAAAACTACTGAAATTCACAAGTTATAGTTATCTCAGGAAACTAGAACTCTTGACCTAAAGCCCTCGCCATGTACAGTGTTCATATCAATGATGTCATTTCAGAAGTTATTAGGGATGTTATCGATGCATTAATTGAGCAGGTCATGAGTGATGGAATATTTGAGGGTACAAGCAGTGCATGGCAAGCGTAGGAGCTATAGTTTTATAGGGCAAAAGTTATGATTCCCTTAAATAACTACACCAGTTGGATTTCAGTGGTTTTGTTAGTTTAAAGCGTTATGCTTTAACTGACATCTTTAATATAATGTCCCATCAACCTTTGGTATTTTAGTGAGTTTCGAATGGTTTTTTTTAATATAAAGGAAGATATTACTACAATTCCTAACTATAACGTCACTTTTGCCTTTGTTTTTTTCAGTGAATTACTAAGATTTTTTTAATGTAAACTAAGATGTCCATCTCCATGTGTAGCATGGATTTGTGAGGAGGGCCACACCCAACCCCCACGTTGGCGCCCAACACCCCATGCCCAAGCCCAAGCCCAACCTACCCACCGCACGGCAGGGAGCCACCACAACTTTTCATTCAGGTGGCGGCCAAACGATCACAACGTGTGCTTGAGCTTGTGGATCTTTGGATCAACTGTGGTGTGAAATATACATGACTTGTTGGCTTCAATTTCTGAAAAAATACTAACCACATTTAAACCAAATCCCAAACAGCATGTTTTCGGGATCATGGTCTAGCTTTCTGTCAAATTTGGTTTCCTTTGGTTCAGCTGTTTTTGCAGTACCGTTGTTCAATCTACCAACAGAAATTTGCATGGGGAAAATGCTTTTTGGAACCTCTTTTTAATCTGCCCCTTATTGACAAATCACCCCAAGTGTTTCCAGAAAGAAGCTGTGGTGAAGGACACTTTTTTGGTACGTTTCGTGAGGATTCGTGGAAAGGCGCCAAAGTTATTAACAAACCCAAAAATCCATTTCTTATACACATACAAATATGTCACTAAAATAAATGTCGCCCAATAAAACATGTCATTTGATGCAAGTGTAGTAATAAATGCAGATTCAGTCATTTTTACTGCCGTGAACAAATCAACCTGTATCTCATTACCACAGTGGACCTGCATCTTCTGGGGCTTATGGATCGGGATCATCCTTGAGAATTTCAGTGCTTCACATTATATGCCTATGTAATGAGATTACGCTCCGTGTCGGTTTCAATATCTAGGTTTATAACTAAAGCACATGAAAGACCAGCATGGCATAAATCGTACAAGAAGATGTGCAGGGGGAGTAGTATGTTACTTATTACCACTGGCGGGGGGGGGGGAAGGGAGGGGAGTGGAACAGCCTGACCCACTGAAGGTTTCTTCTCTTGACTCATGCATCATTCCTAAACTCACCTGTGGTGCTGATGCTGTGATAATAGTGGGTGAGCTGCTCCTTAAGTCATTGTTGAGGAGTCCTGTGGTATACATATAACTCTTCACTGGTTGAGTCAGTGGCACACAAGAGAGAGGGTTGCCACCTTCAGGGTGGTGTGGCTCTTTCTAAATCTCGAGGCAGGGATTCGTCCCAGATGAGTGATAACGAGTACCAGGGTTGCCTCAGTCTTCGTCTGTAAACCCAGGTGAAGAGTTTGCTGTAGATTATGAAGTCATAGCTCCTGAGCCATCAGAGTGTGGGATGTGACCATCAAAGTTTATAGTCATAAGCCATTGAATTTGGTCTCGTCAGCCAGAAACAGAAAGCCAAGTAGGTGAGCCAAGAGTCAAAAAGATGTATGCGACTCAGAAACCTAAAGCAATGCTGGTGAATCAAGAAATGAAAATCCAAAACCTGACTCAGTAATTAAAAGCAAGACACACATGCGTAAAGGAACGTAATGCCATGCACAGACTTTGAAACAAAAGGCCACATAGGTAGGCCGAGAACCACAAAGTGATGTGTGTAACTCACCAATATGAAATCTATGTGGGATGCAGAATCAATGGGCCAAAAACGCAATAATGTTACATGTAGACCTGCAATGTACAGCTATTCACGAAGCTTCACAAATATCCACCCTCCACCGTCAGATCCAATTATGTCAAGCTGATCATCACTGAACCAGTGAAGTGGTTTGCCTTGGAGCCATAAAGCCAGGATGCTGATCCACACTGAAGTTCCACAGGTACGCTTGTATATTATCTTGTGAGTGATAGCGGCCATTGCATTATTTCAAACCTGAAAGCACCACTGCTGTAATCAAGAAAGGGCCCACAAACCCTGGAGAGGTCCGATTGAATGTATGAAGCCAGAAATAAGATATTTAACTCTCCGTTTCTGTGAAGCTCGAAGGAGATCGATTCGTAAGTGTTACAACTTTTCCCGAATCCCAGAAGTCGTAGAGACCATCTAGAAGGTTTGTTTCAAGCCATGCAGTCAAGGACTAGCTCACGGCAGGTGTTGTGAAGGTTCAGGTGGACACATAACAATGGTATTGCATACGAGTAAAAGTGAATGCTCAGAGGTATTTCTTTAAAAAATGTTTTTTTGTGTATAACTGTAAAGTAAGAAGGAAAGTTGTTAGTCTACTGTATTCACAAGTTATAGTCAATATAAACTTTTAGATAAAGTCCTGGTTCCGCAGATTGTTTCAGGTACTGGTCAGTGGTATAGTTTCTTGGAAGATCCCAGTTTCTCGGAAACGCAGAACGCTTCCTACGACTTCAAAAGGCTGTATCTCAAGACCTCTGGTGGCTCATGGTCTATGCTTCACTCTTAGGAGAACCTCTAAAAATGAAGAAGTTGCTTAAGACTGGCCTCTTGACGAAATCAAGTATCTGGTCATTGTTCAGGAGAACAAAGGGGCACCAAAAAGAATCACAACTCCTACAACAAGCTCAAAAACTGGCTGCACTGGGGACAGCCATTTCTGAACCAACATCCAGCGTGGCAACCTCAAGGTGACCCTCAAGTGTGGTTCTGAGTTACTTTGCTGGTACTCCGGCGAGAGGGCAGCAATGTGCATTCGCTCATGCCATGCCCAACTGCAGCATGGAGGTATCAGGGCTGCTAAAGGGGTGTGCAAATAGTAACAAAGAAACAAGGAAACATTGTTGCAGAGACGAGTGGTTGCTTGCCAGGCACAGCACTTGGTCCTGTGAGTAGTTCAACTGCAGTTGAATAAAGATCATGGCTATTCTCCACAATCTCTGGTGGGACCTGTCTGAAGACATTAGAGGCGCTCGTGGTCAGCTCGTCAGGTGTCCTTCGGCTCTAGATCCAGGGAGGTGTACGGGCTAAAGATTGGTAGAACTGCACGACCGCAGACAGACTTTGCCTCTGCCTTAGGGGCTCAGGCAGCACCCCACAGAATGTCCAAGAAGACAACACAGTAGGACGATGCAAGCCTTGCCTGGGTGAGGTTTGTCAGTTTATTCTAGTTTATGCTACTATTTTTATACTCAATCGCTGGTGGTGGCTATGCTAGTTCCTCTCTTGAGCAGTGGGTATGCTTTGAAGGCTGCCTCCAGTATAGTCGGGGAGAGGGGAGAGAAATGGAACAACTGGGCATAGCAGGAGATTCCTGCTCCCAACATACTTCAGGTGCCAGGGTTTGGTGCCACCATGCAAGTAGCAAGCCACGGCAGCTGCTTTGTATTAATCTGTGTATTACAACCAGACAGCTTCTTTACAGAAGGCCTGGGACTGACCCAGGAGTTTCCACGGCCCAGCAGCCATAAACCATCTTAAATACATACATGCACACCAGATGTTGCAAACACTTGGTAGAAGAAAAGGGGACCATGATACTAGAGTAGTTGTACTGGGAAGCATGCAAACCTTACCCCTGAAATCCCGACGCACTGGCCTCCCAAAAAATAGGTAATGGCATCTTCTAGCATCAGATATTTAAAGGGCGGGGAAAATCGCTTTGAGAACAAATTGGGGGTGGTGGGAGGTGGGTCTCCCGATTCAAGTAGATACTGAGTGTCATGGAGGAGCACTGAAGTGGGTGTCAAGGTAGCTCCTGGGACAAGAACAGGGGCGGCTCCTCCATTAGGGCGGAGGAGCGTTGCCGCACTGCTTTCTCGCAGTGTGAGAAGCAGAAACATAAAATTGTATTTTAAATGGCATTTTAGGTTTCTGCTTCTCGTGCTGCGAGAAAGCAGATCAGTATGCCTGGTTGGGAGTGGCGGGTCGGGGAGGAGTGGCTCCCTGACCCGCGAAAATGGCCTCCCTACAGGCGCCTGGCTGGGCACCGTCTGCACCACTCAAATCGCTGCCATTGCAGCGTTGTGATTGGCTGTTACTGCTGAATGCAGGACCCGGCCAGGAGCGGAGGCGGCACGGGACCCGGTATGGTAAGTTTTTTTATTTTATTTATATCCTCCTCCTGCGCGAACCCCCGCGCAACCACCTCACCCGCTCCCCCACCTCCGAGTCATGCGGACCGCTACTGGACAAGAGTGCCACTGGAACAAAGATAGGTTTTGGCAAAGCTAAAAGGTCTGGCATTGGCTGCCAGCCTTTTAATATTGTCAATACTTGTTTTATTATACCTTTTGCAAAACTTTACTGTTGGGAGAGCTTCCGTGCTCTCATCCATACAAATATTTTAAAAATTGGCAATAAAATAAGATGTTTTGGGGCTTAAAAGGTCCACCTGCCCATAGTAATCCGGGTCCCTGAAGGTGGCTACTTTGTGTGGCCGCAGTGACCTGCCCCGTTGGCCCAGTGAGCGGAATTAAAATGTAAACGGCAACGATAAGCCAATGGATGAAGAGGCCTAGCTGAAAGCCCCTTTAAAAGTAGATCATGTGTAAAATTTCAGTAAAAATCAAAAGATCTTGTCTGAACGCCAACCCTAAAAATTAATAAAAATATATTGTGACAACCTTTGGAAACAACAGCAAAAAGTAGCGGGGTATGACTACAGGAACAAACCGCTGGAGACCGATCCAGCATTACAATTCCCTTTTCCCCAGCACGATTTGTTGTTCTGGTACAAGAGGCCTGCTTACATGAAACAAGAAACCCTGCCCTATATAGATACAGGTGAACAATAACAAGCTATGAGGGAGCTCGCCTGATAGACTACCCCTGGGGGGATTATGAACTGCGCCTTCGATAAAACAAGGCCCGGACTACAGCATTCTGCAGAACATGTTAAACTTGCATCCTTTCAGAACACAAGCACCAATTTCCCCATTTTTCTACAGAAAATAAACCCCACCTGCCTGTTATTTTCAAAAAAAGATTAGAATGAGAATATTTCAGCAGTGTAAACAAATGCTATGCAAGGGAAAGTGCAATGTTCCAAAAAGACAAATGTTAGATTGCTATACGTGCGTCCACGCTGTTACCCTACCAGTATATATGGTGCATATTTCGGTAAAACTGGCCTTTAGACATTTCCTAGTAAAACATGAACAGAGAACCATGCTCCTGGTTCAGCATTTGTGCAGAAGCTCGCTCCCCTCCCCCACCCGCGCCGCCCCCCTCGGGGGCCGCGAGGAGCAGCTGTGACGCTGTGCACTTGGAATGTGCATTCATTTAATATCCTAGGGACGGGGAGGAGGACAGCAGCCGAGAGATGAATGTCCGGCGAATGCAATTTTCTTATTAGCAACGTAGGAAACAGTGAATTAGAAACGCAAATGTATAAATCAGTAGAATGGAGCCGCCCGCTCCCCAGGCTCGGAGGGGGCGGCCGCCCGAGGCTTGCCTGGTGCGTTCCGAGGTCGGAGCAGAGGCCTCGCTCGGGAAGGGGCGAGGCAGACCCGTGATCCTGGCCATGGACCAGGCAGCCTCGTTCTCGGTCCGTCATCCAGCAATCCGGATGAACAGGTGCCGGGGGCCCGGGAACAGGTGGGCCCGAGGAACAGGCCAACGAGAAGAGAGCGCGCGCCATGAATATCCCGGTCTCTCGCACGGGACCATCGTCAGCTGTCTCAAGACTTTCACTCGCCAGGCCAAAGTCAATGCTAACCTACGGGTTTCTGGCAGGGGGGGGGGGGACTTCCAGGGGGATTACTGGAATATGAGGTTTGCTTCATACCTTAAACTATTTCTATAGGGGGAATTACTAACATATGAAGAGGCTGAGACAGGGCCAACAAGCATTGGCAAAGCATTTTTTAAGAAAGAAGTGAAAGCCATCCTAATGGCTAAATACACCTGAATTCTATTTTGGCCTGATCTAAGACTTTACACCGACTCTTTATTAGCTGTCTAGTTGATTATCTACATGTATTATGTATTATGTATTATGCTTGTATCTGACTGCGATCTTATTCTGTTACTCACGTACTACGTATTAACCTTACTGTAGCAAATTGTCTGCTACCTTACCCCTTCTTTCTGTAAAGCGCT
Organism: Lissotriton helveticus; assembly: GCF_964261635.1. Classification (NCBI taxonomy): domain Eukaryota; kingdom Metazoa; phylum Chordata; class Amphibia; order Caudata; family Salamandridae; genus Lissotriton; species Lissotriton helveticus. The sequence continues at coordinate 316,616,654 of NC_136065.1, read as the reverse complement.
CTGATATCTGCAAAGATCTTGTTCGCGCTATATAAAACTTTGAAAATAAAATAAATAAATAAAGCCACCAGATCTGCGGTGCACCACTAACCTTTTAGGCTTTGGCAATGCTTGTTTTGTTCTGTATTGGCTTTTACAAAACTTGTTGAGGGAGCCGCTGGGGCCTCAAATTTAAAAAAAATAAAAAAATAAAACTGGCTAAAACAAAAATATTTTTGTTTTCCTCAAAAAGCCATAGTAGTCTCTGACACTTAAGGGACCACTATGTGAACGTGCGCCTTGGGAAAAGACAGAATGCCACCACTCACACTGAAGTTAGCAAATGGCGGAAGTGGGCTGATTCCCCGCCCGTGCTGCGTGCTGCATGCTGTAAAAGCAGTTTGGAGGAAAAAAAAATTGATTGACAGCAGCAGACCGGCTAGAGCTGGATGAAAGCCCTTATAATGAAGTAAAGTAGACCTTTACTTTTAGTAAAATCATGAGGTATGGCTAACACACACAGAACCTAAAAATCCGTATTGGACTCTGAGCGTTCTTCCACACCACAACAGATTTCTACACACAGCTACCCTGATGACCATCGACGGAACCTCTAGTAAGGCTAAAATTCAAGAGTGGACATTGGAATCTGATATTTCCTTCATACCTCAGCTTATTTCTACAAGATCCTACTGTTGAAAAGGTTAAAAATCAAGGGATAATATGGACTTTGAGTGTTCTATAACGCATCTGCTGAACGCTACATGGTATTGCCATCCGAAGAGTCTCTGGTAATGGTAAGAATGTATTGGACACTGGACTCAGTACCGGTCTTTCGGACTTTGCTGACCTACGTCAAAGCAGGCCATGCTGCTTGAGAAGTGCACGTTCTTCCTTTGATCATGTAATAGTTAAGGAGAGCGGGAGGTATGGGGCCAGAGAAGGAAATATTTAAAGGACAACATCCTCAACACAACGTTGCAGCTGTTCCCATCCAGGGAATGTTTTTGCTTCTCTTCCTTGAAGCTTCCTTGGTCACAGTTGTTTTCAATCCTTGATCTCTGATGGACACATGTGCTAGTCCTGAAGTGCCACCAGGCAGTGTTAGACTCTGCTTGATCAATGAAACACCAAAATAGCTTCTCATTTAATCCACAGCGGGGTGATTTACCAGAGGGGTTGTAGCTACATAATTGGTAAAGTGATATCTGTCAGAGTATGGCATTATTCTATACATGACGTCGTGGATGGGGGCAAAAGTTCTTGGTTTTAGAATGATCTAACTTTAGGCTTTCCTGGGAGGTCACATTTGAAATGCCTCCACCCTCCCTTTTCAAAGAATCCTCAACCCCTGGACCACTAAAACATTGCAACTGTGACCAGCCTCTTTGAGATTGGAAACTCAAAGAAAAAATGTTCCCGGTCCTCACCAACTGACTCTTGACTTTCCCATCTAAGTGTCACTCCTGGAGCCAACAGCTAACCTTTGCACGAAAGAATACACAGGCCTTGGGGCAGTAATGGAAAACTAAAGTGCAACAACGGACATTGCCCAAAACTATCAACCTACCCTGTTTCTAGAGAAAAGGCCGAACAGCGGGCCTTTCAAATTTCCTCTTAACAGGTGAGCATTAGGAGTATGTACTGGGCTGTGAGGGTTCCCGGTGGGGGTACTTCCTTGCGGTTTGGTTCTTGAAACTCTCCAGTTAAGTTGATGAGAACTTTAAGTGGATGCTATGGAAGGTGCACGTAGGCCACTATCCAAAGAAACGGTATCAGTGTTAAGACTAAGAGATTTTGGTACTCCAAGGTACTTTACTATTATTGCAGTAAACACAAAGGAGGTACTAGATATCTCCGGACTTAAAATGGATGCACTGGGCGGGATTCATTACTACAACTTACCTTTCATGAACTTCCCCAAAAACTACCAAACTGCATCAAGAACATTCCAGTGCCAACAGTGAACATACATTTTTTTAAACTAAAAATCTTTCACTTGCTGCCAGAGGAGTTGCTATAAATTCAAAGTCTTATGCACCATGTACAAGATATTCTGGAGTACTGAGCCACTTATACCAGAAGGGGGCCTACTTAAAATTTCTGCACAACCCATCAGAAAGCTTAAATTAGGGCAGGCATACCTATTAAACAATAAAAAATGGCATAGAGGTATATCCCTTCACGGCACTTGACCATGGCAGCTGGCTTATGACACCACCAAAAGAGGGCGCTGGATTGCATCAAAGGGTCTGAAAATGGCATTACTGATTGGGGAGCAAGTGTGCCCTAATGGAAATTATACCCTTTGTTAGAAAAATCCTTGCACCAGAGTGGACTCTGATATATCCAAGAACGCATTCTGACACCCCATATATATTGCCGCCTATATGAAAGAGGTGGAAAAAGAATTTGGAATAAAACAGGTGTCCAACACAGCATCTACCATCACCAATTAGGTTAGAATGACATAGCCAGCCACCAGCTCTTTAGAGTTGTATCCTTCTGAAACATGTAAATACTCATTCACTTGTGCATGTCAGGTATTTTATTACTTCGGGATGTTTATACTGGAGCTTATTTTAACATTAGGGAGGTTTGTATAGAGACATTGTTGTAAAGAACTGCCCTATGCTGTCCGATTCTGCAAGTTAGTGACCACCCACCAGGCAACATCAAGGTATCGTCAATTTTTTATAACAAATGTGGCCTGGTTCCATACTATTGCCAAAGCACTATCAAGCAGTTCGACACGCAGAATGTTTGTGGTAGAAGCAGCAGACGCATCATTTACACAAACAAGACCTACTCTACAGCCAAAAAGATTATGTAATGCCCCTTCGCCTTCTTAAAAGAGGAATCCTTCCACTGCACTATTTGAGATCTTTCACAAGATTGCTGCTTCCCTCGTGCATTTTCTTCACATCTTACATTTGCACATTGGTTCTAATGATGTTTGGCACTAATGGGGAAGTAACACATGAGTTTGGGATTGACTTCATGGGTCAAACACCAAAGTTCTGTTCTCCCTTATGTCTTTAGCACCTACATTAACATTATTAAACTGTGGCCCTGATATCTAGACACCCATGCAAGATTTCAGGATAACAACAAAATATGTAAATTAATTCACTTCAGATTCATTGTATGCAAATGTATCTTACGTGGCTACCCTGAAATGTACCAATTTGAAAATTGTGGCACTGCGCCACCCGTTGTGTAAAAACAACGTGAGTGTGGATGGGATACTGCTGGAACAGGCAAAAGGCTTAGAGCATGTCTAGAGAATCACAGTACGTCTAGGACACAGAGCATGACTAAACGATAATTAGAAAGTTAGTAATTAAGGCTGTGGACGGGGGAGGCACTGCGCTAAATGAGGAAGTAACAATTTAGCCGCCTTAATAGCTGCTTACGTTGGACAGGTTGTGAGAACAGAGTGCAGAAAAACCATCAAAACACAGGTGAGGAATAACAGCTTCTTGGAACACTCCCTCGGCACACAAGACTTCTTGTACGCATGACGGAACTCCGTTAAATAAAGGAATACAAGTGCCTTTATGAAGGGACCAACTGCATCCTTGCTCCAGCTCTTTTAGATTTCAAGGAATTGGATGGATTTGGCCGCACTGAACCAATTAACTGTGAAAAAGATCTTCGCCCAAGCCAGGTCTTTGCTATGCTTGCTCTACCTGAAATATACTACAGCCTTGGGCTCTACCGGCCATTAAAGGCCCGCTCCAGCATTAAAGACCCGAGCCAAGGTTGAAGGCCTTTAACAAGGGAGCGGGCCTTAAATGGCCTGTAAAGCCCACTATAGAGGGCTCTAAGGCAGTTAGAACATTCCAGCTCTAGAGGGCAGATGGTTCTAATTTGTAAAACAAAGGCCTCACGGAGCCCAGGGACTCCGTGAGGCCTTTATTCACAGCTGTAGCTGTGAACAAACATTGGAATGTTGATGCTTCAGACTTCTACCGGCCATTAGATAATCGGAGTACTCCACTGTTTTCAATGGAGCACTCAACATTCCAATGTTCTAATCAGCATTTTGAAACATTGCTCTGAATTGAGAAACACACTCTTTAAGTAAAGGGTGAGCATCTTATTTGCAAGTAATCTCATTGCTTGTCCAGGAGAACATATTCTAAGTATTTTTGAGTTTTACTTCTGCTCAATTATACTAACTGGTTAGTAATCGTCAAACAATGGATAGGGTAGTTGCATGCATGTCAAGACTAAACAATGGTGTGGTCTAAAAATTTAGTGAGATCTTCCAGTGTAGTGAGGAAGTGAAAGTCTATTTGTATATGTCACTGAGAAGGTGTGGTGTACTGAGCCAGAGCGAGGGCCTGTATAAAGCAGACTTTGGGTGTGGTTTTTACACTGAGTGAGAGGATGTGTCCTCCTAAACCATTGAATATGCAGCCTAGCACATAAGGTGAGGTCAGTCAGTCCCAAGTCGGTGAGAGGGCATGTTCTCCCGAGTCAGAGAGAGAGATTGTGTGGTTCCCTGAGTCAGTGAGAGAGGGTGTGCTCTAAGTCAGTGAGGGGGCAAGGTCACCCGAGTTAGTGGAAGAGGGTGTACCCTAGTGGACTAGAGAGAGAGGGTGTGGTCCCCTGCATCAGAGATAGGGTGTCTTCTAGTGAGTCCGTGAGAGGTTTCTGGTCTAGTGAGTCAGAGGACGTAATCGCCTGAGTGGAATAAAGAGGGCCTTGCCTAGTGAGTCAGAGAGAGAGGGTGATTGTAGTGAGTGAGTGAGAGAGTGTGTGGTCCCTTGAGTGAGAGAGAAGTGTATTCTAGTGAGAGAGAGTGAGTGTGTGGTCCCTTGAGTGAGAGTGATGTGTGAGAGAGTCAGTGAGAGAAAGTCAGTGAGAGAAAGTCAGTGAGCGAGGGTGTGCTCTCCTGAGTTAGTCAGAGGGGGTGGCTTTTGCTTCAGCTGGCTGTTGTGTTGTGTTTCCCCTTGTCGGTGGCGCCAGGACGCTCCTTTGCTGGAGCAGCTGTGCGCAAAATAAATACATATAACATAACATAACATAACATTTTGTGAATAAGTGTGATGGTGTGTTTTAGGGAGTCAGATATATGTATTGTGCAGGTGCTCAGCAGAGTGTGCAGCACAGTCACTAAGTAAAAGGATGTTCTAATGGCTCAGGGAGGGCTCGCGGTAGCAGCTCAAGGGGCCTGACACCGCCTCTGCAAGGTACCTGTTGTGAAGTTACACTCACGCACAACTGCTCCCAAACGTCAGGAATGGTAATATTAGTTGAATAAGGACTCGTGGGTAGGAAAGGCCATGTCTTAGCCGCAGTTCTTCGCGCTAAACAACCCACAGCATCTCGCTCTCTATCTAAAGAAACGAGGGTCTTGTCAGAGAGGAGACCCCCAGGGAGTTGTACGTCAATATGTCCTCTGCTGCCAATAACAGTTTGTTGCATTTATCAATACTATATTATTAGGCTACAAACAGTGGTGGGCGAGTCAGCCGGTCAATAGCTCTGCGAAGCCTAGGTTGTGCGTTTAGAAGACAGACTGATCAGTCAATCAAACATTTTTTCCAATCAATGTTTGGATCCTTTTTTTAAACTTAACCTTCGATTGCATAAATCTGGTTAATGAGCACATGAGGAGTTGAGGGGTTCTTTGGTAGTGTCCGAACGCACTCACAATGTCCTAATTTGCAACCCACTTTAACACACAGGGGAGCGTCTTCATCAGTGAGGCAATTAGTTCAGAATCGATCCCTTTAAATGAAATTAGAAGTGGGCAATGCGCATACATTTGCAAAATTACAAGCATTGCAAGAGAGGGAGGGACGGACAGGGAGGAAGGTAGAGGAGGGTAAGGGCAGGTAAGGAGAAAGAAGAAGAAAGAGAGGGCGAAGGAGGAACTAACAAACACTTAGGATAATATGAAAATGAAACAGATTGTATTTTATTATATTGCCTTATTTATATGAACCAATAGAAGCAAAAACTAGGCTGGTGCACTTGGAGAGAGATAATCACTACGCCTGGGTGGTGAACTCCGCTCGCGGAGTTTTCCGCACTCCGTGCTATGTGAGTTTTTTTCCTCCCAACGTCAAGTTGGCGACCGCAAGTGTGGAAAATCAACCTTATGGTGAGATTTCTCAACGAGGGCGGTTGGATTTCTCATTGCGAGTTGTCATGTACGCTCGCGACCGCTCGCATTGAGAAACCATCCGTTCACACTGAGAGGGCTGCCGCTCGAGTAAAAAATCTACTCGAGCAGAAGAAAGGAAGCAGCGCCCGCTTGCACAGTGCATGGTGCCGTTCGCGATGATTGCACAGTGTGGACAAACACCCGGCGCTGAAAATCACCGCAAACAGCATTTATCTAAAGCACTCCGCCGCCTACGGAGCTACGCATAGCGGAACTCCACGGACTCCATCCAGGCTTAAAAATAACAGTATAAAAGGGGAAACTGGTGACTGAGGTAAAATAGAGAGTTAGCAATATACACAAAAAGGGTGGGGAGGGTAAAAACAGAAAAGAAAAAACAGACATCAAGAGAAAAACAAAGAGTCCGAGAATGACAAAGCGAATAAAGGCGATAGGTAAGGGTAGAAATGAGTGACGCGGAGACAAAAGGAAGATGAGAAGTGAACGGATGAACCCAAAAAAGTCGAAGAGAAGAGGTAGGGGAATGCAGACAAAGCGGGCACGAGGAGAGCACTAGAGGGAGACTGAAGAAACTGGAAAACCGGTTTCTAAAGACAAAGTGCATGAGAATAAAGTGAGGGGTAAGGAGCACAGGAGGGTGCAAATGAAAGCAAAAGATAGAAGAAGGCGGTGTAACACGGGCAGAGGACATCCATGGGCATCGGATGCCTCGCTGAGGCATGGAGGCGACTGAAACACAAACACGGTGGTCCTGGGGAGCAGGCCTCGTGCCTGGGCCTTATGCCACTCCCCTGGCGTAAGGCAAAAGGATGCCCCCACTCCAACGCGGAATACGGTGAGGGGTCAAGGATATCTATAGGCCTTGATGTGAACAGGGCTCTCTGCAAAGTGTGCATGTGCCTATAGGGGGGAGGGGGTGACGCCACGCCCCTGCCTGAACAACTTTCCTCACGGTCAGTTTCACGTTCCTCTTCCTCGGAAGTGTTCCTAATGGATGGAGGAAGAGGAATTTCATTGATTCGGGCCGGATCTGTTTGCGCTGTGGAGGAGGGCGCCGCGCGGAGCCGGGGCTCATTAGGCGCCTCGGTTGCTAGGAGGCCTCTTGAAGCGCCTACCTGGCTGACAGCTGAGCCCGTCCTCCGAGTGCTCGGTACCTGCTTACCTGTAATTATGGGCTGTGAGCTCTCGAGAAAACAGGAGAAGCGAGCACCCCCGCCCCCTGACAGCCCCCGCCCCTCCCCCCAAAGCACCCACTCTCTACCAGTGGCGACATCCAGCACCGGGGTACAGGCGGGAGCTGCAGGCAGGCCTCCCTGCGAGGCACCCGCTCACTGTCTGGCAACTCGATAGCACCCGCAGTGCTGTGTGCCGCGGGGAGGGGGTAGACAGGCGACACCCACCCGTAGCCAAGGGGAGACCTGGCGCAGCGCCCAACCAGCCCCGCGAGAGCTCAAACCCACCGGCAGGATTCTATTTCGACACTGAGTGACAGGCTATTGTGTGAGCAGCACAGGAGGGAAGCAGGAGGGGGAGAAGGAAGAAGGTGAGAACGAGGGAACGAAATAAGGGTGAGAACCTGGGAAAGAAATAAAGGCGAGAATCAGGGAAGAAATGAGGGCGAGAAAGAACCGAGTAACATGCATTTAAAATGGTGCATCTATTTTTTGGGACAAAATAAGTACAATCTATATCTGTGTTTTAATTTAAAACCAAAAGCATTTCTACATGCAACGCACACACAATAAATTCGGTAAACATCCTTTACAATGCACCTTTTACCACGCAGTGCCTTTACGACGCAACTTTTACAACGCAAACCATTACAACGCATTGCGCTGGGGGGCGCTCTAGGATAGGGAATAGGTTTAATATACTATCCAACACCTTCCCTACTATCCACGGGGACTGGAGTTGGAATAGTAAATGAAACAATTCACTATCCAGCGCCTAAAAGCACTATGCGTTGTAAAACTCGCGATGTAAAGGTAGGCGTTGTAAAAGTATGCGTTGTAACGTCATACATCCAATAAATTCACCCCACGTAAGGAGTGTGTCGAAACTTTTAGTGGGGGGCGATTGAAGGGATTGTGGCTGTTTTTATATATTTATTTATGCGTTTTTATATAGCGCGGACTTTACCCGAAGGCGTCAGAGCGCTTCACAAAAGGAACATGGAATTACAAATGAACAAGTTACAAAGCAGCCGATAAGTTACAAAAGGTAAAAGTGACAATTGTGAGCAAACAAAGTACATGAGGTAGCAAACAGTGCAATAAATGGCATACACTCCAACCACACGAACACACTGGGAAGGCACTTCCATATTCATGGAGAATAGAGTTTTCAGTAATTGGAGGTCTTCCTTCAGATAATAGAGAGGGCATGAATTAACTTTGGAAGTGTCTTTGAAGGAGGAGAACTTTGAGGTCGGTTTTGAAGGCCTGGGGGGAGGTGGTGGCCTTTGTTTTCAGCCACCTTTAAGTACTGTAAAAAAAGTGTTCCTGTTACTCAGTGGAATGCTACTATATTTACCAGCTCCGGAAGAGTGGACGGCTGAGTCAGTTTCAGTTTGGTACTTGTGAGCTGCAGGTGACAGCAAATGTCATCATGATTCTTTAGCTCACTGGGCCATACCCCTGGAATATGGTGAAATTGAAGGGATACAGGCAGGCACATACATTTAATAGGCTAGACCTACTTTTTCTTGTATATTAAGCACGTTTTTTGGCCAAGGGGTGACTTAGTAAAGTTGGGTGTGCAGTCATCTATTTTGGAGTTCACTTTGAAGAAGTGCTATGCTAGCCATCTACATATAATAAGTGGAGTGACCTGCAGCTCTCAGGTGAGCCAGTAGTGAGTCGTAGACGTACACGTAGATAAGGAACCTCAGGCGATTGGAGGATCTGACTCTGGAAACCACCAATGGCAGCTTAGGTGCATCACAGATATTTTGATTGGCTGAGCGTTGCTCGTTGGGTTGCAGTAAATAATAGTCGCTTATGCATGCTATGCATTCGACCTGCATGGTCAACCTTTAAGTTTAAGGCCAGAGAAGTTGGATAGCAGTCCTGTTTTGGCAGCAAGCCGGAAAACCAGAAGATAGTATGGGCGAGGACAGAAGGTTTATAAACTTTGCCAAAGGAGGGAGTGGAAACCAACTGAGAGAATGCTGCTGTAATCGACATTACAAGTACATTGTTGAAGGCCCTGGGTGTGCGGAACGGGTAGTGAGGGTGGATTCTATGCATACTTAGTGTGTGAAACTTGGGGCCTATTGCTCTGGTGCACACAAATGACTTCACCTGCAAACTTCGATTGAAGAGTGTGCCAAGTCTTTTGGAGGGCTTGGAAGCAGGGTGCAGGAGGGAATCAGGTGAGGTTAGCTAGGATGCTACTGGCAGAGGGAACGACAACATTGAGAATTTCAGTTTTACAAGAGTGTGGCATTAGACAGCACAGAGTGATCCATTTACAGTGGACTTTAAGATACCCATAAATACAAGACATAAGGTGAGAAGTGATGGATGGTTGTAAATGAGAAAACAACAAGGTTATAATCTGCCGACAGGTGTCAAGAGAAGCTAAATGAGACGCTATTGCAAAGTAAGGTAGCTCACAGGAATAAGAGATGTTGCCGGGGCTGAGCACTGAGGGACACCAACCCGGCGTGGGTGGCAGCGAAAAGAAAGTCGCTGGGGGTGGACAATGAGCAGACAAAAGGTAGGACTTAAACCCATTTGAGGGTTCACCCATCACATACTTTAGAACTGAAATTTGCCAAGTGGGAAATAATTGCCCAAATCGGATGGAGGAAGGTAAAAGGAAAATTGAGGGGGGACAATAGTGCCAATTTGGTGGTAGTGATTGTCAGGGTTTTGTTGGCATGGTAGCGGGCCAAGTCCTTGGCAGAGAAGGTGGAGGGTGTAATCGCTGAATGGGTAGAGGCGACTAAGGAGGAGACAATATGGGCTAGCCAATGGAGGAGAGGACAAGATGACATATTAAGGAAAGGGATAATAATTATTAGCACCTATAGTTGACGCTGGATGCTGAGAACTTGTAATTATCAAGAGGCGGGGGTACTGGAATTTGTCACTTTTACTAAAGTGAGAACATTTGCTTGTTTTAAGATATAGCTGAAGAGGTAGAGATAGTCCAGCGCAAATTTAACCCCATCATGAAACTTGGTGGTGGGCGTGGGACAGGGCCGGACTGGGAACAGAAACCAGCCCTGGATAAGAATAACATGACATTGTCAGAGAGAGTAGTCGACAATGGGAGGGGATTAGATGCCTGTGTTAGCAGTATGAATGCGGTCAAGGGGATCTCCGAGTGAATGAGTTGCTGTGGAATGTGTGTGTGTGTTAGAGTTCTTGGAGGGGACTTGGGCAAAGTGTTTGGTATTGAAGACTATTCTGGTTGAGGTCCATATAACCCACGATTATCAAGAAAGTTACCAATAGCACCCTTTAAAAGCTAGGGAAGGAAAATTGGAAATTTGACCCATAGGCTTAAATCTACAAATTCTATGGAATTTTCAAACAAATCTAGGTAGTACGGAAAAGTATGGCGTTTGCCTCATATGGAAAGACTTTCTTCACAAAAAATTGTTCCCCCTCCATTGAGGCTTGGTTTCTATCTCTCTGTTTTAAACTTGGGGGTGGCCCTGCTGCCATTCTTTACGTGCAAGCACTCTGATCCATGCCTTTGAACTGAGCAGATATGAAGCATTTTCTAAATGGGAAACTTCTCGCATGGGGTATGTGAATACACGCAAACTTGCAATTTGGTGGGCGTTCGCCTACATTTTCAGGTAGGACTTCCATTGAACACCCACCAACTAATTTGTGACCCTTAATTAACAAGTGCAGAACCACCACCACACTTTCAGGATATCCGAAATCACAAACTCCATTCAAGAAGGTAAAATTATGCAAATCAGGATTCTGTGATTCAGGTTAGGAATACGCTTTGACAATTAAATCTATTGGTGCAGCCAAGTTTAACGTTTATGGGCAAATAAACAACAGTGATGCCCCTTGTCAACGAAAAAGCTAATGTCCACACCATGGTGGCATAGTCCCAGCACATAAGCATTAAATGGCATTATGGCAGAGGTCTCGAGAAGTTCCAATCTTGGTTGGGGAAGGGTGCATCAATAGTGCGATAGGTGTGGATATGAGAAGGAAACACCTACAGTTGAAGAGGCAAACAGCTCAACTTTTCAAGCAAGTTGAGGAGTGTGGGCGGAGGTGGTGTATTCCATAAGGAGCACAGCCCGTGCAGTAGTGTTCTTTGGGGAAAACCATATCTCAATGATGGACAGATAGTGCAACCTGTAAGATAAAGTTGCAGTCGTCAGCGATATAGGTTGTCTAGTTGCAGTTGGAGTTTTTTTTCCAGACACAGCATTGAAGACAAGGTTTTGGAGCGGTTGGCCTTGAAAGTAGGGGTCTGTAAAGCTTTGTTAGGACCGGGTAGTGGGGTTAACAAGAAGTGGCTTTCATGAGCGGTGGTAGTCGAGATGGGGATTTTGTAGAGTAACAGGGATTCCAATGAAAATGGGATGTGATGAAGTGTGGAGTGAGTGACAATGGAGGCCGGAGAGAACCAGGGAAGAAAAGGAAGAATAACAAGCATTGGAAATGCAATAGGTCTCGCATTAGGAAAGTTTGAGTGATTGGTATTGTAAATGACACTTTTTTTATTTATGTGTTGGTTTTGAAAATAGTAAAATTAATAGCTTTGTCAGTTACAATGTCAATAGTTTTAACTTTCGCAAATGTGACACCTATAGCATTTGTAATGCAATGTGTGTTGTATTTACGTGACTTAGATGTATTGATATTACAAATAACAATGGCTTTTAATTTTGTAAATAATGTGGTGGTGGATGCGGTGGTGGTGCATGTGGTGGATGTGGTGGTGGATGTGGTGGTGGTGGATGCGGTGGATGTGGTGGTGGTGGGTGTGGTGGATGTGGTGGTGGTGGGTGTGGTGGATGCGGTGGTGGTGCATGTGATGGATGTGGTGGTGGTGGATGTGGTGGTGGATGTGGCGGTGGATGTGGCGGTGGATGTGGAGGTGATGGTGGATGTGGTGGTGGATGTGGTGGTGGATTCGGTGGATGTGGTGGTGGTGGATGTGGTGGTGGATGTGGTGGTGGATGTGGTGGTGGATGTGGTGGTGGATGTGGATGCGGTGGATGTGGTGGGATGTGGTGGTGGATGTGGTGGATGTGTTGGTGGTGGATGTGGTGGTGGATGTGGTGGTGGATGTGGTGGTGGATGCGGAGGTGGTGGATGTGGTGGATGTGGTGGTGGTGGATGCGGTGGATGCGGTGGTGGATGTGGTGGTGGATGTGGTGGTGGTGGGTGTGGTTGATGTGGTGGTGGATGCGGTGGATGTGGTGGTGGTGGATGTGGTGGTGGATGCAGTGGTGGATGCGGTGGTGAATGTGGCGGTGGATGTCATGGTGGATGTGGAGGTGGTGGTGGATGTGGTGGTGGATGTGGTGGTGGATGTGGTGGTGATGGTGGATGTGGTGGTGGATGCGGTGGATGTGTTGATGGTGGATGTGGTGGTGGTGGTGGATGCGGTGGTGGTGGTGGATGGGGTGGTGGTGGTGGATGGGGTGGTGGATGTAGTGGTGGTGGATGTGGTGGATGTGGCGGTGGATGTGGTGGTGGCGGTGGATGTGCCGTCCCAGAGTGATGTGGCGCCGTCCCAGAGTGATATGGTGGTGTTGTGCGGCGTGCAGCAGTGTGCGGGGTGCAGCAGTGTGAGGCGTGCAGCAGTGTGAGGCATGCAGCAGTGTGAGGCGTGCAGCAGTGTGAGGCGTGCAGCAGTGTGAGGCGTGCAGGGGTGAGAGGCGTGGAGGGGTGAGAGGCGTGCAGGGGTGAGAGGCGTGCAGGGGTGAGAGGCGTGCAGGGGTGAGAGGCGTGCAGGGGTGAGGGAGGGGTGAGGGTGTGTGAGGGTGTGTGAGGGTGTGTGAGGGTGTGTGAGGGGGTGTGAGGGTGAGGGGTGTGAGGGTGAGGGGGTCTGAGGGGGTGTGGGGGTGTGAGGGTGAGGGGGTGTGAGGGTGTGAGGGTGAGGGGGTGTGAGTGAGGGGGTGGTGTGGGTGAGGGGGTGTGAGGGTGAGGGGGTGTGGGGGTGAGGGGGTGTGTGGGTGAGGAGGTGTGTGGGTGAGGGGGTGTGTGGGAGGGGGAGGGTGTGTGAGGGTGAGGGGGTGTGAGGGTGAGGGGTGTGAGGGTGAGGGGTGTGAGGGTGAGGGGGTGTGGGTGAGGGGGGTGAGGGTGAGGGGAGTGAGGGTGAGGGTGAGTGAGAGTGAGGGGGAGTGAGAGTGAGGGGGAGTGAGAGTGAGGGGGAGTGAGAGTGAGGGGGTGTGAGAGCGAGGGGGTGTGAGAGTGAGGGGGTGTGAGGGGGTGTGGCGGTGTGAGGGAGAGGGTGAGGAGTGTGAGGGTGAGGGGGAGTGAGGGGGTGTGTGAGGGTGAGGGGGTGTGCATTCTGAGGGTGTGTGGCGGTGTGAGGGGGTGAGGGCGTGTGAGGGGGTGTGCATTCTGAGGGTGTGTGGCGGTGTGAGGGGGTGAGGGCGTGTGAGGGTGTGTGTAAGGGTGAGAGGGTGGGTGTGTGTGAGGGTGAGAGGGTGGGTGAGAGGGTGGGTGAGGGTGAGGGGGTGAGTGAGGGGGTGAGGGAGGGGGTGAGTGAGGGGGTGAGTGAGGGTGAGGGGGTGAGTGAGGGGGTGAGAGTGAGTCAGGTGAGTGAGGGTGTGAGAGTGAGTGAGGGTGAGAGGGTTGTGAGAGTGAGTGAGGGTGAGAGGGTTGTGAGGGTGAGTGAGGGTGAGTGAGGGTGAGTGAGTGAGGGTGAGGGGTGAGTGAGTGAGGGTGAGTGAGAGTGAGGGCTCTGAGGGGGTGTGGCGGTGTGAGGGAGAGGGTGAGGGGGGTGAGGGGGAGTGAGGGGGTGGGTGAGGGGGTGTGCATTCTAAGGGAGTGTGGCGGTGTGAGTGGGTGAGGGCGTGTGAGGGTGAGGGGGTGTGCATTCTGAGTGGGGGGGTGGCGGTGTGAGGGGGTGAGGGCGTGTGAGGGGGTGGGTGAGAGGGTGGGTGAGAGGGTGGGTGAGAGGGTGAGTGAGGGTGAGGGGGTGAGTGAGGGGGTGAGGGGGTGAGGGGGGTGAGTGAGGGGGTGAGGGGGTGAGTGAGGGGGTGAGTGAAGGTGAGGGGGTGAGTGAGGGGTGAGAGTGAGTGAGGTGAGTGAGGGGGTGAGAGTGAGTGAGGGTGAGAGGGTTGTGAGAGTGAGTGAGGGTGAGAGGGTTGTGAGGGTGAGTGAGGGTGAGTGAGGGTCCGAAGTAAATGGTGGCAGGGCAGACATCATTGCAGCTAGCAAGTCGATCTTGACATTTGTATACTCTCTACTCCGACCAAGGCTGGAATTAGTCACTAGTTACAGACCTGAAGACTGGATGTGCTCTCTCTGAACACACTGCAGCGGCAGAGCTGTGAACATCGGCCCGATCAGATCTGCACACAATTTGTCATAGATAGACAATAAGCACATTGCATGGAGAGCAAATGTTCCTTCTGCTGGACTACGAAGCAGTCCGTAAGACATAGACACACACTACATGCTCTACTGCACAACCTCATGAACACACTACAGAGTCCGCAAGGGCTAAAGCTAGAGCTAGGCAAACCCAAAGCGCAGCATACATATATCTACGGAAATCTAAGATGAAGCAAAATTAAACTCAAGGCTCACGGTGCCCTCAAGCCACAGTCTAGAACACCATGACTGGGAATCCATTTTAGACGGAGCCATAATGAGCGAGTGGCCAACAGACCCTGTAAATCCCAGTGGGGTACACGTGTTACTATGGTAATCCCTAAACTAAAGCCACAATAAACATGTGGTAAATGGAGACTATAAACAACAAGCTCTCGGCATTGCTGTGGGGGAGGCGGGGGAGCGGAGCGCATTCCTTTGAAGTGTGATGATATGGGGGGGGGGCAGGGGAGAGGAGCGGCCACATCAATGGAGAGCTGATGAAGTGCTAGGATTCCCCACGGCCAGACTGACTTTTGCGTGGCGCGCAGCGTACTTGGGAACACAGCGACATATAGCATGGGACAGAGTAGCAGCGTGAGAGGGACAGAAATGCATATTTTTAGCGCACAGCATGGGCGGGGGCAGTATGTGACAGAGGCAGAGCGTGGGCAGAGTGGGACGCAGCAAGAATGTGGGGTCAGAGGGGCACATAGTATGGACGGGGGTGGGGGATCAGAGGCAATATGTGAAAGGAGCAGAGCGTGCCATGGGGCGGACAGAGTGGTGCACAGCATGGACGGTGTTGGGGGAACGGAGAAGGCAGCATGTGACTGAGAGGCAGAGCGTGGGCAGGAGACAGCGTGGCGCGCAGAGTACTTGGGTTGAGAGGGACACTTAGCATGGGGCAGACTATCAGTGCGAGAAGGGCAGAAATGTTGATTTTTAGCGCACAGCATGGGCGGGGGGCAGTATGTGACAGAGGCAGAGCGTGGAATGTTTTTAAGACAAACTTAAAGAGAGGGCTAAGCGTCCCAGCAGACCGCGCCCTAATTTAAGCTCGGACAATTTTATAGAAGCAGCCGAGGGCAAGAGACTGCCCGCTGGTAAAAAAAACAAGCCTTTCACCGTAACACGGCGGGCAGGGGAGGGGGCGGAGAGGGGAGAGGTGCGAGGTGCGACACGGCAGGCAGGCAGGGGAGGAGAGTAGGAGGAGGAGGGGGGAGGAGAGTAGGGGAGGCACGGCCTAGCGGCCGTGCAATCAAGTAGTGAGGGGGCGGAGCTGGGGGAGGCTGTGAGAGAGAGTAGGCAAGGCAGGCGGCTGGGGGCATGTGCACGCGCATTTAAGCTCAATGCGCATGCGCATTGAGCTTAAATTTCTCGTGCACTGCAAGGAATCGCCACGATTCCTTGCAGTGTGGATAAAGAGCGGATAAGTGCCAATACTCTCGCCTTGCTCGATGCGCATGCGCATCGACAGGTGAGACCTAAAAATGAGAATGAGGAGGGACTTAAGGGATATGAAGAGGGAACACATGGCGAGAATAGAGAAAGAAAGAACAGGATGAAGGACGATGAATGGGGCAAAGAAAGGGCACAGTGGTGTATAGGGGCACAGTGGACTTAAAAGATAGAGAAAGAAGAATTAGGGAAGAGGAGGTTAACAAAGAGAAAGACACAGAAGGCGAGAATCTATAGAGGATCAATGGTAGCATCAGTAGCAGCATATACTAATGGATGTTAACAACAGAGCGAAAAGAAAAAGGTAAGGGGAAGAAGAAACAGTATAAGTAAGGTGGCGAAAGGGGAACCTGCAAGGCAGGTGCAGAAGGTACAAGGAAGCAGGAGAAAGAAGTGTGACATGATGATGTAGATGATGAGGATGAGGATGAAGATGGATGCGGGATGGAAATCAGACATTTTTACTGTATATAGTGTTAGAAAAAACACTTTCTGGAATTAGTTAGACTAAAAAATAATAACAGGGTGGGCACAGAAAAAAGAAAAAGATTAATAAAAAGTGGCGAAAGCCACCAGGATTAAAAAGAAGACACAAAATGGGGCAGGGAGGAGAGACGGAGATAAAAAGACTCGTGCGCGAGGCTGCTGTAGAGTCAGACGCCCGGCCCAGCCTGTCTCCACGGGCCAAGGCACACACTTCTGAGGGAACTAATTTCCCGCCTCGCACTCTGGTAGCAGCGCGTTTCCTGTTCATGTCTCTGACAGGAGAACACTCGGAGAAGCTGTGGGGGAGGGGAGTGGCACTGCACGAGGAGGGGGGGCTAGGGGGGACTCAACTATTCTATAAATCATTTTTTGCTTCAGAAATCTCACGGCAGCTACCTTGTTTATTTATAAAAACTGCATTATTCCTAATTAATGAGGCCCTCATGGCGGATTGTCAGCCTGTCTCTTTCTGACACATTTTCGCTCTCGCTGTGTGCAGGTTTTTTTTTTCCTCACTCCGAAGAATTAATTTGTGGGAGGGGGTGGGAGGAGGGACGAGGACAAAGATTTGTCAGTGTGTTCCTGCGCGCTGACAAGATTTTAAACTTCGATTTCATTGTGCGAGGCGACAGAAGACGTGCGTGGAGGGAAATGGAGTGTGCGCGCGAAGGTGTTGAGGCAGGGAAAAAGAAATATCTAGATGGATGCGTGTATGCGAGTGTGCCTTAAAGAGCAGCTGGGAAAACCTTTTTAAAGTACTTGTGCACGAGGGCGCGCGCATTGCTGTTGAGCCAGGAAAATAGTGTGTGTATTTCTGGTGAAACAGGTGTGATGGCGTATGTGCATTTCTACCTGTGTATGTGTGGGGGGAGGGAGAGCATGGGGAACGTTGTATGTACGTGAATGTTTATGAATGTATATGGTCCTAAACTTTAGCATTTCTTACCTATACATGGGATTCAAATTGTAATTCTTTGTTAGTGGAAAGTTTATGCAGGAATGGGGTCTCCAACTTTTTTTTAGTTTTTTAATAAGAGCTACTTATATTTAATAAAAATCATCCCACGTTACACTATTATTATTAGTGGTGTAGTGTTTTAATACTTCCCACATCAGACAAGATTACATTAGTGGGCACCCTGTGCAAGATTAGCACCAGTGATCACTTCAGTGCATCAGGCAGGGATGCCCGCAGTAGCATAAGAGAAAAGGTTTGCCAATTTGGGATGACTTTACATTAAGGTCAAATGGTTTTATCACTCAAATATCAGCTTTAAATATAATTTGGAAATTCAACAATTTTTTCAACAGCTTAGGAGTTCTGAAAATACACACATTTTTGTCTTGGATACAAACATTTCAATGTTGGTATACATAGTTTAAGTCAGCCAAGCAAAGACTTCTAATTTAGTAGACTGGACTGCACACAGGAGACTAACTCACACGTGGATGGAGAGTTTTAGTAGCACGTGAGCAACCCGTTGGATAACGCTGGGCCAGAGGATCGTACATAGGCTCAAGAATTAAATTATCCACAAGGACCATTAACCCTTCTGGTGTTCACTCTGACCTGATTAGGGAAGATTGGTAATTTCGGTTCATTCTTTTTTGCACGAGGATAGACCGTTCTAGGCATCTCTATCCACAGATTGAGTGTCCATAGGTAAACCCCATGAAGACGGTCCCAAAGCCCACTGACTGAAGCATTCCAAGAAGCATCAATGATCATAGGTGAGCCACCTCCTGACGGGAGGAAGGGAAATTAAGCACTGACACGAGGCTGAGAAAATGTAAGTACTGAGGATTACCAATAAGTTATCTGGTCAGTAACATGCCTCCTACAGGGTAGAGTCATTAATGCCCGAAAGAAGTCAACATCATTTGCTTGATGCAGGGAGGTTTGGTGGAGTAGACAAAATAATAAAAAATCCAACTTTAGGTCTTTGGTCAAATGCCTCAAAAGACTGGTAGTCACCATTCAATGGTCGTTTTCTCCTCAAAACTCACCTGCCAGAAGACCTACAGTCAAGTCTATGACGAGGAATCAGGAGGCAGTAGGGCTCTGCCCTGGCTCTCTCAAGGCACGGATCTACCACCACCTCAACATCTACACACTCAACAGCTCCCACTTTGCCTCAGCATCTACTTCACCATAAAACAGGGTTTGACTCACTAGACTCAGTCTCTGTAATGCCTCACAGACCTAGCACAATTGATTAATTGCAACAGGCTTTGCCCTCTGCAGTAACAAGACAACATTGACTTGGGGTGGATTTCTACCTCAAACTATCCTCTGACCATCTAAATACCCAGGCTGTGCCAAAACTATAACCGTAACTTTCACATTCTCTTAACTCTTCTCTCATTTCATGAAAAGGAACTAAGTGACCAAGTTCGTTTCAAACTTTAATCACTCATAGGAGGGTCTAACGGCCTCCTCCAGCCAAACCACTGCAACATATTTCCCCCCACCCACCCCAAGGAAAAGAAAATATTGACCTACTGCTGCTGGTACAACAAGTTGGTACCCCTGACTCCCTTCAAGTAAAGGACCCCAAAGGCCAACCGGACACCAATCCTACCCTTACAAACCCTATATACTTTACGGAAATTAGGTATAGCACCGAAGCTTGTTTGCTAGCTCCTCTCAAAAACCAGGGCTCCTGAACAAGCAAAATATCAGTCATGGACCTTGCAGACAAAAGGGTAAACAGGCCATTATGGAGGAGTGAAGTGTTCGAACTAGACTGGAAGCATCCAACAAACTTTAAGGAGCAACCACCGACTATAAAGCCACAGATGGATCAACGTGGAATGATAAAATGAAAGACCGGGTCTAGCATCAGCTGCGCCTTTTATGTTTTTGCTTTTTCTCCTCCACTGAATGTACCCCACTCACTTTCACTTGGTGCTGTCTGAGATCAGACAACGCACAGGAGCCAGCTCTAAAGTGCTAACAGGCAGACGCCTCTAAATTGGTCCTCTTTTCTTCAACAGCGAGTAACTTAATTGGCCTTTCTTTGTACAACTGCTTTGTAGGTGATTTAGAAAAACAATGGTTCAGCTTTTCTCTGTATCCCTGTATGGAAAAAGTCTTTCTAGCCCTCACTCACCTACCCCCACTGAAATCCACTAAATCTCAAACAGGAACTTTCTTTTAAATTACTGCATTTGGTAAGCCAGATGAAGGTTTTCCTGTAGCACCCTCATCTGCCCTGTAATCGTCCAGTGATGCTTTGGGTGATCTGAGGCAGACTGCTCTTCATAAAAGTTCTGTACCAGAGCTTAAAAATCAGGGATATGCCTCTTGTTCCAGTTCAAATCAGTTCAACCAGTTTTGCTTGGGTGAAACCCTGCAAACCTGTCCTCTCTTTCTTGTCTGCCGGAACTTTAAAACATGCAACTGGTGTTATTGAAGCGGTGTCCCCGTACAGCTTCCCTTAAAATTTGACCCGCTGGGCGTGGACGGTGAACAGCTACACAGCAAATCCATGTGGAACTCAATGGGGCGGGCTTGACAATGGAGTTGCATGCTGCAAGGACCACAAAATTCTCCCCTATTGTAAGTCTTCTACTTTGGTGGTGACCTGCTGACTAAGAACTTCTCTGCATACTGCAAGCCATCCCGGCTCAATGGAATTGCCAGTTTCAATTCACAGACCACTTGTCTGCCCTGAGCTAGAGACCATGGTGCCAGTTCAACTGAGACCCAGCAGAGGTTGCTGCGGCAGAGCAGATCTTACAGCCCAGAGAGGTATCTCGTCTGCTAAATGTATTCATCTCCACCAGCGAGGTCCACCAACAGCTCTCAAGGAATGGTTCGAAAGCCCAAACCACTCTCCCTCTTGATCCCTGCTGTGGATCGAAATGTCATCTTAATCTCACACCCTAAAAATCATGTTCAAGAGGTACAACATGCCAGTGAGCAGAGGCAACAGAATCCTCCAAGCACAACTCGTAAATCCTCGCATACCACCAATACAATTTGCCCGGTAGAGTTGAATTTCCCACGAGGCTCCAGAGACCTGAAGGTGCAGAATAATATGACTGGGACGAGTATATTTTAAGATTCTGGCTGTCAATCAGTATGCCCAACTGAAGAATGGAGGCAATAGAGATGTGTAACACCATCGGACATTGAAAAACTTGTTGCAAAATCCCCAAATTTCCTGGTACTAAACAAACCATTTTTATTTCATATTATTTGTGTTTCGACTGAGCAGACAAAACTGCTGAGTCGCCTCAAGATTCTCAGCAAGGAATCCAGAGGTGTGTTTCAGCAGACATGTCCTTCACTCCTAGATATATTTTGCCCATCAACGATCTAACTCTTTGTAAAGAAAGCAGTGAAATCCCATGGACCGGAGGCAGCGGGCTTTGCAGAAACTGACCAAGCTTCTGAGACATCTGAAGCTTGCATATACAGTAATCCAGGCCCATTCTATTAACAGTTGCTAGCGGCCATCTTGTTTTATGTTGCATTATATACTACATACAGCCTACTTATGGTCAAAACTGTGGAACTGCATGGCATATTCATATTTGATCTTCACTCTTGTGTTTTAAATTAGCTTTTCTTTCTAACTATGTACTAAAGTAATGTTAGTTTCCAAATAAATACCTCAGAATGGACAGTTTTTTGTCAGTGATAGATTTAAGGTTTTGATTGACTCTGAAACCAAACTTTATACCTAATTCAGTAAGCCGTGGGCACTCGGCCAAAGCAACCACTTGTGCGGCAAGGAGGCTAAGGGAGTCTTGGCTAACCTTTGCTGTAACGTTATCCGGTTATCGAGGGTTGGTTTGGAGAACAGACTGTTTCAGCTCTGAATCTTCACCGTGGTCCCTCCAAACCCAGGACTTAGAGATGAGTCTGGTGGCAGCCAAGAGAATCTTCATAACAAGACCTTGTGTGGCCACCGGGAATCTTGCATCAGCACCGAGAGGTAAAACCCATTATTGTGCCTCATTGGGAGCCACTACACAGGCCCATTGATGGACACTATGGTGCCCTGGGTGGAGCTTCTATGCCACCAAAAGTGAGCCCTGTAGCGATTAAGAGTAAGTTCTTGATGTGTTTGACAGCTAATGTGGTGCCAATTGAGCACCGCAAAGGTACCAGGGGGAGCACCCTTGTAGTGGCACACTGAACTCTGCAGAGCCCAACAGAGTCCTGGAGTGAGCACCAGAGGCCAGTTGTACCACTCGTCTGAGAGATATTAGAGACCACTTACGGCACGAGACAGGGTGCACCTCAAGCACCATCCATTCCCCCTCCCCCCGCACCCAATTAGCGCTCTAGTGGCTCGTGCCGGGTGCTTCCCAGATAACAAAAGGGAACCTGCTGGACCACCCCGCATGTTAGCGTTTCATCCCAGGGGCATGAATGAACAGATGTCCTCATCTTTGCACGACGCTATCTCCAGGGGCGATGCGTTCCCGACCCCAGCAGCCTCGGAGTGCTTGATTCGCCATGGTGGAAGTCTGCCTCAGGGTGCGCATGCGCACGGTGTAAGAGGGCAACGCTGGAAGCAAGCAACTTTTTAAAATTAAATAGGCCATGAGAGACTTTACTCACTCGCTCTTTAGAATTCATTTTCAAGTCAATTCTGCTCGCTAGACTACATATTAACACGCGAAGCCTCAGAAGCGCGAAACCCCCAGGGGTCATCCCCATCTCTCCCAGAAGGCGCAGGGTCGGACGCGATGGTTATCGTTTCTGAGCACACAAGTGCCCTGGATACTTCACTCCGGGAGAGAGTCGCGCGCACGACGGAGGCAGCCGACGGCCGCGCTGCGCACGATAAGCGCCCAGATCAATACCCTCCGCGCGCAGGAGCGCTAAATGAGCGTCTACGCAAATAAGAAATCGAAGGCCTCAAGTAATTAATTTGCTGGTGCGTTTGATGGCGGTTTCTCTTTTTTCGGTTAATCGTTAACCTCATCTTCACAGCAGCAGCAGGAGGAGGATTACGTGTTTGTTTTTTTGCATTTGCGGGTGGGGGCGGGGTGGAAAGAGAGAGAGTGTGTCTGTGCCGGTCTTTGTGTGTGTGTCTTTTGTCTGTGAATCTGGGTCCTTCAGAGCGTGCCACAGAGCACCAGTAAAGGGGGGCGGGGTGGCAGTCTTAAGGAAAGGGTGCAGCCTGTGGGGGCAGGCTCATTTGTAAATAAAGTGCTATTGTTTGGCCTTGAATGGCATCCTCAGGGCAACAGATTAAGGAACACAACATTACCACTTGTCATCCCTTCCATAAAGTACTTTAACTGTCCCCAGAATGCATCAGGAGTGGAGTTAGAAAAGTAAATAAGCCTCCAGGGATACTTCAGGAAGAAAAGGGGAGAGGCTGGGTAGGAGGGGGTGATAAAGTTGCACTTTCCACAAATATTCTAAGATTGGAGTTAGAATAGTGAATTTGACTTCCGAGTGTCCACTTTGGCCACTGTTGACCAGAGGGCCCAACTAGGGGATGCAACCCTTGCAGTGGCAGCCCGTGCAGGTAAGTGCAGTGGGTCTGGCAGGGTTGGGGGTGGGGCAAGTGACAAACGACAGAATAGGGAAAATAAAAGACATAAATAAATAAAACCACTTACCTTGCGCTCACTGCATCGCCGACTCGGCGATGTGGCGAACGCACAGTAAGTGGTTTTATTTAGTTTATTTTCCCTAGTTGTTTGGCACTTCCACCCCACCCCCGGCCCGCCTCACCACACTTAGCTGCTCAGGCCGCCACTGAACCCTTAGGAGGTATTGCACCTTAACATCGACTCCAGAATCTCACAGTGGAAATTATGAGGACCACCTTTTGTAGAGATAAGTTTATATAGGCAGGTATAGCTTTACTTATTTGACTTCACATACTTGTACCTTGAAGACATATTTTCAAGGTATGGCGATGTGCAGTGAAGAATAGTACATCTATACTTACCTATATGCACCTACCTTCTTAATATTTTTGGTCGTCTGTATTTTGGTAGCACTATGTTTTTTGCCGATATTTCGACATACAGTTACTTGGACTGGACCAATAGAAAAGGGGATGATGCAAATAGAGAAAATGGAGGAGCTTAGTTGGTGATAGTGAGACTTGGATCAGGGTCTCGCGAACACCAGGCCTGATGCTCGCTCATCCGCTGATCACTGAATGACAGACAACACAGCCCACCCTCACCAATGGCCAACTCGTGGCATGATCCTTGTTGGATTGTTATCTGGAGCAAGACGAAATGTTCCTGCTGCAGCTTGCATATTAGCAGGGCACAAGTCCTAAAAAAAGAAGTGGGGGGGACGCTGACGTCACAACAGGAAGTGACGTCACGAAATGTGGCTTGCACCATCAGACTCATTGCTCCCCTTGCCCCTTAGATGCGATTGCATCAGAGAAGCCAGCGCGTGAGTAGCGTTCTGAATGGGCTCCGATCTCGCCCCAGAGAGGCCACAGAGTGAATGTGTGGCTCCATTTGCTCAAGTTATCGAGCTCCTGGTAAAATAAGGGGGGGGGGACGCCGTCCACCCGCGTGGTACCCTGACTCGAGCCCTGCATATTAGGCAACCCCCTATGGAAAGTGATTTGTCTTAGCCAGACTTCCCCCTATGGAAAGTGATCTGTGGTAGCCAGACTTCCCCTATGGAAAGTATATTTATTTATTTTATTTTTATTTATAAAGTTTTATATAGCGCTAGCTAGACCCGGTATCAGAGCGCTTTACAAACACAAGGAAAATAAAAAGTTGCACTAAATCACAGGACATGAGGATGTATAAATATATAAGCAAAGACATCACACTTAAATGTAGAGTGAAGGAGTGAAAAACGCAGGTGGTTGGAACAGTCAGATAACCCCCATCATTGAAAGTCAGCGTGAGAGGGGAGTCCATTAGTCTATTGAAGCCTAGGTTGGTTGGTTTGGTCAGAGTCAAAGCGATCTGTCTTAGCCAGACTTCCCCCTATGAAAAGTGTGCGGTCTTAGCCAGACTTGGAGATGGCCCCCATCAGAGGCCAGCAACAGCAGATGCAATGCTCAACCCACACACTTTAATCAGGTAATGGCGGAGCATCATGTGGCCCACTGCCTTGCTCCACAAGAAATGGGACAGACCCCTCCCCTGTGGCTGGAGCCATTACCCATGTAGCAGTCAGACGCGAAGCAGGTCCGCTGGGATCCCCCATTCTGTTCCAAACAGGGGGGGGGGGGGCGAGTACACAAACACCTGCTGCCTCACAGGGGGGAGGGGTGCACTAGTCACACGGAGTGAGACCTCAGGCGACTGCAAGACCAATAACAACTGAAGAACCACACAGCACCAGAGGCAGCTCTATTAAGTCATTCTGAGAGGATGTAAAGCCTCAGATGACTGAACGGGTGTCTGACACATCCCGCCATCTTTCCGTTGTCCCTCAAGGTTCCCATTGCTTTCTCTTTTTCACTCCATTTGGGAGGTCCTTCATTCACAGCACATATTATATTTGTTATATATTATTTATTTAAATGTGCGCACACGCAAAGATGAGTAATACTAGGGTACGCCTTTGGTGAACTCTGTGACAGATTCAGACCCTAAAATGATCTAACTAGACCTGGGCAAAATGTAATTTACTCCGGCATAATTTTGCTGATTTTCTGGCATTTTGTGTTAAAATTATTAAGTTTAATGCGTACGTTTAAAGCGTAAGATTATGCCATTACACCATGCTACACAATTGAGCTTTAATTTGAGTAAAAATCCTGTTGTAGGAGAACAGGAAGAACACAAATGAACCAAATGCTTTGCCTGTTATTCATGTCACATGTAATTGTGTGCTTTTTTTTATTGCAAAATGCATCCAGATGCCAAAAAACCCATTGTTTACTGTTTGTTGGCTTTACTGTCACTCATGTGCTTGTTTCTTATTCAGTGGCTTCCCTTGTCCATCTTGTGTTAGGTCCTTCCCCCTAGAACATATCCTCTTTTTTTGTGTCTTTCCAACGCTCAATTTATGGAACCACTATTTTTCTTTTTGCTTAAGCACTCCATGAAAGTGAATGTGTTTTCCAGTTGTCTCCCTCTTTCTCCCTCTCGTGCCTCTCCCCCCGACCTACTTGTTGTTCTCTCTCATCCTAGTGCTTCCTTCACCCCTACACCATGTTGTTCCATGACCTCCCCATGATCCGTGCTTCGCCCTCACTTTATTCCATTTCCTATCTTGCTTTCCATTAAGTGCTGTTTTTCACCTTCCCCCAGCCACTCCTTATTTCTTACCGCCTCACCCACTCTTTAGCCCCCCCACACAGTCCTATTATATTTTGTAACTAAAATCGACCTGACGTTCGATGATAGATCGGGTAATACACAGGACCCCGCCCACGCCCCACAGAGGCAGCATGGTCATCCTAGTCTGATACAGGCAGTCTGTACAGAAAGAGGCATCTTCAGAAGTCCGCTCAGGCAAGACAATCTCACATCTCCAAAGATGAGCCTTTGCTGATCTAACCCAACCGTAAACTGTCAGCTAACCCCTACACGTTACTTAGTTCAACTCACCATGCACAGACTTTTGCACACCCTGATAGGGACATTTTGTGTTGACCTGGCACGCATGGCCTGTCTGTCGTCCCCCTAAAGGCAACTTGGCCTCTACCAACAGTTCCAACCTTCATAGAGACATCTTGTATGTTCTGTACATGCATAAACACTGGCCTGCAGCACATCAAGTGAAGTTACTTCAGAAGCCTGACCACACATAGAAGTCTTCCCTTAACCCAAAGAAGATCTAGATGACCAGGCTAGTCACAGGCCGTTCCCTGACCCAAAGAAAGACGTTGCGTCACAGCCCACCGCCTCCCACAGAAGCATCTTGAAATCTCTTAAAGTTTTTTGACTCCCATAGATTATCTGCCCTGGGCGCACGCGGACTGCTCTCAGTATGCACAGGCCATGATCATCCCTTAAGAACATTTGTACTCACCATCTTGCAACGTGGGTGGCAGCTGAGGAAAATGGGTTCCAGGTTTATCTGAAGGAAAAAAAAGAGATGATGGTGAGAAACATCTAAAGGTGGCACATTGCTGCTTTAATCAACAGTATTTTCTTTTTTGTCAACAAAGATTGTTTATTTAAAGTCTTTAGTTAATTTTGTATGCCCCAGATTGCTCTACATTTCACATTCACACAATACACTGCCACAACACTTTGTTAGCTTGCCATGGATGGCTCGTTTAATAACAGTAACATGTACCAGCCCTTTAAAATATTTTCATGATATATTTTTTTTAACTCTTTTACCGCAGCGCAAATTCCGCTGCAGTGCGGGAGTTCTATTAGGTGGGCGGGGCCACGTCGGCCACAGGACGTGCGCAGCACTACCGAGGTAGTGTTTGTGACGGCACGCAAGGGGGTTAATGTGTATTGAGAAAGAAAACAATACCTTGTATCAAATGCTACACACCACACTACTTGTACCGTGAAAAATGTCAAGCCAGTCACTCTTTACCGGCTTTCGTTTTTTTCCTACATTCTCTACGGCCTACGTAGTCTTCAATAATACCCTAGAAGTCTTTAAAAAGTGGCCTCTTGGTGCTGCATCCTCAGGCCGGATCTATGTTAGGAAGTCTCTAAACTCAGAAGAACCTTTATTATTTACTCATTGAAGATCCACTATTCTGTATGATGTACCAAAATGGCCCACTCATATTGCCCATATTTCATGACCGATATTAAATCACACCACTTATTCTTACCCTCTGCTTATTTTAATCCTGCTCCATATCCTTCTTATGCCCTTACCCCCCATGCTCATGTATCACACTCCCTGCCACATCCTTTTACATTTTAAATCAAACATATTATGACAAACAATAGAAAAGAGATCTTTCAAATCAGTGCTATATTTTATTGTCCAGTGAGGACCTATGGCTTGCATTTCTCCCTTCGGAGTTCCTCCATGACAAGACCAGTAATGTTTCTAGGAAATTATGGATGAACAACTTATTTTCAATTGTTTCATACTTTTTGGACATAACTTCTTGCTTTAGTGAGGCAAACAATAGCACTAGACCACCCACCCCAAACATCCCTCAGAATACCGATGTCACCAAGGCCTGAATGTGTATTTTATCAGAAATAGTATCCAAGTGTACTGTGATCAATTGAGTCTCCAGGTTGCACAGTTCTGCATCTTATCAAGCAAAAGCCCAAAAGGGTCCTTTGTAGGAGATGCAGAAAAGAGAGACCTAAACCCCAATTAAAATATTACGTAGAATAATCCAGGTGCAGATATGACACCACTCTGATCCACCACGTCCCAGTAACAGGGTAGGCATTACTTTCACCAACCCACCCTTAAATGACAATCCTGAGCCAATCCTAATACTACAGAGCTTAATACCCTGACTATGCTATAGGGATCGGACTATCTGGTATAAGGGTCATCCCCTGTGTAGGGAATAAAAAACACGATACCTCTCTGCTCCCCGGACAGCTGTCGATCAACCACCCGCCCAGTGCTTAATTTGTAAAAAAAATTAAGTGCCAGGACCCTTATCGGAAGGCTACTGCAACCTCCCCCAAGCAATGCCCCAGCCAGTGCTGCCAATGACAGTACCAACATAACACCTAAGCATCACACTCCCACAAGTGTGGCAATTCAGACTATTTCAGGCCACACAGAGCTATAATACTATTGTGAAAGGCTGGAATTATTCATTTTCAATGCCATTTGACTTAATAAATATGGCTGTTGTGCTCATCTCAGACAGCGCCACCATGTGGTGGACTGTCACTAGTGCTGATGCTGACAATTAAGTGCTGGTACCAAGCACCGGAAACCACTGGCTCAAATTAAGCACCGCACAGGACTGCTCAGTGAATGGTATTGCCTCTTCCAGTGCTGCTTCCACACTCCATTGCCACCTTGCAATACCCATCTACCATTTCTCACATGCAAGGAAAGGCTGATAAATATGCACCTTAATCAGAAATACCAATCTGTCACCGTTAGCACATTTATTTAGGTAATTAGCATTAGAGATGCAGCTTTTCGCATGACCTTCAACCTCCCTCAGGGTGATGGCTAATAAAGCTTCGACTAATCCGCTGTTGCCGCGACGGAGCTGGTGGATGCAAGAACCTCCAGCATAAGGGAGCGGGCTCTGGTACGTGCAAGCAAATGCTGCATTTGGGAGCAAGTTTGCGCTGACTGAACTCTGACCACCAATATTTGTTATGAATGAGAATTACCCTACAAAGAATGCTGCATTTGCATTGGTCGCTATAATCTGGTGGGCCATTTGTCTTTCCAGCAAACTAGGGCCCTAATGCAAAAAGAAAACCCTGTCATAAGCCACATTTGTAGCAGTGGCGGCTCATCTGCTAAATCGGAGGAGCGTCGCCCCACTGCTTTTTAGCAATATAAAACAAAGGAAAAATTAAATGTTAACTCGTTATCATTTTATTTTTTCTTGCTGTGGCAGCTTGGCGGGGCAGGGGGGGACTGTTCTGTTCTCAGAGGAGGTGAAGGGGTGGTGGCATCTGTAGGTGGCGCATGAAGGATTGGCTGGCCGTCTTGGGCTCGCCAAACAGTCATGCGCACTTTGCATGTTCTAAGCTCCCAGTTCCTGGCTGAGTGCCGAACGACGGCTGGGTGCTTCCTGTTCGGGCCGGAAGAGACGCGGCAAGACAACTGAGGAGAGAAGAGGTAAGTTTATTTATTTTTTCCTTTACCCCGTCCCCCTGTCCCTGCCACCCAGATCCATGCCAGCCGCCACTGATTTCTAGAATGAAGTGTGATAGAGGGCCATATTATTATCACTCTTATTAGATCCTCACACTCACTGGCACTGGCAAACCTGTGTGATTGTATCAAAATGAGCAAACAAGGCTTATTAAAATAAATGTACGATTGTCACATTATTGAACTCTGGAGCTCAAAAGTGACTGGCTATACTAGCAATACATCATATTCTTCTGATTACCTGTTGGCTCATTTCACTATGTAAAAAGAAAATGTAATAGAAGTTTAGAAAAGAAATCTGAGGCCATATCATCTTTGTAGACAATTGTCTTATCACCCTACTGATGCGGAGTAGCCATTGGTAGCTGCCTTGGGACGTGCCACTAAACTCTCAGCAGAGGGACTACTGGCAATAGGTGACTGATCTCAGCTTAAGACTCCACCAAAGCAGGGCTCACCCAGATTTTCATCCTCTCAGTGACTCACTTTTCTCTGTAGCTGAAAAGGACTTATACAATCTGTCTCTAAACACCACTGGAGAGTCCCCTCTAGCAACAAGCACACTGGCCAGGCTGCTCCAACACCTCCCATTGTCCTCACTCGTGGTATTTGCACCTCAAGGCATCTGGGTGTCTGTGCAGGTTATTTCAGAAAATCAGTTACCCAGCTCGAGTATTGTTTTTCTGTCTCTTTTGTTCTTTCATCAACATCGCTAATCCAAGATCACGTTCTGATCAAGTGTTGGTGACAGGAGCCTAGGACAGATGAGATGAGAGGAAATTCTGCTTTGTGGGAACCTCTGAAAACGTTGTAACTTAAGGCAAATAAAAGTGCGAAGGCGACAGAGAGAACAGCATCTTTGTGAAGGAAGGCCCTGATTGGCAGCTCAAAGCCCTCCTTCAGTGTCACAGTGTAAAACTAGCAACAATACAAGAAACAACTATACACAAGCTTCCTAGAGCTCCCATTGGCTATTCTCTTAAGTCTATGCCGTATTAGATTTACAACTACCCAACAACTATGCAAATGCAAGGTTCCTACAGCTCCCATTGGCTATTCTCTTAAGTCTACGCCATATTGGATATGCAAATGCTCTACATTTAACCCTCCCAAAGCCTGATTCCAGATACATCAGCAGGGGCACACCTGAGCGAGTGGCAACGAATGCCAAGTTTAGGAATTACAGAGGTACAAGATTTGAGGCGGGAGGTGCCCCAGACCTCTTTCTCCACTTTCGCCCTTCTTCACTGCGATTTCATCTAAACAAGTTCCCGTGGCTATCCGTCCACTCCACTAGTGTTAGCCAGGTATTTCACTGGGGGTCTTGACAGGCTCTGTTCAGAATCCGTGCTCAGGACCACTCCTGCGGCCTCCGACCACCTGTCCCAGGCCAGGGTCGCGCAGTAGTTCCTTCTATTAATTTACAGCTATGAACTGATCTCTTCCCTTAGTGTGGGGGTATCACGGGCTCTTTTTAATTGGTTGGGTGCATTAAAGCAAGCCCTCTCAGTGTGTGACCCTGGTCACTCCCAGACATAATTCAACCTTCACTGAATGTCGATGAACCCAAGTTTCTAAATATTAACTTTCATTTGACATTCAGGGCCAAATTGCCCTTCTAGTCAAACCTCTCGGGGTCCCTGCTACCAGGTGGGCTGGGGTTACAGGTCCTAGACAGATTACAGCTTCCACCACATCACAAGCACTCCAAACTTTCACTCGATCAAAAGAGACACAAGGACGGTGTCAGTCTTCAGAAACGCACCAGTGCCCGAGAAGCTTGTGGGAAAGTCTTTTCTGGGAGGAAATCAGAGCTTTTTTTTTTTAAGTGCTAGTGCCCTGGTCAGGAGGCCACTGTCACTCGCACCCCCCTTTGCCCATGCAAATGACAGTACCTACAGAACTACTACCATTGCAATGCTACAAGTGTTACAATTCAAACTGTTCGAGGCCCCCAAAGCTGTAAGAATGGCTTGGGTGTCAAGTATTGCTTGTTTTTAATGCATATTGTACTGATAAACAAATGTTGTTCTGCCTAACTTTGAATTACACAAACTGCGCTGACATGTGGCAGCAGTCACAAGTGCCGGTGTAGACAATAAAGTGCCAGTGCCGAGCACTGGAAACCACAGACTCAAATTAAACACTGGTGGAAATGGAGGGAAGCCTGTCTATCACCAGACAAGACCCCTCTGCCTGAGCAACACTACTTCTACTCTTGCACCAGCTAAACACCACCACCGTGAAGGAGAATAGAAATACATTGTCACCAAGTTCCAAGGAACTCTACATAGGGATAGGATACCCAACCTCATCTACAGTTTGGATGACTCGAGTAAGCGCACCACAATCTACATATATGTATGATTGACACGCGCATGTTACAATTCACAGTTGTACGGTTTGGTGGAAATTTAATAAAAACCACTGTAAAGAAACATCCACAGAGATAACCCAAAACTCACAAAGAATAGTTGGTGGAACGGGGAGGACATGAGGACAATAAGAGCGAGACATAGGGTCTACTTCTCCCTCTTTTTCTCATGCCGACGGAGATGGATAAGACACTATCAGAAGAGACTAACAGTCCATCACATGAACAGCTCTCCAATGGACCCCAGAAGGTAAACAGAAGAGAGGCAGGCCAAAGAAAACCTTGAGTGAACTGTGGAAAGAGAAATGAAGACCCTGAACCACAGCTGGGACAGTGTACAGAAACTCGCCCAAGACAGACCGACGTGATGGTCCTTCGTTGCTGCCCCTCATGCCAATCAGCATAACGGGCAGTAAGTAAGTAACTAGGGTCTCCTTAAAAAGGGGAAAGGAGACAAGGTGAGAAAGAACACACTTACACCTAGGCCAACAGTCAGAGATCACTGCAAAGCAAGGTAAGGGATGCCAACTCTACTTGTTGTGGAAGGTCACAAGACTGCCACACTCCATCGCAGCACTCTACACTGCAATAGCAAATCACCAGGGTTACCATGACACCAAATAGCATCACGAGTCTGCAGAACAAGCATACAATGGGCTATAGGAAACCGCCAGAACAGAACTAAATACAAAGGACTAATTTGAGAAAAACTATGGCCTTTTTGACACTCAGAAGAGATGACGGAGCGCCGCGAGAATAAATGATACGGACTGAGAAGGTGACTTGAAAATCAAAAATGTAAAGACATTGAAGAATTCCAAGAGAGCCTACACGTGCCTCTGAAAAAGAATTTCCTTACATTTCATATAATAAATGAAATCCTCGATGATTCAAAGTGCAACAAAAAATAAAAAGTATACTAATACTGTTACAGTGGGGGAATGTACCGGTTACTGTGAAGTCCCTCCAGTAATTTCAATTAATGATTGCATTCACTTATCCTTCACTTGAGTACTGAAAATCTTCTTATGTGCAGTTCATGCTTTTTTGCAATTATCAGAGGATAATAGTAATACCTTTCAGACGAGTGCCAGTACGCGACCTCTTAAGTCAATTTCGAGCGAATACCAGCCAGAATACAAAGTGCCCTTCCAGCATAGTGGTATTAAACCGAAATTGAATATGGGAACAGCATACTAGCACTTCCACCATGAAATGCTATGAATATTCTTCTCAGATGATTGACAAGAAGCATGAAATGTGCATAAGAAGATTTTCTGCACTTACTGAGCAGTGAATGGCGGCAAAAGCTAATTGAAAATTACTTGATTATTTTACAATGACTGTACGGAACCCCCTGACTTGAACTGTATCACTGAGAACACTGCTAGTGCCTAAATGAGGGGGAAGGCTAGTATGTAGGTCAACTCGCACCAACCTGCTTGGTCGGGCTGCCAGGTGTGCCAAACATGCAGAGGGGCAGAATGCCAAAACGTGCAATACTGAAATATCAAAGTTTTAACTTTCCTTTTAAACATTAAACCAACGGGGAAGACAGACAAGAATCAAACACGTTCAACAAATAAGGGACTATAGCTAATGCCCGAGGAACTATGGAATTCATTAACCTGAGGTAGAGCCTATAATTTTGTAACTTTTGATAGACCTAGTTTAAACAAAACCTCACTTCATCTGTTTTTTGTAGTCTCCCAGTTCTATCAAGTTGGAAAAAAATGAAGGACCAGCAGGAAACCTATTCAATTTTAGCCCAGGTACCCCATAGAAATAACTTCTTACAATTACAGCTCTACTAATCAATATATGAATGTTATTCTGTAAAATGTATCCCCATTTCAGAGGTGCTTGCTGAAGGAGGACAGCCCCTATGCACCTATAGTTTAAACGAGGTCCTGACGGAGGGGTACTTCATTGCCACAATCTACCAGCTCCACCCGCTCTCCACATTCTTGGGACGAGTCCTTCACCGTGACTGATTTTTCTGTAGAACCCAAGGTAGACACAATTGTTCAAGTCTGCTTCTAACCGAGCCATGTGGCTTTTTTAGTAGCACAAAATAACAAGACCATTCACTGGTTAGGCTAAGTGGTCTTGTCACAGCGGGAAAGTTAAAAATAAAAATAACTTTAAAGTATTTTCGTTTCCTGTTACCATTGTATAGTGTGGTGTAGCTTGGTACAGAGGGGGTGCTCTCAAATCCCAAACTTGGGACCCTACAAAAGTGTCAATCTCTGTGTTCCATTGCTGCAAATCTCCACTCAGTCAATAAACAGAGAATACGTCTTGCAGAGCAAGAGTCAAGCCACTCGGTGCTCTACTCTACTCCTCAGCCATCTTGCTTATACTTCCCTGATGCATCATCCTTTGCATCGTCATTTCAAAGAAAGAAGCTCTCAAACCAGCCCTTGCATGTGATGCAAGACTGGAAAGCATGAGAGCAAGTTTTTTTAGGTCTCGCCTATGCAGCGTGCATGCGCTGCACTAGGAGGGCCTTTAGCCATCGGTCTGCTCCTTTTCCCCACACTTGTGCTTGTGCTGGCATCCACCTTGTGGAAGCGAGGAGTGGAACACGAGGTAATTGACAACATAGGTCTCTCGCGCCGCCACTGCTCATTCCCGCAAGGCGAATGGCAGCACAAGCACGAGTGCTTGTCCCTCACGCTCGTTTTAGTGAACTTTCACACGCGCGCTTGTTTCTACCCGGCTTAGGCATTTGGAAACCGCAGCATGTGCAGGGGCCATTTGTTTTTCAAAATACTTGTTTCCCTATATGTCCTGTGTCAATTTGCAGGTTCCTGCACCTTTGCAACATGTTTTACAGATCTTTTATATATGTATGCACTGATGTGCTTCATGCCCACTGAATGCTTTCCCGCGATTTTGAAACATTTCACGTTACAAATATATCCAGTGTGCCTGTCCTTCTGCACTTCGCAGTGTCTTTTTCTCTATCGGCTGCTTGTTTCCTTCCACCTATGCCTGTCCGTCGCCGGTCCCTCACTCAAACCCTTCGCTTTACATAATCCCTCGACCTGCATCCCCAGCCAGTAGCATTTTATTCCATAATTTACAGCCTGCTTTGGTTGCTGTGATTTTGCAATTCTCTCAGTGCAGTTTCCATTTTTTATCTAGTAAAACATGTGCCATAAACGTTAACTGCACACACACATTATCCGGATTTGAACCCTCATAATAACTTTTTAACGTTGTTATTCCTTCCACGTGCATGCTTCGCGAAGGTCTGGGATACTGCTGACTTTCACCATCATTTTCTGTCATTTTGGTGACATTCACCCGTCATCTTAACGCTTTGCTGATGTACGATTGCTATTTGCACTTCTTACTCTCAAGTCTTCTGTTTTCTTCACCTGTGTTATATAGCCATCCTTTGATGTGCAGACTACACCTTCCTGATGCTACAAAGATGTGAAGTTGTACTGGTGCTCAGCTATGTTTCCGATGAGTCACTGCGCCATTGTGTCTTCACATTTACACTCGGTTGATTTGCTAAACAAAATGATACATGTTACGGCAAGCCTCACTTTGTCTCCAAAACTGCAAGATGGCACCAACACTTGTCCTTTCGCGAAGGTCTTTTAATGCAGTACATCCAACATCTCTTTGAAACTTACTTCGCAGTTCCAGCAACTTCGCATTTCACAGAATCTAAGGCTGCCATTGCCCATTCAGAATGGGGGGGGTGGTGTGTGGTGTGTGTGGGGTGTGTGGTGTGTGTGTGTTTCACTTCTTATCCCCATGCTGTACATATACTACTTGCAGATACTACACTGTTGTTTCCTATGCTGTATCATTTCTGTGGGCAAAGAATCTTTTCTGCTGTTGTGTGTTTGTGTTATTCTGCTGCTGCTGTCTATGCTGTACATGTTCTTTGTATACGCCGGGAGTTTGCACAAGATGGATGAAAGTTATACGTGCTTTCCATAAAATTCTCTCTTGCCACCTTTAGTGAGTAATAATGTCACACCTAAAGTGTTTCTTTCTTAATTAGAAATATGTGTGCAGTACATACATGCCACAGTCCCAGCACAACTACCTTTCACTCATAAGTACTGCTGTGGAGTCCATGTGACGGCAGGGTAAGGTATGTCATTAAACACAAGTAAGGGGAGATGGTCAACCGTATCTACAACTCTACCACCCCGAACCCCCTAAATCACGTTCATACACACAAGGAGGGGTGGAGAGACTCAAAAAGAACACAATAACACCACAAAACAGAAGAAAATACAACTGTTTTGAAAATACTGCCCTCACTCAGACACCGAAAGGGAGGGGGTAAACATAAAAGACCAAATGACACAATACAAAACCCAACAATATATATATATATATATATATATATATATATATATATATATATATATATATATATATATATCCTTTTACTGTATTGTTGTTTAACGGAGTACTAGAACATGTAGATCATCATTATAGTGATTTAACTTGGCAAAGTGATATGGTGATTTCATATCTATCTCCAAGTTCACCATAATTTTGCACTATGCACCAATTTGCACTTATATATAGATTATTTGCACTAGCAACAGTCTGTGTGTGGGCCATTTACATTTAACGCTACAGCATTGTATATAGACGATTTTAAGATATATGAAGTTTAAGCTTGTTGCACATTCTTTATTAATCCGATGTGGTAGGACATTTTATTCGTACTTCCTTTATGTGGTTTTAGTTTGATGTGTAACATCCCACCAAAACGGAATGGTGTCCAAATTGGTATTCATGAAATTTGTTATTTACCAAATGAATGGAAAACGATGTTATTTAATTACCACATCAGGACATGCATGCACTTTCTTCTGAATGTGTTTTTTTATAAGATGTTTTCTATGTCTATGCGCTGCAAACGCCCAGCCACTGAGTGTACACAGTATTTAAACACAACTATTGGTTCCTATAGTCATGTGAACAAGGCTACTGTGACGTAGCCGAAAAGTGTCATGCTGGAGATGAGGGGTCAATAAACCACCTTTTGCATTTACTTCAAGCGCTGTTTTTGTGGTCTGTACCTGTATCGAAGTCGGCATCCAGGACCGATAGGCAGGAGTTGGAATCCGATATATATATAGATATATATATATATATATATATATATATACACACATATTCTTCCAAACGAAAGAAAAACAGCGACCCAGGAGGAAACGGTGGAAACACTGGTTTTAATGGCACAGATGCGAATGCATTTCGGCAGCAATTCTGCCTTACTCAGCGCCCAAAGCGTCCTACCAGCGAGATGTCATGCTGCAGGTGAGTCCCTCCTTTAAACGCCTGCTAATGCAAGCCAGCTCTGCCCCTAGGGTTAGTACCCACACCTGTGTAGTCCCGCATGTGGTGCAAGACTACAGATCCCAGGATGCAACTCAGTGGTGCCTGGAGCCTAGGTGCAGGAATGTTACCGTTAATGGTGAAATGTCAAAGGCGGAGGGGCAGGGAACAGCGTGAGCTTCTGGAGTTTGCTGTGATGGAAATACCGCTTTGGTGTGCCAGTCATCCGGTGCCTCCTCCGGTCCCCCAATACCGTCACAGCCACGAACACCAAAGAGTCATTAAAGCAGGGGCTGAACCGCAATGTGTTCTACCCAGCATGAAATTGTCCATTCCAAAACTGCTCGCTTTTCTCCTCGGCTTCACTGGCGGGCTTCCAGCCAGTCCAACAAACGCTGGCAAAATAGACCGGACTGCAAGAGTCCGAAAGTTCCAGTGTCGCTGGTCGCCCAAAACGTGACGGGGGTCATCTGCAGAAGCGCCTCTGGAAAGCGCTGTAATTTGTACACACATATTCTTCCAAACGAAAGAAAAACAGCGACCCAGGAGGAAACGGTGGAAACACTGGTTTTAGTGGCACAGATGCGAATGCATTTCGGCAGCAATTCTGCCTTCCTCAGCGCCCAAAGCGTCCTACCAGCGAGATGTCATGCTGCAGGTGAGTCCCTCCTTTAAACGCCTGCTAATGCAAGCCAGCTCCGCCCCTAGGGTTAGTACCCACACCTGTGTAGTCCCGCATGTGGTGCAAGACTACAGATCCCAGGATGCAACTCAGTGGTGCCTGGAGCCTAGGTGCAGGAATGTTACCGTTAATGGTGAAATGTCAAAGGCGGAGGGGCAGGGAACAGCGTGAGCTTCTGGAGTTTGCTGTGATGGAAATACCGCTTTGGTGTGCCAGTCATCCGGTGCCTCCTCCGGTCCCCCAATACCGTCACAGCCACGAACACCAAATATATATACACACGAAGGACGTGATCAGTGAGTGTCACCCTGTGACTAGAACTGGTGTGCGACAAAGTGCAGTTAATAAGGAAGTGCTTTAAAACTGGTTTGAGGATACCAAACAAACCTTTATTAATAGATTCCACAATCCAGGATTAAAAAGAGAAAAAGAAGGATGGGTGTGTTTCAAAGAGAAAACTAGAGTTCTCAAAACACCCCTCCTAATACCGCTTGTGTCAACATGTTTCGACCAACTTACTGCGCCATAAACGTCACCCCGGTCTTCTTCAGGACGTATGTCGTTACCAGTCCTGATGTTAGCCTAACCACAGTTCGGTCGAAGTGCCAAATGACTGATCACACACGATTCCAATTGAATCATCACGTGTGGAGGGAATCCCAACAACACGGAAAACATAAACTGAAATAATAAATAATCCTACATGAGTATGTTGTGTATAGGTGCCAGAGAGTTACAACCTTTTTAGGCCACACCATCGGTTATGACAACATGTTCCCTAATAGTGGTCCACTATAACAGCCTAGGAGGTAAGTATATTCGTCACCCATGGCTACAAGTATAGGGAAAGGTATGTCACACTGCCATGGAGAACTTTGACTTCCAGCACACTTGTGTCAATATCTCTCATGGGTGGGATCAACAGTGTATAGACACAACAGCCAGTTTATGCAGCATAACTACTGTGTGTACAGTAACACAATTGTCAATGGTAATTAAAATTGTGTGTGTGTGAGTAGATGGTAGAAAAGAGCACAGGTTTCTGTACAGTAACAGCTCTGCGCACAGTAGCAATTCTCTGTACAGTAATGAAGGCTTACAGAGTGTCAAACATGCACACTAACAAATGTTAAAAAACAACACAAGCCTGGGTGCATAAATATGGACAGTGGAACAATAGAATAAACTGCATTGTTGGCAAAGTACAACTTATATGTATTTGTAGAGTAAAAATTACATGTATTTATAAACTTTAAAATTAGCTATGACGAAGTGCAGGCTTGGAGTGATTTCTGTGAAATCCCAATACATGGAGTACTTCAATAAAAAGATTACTTTAATCAGGAATTCCATCTACACAACAGACATATCACAACAGGAAACTCGTCTGATCCCACTGTGTCCCAAAGTGCAGGTCAATTTTTGCACTTATCTCTGAGAAATATTTTGCCAAACAATTAAAGAACTAAACACAGCTTTCTATCACTAAGATATTATACCAGTCTCCATGGTTAAACATTTTCTTGAACTATTATGTTGTTTGTGGTGCCAACTAATAAATGCCTCTCTAAAAAAAGGTGCCAACTAATAAATGCCTCTCTAAAAAAAGGTATCTTCCTGGATTCCCTAAGGACAGCTCAAGTGAGCACCTGATAAAGTATCTGTTGGCAATTAACCATCGGCCACTGTCGAATCTACCCTAGCTGGGGCAAAGTATTTGGAATGTGCGGCTAATACACTTGCTACTCTCGCGAAATATAACTTGTTATTAGCACCTCCTAATCAGGCATACACAGAGGCTGCAGCACAGAAACTGCAACACTAAAATCTTATTTTACCCCCGTATGATCCTTTGATTGAAATAATTGATTTTAAAATAGTGAGGTTTATTTACAGAATTTACTAATGTAGGATTGTGTATTGAAACATTTTTGTTGCCGAGAATTTTTATCAAGCTGTGCAAT
Source organism: Lissotriton helveticus (assembly GCF_964261635.1). Taxonomy (NCBI): domain Eukaryota; kingdom Metazoa; phylum Chordata; class Amphibia; order Caudata; family Salamandridae; genus Lissotriton; species Lissotriton helveticus. The sequence goes on along the minus strand of NC_136065.1, from coordinate 316,576,998 downwards.
GTTGATAGAGGAGTCAGGTGTTGCAAAACACTGATATCTCTTAAATTCCAGGTGGCACAGTACCCAAGATAATGTGCTGCATGGCTAAACACTTATACGTTCACAAAGGCGTCTCCTATTGGCTATGCCAATGCTTGTTTTTTTCGGCAGAGGACAAACTAGATCAGAATTGAAGTTAGATGGGGCCAGACTCTGAGATGATTTGATTGAGGGTATATGGGGGTTGTGCAAGTTCTTTGTATTATAATATGTAGAAAAGAGTGAACGAGTTTGTCCGACTGTCCTAGTCGCCCTAAAATGTTCAGTCTCTACAAAACTCAGTAGACTATGGCACGCAATAGGAGAAACCCTGAAATAACACTTCAACTCCACAACTGATTATCATTAAAATGTTTTCCAAGTCTGGGGTCTTATAGGGTTATGTAGTGGGCCAGTGAAATCTAGGCCCTCGTCTATCAACGCATTTCCCCATAGACACAGAATGCGGAAAACCTTTTGATACATCAGCTCCCTAGTTGGGTACAGTTCTATTAAGAGAAACATATGACTAGGAATCAAGATGTATTTTTAATTATAGTATATATTGGATTTAAGCTAGAACTCTCACAGGTTTGTTTAATTTCTTCATCTCTGATGAAGCGACAGCATGAGTCGTGAAATGCATTGCATGGATCTATCTACAGTTAATAATATTAGATTAATGTCAATATAACATTTCAAATGAAGACTAAAGTACACAGAAGAAATTCTGGAATAATCCAAAGAACTGAAATGTATTATTGCATGGAGAAGTGATGCATTACTCTACTTGGTTTAGCGCCTCTGCCAAGGAAGGTTTTAGATACTATTTTTAAATGCGGGCCTTTAAAGGTAGTGCACACCGAATCCAAGTGGGGGCGTCCCTCGCCGGCCACCATCCCCCCGGAAGCTGCCAGCAGCGCTAACGGCCCGTCTGGGAAGAGGGCGCGAGACAGGAAGTGACAGAAATCTATAGCTGCCGGAGTACATTTGTCCTTCAGAAGTAATTGAATTCACTTGCTGGGAAGACTCGGAAAGTTAACCGGCGCTGTCACCGCTAATGGCGGAGGCAATTAGGGCGCAAAGAGTTGTCTAACTCCCCCCTACTCCGTCCTGGGGGAGGCCTGGGTCCTGGGGACCGACCTACCCGGAGGCCAGAAGCGGCTGTTGGGGTCAAGGGGTCTTTGTGATCCATGGATCGGAAGGGGGAATAAAGAATCCGTTTTATTGCCCACCATTTAACCCGGGAGCAGAGCACTGAGAGATTCATTTGTGGTGCATGCCCCACCCCCTGTCCGCCAACCCCATTCATTTCTTCTCTGCAACCTTCCCACCCACACAGATCCCTCTCGGCCCATTTAATCTCCCCCATAAACACCCCCACCCCACCCCCCACATGCAAACCCCTTCCCAGCCCGTTCCATCGCATCCGTTTGACCCGTCTCTACACCTCCCATACACAGCGCTCTCTCCTCAGGCCGTTCACCCCTCCACTTATCACTCCCCTGCACCTAACCCCAAACACACCTGCTGGTCAATCCTTTCATCCCCCAGCCCCCTTTCTCACACATACACACTAGCCCCATCTTATCATCGCTGTGTACGTATTTCTCATAATTTACTACCTCCAGCCACAGTTTTACACATCCCTCTCTACACACACCGAAGCCTTCCCAGCCCCGCCCTCTCCCCGTCGTCCCCACAACCCTCCCCTAACTTCCCAGATTCCCAGCAAAGTCTACAACGTCCTATTATTATGTCTCTGCAAACTTCCTATACACTCTGACCCCGCCCCAGCCCATCCTGTCCGCCTCCTCCGTTCTCCTCTACCAGCAGCTCCCCCGAAGAACTCGTCCCCTATATGCCCTAGAGAAGCACGGAGAGGGGAGGTCTCCTGTAAGGGGGTGGTTGAGCAAGGCCCAGGGGTGCAGTTGTGCGCCCGCGTGAACCCAGACGGGCTTCTGGGCGTGCTTGCAACTGTGCGAATTTGCAATTCTGCAACCGCCCTATGTGAACGGGCAGCAGCCGGTGCTTAGGAGTTGGGAGGACTGAGGAGAGGCTGCATTATCCCTTTATACGACCAATTCATTCCATAAACAAAGAATTAATAGCATGCTTTTACATTAAGCATCGCGCTGCGAACACTGGCACGTTTAAACGCTATAATATCAGGAGTCGCAGCTACACGCAGTAATGATGCCGACATAGCATTTGAAGATAAAACGCTTTCACGGATTCCAGTTTCATGACCAGCAGGTCAGATCACCAGTTTCGGTTCAAATCAATTCGTTTATTTTCCTTTTTAAAGCCCGAACCCACATATACAAGTTTCAAAATAGATTAGGATGCGCTATAAAACAAGGATAACTCGTTTACTTTAAAGCAAACGCATCTCTGGGAGTCTCAGCCCTAGCAGCAGCCCTCCCGGGGCGCCGGGGCAGAGCCTGCCCCAGGGACCCTTCCTCGTTTACTCCTGGTCCGCAGCTGCGCTCAGCTCTCTGTAGACCCAGCCAGGGCCAGTTCTAAGCAAGACCAGAGTCTCACCAGCCTGCAGGCCTTAAATCCAGAAACAAATCCTGCAAATTCCAGCCATGCCATCACGATGTCTTCCATCAGGCGGCAGAGGCACGCGCTGACCTCGGTTCTCGTTTTTGGACTGTCTGCTTCCACTCTGATTTGCTCACTGTCTCCTTGCAAATGAGTTTCACTTCTCCGACAATGCCTTTGCTCATTCCAACTCAGGACCCGCCACAGAAACTCCATATCTTGTTAGAGGCCTCCATTTCCTCCAGTTTATTTTGAACAGACCACTGCTCCCCTCCAGATAACTTTACTCAGACCACTGCTTCAGACTACTGCTCCCCTCCAGATTACTTTGTTCGGACCACTGCTTCAGACCACGATTTCCCACCAGGTTACTTTAAACAGACCACTGATTCAGACCACTGCTTCCCTCCAGATTACTTTGGTCAGGCCATTGCTACACTCCAGATTACTTTGATAAAACCACTGCTTCCCTCCAGATCACTTTGCTAAAACCACTGCTTCCCTCCAGATCACTTTGCTAAAACCACTGCTTCCCTCCAGATTACTTTGATCAGATCACTGCTTCAGACCACTGTTTTCCTCCAGATTACTTTGCTAAAACCACTGCTTCCCTCCAGATCACTTTGCTAAAACCACTGCTTCCCTCCAGATCACTTTGCTAAAACCACTGCTTCCCTCCAGATTACTTTGATCAGATCACTGCTTCAGACCACTGTTTCCCTCCAGATTACTTTGATCAGACCACTGTTTCCCCTCTATATTACTTTGCTAAGAGCACTGCTTCAGACCACTGCTTCCCTCCAGATTACTTTGATCAGACTACTCATTCAGATAACTGCTTCCATCCAGATTACTTTAATCAGATCACTGCTTCAGACCACTGCTCCGCACCAGATCACGTTATCAGACCACTGCTTCAGACAACTGCTCTAGATTACTTTGTTGAGAACACTGCTTCCCTCCAGAATCAGATTACTTGGATCACACCACTGCTCCCCTTCAGCTTACTTTGATCAGACCACTGCGCCCCTCTAGATAACTTTGCTCTGACCATTGCTTCAGACCACTGATTCCCTCCAGATTACTTTGGTCAGATTACTGGTTCCCACCAGGTTAATTTGATCAAACCACTGCTGCAGATTACTGCTCCTTTCCAGATCACTTTGATCAGACCACTGCTTCCCTCCAGATTATTTTGAATAGACCACTGTTTTCCTCCAGTTTACTTTGATCAGACCACTGCTCCCCTCCAGATTACTTTGAGACCACTGCTCCCCTCCAGATTACTTTGATCAGACCACTGCTACCCTCCAGATTACTTTGAAAAGACCACTGCTACTCTCCAGATTACTTTGATGAGACGACTGCTCCACTACAGATGGCTTTGAATAGACCAATACTAGTGCATAACCTACATCTCCAGCCATCCCAAATTAAACGAGTCTACTCTGTTTTCTGGCAAACAGCAGACCTTGCTCTGTCCTAGAGGACGCAAAAGGATGGATGCTTTCAGACCGAGCGAGCCCTAAGCGTAAGAAGGTTTTATGAGGGGGCTAGGGAATCACAATTAAACATCTGCACAAACTTGCTAAAGCCACCATTACGATAAGAGTCTCTTCCTTGCTTGCTCGGGGACTGCTTCAATCTGCATCAAATGAAGCCCTCGGAGTTTTACCCTACAGTACTGAATCCCATATATGCCAGACACATCCAGTTGTTATTGGGCCAAGCTCTAAACTCCCCAAGCCATACTGCCAGCATTACAACACATGCCTGGAGCTAGGATGGGCAATACTCTTGGCACGTGGCTGTAGGTGGCAAAGGTCAGACTGCAAGCAGCTCCAGGCTTGGACCTAGCTCAGCAGTCTATAGTTCTTGGCTTTTGCATCAATACTTGTGATGCTGACCGAGGGAGGCTCAGCAGACATGTCAAAGGACCTTCCGGGCCAGTCTTAGCCGGGGGCTATGAGGGGCGCAGATCCGGACCATGGATATGGTCTCAGACCCTCATTCTCTGGTGTCTCACTATCTGCACATCTTGAAAGGGTGCTGCTTAAATCCCACTCCCACCAGAGTACCACTAAATACATTTGAGGTTATTTGTTATAGCTCTAAAATCTCAACTTATGCAGAGGTGTCCGTAAACGGCCAGAGTGGCTGACTCCAGAACACAGGGCTCACGGTTCGATCCCCAGCACAGGCAGCAGGTCAGCATCATGTGACTCTGGGTAATAGCTCACTTATCTCCCAGTCAGCCCCCAACGCCATGAAACCTTAAGGCGTGATATGTTCACGCTTTACAAATATGGGTCATTATTAAGCATAACCATGGTAACGGATGACCTGGGCAGTGCATCTAAATCGGACAGTATGCTCCGATTTCAGGGTTGAATTATAAACTTCGCTTGTGGCATTCCTATCCAACATCCTTTTGGAGACAGAATAGTGTGACGAGTGAAACTGATGGCTTTGTGACCAGTTGAGCAGCCATCATCATGTTTCAGGAATGGAGTTTAGCCTCTGGTTAGTATTTATGTGGCATCTTTTATTTTCAGTGGTCTGACACTGATATAAACCAATACTGTAAATACTCTAGGGCAACTTCAAAAGTATAAAGAGCTCAGAACATGCCAAATAAAAAGAACAAACTGATTATAAATCTATAGGATAATTTGACCTGAGCAGCGTACTAAACTTCAGTCATTCATCATGCATTCATACTTCTAAATTGATTTTCAATAATTCAATTCTTATTTTGATGGAAGTACAATTCATGGATCAGCTATATGCACTGTAATAATAAAATTTTATTTGAACACAATTTTCGGGTGGTTTCCAAGTTGTCTCTCTAAGTTGACCTGCCATCATCATGTTTCTGGAATGGAGTTTAGCCTCTGGTTAGTATTTATGTGGCATCTTTTATTTTCAGTGGTCTGGCACTGATAGAAACCAAGCCTCATATGGGTGAATATCAATCCCACTTGACTGTGATAAAAAGTCCTGAACTTGTAAGGTCTATTCAAAGCCAAATGTCCAATTCTAAAGATATATCGTGTGCCAACCACACTCTGCTGTGAGCGTAAACAAACACAAACTCATGAAAATGTTTTACAGCCCACCACAGAGGGAGCTTAAAGGTTTCAACGTTTTAGCTTAAAGGGAAATTATTCCTTTCAAAGCATCGAAGCAAGTCAAATGAATTGAAACTTGTTGCATAGTAAACACCTGATTTAGGTTTAGTGAAAAAATATAACCTGACACAGTAAATGCATGCAAATTGCAGTGAGCAACAGGAATTGCTAAAACAAGCTATAAACAGTAAACAACAGTTTCTATTGATGGATTTTTGTTCAACAAATTAATGTGCTCTGGAAAATGTGTTTCTTCTTTGCCCCACTTGACCGAAATGATCATCACATTTGATAAAAGTGATTTGTGTAAGGAAAGCCCGGGAATGGGCACTTGTTCTTTAGGGTAGATAAAGCCATATGACAATCATAAGTGTGTAGTGTTAATCCTAGAGAGAGACGGGTACTGAATTACAAGGTTACATTTCAATAATTGTATCAAAAACGCAGACTTTGGAAACTGGTTAGTAGAGTGCACAGCACTGTTACCTATAACTGACCACTCCGACGAGGGCAAGGAATGACTGGGCCTGGATACTGAGGTTTTCCATCACCCAGTGGAACAGATTTCTCTGATGAAAGACCATGGGATGTGACCCTGCATGACCGAGTCTAGGTTTGTGCCCCAATGGATATTTCTGTGTTAAAACTGGCGACATAACTTGCACGTCACTGTGGCTAAATAAGAATTCCTTATTATAGTCAGGTGTCCCTAGCACTAATGCATGTGTTATCTCTGTGTTAAGTTTACAGAAAGTATTGTGTATATTGTGTGCCCACTTTAGCTTCTAGCTGACAGTTTTTGCCTTTTTCATAGCCTCTAGTAAGGGGGCCGATGAGCGTGCTATAGTCAAAAACCAACCACCGGGATGCAACTTCCAGTCTTATGATTAGGGTTGCCATCTCATTATTTTGATGTCCCAGGCGGGACAAAAATAGTCACCTAAAGCAGTATTTTCAACACTTCTCTGTGCATACTTCGAACAGCAAATATAAATAGAAAGTACTTCTAATTGTGTTCTATGGCTGCCTAAATGATCCATAATTAAAGGGAGCAAAGACAGAAAAGTCACATTACAAATGAATACATACTTTTTTATTCATAACCCTATTTAGTGCCAAGATGAGGTCTTTCCTGGCTCTTAAACACGGCTGGCATTTTCTTTTGGCAACCCTACTTTATATTCCTTTTCATGAAATGCATTCTCACACTATAGCAGTAAATGTAAAATACAAATGTAAGGAATAGGCAGAGTGGGGGCCACAGGAGGTACTGGAACCAGAAAAAACCCCAAAGCCTCGGTAACCAGTTTACAAAGCTATGTAAATATGTAAACGGTCTTTAAAGACCTCTAAAAAACTTGGGTGTGCTGGAGATAAGACTTCAGACACTGCCCAGCTGAGACCACAGCAGCTCGCGCGGCAGCAGCCCAGGCTGAGACACAAGACAGTACCCTTTTTCAGAGTTCGTCTTTTTTATGTTATAAAAATCACCCTAGTCTTTTGCTGGGGGAACTCAAGAGACTTTGAGGGTCAGTCAGCTTGTCCTAACCTTGGGGGTCGTGGGTGGGGAGGGTTTGGGTCACTTAGCTCTAGTTCTTCAATCGAGAACCTAAGCGCTGCATCACCAGCTCCTCCCATCAGGCCCACCGATTTGCCATTGGGTGATAAGCTAAGACCCTAGGCACAGCTAACCCTATTTAGCGCCACATAATTTCACCCCACCCCTCCCCCTCCACAACCTCTGCTCGATCGCAGACCCCCCCCAACACCACTGAGACCAGGCATCGGGCAAGACTGAGGCCTCCAACCCTGCAGCACACACGGCAGCCCAGCTGCGCCTCGGGGAGCCGGGGCTGGTGCAGATAATTACCTACCGGAGCTTATTATCCACGGGAGGAATGGAGAAAGTAGGTCAGTAAACCAAGAGAAAGGGCTGGCAGCAGCGGCTGCTGAGCGGAACAGCGCCCCCTGCCTGCAGAGGGGCGCGGAACGCCGCTCACCAGAGACAAGGAAGCAGGGCAGGCACCTGGGAACTGGACTACGATGGTATGCCAACACGCGCACCTTTAAGAATCCTGGGCTTTCATGTGAAAACCTAATGGATCCTGGGGCCTATTGTGTTGGTTTTCTTCCGTGGAGATAACACAGCTGATGCCTATTTGAAAGTTAAACGCCCAGGGTTGGAAACGGTGCCGGTGATAATGGGGGGTGCGGTGAGGTGGTCACCATAGTGCCATGGGTCCTAATAATTAACCCCTTCGGCGCTGATGACGAGCTCAGCTCGTCATCAGTTGCGCCGCTCGCACGCTGATGACTAGCTGAGCTCGTCATGTAACGCGGCTTTTGGAAAAAAGCAGCGTAGCACAAAAATAGCTGCAGCGCGCATGAGGTTAAGCAAAAGAAGGTTCTGTCGGGTAGAAGGTGGTTACTTTCTAGAGCACTGTATGACTAGAATTATAATTTATAGCAACCGTATCTCAACCGCCCGGGCAAGCTAAACCATTTATTTATAAATAACTGAAACGTGACTCAAGAAAATGTCTACTTTTTTTGTTTCACGTTCACTAAGGGTTGAATGAGGCACGATTACTTTAATTGTCCCGCCTCAATACCCCTTATCGTTCCTTTTAATAAAGCAGTGAGCCATACTATTACATTTTTGCCCCATGGACTCTACTGACTTTTTTTAGACCACACTCACGCTCACTATTGCACTTTTTTAGGCCCCTCACACTCACACACCCTTTGGCTAAGGAATAAAAGAACCCCGCCAAAGTGCAGCATCCGTTGCTGCCCGACAGGCATTGCACCGCCAGTCTGTCGCAGGGGCAGGATACCGATGATGACGCTGGACGATCGCCGGGTGGGATGACAATAGTCGTCCAACCGGTGACCTGTGTGAGGCATCCCCAAATTCCGTAAAGGGTTCACAACATTCACTTTTTTCTGTTGAACTCAATACGAGAGAGAGGTTCACGTTAGTCATTTAGTTGACTTTGTCCGGGGAACTCTGTAAATTCTTTGTTGTTGGTACTTTTTTTGTTTATCAGAATTAAATCATTCATATATTCACAAATGTAGTAGATGGAGGCTGTCACCAGAAAATGAAATATTTACATTTAGAGGTGATCATGTGATATAAGTGCTCAAAGAGTGTACAATATATACAAGGTGGTCAAGGTTTTACATACATGTGAGGGATAGGCCAGATGATTATGTAAGACAAATGGCTCTGTGCACTGATAATGTTCTTTGCTATGTGTAGAGTCTTTGTCAATCGGGGCTTGCATAATTGTCGACGTTTCAACCCATAATGTGCCCCATTCGGTAGTCACGTAGGTCTTCATCAGGACAAAGCAGGGGATGGGGGGGCGCAGTGACAGCCCTAGGTAAGCCGGACAAAGTCCTGGCTGCCGTGGCAACAAGAGCGAAGGACCACGGGCGGTAGAATCAAGGTGGACCCAAGCGTCGGTTTCTCTTACTCGTGTAGAATCAATCAGTCTTGTGGTGGGGGAAAACAGGCTTCAGTCCTGTACTGCCGCTGCTATTGTTGTTAAACTATGGGCCCTAATAATGGCAAGAAAATCATGAACCTTGCCTGACAATGTGACCATTTCACTTCATGTCCTCACCAACACTGTTCCTGGGTTTTGTTGTGACCACAAAGTGCATTGTGGGTTCTGTAGTGTATTATTTCAGCTGAACTAGCACACCCAGTATCAATGCTTAATTTGTGCCAGTGGTTTCTGGTGCTCAGGACTGGTACTTAATTGTCAGCACCGGCTCTAGTGACCGTCCACCACATGTTGGCACTGTCTTTTTAACTTTGAGATGCGCACAGCAGTTTGTTTACTAAATCAAAATGTGTTGAAAATGATTAATATAAGACTCATGACATTATTTCAGTTTTGTGTGGCCTGTAATAGCCTGAATTGCCACACTTGCAGAAGTGCGATTGTTAGGTGTTATATTGGTACTGTTATTGGCAGCGCTGGCAGGGTATGGGTGGTGCAGGCTGCAGTGGTCTTCTGAGCAGGGTCCCGGCACTTAATTTTTTTTTAACAAATTAAGCAGTGCCTAGAAGGTCTTGATGAAACGTGTCTGTGAGGACATGGAAGGAGAAGGCTGCTTGTCTTGCACCCATGGGCAGTTAAACCCCCCCCCCCACACCCATTTGGGCCCTGGTGCCCCTGCACCTGCTTCACCAATGATAGTACACCCCTATAACTGCAAGGAGCACAGTGAAAGTGTGCTATGGCCCTGATAGAAGGAGAGTTGCTGGGCCTCCTTCCCCTAGTTTGGAAGTAAATAAACAACCACTAACTGGGGTGCTGTGAGCTCTTGGCCTGTCCTATTAATAGAACCGACACTGGAACACGGTCCTGGATAACTACAAAGATCAAGCATTGGAAAAGCCAGCAGATCAGGACATTGGCAAGCTTGTACAATGGTTAATTTAATTGCAAGCAAAAGCTACAAAATAAAAACCATAAAATGAACATTTGAGGTCACCTAAAGTGGCTGCCTTATTGAAGCAATAGAAATGTTAAAATTAAACAAACATTCACTTAAGAAGCTGTTTTACTAGTGAAGTTTTTTAAACAACAAGCCTTTCAGTTATGTCATGGATATTATTGGTAGGAGTGAAGGACACAAGATTAAATCACCGCCCAAACAAGCAGCAGCTACAATGTTACTGAAGAGACAGGAACTATTTTATTTGGATGTGAACAATGTGCACAAGCTTTGTGCAGTCACTCAAAGAGCAGGGAGCCAACGGGTGAAGGGGGCTGGCCCATTCCCCATGCTACGGCGGCTAGAAGCAAAATGGGAATCCGCTGACAAAAAGTCTATCAATGTCTGTATAGTATCTATGGCTTTTTGGAAAAACAGTCTCAAAGGCCAGACTTAAAGAAGAGAGCACAGCGTTTGATTACTGCAAGGAAGGAGGAAGACACTGCCGGCTAAAGACAAGAAAGCAGGAGCTGCATCTGATACCAGCAAAGAAACAGCAGCATGGCATCGGATCACTGCAAGGAGACAGGGAGCACCTCATATGATAATAGCAAGGAGACAGGGAGCACCTCATATGATAATGGCAAGGAGACAGGGAGCACATCATATGATAATAGCAAGGAGACAGGGAGCACATCATATGATAATAGCAAGGAGACAGGGAGCACATCATATGATAACAGCAAGGAAACCGGGAGCATGGCAACTGATACCAGCAAAGAAACAGGAAGCAGGGCATCTGATCACTGCATGTAGACAGGGAGCATATAGTGTGTCAGCAAGGATGCTGGGAGCACATCATCTGATAACTGCAGCGAGCAGAGTCTGATGACAGCAAGGAAACAGGGAGCACATCATATGCTAATGGAAGGAGACAGGGAGCACATCATATGATAACAGCAAAGACACAGGAAGCACAGCATACAATAACAGCAAGGACACAGGGAGTGTGGCAACGGATACCAGCATGGAAACGGGGAGCACGGCATCGGATAACTGCAATGAGGCAGGGAGCACAGAGTGCGTCAGCAATGATTCTGGGAGCACATCATCTGAAAACTGCAGGGAGCAAAGTCTGATGACAGCAAAGAAACAGGGAGCACATCATATGCTAATAGGAAGGTGATAATAAACTCAAAGTCTGCTAGGAAGCAGAGAGCACATCGGATGATCACTGCAATGAGACGGGGAGCACAGAGACTGATAGCAAGGACCCTGGGAGAACAGTATGAGAATAAAGCAGGGAGCAGAGTCTGACAACAGCAAGGAGACAGTGAGCCATCATATGATAACAGCAAGGTGACAGGGATCATAGAGTCTGACAACAGCAAGGAGACAGTGAGCCATCATATGATAACAGCAAGGTGACAGGGATCATAGAGTCTGACAACAGCAAGGAGACAGTGAGCCATCATATGATAACAGCAAGTGATAGGGATCATAGAGTCTGATAACAGCAAGGAAACAGGAAGCACATCATGCGATAACAGCAAGGACACAGGAAGCACAACACACCTCCAACTTTGCGGTGGACACGTCGAAACTGTCAAGAATACCTGACATATCCCTCGACGACCTTGCAAAACTGTGCAGACAGGTTAAGTCTGGTTCCCCCACAGACCCCATGAGACCAACTAAATTCTTGGACTCACTGGAATTCTTCCTTCCCTCGCTTTCCAGCCTACTCAATCTCTCCTTTTCCTCAGCTGTGGTTCCCACCTGCTGGAAATCTGCATGGGTTTCTCCCATTATTAAAAAACCCACATTAGATCCCACAAAACCAGAAAATTACAGACCCATCTCGCTGCTCCCCTGGACGTCCAAACTGGCTGAAGCCCATGTTAACAAAGTGCTATCCCATCATATGCTGCAAAACCACGTCCTGGACCCTTCCCAAAACGGCTTCAGGCCAGGACACAGCACCGAGTCGGCCCTGTTGACCACCACAGAACACCTTCGGGGCGTCCTGGACGCTGGTCAAAGTGCCGCGCTGATCCTGTTGGATCTCAGCGCGGCCTTTGATACGGTCTCACACAACATCCTGTTGAATCGACTTGAGGCCATAGGGATCAACGAACTCGCCCTTGAGTGGTTCCGGTCCTTTCTAAAGGACAGGTCCTTTCAAGTTTCAGCCCCACCCTACATCTCCCAACCCCATCCCATCGAACAGGGAGTTCCCCAGGGATCGGCGCTTAGCCCATCCCTTCCCATCCCTTTTCAATCTGTACGTCCAGCCTCTTGCAGCAGTGGCAAAAGAGTGGGACCTTACGCTTGTGTCGTATGCCGACGACACACAGCTGGTTATCACACTCTCTGAAGGCCCTTCTACCTCGGCCACTAATTTCAGGGATGGGCTAGCGGCAGTTGCACAGTGGATGACACGCAACTGCCTGCAGCTGAACGCCGGGAAAACGGAGGTGCTTCTTCTTGGCAAAAACCCTAGCTACTGGAGCGATCATTGGTGGCCCTCTTTGCTTGGTCCCACCCCCGTGCCAAAAAATGTTGTGAAGAACCTAGGTGTCTGGCTCGACTCCTCCCTCAACTTTCAGTCCCACACAAAGAAAGTGGCAGCTACGTGTGTGGGCCTAATGAGGAGTCTTAGCCCGATACTCGGTTTCTTCGACTCCAGAACCCGCCAACTTATCATCCAGTCCATGATTCTTGCCCGGCTGGACTATGCCAATGTACTATTCTTGGGGGCAAATAAAGCAGAATTAGCACGGCTGCAGCGCATTCAGAACTCGGCTGCCAGAGCTGTGGTTGGCCTCCCACGCAGGTGCTCTGCCAGAGCTACCATCCGTAATCTGCACTGGCTGCCAACTGAATCCCGAATTCATTTCAAAACCCTTACCACTGCATTCAAAATTCTTAACTCAGACTGCCCTGAACTCTTACGCCCGCTCCTTGTACCCTACACTCCTCAGCGTACCTTACGCTCACTGGGACAACACCTTGTGACGGTCCCCCGTTCCAGGCTTTGTAGAATGGGTGGACGTTCCTTCAAAGTCTTGGGGGCAAGACTTTGGAACTCCCTGCCTCCACATATCCGCACTCTAACCAACTTGACTGCCTTTCGAAAAGAACTAAAAACTTATCTCTTTTCCCTTATCTAGTCTTCTGTTGGCTATCCCCCTCCTCCCCTCAGGTACTGGTTAGGTCAGCGCCGGGACGCTCCATTGCTGGGGCAGCTGTTTGCGCTTTAACAATTGGATAACATAACATAACATAACATACGATAACCGCAAGGACACAGGAAGCACATCATGCGATAACAGCAAGGACACAGGAAGCACATCATACGATAACAGCAAGTACACAGGAAGCACATCATACGATAACTGCAAGGTGACCGGGAGCACAGCATCTCATAACTGCAAGGGGCAGAGTCCAATAACAGCAAGGCAACAGGAAATGCATCATATGATAACTGCAAGGAAACAGCGAGCACATCATATGATAACTAAAGGGAGATAAGAAACACGGAGTGTGACAGCAAGGACTCTGGGAACACATTTTCTGATCGCTGCAGGGAGCAGAGTCTGATAACAGTAAGGAAATAGGGAGCCCATCATATGACACTGCAAGGTAATAGAGTGATGCACCTTCTACAAGCAAGGAAGTGGTAATCGGAGCCTCTGCTAGGTACAAGGAAGCAAGGATCACAGCAGCTAATAACCGGGAATAAGAAGGGGTCAGTGCCTGTTGCAATGCAAGAAAGTATGGAGAAAGCACCTGCTGAAAGAAGACAACAAGCAACTCACCTTGTGTGATGCAAAGAAGCAAGGAGCACATCGCTTTAAGAGCAAAGAGGCAGGCTACAGAGCACCTGCTGCAGAGCACAGAAGCAGGATGCACAACATGCTACAGTGCAAAGAAGCAGGATGCACCTTATTGTATGTTCAGACACCTGTATTACTATGGGAATGAGCTGTACATCTGGATTTCATAGGTAACAGTCAGACTATGTACAGAGACTAGATGTCAGGTTGAATTAGTACTACTGTGTCAACAATCACAGTGCTTAGATTGTACAGCCTTGCATGCCCAGGATGTTATGGTTCCGAATTCACAAACACGTGTCTAAGTTGTAATACTGCCATAGTTTATAAAACTCAAAAAAATGATGTTAAAAAAAAAGAAGCAGGGTGCACCTCACATGCTGCAGTGCAAAGAAGCAGAGGCACCACACATGCTACAGTGCAAAGAAGCAGGATGCACAACACCTGCTACAGTGCAAAGAAGCAGGATGCACAACGCACATGCTATAGTGCAAAGAAGCAGGATGCACAACACCTGCTGCAGTGCAAAGAAGCAGGATACACAGCACATGCTGTAGTGCAAAGAAGCAGGATGCACAGCACATGCTGCATTGCAAAGAAGCAGGGTACACAACACCTGCTACAGTGCAAAGAAGCAGGATGCACAACACATGCTGCAGTGCAAAGAAGCAGGATACACAACACATGCTGTAGTGCAAAGAAGCAGAATGCACAGCACAAGCTATAGTGCAAAGAAGCAGGATGCACAACACCTGCTACAGTGCAAAGAAGCAGGATGCACAACACATGCTGCAGTGCAAAAAAATTGCACAGCACCTGCTACAGGGCAAAGAAGCAGGATGCACAACACCTGCTTCAGTGCAAAAAAGCAGAATGCACAGCACCTGCCTCAGTGCAAAGAAACAGGATGCAAAACATGCTACAGTGCAAAGAAGCAGGATGCACAACACCTGCATCTGCTTTTTTGCACTGAATGCACATCACCTGCCTCAGTGCAAAGAAGCAGGATGCAAAACATGCTACAGTGCAAAGAAGCAGGATGCACAACACATGCTGCAGTGCAAAGAAGCAGGATACACAGCACATGCTGCAGTGCAAAGAAGCAGGATGCATAGCACAAGCTGCAGTGCAAAGAAGCAGGATGCACAGCTCAAGCTGCAGTGCAAAGAAGCAGGATGCACAACACATGCTGCAGTGCAAAGAAGCAGAATGCACCTCACATGCTGCAGTGCAAAGAAGCAGGATGCACCTCACATGCTGCAGTGCAAAGAAGCAGGATGCACAGCACATGCTGCAGTGCAAAGAAGCAGGATGCACAGCACAAGCTGCAGTGCAAAGAAGCAGGATGCACAGCACAAGCTGCAGTGCAAAGAAGCAGGATGCACAACACATGCTGCAGTGCAAAGAAGCAGGATGCACAACACATGCTGCAGTGCAAAGAAGCAGGATGCACAACACCTATTTCAGTGCAAAGAAGCAGGATGCACCATACATGCTGCAGTGCAAAGAAGCAGGATGCACAGCACCTGCTACAGTGCAGAGAAGCAGAGGCACCACACATGCTACAGTGCAAAGAAGCAGGATGCACATCACATGCTGCAGTGCAAAGAAGCAGGATGCACAGCACATGCTGCAGTGCAAAGAAGCAGAATGCACAGCACATGCTGTAGTGCAAAGAAGCAGGATGCACAGCACAAGCTGCAGTGCAAAGAAGCAGGATGCACAGCACATGCTGCAGTGCAGAGAAGCAGAATGCACAGCACAAGCTGCAGTGCAAAGAAGCAGGATGCACAGCACAAGCTGCAGTGCAAAGAAGCAGGATGCACAACACCTACTTCAGTGCAAAGAAGCAGGATGCACAACACCTACTTCAGTGCAAAGAAGCAGGATGCACCATACATGCTGCAGTGCAAAGAAGCAGGACGCACAGCACCTGCTACAGTGCAAAGAAGCAGGACGCACAGCACATGCTGCATTGCAAAGAAGCAGGGTACACAGGCTACAGTAAAAAACAGGTTGCACAGCACAAGTTACAGTGCAAAGAAGCAGGATGCACAGCACATGCTTCAGAGCAAACAAGCAGGATGCACAGCACAGGATACAGTGTAAAGAAACAGGATGCACAGCACATATTACAGTGTAAGGGAGCAGGATACACAGCACATGCTTCAGTGCAAAGAACCAGGATGCACAGCACATGCTACTGTGCAAAAAAGCAAGATGCACAGCACCTGCCTCGGTGCAAAGAAGCAGGATGCACAGCACCTGCTACAGTGCAAAGAAGCATGAAGACGGTACCTGCCCTATACAAGGAAACATAAGGAATCTGACCACAGCTTCTGGTTAACTTCCCCCCCATGCAAGAAAGCAGGGGACAGGACACCTGCTACAAATCAAGCAAGCAACGAACAGAGCAACTGATACAGGCAAGGAAACGATGATCAAAGCGCCTTCCACCATGCAAGGAAACATCGAGCACTGCACCTAGTGCAATGCAAGGAAGCAGGGAGCACAGTCAGTACCTGGTGTGATGCAAAGAGGTGGGGAACAGTCCCTGATGGAAAGCACGGGAGCAGAGAGCACATCACCCGCTAGGATGCAAGCAACCAAGGAGCACCTCTTGAAATGCACAGCTCCGGCTCCAATACAAAGAAGCAAAGAGCATAACGCCTATCAAATTCCCAAAATTAGGGACCAACGTATCTAATAAATTCGATCACACAGGGATCACAGCTTCTCCTGCAATGCAAGGTAACACGTCACGTGCATCAGCCAAACGCATGAAAGAATGAAGAGCATAACATTCACCTGCCAAATGCAAGGAAGCACGGAGCGTAGCATCTATCAATGCAGGAGAGAAGCACATCTTACACAGGTGTCAAATGCAACGAAGCACGGAGCAGAGCATCTATCACAATGCAGGAGAGAAGCACATCTCTCACACCTGTGAAATGCAAGGAAGCACAGAGCAGAGCATCTATTAAGATGCAGGAGAGAAGCACATCTCACACACCTGTCAAATGCAACGAAGCACGGAGCAGAGCATCTATCAAAATGCAGGAGAGAAGCACATCTCACACACCTGTCAAATGCAAGGAAGCACAGAGCGTAGCATCTATCAATGCAGGAGAGAAGCACATCTTACACAGGTGTCAAATGCAATTAAGCACAGAGCAGAGCGTCTATCACAATGCAGGAGAGAAGCACATCTCTCACACCTGTGAAATGCAAGGAAGCACAGAGCAGAGCATCTATTAAAATGCAGGAGAGAAGCACATCTCACACACCTGTCAAATGCAAGGAAGCACAGAGCGTAGCATCTATCAATGCAGGAGAGAAGCACATCTTACACAGGTGTCAAATGCAAGGAAGCACTGAGAGGAGCATCTATCACAATGCAGGAGAGAAGCACATCTCTCACACCTGTGAAATGCAAGGAAGCACGGAGCAGAGCATCTATCAATGCAGGAGAGAAGCACATCTTACACAGGTGTCAAATGCAAAGAAGCACTGAGCAGAGCATCTATCACACTGCAGGAGAGAAGCACATCTCACACACATGTCAAATGCAAGGAAGCACTGAGAGGAGCACCTATCAATGCAGGAGAGAAGCACATCTTACACAGGTGTCAAATGCAATTAAGCACAGAGCAGAGCGTCTATCACAATGCAGGAGAGAAGCACATCTCTCACACCTGTGAAATGCAAGGAAGCACAGAGCAGAGCATCTATCACAATGCAGGAGAGAAGCACATCTCACACACCTGTCAAATGCAAGGAAGCACAGAGCGTAGCATCTATCAATGCAGGAGAGAAGCACATCTTACACAGGTGCCAAATGCAAAGAAGCACTGAGCAGAGCATCTATCACAATTCAGGAGAGAAGCACATCTCACACACCTGTCAAATGCAACGAAGCACGGAGCAGAGCATCTATCAAAATGCAGGAGAGAAGCACATCTCACACACCTGTCAAATACAAAGAAGCACGAAGCAGAGCATCTATCACAATGCAGGAGAGAAACATCTCACACACCTGTCAAATGCAAGGACGCACTGAGAGGAGCATCTATCACAATGCAGGAGAGAAGCACATCTCACACACCTGTCAAATACAAAGAAGCACGAAGCAGAGCATCTATCACAATGCAGGAGAGAAACATCTCACACACCTGTCAAATGCAAGGAAGCACTGAGAGGAGCATCTATCACAATGCAGGAGAGAAGCACATCTCACACACCTGTCAAATGCAAGGAAGCACTGAGAGGAGCATCTATCACAATGCAGGAGAGAAGCACATCTCACACACCTGTCAAATGCAAGGAAGCACTGAGAGGAGCATCTATCACAATGCAGGAGAGAAGCACATCTCACACACCTGTCAAATGCAAGGAAGCACTGAGAGGAGCATCTATCACACTGCAGGAAAGAAGCACATCTCACATACCTGTCAAATGCAAGGAAGCACTGAGAGGAGCATCTATCATAATGCAGGAGTGAAGCACATCTCACACACCTGTCAAATGCAAGGAAGCACTGAGAGGTCAGGAGCATCTATCACAATGCAGGAGAGAAGCACATCTCACACACCTGACAAATGCAAAGAAGCACGGAGCAAAGCATCTATCACAATGCAGGAGAGAAGCACATCTCACACACCTGTCAAATGCAAGGAAGCACGGAGCAGAGCATCTATCACAATGCAGGAGAGAAGCACATCTCACACACCTGTCAAATGCAAGGAAGCACAGAGCGTAGCACCTATCAATGCAGGAGAGAAGCACATCTTACACAGGTGCCAAATGCAAAGAAGCACTGAGCAGAGCATCTATCACAATTCAGGAGAGAAGCACATCTCACACACCTGTCAAATGCAACGAAGCACGGAGCAGAGCATCTATCAAAATGCAGGAGAGAAGCACATCTCACACACCTGTCAAATACAAAGAAGCACGAAGCAGAGCATCTATCACAATGCAGGAGAGAAACATCTCACACACCTGTCAAATGCAAGGACGCACTGAGAGGAGCATCTATCACAATGCAGGAGAGAAGCACATCTCACACACCTGTCAAATACAAAGAAGCACGAAGCAGAGCATCTATCACAATGCAGGAGAGAAACATCTCACACACCTGTCAAATGCAAGGAAGCACTGAGAGGAGCATCTATCACAATGCAGGAGAGAAGCACATCTCACACACCTGTCAAATGCAAGGAAGCACTGAGAGGAGCATCTATCACAATGCAGGAGAGAAGCACATCTCACACACCTGTCAAATGCAAGGAAGCACTGAGAGGAGCATCTATCACAATGCAGGAGAGAAGCACATCTCACACACCTGTCAAATGCAAGGAAGCACTGAGAGGAGCATCTATCACACTGCAGGAAAGAAGCACATCTCACATACCTGTCAAATGCAAGGAAGCACTGAGAGGAGCATCTATCATAATGCAGGAGTGAAGCACATCTCACACACCTGTCAAATGCAAGGAAGCACTGAGAGGAGCATCTATCACAATGCAGGAGAGAAGCACATCTCACACACCTGTCAAATGCAAGGAAGCACTGAGAGGAGCATCTATCACACTGCAGGAAAGAAGCACATCTCACATACCTGTCAAATGCAAGGAAGCACAGAGCAGAGCATCTATCACAATGCAGGAGAGAAGCACATCTCACACACCTGTCAAATGCAAGGAAGCACAGAGCGTAGCACCTATCAATGCAGGAGAGAAGCACATCTTACACAGGTGCCAAATGCAAAGAAGCACTGAGCAGAGCATCTATCACAATTCAGGAGAGAAGCACATCTCACACACCTGTCAAATGCAACGAAGCACGGAGCAGAGCATCTATCAAAATGCAGGAGAGAAGCACATCTCACACACCTGTCAAATACAAAGAAGCACGAAGCAGAGCATCTATCACAATGCAGGAGAGAAACATCTCACACACCTGTCAAATGCAAGGACGCACTGAGAGGAGCATCTATCACAATGCAGGAGAGAAGCACATCTCACACACCTGTCAAATACAAAGAAGCACGAAGCAGAGCATCTATCACAATGCAGGAGAGAAACATCTCACACACCTGTCAAATGCAAGGAAGCACTGAGAGGAGCATCTATCACAATGCAGGAGAGAAGCACATCTCACACACCTGTCAAATGCAAGGAAGCACTGAGAGGAGCATCTATCACAATGCAGGAGAGAAGCACATCTCACACACCTGTCAAATGCAAGGAAGCACTGAGAGGAGCATCTATCACAATGCAGGAGAGAAGCACATCTCACACACCTGTCAAATGCAAGGAAGCACTGAGAGGAGCATCTATCACAATGCAGGAGTGAAGCACACCTCACACACCTGTCAAATGCAAGGGCGCATGGAGCAAAGCTTCTATCACAATGCAGGAGAGAAGCACATCCCACACACCTGTCAAATGCAAGCAGCGCACACACTACATCGCCTCCCCCCCCCCCCCCCCCCCCCCCGCTGATCACACTCACAGGGACCTATAACACCCTGCGTAGTCACTGTGGCTCACACGAGTTGTTTTAGTCAATACCAGTCTCAAAGCAGAGCTGTTGACCTTATGCCAGCATTTCTCGGAGTTCCTCCGACCTCCGATGAGCTCACAGACCCCAAAGGCCTCGCCGCCCCCCTCTGCCGGCCGCCCCCGCACCTCGCCTGCCCGCTGTGCGGTGTGACGCCAGATGCGCGCCGCCTTAGGGGCCCCAGCTGGTGAGCGAACCCTCTGCCTGGTTTACCACTGTCAGGCGACCACTTAAAATGCAGCAAAGCGCTCTGAAGTACCCTCTCGCACGTATGTGCAGCTGAGGGCACAGGGCTCTGGGAGTCCCGCTGTGGCACGGCTCGCTCTGCGTGCGTGCACGCCCTTTTCACCTACTCAGCCCCCCCGCCCCCCCCACACATTATTTCTCTACTATACTTGTGTACAACTTGCCAACGTGCCTGACAGAAAGTGTGCCATTCTGTTGTGTATGGAGCTATAAAACATTCATTAGCATAACACGTTAATTAGCATAAACCCTCCTGGGGTGCCAGCAGCACGGCATTTTTAATTACTAGGGACACGGATTACAGCATGACACACAGCCACACGCGCTCCAAGGCGCCTCGCGGAAGCTTACGGCGCTACACAAAACATCATAAACAAATAGAACCATAAAGGAGGCGTGACTTTCACGCCCGCAGGGCATAACCTGAATTCAACCCGTGCAACGAGAGGCCACGGTCAGCTGCACAGAGTAGCCCGGACAAGCACGTGCTGTCGGTGTGGGGAATGGGGGGGGGGGGGTGGAGGGGGTAAAATAGATGAAAGCCAAACCTAACTCCAACATCATTGCCGCCAAAGAATGAAGGGCAGGGCTCAGACTGGAAACACTTCAAACACTTTCCCCTTCAGTGACACTGTGTCGTTAAATGCTCAGCTCATAAACCCCGGCACTGTGCGCTCCTCTGCACACCAACGAAAGCTCAGGCCTCAGCCCTCTCCGTCCGGGAGGTGCAGGGAAGCCCGGACAGATAGAAGAAGGGCCAGGGTGGCTGGGGTGTTCTGACACGACCCCATTAAGAAAGGTCAAACGACCGTCACGCGCACATAACGTGGATTGGTCCACACAGATGTTTAATTCACGTGCTCTACCCTGCCCCCTCACCCAAATGTTGTAATAAAATCAATTACTTTTCTCCCTCCGGCTCCCCGGAAACTTCATCCACAGAGCGAATATCCTACGGCTCTGTGACGTACTAGAATGTGGCTGGCCAATGAAAACACTGCTCCCCATTTAACACCACTGGGATTTCCATCCCAGCCACAACACAACAGCCCCACTTCCCTCCAGACTACGATCAAGCAGCAGTGCCCCCCCCCCCCCCCCCAAGTACACTGCATGCCATTCTCACAAGTGGTATATTTCACTCTGTGCTCACTTCCAGTGCCATGTAGGCGATGCAATCTCAAAGCACCCCACAGTCCATGCTCACTCCCAGCACCCCACAATCTATGCTCAATTACATAAATATGCAGTACACATTCACTCCCAGTACATTGCACTGTATGCTCATTCTCAGCACCCTGCATTCCATGCTCACTCCCAGAATCCTACAGTCCACCTAACTCCCAGCATCCCATATGAGTACTCCCAATACCATGAAATGCATTGTCGCTCCCAGCACCCTACAATCCATGCTCACTCACTGAACTCTGCAGTCCATGCTCACTTCTAGTACCATGCACAATAGTCTCACTACCAGCACCCTGCAGTTCCAGTGCCATCTCCCAAGACCCTACAGTCCACGTCACTCCCAGCACCCTACAGTCCACTCCATGCTCACTCCCAGCACCCCACAGTCCACGCTCACTCCCAGCACCCCACAGTCCATGCTCACTCCCAGAACCCTACAGTCCATGCTCACTCCCAGCACCCTACAGTCCAACCTCACTCCCAGCACCCTACAGTCCACTCCATGCTCACTCCCACCACCCTACAGTCCAACCTCACTCCCAGCACCCTACAGTCCATGCTCACTCCCACCACCCTACAGTCCAACCTCACTCCCAGCACCCTACAGTCCATGCTCACTCCCAGCACCCTACAGTCCATGCTCACTCCCAGCACCCTACAGTCCATGCTCACTCCCAGCACCCTACAGACCATGCTCACTCCCAGCACCCTACAGACCATGCTCACTCCCAGCACCCTACAGTCCATGCTCACTCCCAGCACCCTACAGTCCATGCTCACTCCCAGCACCCCACAGTCCATACTCACTCACTGAACTATGCAGTCCATGCTCACTCCCAGCACCCTACAGTCCATGCTCACTCCCAGCACCCTACAGACCATGCTCACTCCCAGCACCCTACAGACCATGCTCACTCCCAGCACCCCACAATGCTCACTCCCAGCACCCCACAGGCCATGCTCACTCCCAGCACCCCACAATGCTCACTCCCAGCACCCCACAGTCCACGCTCACTCCCAGCACCCTACAGTCCACGCTCACTCCCAGCACCCTACAGTCCATGCTCACTCCCAGCACCCTACAGTCCATGCTCACTCCCAGCACCCTACAGTCCATGCTCACTCCCAGCACCCTACAGTCCATGCTCACTCCCAGCACCCTACAGTCCATGCTCACTCCCAGCACCCTACAGTCCATGCTCACTCCCAGCACCCTACAGTCCATGCTCACTCCCAGCAGCCTACAGTCCATGCTCACTCTCAGCACCCTACAGACCATGCTCACTCCCAGCACCCTACAGTCCATGCTCACTCCCAGCACCCTACAGTCCAACCTCACTCCCAGCACCCTACAGTCCACTCCATGCTCACTCCCACCACCCTACAGTCCAACCTCACTCCCAGCACCCTACAGTCCATGCTCACTCCCACCACCCTACAGTCCAACCTCACTCCCAGCACCCTACAGTCCATGCTCACTCCCAGCACCCTACAGTCCATGCTCACTCCCAGCACCCTACAGACCATGCTCACTCCCAGCACCCTACAGTCCATGCTCACTCCCAGCACCCTACAGTCCATGCTCACTCCCAGCACCCCACAGTCCATACTCACTCACTGAACTATGCAGTCCATGCTCACTCCCAGCACCCTACAGTCCATGCTCACTCCCAGCACCCTACAGTCCATGCTCACTCCCAGCACCCTACAGACCATGCTCACTCCCAGCACCCTACAGACCATGCTCACTCCCAGCACCCCACAATGCTCACTCCCAGCACCCCACAGGCCATGCTCACTCCCAGCACCCCACAATGCTCACTCCCAGCACCCCACAGTCCACGCTCACTCCCAGCACCCTACAGTCCACGCTCACTCCCAGCACCCTACAGTCCATGCTCACTCCCAGCACCCTACAGTCCATGCTCACTCCCAGCACCCTACAGTCCATGCTCACTCCCAGCACCCTACAGTCCATGCTCACTCCCAGCACCCTACAGTCCATGCTCACTCCCAGCACCCTACAGTCCATGCTCACTCCCACCACCCTACAGTCCATGCTCACTCCCAGCACCCTACAGTCCATGCTCACTCCCAGCACCCTACAGTCCATGCTCACTCCCAGCACCCTACAGTCCATGCTCACTCCCATCACCCTACAGACCATGCTCACTCCCAGCACCCTACAGACCATGCTCACTCCCAGCACCCTACAGTCCATGCTCACTCCCAGCACCCTACAGACCATGCTCACTCCCAGCACCCTACAGTCCATGCTCACTCCCAGCACCCCACAATGCTCACTCCCAGCACCCCACAGGCCATGCTCACTCCCAGCACCCCACAGTCCACGCTCACTCCCAGCACCCCACAATGCTCACTCCCAGCACCCTACAGTCCATGCTCAATCCTAGCACCCTACAGACCTTGCTCACTCCCAGCACCCTACAGTCCATGCTCACTCCCAGCACCCTACAGACCATGCTCACTCCCAGCACCCCACAATGCTCACTCCCAGCACCCCACAGTCCACGCTCAATCCCAGCACCCCACAGTCCATGCTCACTCCCAGCACCCTACAGTCCATGCTCACTCCCAGCACCCTACAGTCCATGCTCACTCCCAGCACCCTACAGTCCATGCTCACTCCCAGCACCCTACAGTCCATGCTCACTCCCAGCACCCTACAGACCATGCTCACTCCCAGCACCCTACAGTCCATGCTCACTCCCAGCACCCTACAGTCCATGCTCACTCCCAGCACTCCACAGTCCATGCTCACTCCCAGCACCCCACAGTCCATGCTCACTCCCAGCACCCCACAGTCCATGCTCACTCCCAGCACCCCACAGTCCATGCTCACTCCCAGCACCCCACAGTCCATGCTCACTCCCAGCACCCCACAGTCCATGCTCACTCCCAGCACCCTACAGTCCATGCTCACTCCCAGCACCCTACAGTCAATGCTCACTCCCAGCACCCTACAGTCCATGCTCACTCCCAGCACCCTACAGACCATGCTCACTCCCAGCACCCTACAATGCTCACTCCCAGCACCCTACAGTCCATGCTCACTCCCAGCACCCCACAGTCCATGCTCACTCCCAGGACCCTACAGTCCATGCTCACTCCCACCACCCTACAGTCCATGCTCACTCCCAGCACCCTACAGACCATGCTCACTCCCAGCACCCTACAATGCTCACTCCCAGCACCCTACAGACCATGCTCACTCCCAGCACCCTACAGGCCATGCTCACTCCCAGCACCCTACAGACCATGCTCACTCCCAGCACCCCACAGTCCATGCTCACTCCCAGCACCCTACAGTCCATGCTCACTCCCAGCACCCCACAATGCTCACTCCCAGCACCCCACAATGCTCACTCCCAGCACCCCACAATGCTCACTCCCAGCACCCTACAGTCCATGCGCACTCCCAGCACCCTACAGTCCATGCGCACTCCCAGCACTCTACAGACCATGCTCACTCCCAGCACCCCACAATGCTCACTCCCAGCACCCCACAGTCCACGCTCACTCCCAGCACCCCACAGTCCATGCTCACTCCCAGCACCCTACAGTCCATGCTCACTCCCAGCACCCAGCACCCCACAGGCCATGCTCACTCCCAGCACCCTACAGACCATGCTCACTCCCAGAACCCCACAGTCCATGCTCACTCCCAGCACCCTACAGTCCATGCCCACTCCCAGCACCCTACAGTCCATGCTCACTCCCAGCACCCCACAGGCCATGCTCACTCCCAGCACCCTACAGACCATGCTCACTCCCAGAACCCCACAGTCCATGCTCACTCCCAGAACCCCACAGTCCATGCTCACTCCCAGCACCCTACAGTCCATGCTCACTCCCAGCACCCTACAGTCCATGCTCACTCCCAGCACCCCACAGGCCATGCTCACTCCCAGCACCCCACAGTCCATGCTCACTCCCACCACCCTACAGTCCATGCTCACTCCCAGCACCCCACAGGCCATGCTCACTCCCAGCACCCTACAGTCCATGCTCACTCCCAGCACCCTACAGTCCATGCTCACTCCCAGAACCCCACACAGTCCATGCTCACTCCCAGCACCCTACAGTCCATGCTCACTCCCAGCACCCTACAATGCTCACTCCCAGCACCCTACAGTCCGTGCTCACTCCCAGCACCCTACAGTCCATGCTCACTCCCAGCACCCTACAGTCCATGCTCACTCCCAGCACCCTACAGTCCATGCTCACTCCCAGCACCCTACAGTCCATGCTCACTCCCAGCACCCTACAGTCCATGCTCACTCCCAGCACCCTACAGACCATGCTCACTCCCAGCACCCCACAATGCTCACTCCCAGCACCCCACAGACAATGCTCACTCCCAGCACCCCACAGACAATGCTCACTCCCAGCACCCTACAGTCCATGCTCACTCCCAGCACCCCACAGTCCATGCTCACTCCCAGCACCCCACAGTCCATGCTCACTCCCAGCACCCCACAGTCCATGCTCACTCCCAGCACCCTACAGTCCATGCTCACTCCCAGCACCCCACAGGCCATGCTCACTCCCAGCACCCCACAGTCCATGCTCACTCCCACCACCCTACAGTCCATGCTCACTCCCAGCACCCCACAGGCCATGCTCACTCCCAGCACCCTACAGTCCATGCTCACTCCCAGCACCCTACAGTCCATGCTCACTCCCAGAACCCCACACAGTCCATGCTCACTCCCAGCACCCTACAGTCCATGCTCACTCCCAGCACCCTACAATGCTCACTCCCAGCACCCTACAGTCCGTGCTCACTCCCAGCACCCTACAGTCCATGCTCACTCCCAGCACCCTACAGTCCATGCTCACTCCCAGCACCCTACAGTCCATGCTCACTCCCAGCACCCTACAGACCATGCTCACTCCCAGCACCCCACAATGCTCACTCCCAGCACCCCACAGACAATGCTCACTCCCAGCACCCCACAGACAATGCTCACTCCCAGCACCCTACAAGCCATGCTCACTCCCAGCACCCCACAGTCCATGCTCACTCCCAGCACCCCACAGTCCATGCTCACTCCCAGCACCCCACATTCCATGCTCACTCCAAGCACCCTACAGTCCGTGCTCACTCCAAGCACCCCACAGACAATGCTCACTCCAAGCACCCCACAGACAATGCTCACTCCCAGCACCCTACAGTCCACTCCATGCTCACTCCCAGCACCCTACAGTCCAACCTCACTCCCAGCACCCTACAGTTCATGCTCACTCCAAGCACCCTACAGTCCGTGCTCACTCCAAGCACCCCACAGACAATGCTCAATCCCAGCACCCCACAGACAATGCTCACTCCCACCACCCTACAGTCCAACCTCACTCCCAGCACCCTACAGTTCATGCTCACTCCAAGCACCCTACAGTCCGTGCTCACTCCAAGCACCCCACAGACAATGCTCAATCCCAGCACCCCACAGACAATGCTCACTCCCACCACCCTACAGTCCAACCTCACTCCCAGCACCCTACAGTTCATGCTCACTCCAAGCACCCTACAGTCCGTGCTCACTCCAAGCACCCTACAGTCCGTGCTCACTCCCAGCACCCCACAGTCCGTGCTCACTTCCAGCACCCTACAGTCCATGCGCACTCCCAGCACCCTACAGACCATGCTTACTCCCAGCACCCCGCAGTCCATACTCACTCACTGAACTATGCAGTCCATGCTCACTCCCAGCACCCCACAGTCCATGCTCACTCCCAGCACCCCACAATGCTCACTCCCAGCAACCCACAGTCCATGCTCACTCCCAGCACCCCACAGTCCATGCTCACTCCCAGCACCCTACAGTCCGTGCTCACTCCCAGCACCCCACAGTCCGTGCTCACTCCCAGCACCCTACAGTCCATGCGCACTCCCAGCACCCTACAGACCATGCTCACTCCCAGCACCCCACAGTCCATGCTCACTCCCAGAACCCCACAGTCCATGCTCACTCCCAGCACCCTACAGTCCATGCTCACTCCCAGCACCCTACAGTCCATGCTCACTCCCAGCACCCCACAGGCCATGCTCACTCCCAGCACCCCACAGTCCATGCTCACTCCCACCACCCTACAGTCCATGCTCACTCCCAGCACCCCACAGGCCATGCTCACTCCCAGCACCCTACAGTCCATGCTCACTCCCAGCACCCTACAGTCCATGCTCACTCCCAGAACCCCACACAGTCCATGCTCACTCCCAGCACCCTACAGTCCATGCTCACTCCCAGCACCCTACAATGCTCACTCCCAGCACCCTACAGTCCGTGCTCACTCCCAGCACCCTACAGTCCGTGCTCACTCCCAGCACCCTACAGTCCGTGCTCACTCCCAGCACCCTACAGTCCATGCTCACTCCCAGCACCCCACAGTCCATGCTCACTCCCAGCACCCCACAGTCCATACTCACTCACTGAACTATGCAGTCCATGCGCACTCCCAGCCCCCCACAGTCCATGCTCACTCCCAGCACCCCACAATGCTCACTCCCAGCAACCCACAGTCCATGCTCACTCCCAGCACCCCACAGTCCATGCTCACTCCCAGCACCCTACAGTCCATGCTCACTCACAGTCCCATGCACTGTATGCTCACTCCCAGTACCCTGCATTCCATGTTCACTCCCAGTACATTGCCCTTCATTCTCTGACCCAGTAGCTTGCAGCCCATGCTCACTCCCATCAATCTGCAGTCCATGCTCTCCCAGTGAGTGCCATGTACCGTATGTTCACTCCCGGTACCTTGCAGTTCCATACTCACCCCCCCGACCGCTGTAGCCTGATCACTCCTCGCCCCCACAGTCACTCCCCGTCCCCCGCGCCCCGGTGCCCCTGCCCTCATACACGTACAGTTGGTGAGGAAGAGCAGCACGGCGAAGCCCAGGGTGGCCGTGGCCAGCAGGATCAGGCAGACGTTGCAGGGGATCATGAAGTACCGGACCACCAGGGAGACCTTGTGCTGGTACATGCGCTCGCGCTCCGCGGCTGCGGGGGGGTCCCCCGGGGGCTGGCAGCCGGTCATGCCAGCAGCGGCCACCCGTACCTCCCAGTGGCATTGGGTAGCCAGGGGGTCACGCCTCTCCCAAACACGTGGCGTCCTGACAGGACGGGGGCGCCTCAAGCCCGGGCGCGCATCCTCTCCTCTCCGGGGGACGCTCTACTCGGCGCGGAGCCTGGACGCGGGGCACGGGGGCAATCCGGAGCCAAGGGGGCGCGTGGCAGCGCGTGCCCCGGGGGGCCTCCCCAGACCCACTCCACGGGAATCAGGCCAGCTGCAGGCTCTCCGGGGGGGTCGGTGGACTCTGGCAACACAAATCCACGACAGCCACAGACCCGGTGAAGCAGGTGCGTGTGGTGCTGTGCACCGATCCAAGCAGGTGTCTGTGCAGTGATCCACGAGGGGTGCACAGCGCCTTGGGTGAATGCACTTGGCGAAGAAGGGAGGCGATGGACGTCCTCCGCGCTGTGCGGAACTCCAGTCGCGGATGGTGACCCCAGTTACTCTGTGCAGAAGCTCCCGTAGTGCAGTCCGGTTTTATGATGTGAAATTGGTCCGAGAGGAGAGCGAGCAGCCTGTGGTCCACGCACAGCAGGTGCGTACTCGGCTCCGTGCACTAATTTAGGAAAGTAGCATCGCTAACGGGGCGGTAAGTGCCTTGTGTGCACTCGGCGCTGTGCCGGACAGGTGCACGGGAGCACCCGTGAGCAGGTTCAGCTCACCGACGTCTCCCCCCTATGAGTGGCGGATGGAGCAGCCCTGTTCTTGGCTGCAGGTGTCTGCCTTTGCTTGATAGGAGAACCAAAGAAGGTGCAGTTGCACCGGCCCCGGGGTGTATTCGGCGCTATGCTCCAATCGGAAATGGATCTTTGTCCTGGGGTGTGCGCAGCGCTGTCCAGCCCTCCACTATTGTCGGCGCTACAAATGCATCAGTAGTACCACATGGGAAACCTTCCTCCAACACATACGTTGGGGTTTGGTGTGGGGATTGGCGGGGACTCTGGTCGTAATCGAAGAGGTTCTTCCGGATTTGGGGGTGTTCAGAGCCCACTGTGCCCCGTCCGAGTGTGGGGTGCTGGACCTCGCCTCTTCTCGGTACGGCGCTCTCTTCTGCGCTGTCCTGCCTTCGCTCGGCGCTTTACTCCCGCACTCGGCGCTGTATGAGACGCAGCAGCTCCCATTCACCCCTCTCACCACTAACTTCACTCGGCTCCGGTGCTGCCGCTGTTGCCGGAGGGGGAGGGAGGGCGAGAGAGGGAGGGAGGAAGGGCGATGGAGGAGGAGAGGGAGGGAAGATGGGAGGGGCCGGAGGGAAGGCGGGACAAGCCACAGCAAGAGGTGCCGGGGCCCTGGGACAGCCTCCACGCCTTCAGCACCCCGGCTGCTACTCCGCCTGGAACACTTTCACCGTCCACTTATTTGGTAATCAGCCCTGTCATGTGTCTCTGCCCTTATTAACTGTCCCGCACTCACCCCCAGGGTCAGGTACCCCAAAAACCAGCCTGCGACCTGTATGCGCGCTCCCCTTACCACCACCCCCACCACTAGTATACTTGCTATCTGCCCCCATCAGACCCACCTACCATCCATTCTTTTTAGCCCCTCCCCTGGAAGTGCGCCCCTCCCCTGGAAGTGCCCTTTCACCCCTGAGGAGCAGCTCTGCAGTCACCAGACGGACAACCGCCTAGTGCCTAAAAGCCCAATGGCCACTGAGCGAGCCGGAAAGGGACAATGAGAGATGGAACGTGGAGTGATTTAGAGGGGGGAGAAAGGACAGGAGACGAGGCGAGGCACTGGTGAGAGATGAGACGAGACAGGAGGAGAGAGAAGGAGTAAGTGAGGAGGGACCCGTCATCCACGGGAGAACACCTCTCCATCGGATGCCAGACAAGAGATGCCCCATTGAAGAGGAGGGCACCTTCCCCCAGAGCTGTCCGGCCGGAGGTGGTCACCCAGTGCTGAAAATGACCTCTTCTGTCCCAAAAGGAGAGCTAGACCCTGTCCAGTGCTGAAAACCACCTCTCCCACCAGTGTCCAATCAGAGAGCTGCCTTTAATGACCATCTCGGCCACTTTCGTGTCTATGCACACTATAAAGCCATCCTCCTACAGCGCCCAGAGTAACCACCTCTTGGCGCAAGAACACTGCACTTTGTATTCCACAGCGAGTCAGTCAGGACTCTCGAGCTCTCACGTGTAAATGCAAGACAATCAGATCATGTAAATCCCCAGGGACACCGCTAGACATGCCCCCTCGTTAAGGCAGAGGCCGGAGAACCTCTGCTCCCCAGGGCACACTGACCTCGCAGAGACGCCACCTTTCATCATATGAGCGGGGACTACACTCGCTTGAAGGGCGAGCAGGGGCGGCGGAAGGTTACGGAAATATCACGCAATCCATCCTACGGCGCTCAAGTGGCCTCGGATTGGCGCCTGGAGTGGAAAGCGAGCGGCAACACACGACGAACACCACTCTGACAAGTGTGGCTGGCTCAGCAAAGCAGGACACAGCGACATCTCACCACGGGCGTGCGCGAAAACACCACCTAGACCGAGCAGCCGTCCACTCACAAGCCCCCACCCTCGGGAATATTCCGACATTTATTTTTAGCCAGCTCTTCAGTTCGCCCTAATTGCACTTCTGTTTGTTACTTCTTTCCACTCCAGTAAACTCTACTTTCATTTAATGAGACTGGAACTTTTGAGATCACTAACCGCATAGAGCAGTGCCTCACCCCTTCCATGGGCTCGCCCTAAAAAATGTGTTATTCGGTGTTAGTTCTTTTGCAGAAAATCTATATTCATGTTCTACAAAGCAGAACTCTAAAATAAATATTTTATTTCGAGCTCATTGTATAGCCCCCAACAAGTGGCCACGTTTAATTGCGTTTGTCACGATAAAGGTTGCCTTAATTTTTTTCCAGCTGAAACATTGTTGACAATAGGGGTGGGCTGAATTTGCGTAATCGCATACGTAAATCTCCGCGAAACTGTAAAAAATCTCTGCGTACACATAGAAATTCCGCGAACACACGGAATTGCTTGTTCACAATGCTTTTTTACTGTTCGCAATCACTGTTTGCGTGCTCGGGGGGGAAATATCGCGCAAACATGCATTTGAGAACGCAAACAAGCAAAAAATCTTGCGAAGCCGCGGAACGCCGAATTTCGGGCAATTTCGTGTTTTCCGCGGAACGCGAAATTACCCAAATTGCGCAAACGGAACGGAATTTGCCGCCCAGGCCTAGTTGACAATTACGTTTTAAATCTTCCAGGCAAAACAGATTGAATACAATGTTTAAACTATTGGGAAAATAAAGAAGAATTATAAATATGCTATGTGCTAGTAAGGGATGCCTAGTGGTCTATGTATATTCATATACACGTCAAAAACACATGTACATTGTTACACGTTTAAACACGATTATTAGCTTCTGGTTGATGGGGCAATGGTGTTCAATCCTCATTTCCCCTTACTCAGTGTTGAGAACAGTGTTAAAAAACAACCTGCAGAATAATATTGCACATTGCAAACTTATTATGTACATGTCTCAACTGGAAAGCACTTTACAATTTAAGCCACCAGGTCTTAAAATGTGATGCAACATGTTTGAGAATCTTCTAAATGAAGTCCTCTCTTGATATTCGTGCTACAGGCAGAAGAGCTTCAGAAACTTCTGCAACACAAGAACTTCCATGGTGGCCTGAGTTTGCAAGAACAGTTGAATAATCCAACTGAGGGCGGATCACAACAGTTTGCCCCAGAATGCGCTGGTCTCTATTTACGTTTTGCACTATAATTTGAACTTATTTTTGTTTGTATTTTTAGCTGCAATAATACTACATATGAATTAATCGAAAACATTTTATCCTCCATTTTGAATTAGCCTCATTATTCTTTTTGCATTTGACAGCAACATTTTCATTACAATGTATAGAATAGGCAACAACATTATCGTTCGAAAGAAATAGATTGACCTTTGAACCGATTGAGTCAGAGACCAGAGTATTCTAAAAGTTAATAGTTGAGTAACTAGTATGGTAAATGCCTGTATGAAGCAATCGTCAAAAGCCGAATGGAGGCCCGTGGCCAGTGTGGTGGTGTATTTTGTGTGCAGCACTTTTAAATGACTTTTGATCCATTTGAACTAGAAACATTTTTCGATTGTAATGGTGTTGAACGCTGTTGATTTAAACAAATGTAAAGCAGAGGGACCATATATTGCACAAGTGACTTGCATATGATTTCTTATGGTAACATTCTGCAAGTTATGGTGCATTATGGCAAGTGAACCAAATCACTGTCATGTGGAAAATGCAGTAGGTGTGGATCTGTATAAATACAGTGGCTGAAGTTTAGCCCACCATACAGGTACAGGAAAGCGTAGCACTATGCAACATAGCCTTCATGTCCCTTGTTAGACATGGCCATCTCATCGCTGCTTGGGTAAGAGGTGCTTTAGTAAGTACAATAGTGGGGGACACAGTGCCAGGGGTGACCAGGGCAATGTGTGCTCTTAAAGGCTCAGTCGCGGAGAGCTTCCTCAAAGATACTGTTAGGATTAATGTTCGGCAAGATGGTGGGACAATCAGGAAGGTTGTGTACCCCCCCAATGAATGATCTCTCCTTGAAGGGGGTTAGAATCTGTACTTCATATGCTCCTTCTAAACCCTGTAGAGTGGATGGCCCATCGCTTCTATGGGGGCTCTCGGTCACAGTGGTCTTGAGAGACACTAGCAGCGCCGACTCTACCAATGCCCAAACACTCCTCCTCTTGGTAAGATCACACAGCACCTCCAAGCAGTCAGGCTAGGGGGATGGGAGAGCCATCCCCTCAAGTTAAGACCACCTAAATAGGCAGGATAGCCAACTTATCTAGCAAAGACAAAGCCTAGCCAGGACCATGAAAACCTCCTAAGCAAGGTTTTACAGACCACTTGCAAGGAAGTGTCTTTCCTCATTCTCGTATTGTAATCATAATTGGAAACAGAATGCCGGGCACTGAATGACATCAGAGCAAGGTCCTGGCAAGGCTCCCCAGATGCAGACCTTTGTGCTACAAGCACATCCGGACTGAACCCAATTCAGAACAAGGAATGGTCCGCAGAAGCACGGCATGCATGCTGCAGAACGTTTGGGAATCAGATTTTAATATTCTAGGTATTAGCCAATGAATGAAAAGTGCACTTTGTAGCACTTTAAGGTGCCAGATACCAAGTGCAAGTTGTATGTTGATGGGCATTCACTTAAACCTTACTACCTCCAAGCACCACATAATAAAATATAGCAACGTTTGACCAAAACTTTGTCAGAAAAAAAAGCTGGCAGGGATTGGGGCAAATGGCAGTACGGTGAAGAGGATAGGGACGTTCTCTTCAAGTGCTGGTCTATCATCCAAGTGCTGGTTTCTTCGGGATCAGACCTCAGACAGGGAAACGCACAAAGACCATTGTTTTCTCCCTTGGAAAGGAAAAATAAAATAAGCAAACATCTCTGTGACTCGTATCATGTTAGTGATAACGGTTAGAAGTGCTTAAAAAGTTCCACAATTGTCTCACTCAGGTGGGGTCAAGCAATCCCTAAACTCAGCAGCCACGTTCTGTAATCCCATATATGTGAGACAAGAACCAGCTGCCGAGACGGCTTGTGGATTTTAAATGGGACTGCCCACAGGTATCGTCCAGAGGCACAGAACCCAAAATTGTACCACTAAATGTGTATTACTTACGTGTACCCTGAAATCCACTTTCCTTATTTCTATGCCACCTGGCGGGTAGCTACTATGCAGCCAGAAAGACTGCTTCGTGCACGGGGGACCCTGGCCAATAGAAGCCTAGATGTTCTTGGGGTTATGCCCATAATTGGTGGCAGCCATGGCGTCAGAGAATGTTTGGTAAAAGAAAAAAAACTGCAAGATAGGTGGACTAAAAGAAAGAAAATACAAATAATTTTTGATGAAGAAAACATTTAGTGGTCCAGCAATACATCTTATTTCATGCTTAAACTCCACTCAAATCTTGATTAGTTTCGATGCTGAACTAATTTTGTCCTTGGACTAAAAATTCCTTTGGGTCTAAACAGAATTTGATTTTAAGAATTGTTTTACCAACACAATTCGATGGATGGAAAATAACGATCTAAAATGCAACACTGATAAAACAGAAATTCTTCTGGTCGGATGCTTAATCTGTTCTCCTCCACACTGCGGTGCCCAGATTTTGTGCCCCCCTCCTCCACCTCCAGTTGAAGTGGCTAAGAACCTAGGAATTAAATTTGACAATGCTTTGTCCTTTCAACCGCAAGTACTGACAGTAGCGGGCACAAGCTTCTCTGATTAATTTGTTACAAAAATATTTGATTTTCTTCCTCTAATTGCAAAGAAAAGAATGTATTTTGCATGCATTACCTTAAGCTTGAAGACTGCAATGGCCTTTGAGTAGGCAGTTCTAAGCAACTGCTTCACAGGCCCAAGGTGGTTCAGAGTTCAATCGCCAGACTCGTGCTTACCCTTCACATGCATAGTTCTCCATCCAGAGCACTCAGAATTGCAATGTCTGCCTATTCATAAGAGGGTTCTTTTTAAAACTCAGGTGTTGGGTTTTACGTCCTTTCATGCCACGGGCACCAAATATCTATCCATGCCATTACAGGACACAGAGGACTCTCAGATTTTCTAATGCCAACTTGTTAAAACCTCCCATATTCAGGATTAAATCTATAGGAGGAAACCAGTTGTGGTTCTAGGATCTAAAGCTTGGAACCAATTTCATGGTTCTCTTCGGTTCATCACGAATAAAGTTAGCTTCAAGAAGAACCTGAAGACTTGGTTCTTCCTGGCCCCAGATGCATTATGCCATCATTTAATATAACTGTTGGATAAGGTCTTTGCTATTTTTCTTCTCCTTTCCTGTGCTGCCTCGCTTCTCTCCTTTCAGATTCTCTCTGCAATGGTTCAATTGAAGAATGGTTTTTGA
This sequence comes from Lissotriton helveticus, assembly GCF_964261635.1. Classification (NCBI taxonomy): domain Eukaryota; kingdom Metazoa; phylum Chordata; class Amphibia; order Caudata; family Salamandridae; genus Lissotriton; species Lissotriton helveticus. The sequence goes on along the minus strand of NC_136065.1, from coordinate 316,540,998 downwards.
GCTAGCACCAGGATGCTCTGTTTGAGTGATTGTGTGCATTACATGTACTGTTTTCCTTCATTCATCAAAGATTTATTAAAAAGCTAAACAGTCCTCGTTTCTCTAAAAAACATTTCTGGTCGTGTTTTGCCAAATGCAACCTCATGGCGTTATAAAGCATTCCCCAGGTGTTTAGTAAAAAACATTTCTACTAAATAAAGCAGGACACTTGGATCCGGGTTTACAAAAAGGGTTCCTTTTGCTCTGCTCCGACACAAATCTGCACACATACAAAATATAAGGAGGGGGCACACTGTGCTTTTCTTGTTCTCATTTGCCACAGAACTCTGCTTTCCTAGGGATTTGTATCAGCTGCAGATTCCATTCCCCTGTGGCTGCCCAGACTTGTGTAGGGGACTGAATAAGTCTACAAGAGGCCAAAGTGTCTGTCATTCAGTGTTTCATGACTGTTCTTCATGCAACATTTGTGCAGAGGGAAACAGTACTACCTATCCAGCCCAACCTAGAGGACAAAATGTATTTTAATGCACTGCCTCTACCAGACAATACAGAAGTGCTCTGAGGCCTAGCACAGAGGTACAACACACTATGCAAATGCAGCAATACCAGCACTGGCTCTTTTAGTCCTATACATGAGACCAGGGCTTTAAGTGGGCCGGGTCCTGCACCGCCAGTTCTAAAATAGAAGGTGCTGAGACGGGTCCCCATTGGGCTCTCCGTTTTTGCCCTGACCTCATAGTGAAAAAAAAATCTTAACTCTGCAGCAGTACCACCCTTCACTGCCTTTGATGCAACTTCAAAGAGACTCGCTATAGTTATTTCTTAGTCTCATCCTTTCAGAGCTGAAGGATTTTCATATTATATACACCGAAGTCATTGTTGTTGCTTATGCAACTAACACCCATTGACCAAGCCAATAGCCTTGGCTTGTTGTAGGTGTAACGGCACTGGTTGTATTATATATGTGGATGCAATGGCAGAAGCATCAAAATATCAGTCAGACGGCACAGGTTTTTAGCTTATGTGTTTTTAAGCCACGCCATGTCACATTGGCCACGCCCTACTAAGAGATCCTCCAGTTTTTTCATACCACTTAAAGCCCTGCATGTGACTATTGCTCCCTTCGAAAAAACTGGTGAAGGGGCGGGAACCTGACATAAGCAGCTGCCATTACCCTACCACATGGATCCTGTGAGCATATGCATCACAGAGCAGGGGGACGCATGAGCGTTCTTCTGTATGCCATTGCAGGAGTTGTGCAGGGCCCTGACCCAACCCACAGATCCCAACTGGGAATTGAGAACTGCAGAAGCAGGCAATACGGGTGCACATTTCTGAGAACATTTTGACCCCGTTTTCTGTTCCAGCCCCTGGTGAACTTGCAGTCACAGGGTCTCATACCTCATCGAGGGACTGATTAAAGGCCTCGGACATGCGCACTTGAGCAGCTGACTTTGGCCTCGTACACTGCACACATCTGGCATAAACTACTCTGGGGCAGAATGGATGAGTGAATACAAGAACATACTCAGATAATTATTCAGGGGCACTTCATGGACTCTTCAGTGGTATGAAGCACTTTGTATTCATTTGTACCGTAAAATCCACAATTTAAAAGCAGTGCTTACTCATTAGACCACCATGTTTTTCTTACTGTTAATATGTAGTGTGCACAGTTACTTGTACTGTCATTATATTCAAACAAGCTAATAAAATAGCTTAGTGGATCAAGCACCTTCTGAACAAAGAAAAATCCCACCTAACCTGCCAGTCCCATTTGAATCACGGCAGGTCCGACTCAGTAATATTTGTTCCAGGGTCTATGACAGGAGTATCTTGAAGTCTCCATGTTAGTTTCAAGAATGTTATTTGTTAGCCAAAATGGAACTTAATTTTACTGTCCTATTAAACCATTTTGTTCATCAGAAATGAAATGAAATTGTACGCTCAGTTCTGATGAAGCCTATCAATGCAGGCTGAAACGGGTTGATAACCACCTAAAAGCTTCATCAGAGAAACGGTTTACACATTAATACACAGGACACACAACAAGACAGAAAAGAAGGCAATGGCTAAATAACTTTTGTATTCTCCACTAAGCAGAACACCCAAACCTTATGGATATGAGCACAGTAGCTCTGTTGAGCATCAAATACGACTGTTCTAGTCCTCTCCCTCAATCACAGCAACGATGATCCCAGTGTTTACACTTCTATTTATCGATTACCAATAGATTCTTCATAAAATGCACATATAATATGTCCAGACACTTCAGATGACTAATGCTCACATTTGTAGATACGAAGCTAGTTAAAAATTCGTCTCCCGACAGACAAAATACTCTAATGAGACTGTCTTCCTTGTGATAAGGATACAAAAGAAGAGTGAAATATTGAAATTGATGCAAAATGACACTTCGGGGAAAAAGAATGAACTGCGCAACCTTCCCATACAGAAAATGTGTATATCAATCCCCTCTGAAACCATTAAGTTCTGAAGCTAATTCTAGAGATAAAACGCCACTCAGCCAAACGTCGTAGATAAACCGAAGGGGGAAACAAGTCAAAGGAAAGGAAATATAACCCAAATGAAGCTAAAGTCTGCCACCTAGAGGAAAGGGTTGCCAGTACAACTCTTGATTCAGAAATTGGATGGAATGACCTCTAGCCCCTTTCTCTGTAGCTCATTTACAACTGATAGGATGTGTGTTTAAATCGGCTCTAGGCCCGTGGGTAACTCCGGGTCTTATTAATGCGCATGTGTGAATCGCTGTCTGAAGATAAGACAATATTATATATTCCTGAAATGTAATTCTAGCTGCTAAGCTGAACCGGCGGCCTACACGCACAAACGGCTCTTTTCCATTTGGCTGAGGGCGACACCCATTAACTCCCGGCCACAAGGGGGCGGACCCGTCACCTGTTATCAAAGACACCAGCAAAGCCCAGGGAAATGGCGGGGGAGGCGCATCTTTTATTCAACGGCCGTGCCTGAGCACTGACGCATCTCCAAAACTCGCCCCAGGTGGGCGACAAGCGCGCAACGGACAAGAGCCCCCTAGCATGCTTCTTCCCCATTTCATTGCTCCCGGAAGTGGGGGTCGGGTCCCCCTCGCCCACAGAACGGGAAACATGCATGCACGAGGCCAGAGGACGCGCGCGGCGAATAAAAGCCATTTCTCACCGCGCTCCGCGAGCGCCTCCCGTGTTACCGGATAATGGATTATGTAAATGCAGTCGCAGGATTACTGCACCCTGATAAAAACTGATTTAAGCACATTGAGCCCCCACAGGCTTTGGTAACACGGTGCAGGCAATCGCGCAATCTGATTGGCGAAACGTCTCCAGGCAATTTATTATGCACAAAACCAGGCAATTGCGCTGTTTGATGGTTTTGGGAGATTTCCAGGCAGGTGCGCTATTATCAGTTTGGTGCGTGCGCAGGCTGCACTGAGCACAGCGCTTAAATCCGTCTGAACCTGGGCGGTTTCATGATGGGCCAATTAACATGAGAGGGCCACTTGTAAACATACCTGTACAGATGTTATTGGAAAGTTCTATGTATGGCTGTAGGCAGATCCGATCTAGAACAGAAAATAGGCCCAGGCACCAAAATAGAAGTGTCCCTCATTGGTGAATCAGGTAGCTAAAAAAAGGGGCCCATATTTGCAAGTTGGGGCTGTTTTGAACTTGTTAAGACATGCAGTATATAAGTGCTTTGCAAGGTATGGCAGACTGCGTGGATTTGAGCTTACTGCAGGCAATATTTGTTCCAGTATCAGGATATCAACTGAAAACATCGTCCAGCAGACTGCAAAACAGGGCCACAAACTGCCCAAAAAAAAACCACCCACATACTGACCTGTCTGACTAGCTTATCGGGCCCTGCCTGATTACCCTGTAGTCCAGTCCTACACTGGCTGTAGGCAGGCTGGTGCTCTTACAGTCAAGCAGGGACTAGAAGGTCTGGCCACAGCCAGAAAACTCCACGGGCTGGCACTTTGTTCGGTGGCCGCAGAGGCGTTCGCTCCACCGGTTGAAGACACCAAAACCTGGAGGTTCTTGTAACCTCTGCTTGGATATTTTTCAATTTGTTTGTTGACGTGTACAGCATTGAACAAGTCATTGTTGATATCAGAGGGCTTTATAAATCATAGAAGACAGAAACAATGCTATCCATCTCTTTATAAACTATCACACAAAAGTAGAACCATATATTTGTCTTGTGATGGTTAGCAGTGGGTGTGGTAAGCTTTCTTTAAAACTATGGCTTGGGGGTACACGTACTGACCCATCTCTCTTTTGCGACAACACCTTCTCAAGTCCTAAGATAATTATATAGCTGTGTTTAGAACCTCTATGCTTGTAGGACGGCCATTTTTAGAACCCTTGATGGACTAAGAATGGTTTCATCCATTTTTTTTAACAAAGTGTGCAAAGAGATTCCCTGGTTTCTGGAGAGATGCTGTTCCATATCTTGGATCTACAGTGGGTTTTAGGTCTTGCCTACAGACAGTGGGCACCAAAAACGCACAGTTGCAATGGAGTGAGCCCATTGTTCTTGTGTTTGACTCTCCCTTGGAGCATAGCTTCTTTATCATTCTTTTCAATAGAGGACTTGTACTTCAGCACTCACTGGGATTACATGAGTTTTGTTGCTCTCTCCCCCTTGTGCAGCTTTTTCCTCAAACAGCTGCCCCCATGTGATCCTTGTGGCTTCTCTCCCCACCCAAGCTCATCCATTGCTTCATTATGTTTTTCATTTCCAAACCCTGCTGCTTCAAACTTGTCAATTGCTTCCCCATTTTCTTTGCTTCCCCCTGTGGCATTGATTTCTTTCCCCTTCGGTCCTTTGTTGTTCACTGCCGCCTCCTTTTGGAGGGCCTGGCAGCTCCCATTTGCTGCCAGGCAACTCTGGTTGTCCAAAGCACTTTTGTGCACCTTGAACAGTAAATAAAAAAACAAAAACAAAATGGAAGCCACGACATGCAGTATGCTTATGAGGGAGGACCACTATAGCATAATTTCCCTTTTTTGGGGACCAATGCTGTCCATACAACATCTGCAATACGCATTTCACTTTGTCGATGGTGCACAGCTTATGCAAAAAGATTTGGCAAAGCTAATAGGTTGACAAGGCAAGATATTTTGGCTTTGTCAATTTTTTTGTTCACCTGATTGTGGAGCTGCTAAAGTTAAGCACTTTTTTGTTTCTGGAATTTCTAGCTCCCCCTGTGTCCTTTTAGTATCTGTGGCAGGTAGGCCTGGGAGAAATGATGCATGGCTTTGAATGTGATGCATGTAGTTCTAAGAATGTAGCAACTTCCCAGAGCTAGGTATTGGAATTGAGCTCTTTCTGCAGTATCTACCCACATTCTAGCCTTCTGTATCTGAACCCATTTTTGTTGGCATTAGGATTCTGTGCACTTTATCTCTGCCAATCCGAGATTAAGTGTGTATGCTCGTTCCTTTAAAAATGGTAAAATTGGAATTCACCTGATTCGCACATTTACTTATAAGTCCCTAGTATATGCTACTACCTGTACCAAGGGCCTATGAGTAAATGCTTCTTATGTCTGCAGCACTCCTTATGGCATTAACCCACGTAGTTTCCTATAGCAAGTGTCAGGCCTACCGTTGCAGCCTGCAGTTCAGTTTTATACTGCCATTCTGACTTGGCAAAATAAACCCTTTGCCAAGCATAAACCTTGCTTTTTAATACATATAAGTCACCTCGAAGGTAAACCCTAAAGGCCCATAGGCAGGGTACTTAAAAAGTGAGATGTGTATATTTAATCTTTTACTTGTCTCGGCAGTGAGAAACCTCCAAAATCGCTTTTCACTGTGGCAAGGCTGGCCCACCTGACTAAAGTTTCTAGGGCCTTTCCTTAAATGGCCAGTTGCTCTTGGGCTAGTGATGGCTCCTGCATAGGGACATGTGTACTGGGGCTAGACAGTAGACACAGGGGGGTAGTTGTAGAGGACAGTAGGTCTTTCTGACAGGATGGCTGGGGTGAAGCTGTACCCTGACATGATTACACTTCAAAAGGAACTTGCCCCAGCACATGCAAAGGAGCCTGACACAGCCTTTTGCCCCACTGGCCACGCTAGAGTCAGATACATGGAAGAGGGAAGAACTGGCCAGAACTAGTCTGGGAGTAGACAAGGGATTCCCCATTCACAGGCTGGATGGCACTCAGCATAATAGTGGCAATTCCAGAACCTGGAATCAGAACACACCTGGACCTGAGAAGATTCAGTAAAGGGACTGCCCCACTGTCTGAAGAAGGAAGACTGGGCCTGCTTGCCGTGATCCCAGAAACCAGAAATGAATCCAAGGCTCAGTTGGCTAACACCCTGTTTGAGCTACAGGGACATAAGCTCCTAGATGCCTTTCCAGCTGACCAGTACAACTGGACATCACCTGGCCCCACTTGCTGGCCTCTGATGGAGTCCTAATCCCCAAGTGTTGTCAGTCTTCAAAGTCCAGCACCCTCTGGATTCAGTGTACTTCTCTTCCGGCTTAACTGAAGGTTTCACTGAATCTGGCGGAGAGCCTTATGAAGCCACACAGCTCGGAGTTGAAGATTTCTCTAGAACTGATGCAAATCAATGCAGAACACTGCAAAGCTGCGACATGCAGCTCCCACTAGAAGACTCACCGGTCCCACTACAGAAGTGATGCTGTGAAATGAAGGGCCACCTCCTTGGCTTCACTGAGTTGAGCACTGAGAGATGCAGAACCCTGCAGAACCCTGCAGAACCCCGCAGCTCCCGGCTGAAAGTTGAATCTAAACCAATGCCAAGCAACACAGAGCTCTGCAAAGCAACACCAGGGAGAACCCTCACCAAAGTCAGAGGGTAAAACCCCCCAGTGGGACATAATTGGCCTAGTATCCGGCCAGTGCTCCATCGTGGCCAGCCCAAACTTGGGCCTTTGCCTCGGTCCAGAGCGACCAGATATCCACAGTTGGTGCCTCTCTACTTTGGGGCTATTTTTACTTAAAACTTGAAAAACTCATATCGCTGGTTCAACTGATTGGATTTTTGTCATTTTGGTGTAATTTAATTTATTAAATATTGTCCCTAAATTGGTTTGGGATTGTTCTTGTTTGGGGGTGGGGTATGGCGCTATAGAACTCTCAATACTGCATCAACTATCCAGCCCTGCATAACTCCCAGCCCTGCCTAGTTCATGAGGCGTTACCGAAGAACCGTGTTCTTGTGTCACAGGGCAAGTTCCCTATGTCCCACCACCCTCCCTGTCGTACATGGCTGACTCTAAGCAGTGCTCACTCTGTCCCATGACCGAGGGTGGACACTTTAGGACTCTACATGTATAATAGGGCAGGCACATCTTCACACCATGTGTCAGTCTGGGTAGGAACTCCCTACCACCCCCCTGCTCTGCTGTCAGAGTATTCCAAAACACCTCTAGGTTACACTGGTAGGTGCCAAGCTGTAGAGCCTGCAGCGCCCAAATCCAGGCAATATTCAGGTTTTGGGATTCGAGGGGCAGGCAGAGGCTGCAAGGTATTAATGTGGGTGATTAGCAGAGCCGCAGACTTCTATGGAGACCCGTTTATAGCTGCAATTGAAATCCAGCTGCCCATTTTATTGAGTGTTAGCACACTGACATTATCGCTTTAAACAAATGCATGCAGAACATCAGATTTAGAGAGTGAAAAGGACCCATTAAAATTTACCATTAAGCCTCGCATCTCCTTTGTTTTACAAAGCAACTTCCAGCTATTTATAAGCGCAATTACCTCTTTATATGTGGCACGGATAAATGAGATAGGTTCAATTATTTTCAAATGCTCTGTTCGCATTTCTCGGTGATACTGTCCCTTTCATGTGATATTTATTATTTCCCGCACGCTGTCAGGATTCAAGTTTCTTACATGGAAAATGCACTTCTTCCTCCACATTACACTTTCTTTACCACATCACAAGTAAGTGCATTTGAGTGATGCGCCTTTGAGGATGTTAACCTGAGAAATTACATATATGAAGGAGAAGCACAACATGCTTGGGTTCCCAGAACAATCTTTGCAATCTTTAGTTTCAATCTTACTACATATGTGTTGGTTTTTACATGTTTGCTCATGAATGCCTCAAACATTCACAAAGTAGTAGACGCAATTGTGTGGTTTTTATAGGACCACATTCATTGTACACATTATTTACTTGCATTTGTAATGTGTTTAGTGAAGACAACTAACTTTCTCTTTTTCCTTTCTATTTTCTTTCTTTCTGCTTTCTTTCTCTTTTACTCTTTCTTGGTTCCAATCGATGACAGCTTGGGTGTCCATCATTAGAAGATTGATTCAGTACAAAATGAGTGGTGTGTCTAGGGCCGCAGTCATTCCTAGGTCTTGTCCGGAGGCGTCCGGCAGAGGGGTCCTGGCATTCTGCGGACTGGACACGGCTTGTGATGTCGATGGAATTACGCACATGTCCTGAGAGCGCCAATAATGTAGTGAACCTGGCTCCCATGGTCACAGATTTCCCTATGTGGCTCCTGCCGCTACACTGTAAAAGCGCTTGAACTGTATAGCATCACCATAACTTCACTACTAGCGAGAGAGCAAACAACTAACCAAGGCTTCCACAAAGAAGCCTAGATGCCTTCATGACGCTTTATAGGCTCCTGTACTGTTGCAGTACTGAAAACGCTTCTCAAACAACCAACCTAACAACTTCAACCCTGACAGGCAACTGCTCGTGCATATCGGCCTGCCACACAAGACATTTCACAGCTGGAGGTCACATTGCCAGCTGCACAAGTGCTACAAGGACAGATGTCAGTGTTAAAATCGATAAACTTTAGGTTTACATAAGCGGCGTTCATTTATGTTCACCACAGCCATATTGTTAAAAGTAAAATAACGATCGTGAACATTGCCTGCGCCATCTTGCTTAGTGGGAATTTCTATCTGCACGTAGGCTGCAGCCATTTGCCTGCTGGTCACCTTTGTTTCACCCTGCCCTTACTAGCATCTCTCTGACCAACCTAGTATGTGAGCTGGGGGCTATAAACTATTGCCACGACAAACATCAACACCACTTGCTGCCACAAACTCGTTTTTCCTCTCATCTCGGTTTACAGGCACCCATGGACACTCTTACACAAACAGGTTCCAAATACCAGACTCTTGCAAACATGGTTTATCGCACTGCACATATCAAGACTTGTTTTTGCCAACAATGGGACCTGTTTTTATCAACAGAACAGATTCTTAAATCTGGCCGGTCTCACATGCTTTCGACCCTGAAGCAAGGTCCAGCTGCAATATTAGATTGTCTGTTTTGACCTGGGTGGGAGGAGAATTAATGTTGGGCTTGTGTAACCATGTTGATGAAACAATGTTGGGCTTGTGTAACCATGTTGATAAAACAATGTTGGGCTTGTGTAACCATGTTGATAAAACAATGTTGGGCTTGTGTAACCATGTTGACGAAACAATGTTGGGCTTGTGTAACCATGATAATGAAACAAATGCATTGTGTCAAACCTGTAGAAAAGGGAAGAGCTAAAGGAGTTGCCAGCAGAAGACCTCCCTGAGACATCCCGGTGTCTGCAGTGGACGTGGTCTCCTCTTAAGAGTAATAAACCTTTTTCTTGCCTTCCAGTTCCCAGCGCCTGCCTCATTATTTTGATAGCGTATCCAAAGTGAATTAAATGTGACCCTGCGCCGGGCAGCATTGGGGGTCTTGGGAGACTCGCTGCTTTTCACACCAGCTTCCTATGCACTGTGATGGGCACATGGACATTGTCTTGCATCTTGAGTATGTGTCAGTGGGATTTGCACCAGGGGAACAGATCTTTGTCTGGAACCTAGTAAAAAAGCATGTCCAGGCCCTGTGGAAAAGGGTTTCAAGAGTACATCCTCCAACACATACAACACTGCCCATTGGTAGAGCACACAATACTGGCTAAACCTTCTATTTTTTTTTCTTTCAGAGTTTTATATAGTGCAAACTTGACCCGAAGGTATCAGAGCGCTTTACATGAGCACCAGTTGCGTTATACAAGGACACATTCATTAGGTCTCGCCTAGCGTTGAAGCGCATGCGCTGCTCGCTGGCGAGAGATATTGAGAGAGGGATTTCAGAAGGGGGCTTGAAGCCCCGCCCCTCATTTCCATTGGCTGGCGTCACTGTTTATGCTAAACGGTGGCCTGCCATTGGAAATAAAAAAAAATTGTTGCCACACTTTCGCCTTTTGGGACAGCCCCTCTAGACTGGATCGCTTGCTTCACGGCTGTCGTGAAGCACTTTCTTATCTTCATGAGGTGTGTTATATAAACAAGCCGTGATCCAGTCCGGATGGGCTGTCCCAAAAGGAGGTAGGGCTGCAGGCAGGCACAATGAGCCCAACCCGTCACTTTACTCCCTCCCTCCCATTGCGCCCGCTCTGTCTGAGCTCTCCTGGGCATCGATGGCTCTCGGAGGCCACGAGTGGTCCTCCAAGCCCTGGGCCTCCGCAGTCCCTTCCTGCACGCCGCGGTTTGGGGGAGAGAAGCCTTGCTGCCTCAGCGCCAGACCGGTCTCTCCCACAATGTCGCAAGATGGCGGAGATGAAGGTAAGGGGATATTGAAAGCCGAGGTGTGGGCCCTCTCTGCCTCTCTTTCCTCATGTACTCCTCCTCTCGCCATTTCCTTGACTGTCTTTTTCTATCTTTCTATCACTTTCTCTAGCTACTAAGTCTTTTTCTATCTTTCTATCACTTTCTCTAGCTACTAAGTCTTTTTCTATCTTTCTATCACTTTCTCCATCTAAGACTGTCTCTCTCCTTCTCTCTTCTTGCTCACTTTTTCTTCCTCATCCTCTTTTTTTTTTAAGATTGCTTAATACAGTTTAGTTACTTTTGTAAAAGTGAAACAGTCATCTAACCCTTACCACCTTACTTTAAATATTACATACCCCCAAAACATCCACTGGGTAGCTCACATCTTAGTTAGCAAGCAAAATACCAACATGACATGTTTCTTTCAGTATAAATCCCATTCTTAAGGAAACGTTGAATGAAGTGAAATGAGAAGCTCCCGAAGGCGTCACATATATTCATAACATAAGTTAAGAAATCTGTTATATTAATTTGCACCAGTAGAAACAAACGCAGTCAGTTGGAGTTCCCTTCTGATCTGCCCACCCCTTCTTTCCCCAGAGCCAACGAAAAACAAGCATTTGCAATGCAATAGGTCTCGCATTTATGCGCGCTTGAGCTATTGACATTGCAAATGACAATGCCTTTTATTTAAGTTTTAAAAACGAAAATAAAAGGCATTGTCATTTGCAATGTCAATAGCTCAAACTCACGTAAATGCGAGACCTATTGCATTGCAAATGCTTGTTTTTGTTAGGAACGGGAAGATTAAGTGATTTGCTCAGAATCACAGGATGTTGAGCGTCATTCCAGAGACTCAAACCCAGTTCCCCAGATTTGAGGTCGACTGGCCTAGCCGTTAGACCACATCCTCTCCCCTAAAAAATCCACCCTAAAATTCAAGGGTACCTTTGAACGTGGATTTCATCAATGGTTATCGCTAGCTAAACCCCTCTGCACCTAGGCCATCAATCTTTGAGAAGAGGGCCTTTCTGAGTCTCCATGATCCAGGGAAGCAGAAACTCCGGAGTTGCACAAATGCACCGGAGGCACCTTCTGCCCAGGTCTTCAGTGGCACTGTAACCGACCCCGTGGCCAGGCACTCTGCCAGGCGCTCTCAGGAGTGGAGGATATTGGTCTGCCCAATATCTACTTTTGTAGATTATAATTATGTCAGTTGTGAACTTTTATAGATTTTTTTATAATTAAACTTTGGCGACTATCACCTGGGACAAAGATAGGGTGTTGCATGCCTGTGAAGTCAAACCTACGGGTGCAGTAAAAAAAATCTGCTACATCTCTGAATTTTGCACTTTTAGTACCCTTATGCAGTGCTTAATTTGAGCTGGTGGTTTAGGTGCGCCATGCCCGTACTTAATCATCAACATTTGCGCTTTTCATGAGCACCAGTTAAGGGCACATTCATTTAGGGGGAGATGAAGTGATTTGCTTAGAATCACAGGATATTGAGCAGACGGCGAGACACAAACCTGTTTTCCCTGCCAAAGTCGGCAGCTTTGGCCATTACACCACATCCCCACCCCACTTTCATGTTTAGTAGTTAGTTCTGTTTTAGGCTGCGCTAACAGGAGAAATGGGCTTGTGAAAGCTGCCTCCTGACGAGTGCACCGGCACTTATTATTATTATTTTTTTTTACAAATTTAACACTGCCCTTATGACTTTAATGAAATGATTCCAGTGACTGGGAAGGAAATGCCTGCAGCAGGTGCATTAACTCTGAGCTCTAATATTGATATTTAATAGAGTTGCCAGCCTTGGGTAGCCTGAGCAGCGTGAGGCCACAGCGCTTAGAAGGTCTGATCTGGGCTTCTCACTGATCCAACAAAGGAAGCAGGGACCCACCCTCTCCCGCCCTCATTGCCTGACCCAACAAAACAAAACCAGAATTTCACCACGTGCACTCAAAATAACATTTCTGGAGGCTCCTCCAAGCATACGAGTAAGGGAGTAAGGGAGGGGGTGGAAGAGGAGCTACAGACAACCACGCTCGGAATTTAGTTCAGCCCCCCCCTCCCCAAATCCCCCCCCCCCCCCCGCCTTAGTCAAAGCTCAGTGAACATGTAACACAATATTTGTAAAGCAGACTCGGTGTCTCTGTTGTGTCCTCAGACAGCAGCCGAACAAAGGCCAATTGTTACCGAGAAGAGGAGGCGGTCTGAGAGCGCCACCCTCCGCACTGCCACCTACCGCCCACCCTGGAGGCGGGCCACCGACCAGGGCAGGGAGTGGGCAGCAGGGGAGAATCACGGACTAGAGTAAATATAATCTGCTCCAACAGAGAAACATTCTCGACAGGTTTTACTTCACATTGTACTGTACTCAATCTTTGCGGTTGAGAGTTTATGGGACCTTTCATTCTATGCACACGGTCTAGTGTCTGCCAAGTGCAGTTTTATTCACAGTGCTATTTGCAAACAAAAGCAAGAGGTGCAAGTGATGTTTGCAGATCATCTCGGGTTACTTTTTACAATACATACACGTGCAAGGCCCACCCATAAATCAACTGAAAATGCATTTAGGGTCTTTCTGTTCATGTGGGAGAGAAATAGGGCTTTTTTTTCTTCTACTGAGGGTTGAGCCACTCAACTTAACATTTACACCAAAATATCAATCGAGAAACTGTAAATGCATCCGAAAGGCTGAACATGCAAACAGCGTAGAGTGAGCGACAAGTATAAAGTTCATGTTTGGTCTTGGGTGACGTGTTCCTTTACTCCTTTACATACTCCTGGCTGCAGATTGCTCTTTCTCGAGGGTAACTTTAGTGTTGCATTGTTTCCGGCACAAACCTCCACAACACTTTTCAGTATCCGCCTCTATCCCTCGCAACATCTACCGGAATCCTGCTTAACGTTGCAAGAGAGAGTATTCAGGGCCCTGGAACAGTGAGTAGATGAATTAGAATCAACACTGATATTGCGGAGGACCAGTTACCTACCTGGGAGCAGGTCGAAGACGGGGAAGGGGTATCGCCTTACCAGTACAGACAGTGACGGCAGGTAAGAGGATACGAGTACAGATACAGTACCAGCGGGTACCATTACAACAGGTAGGCCGAGGAGGCAATGTTTTCTCTGCAGATTGACGTGATGGCCAGTCTTCAATTTCTTCCTCACCTGCAGAAGGTCATAATCTATCTTTCGGTGTTGACACCGGAGAGCATGCTAATGTTCGTAGTTATTGCCTGGTACCAACGCGGTCATGCGGTACAATGAACAAGGCTTCAGGGTAAATTTCCTCTCTTTGGCCAACTGGTTGACGCTGTAGGGGGTATACGTCCATGTGGGCTGCCTTCTGTGGTCTCAGTATTTGTTTGGTTGTCCTGTTTCGGACTACTTGTAGTTTTTAGGTCTCGCCTGTCGATGCGCATGCGCATCGAGCTTGCGAGCCTATTGCGGCTTAAACAACGTTTAACTAAGAAGCAAGGAATCGTGGCGATTCCTTGCAGTGCCCGTGACTTTTAAGCTCAATGCGCATGTGCATTGAGCTTAAAAGCGCGTGCACATCAGTTCCCTCAGCCGCACTCCAGGCCCCTGCTGTTTTCACACCCCCTCCCTGCTCCGCCCCCTCCCCTGCCCGCCGTGTCGCATTTCTCCTCCCCCCTCCCCTTCTCTGCCTTCCCTCCGTCTTGTCTCTTCACTTCGCCGTGCCTCCCCTACTCTCCTCTCCCTCCTCCTCCTACTCTCCTCCCCCCTCCTCCACCTACTCTCCTCCCCACTCTCTCTCTCCCAGCACAACCTTGTTTGCGCTTCTTCCCCGTCATTTGGCCTCATGTGTAGTCAGACTTCTCTTCCCTTTTACAGAGAAGCACGTTGTTTAAATGTGAGGAAGAAATGGAAAGGGCAATTGCATTTCCCCATTCATATTTTGATCCTCCAAAATACAAACAAATGAACTATAGATGAGAGCCTGCAGCGTTTCCCTTTTCAAGCACGTTTTGAGGCTTCGGGGTTGTCGTGCGCTCACAGCACGCACCCCCTCCCCGCCCTCCATTGCACGGGTAGTGCGTGCTGTATAAACACAGTCAGCAACAGTGGTAACATCTCTTGTTTATTTTCTCTTCCTTGTTTGTTATATCTTCCTCCGCATTGCTGGCTCGCCCCTCCCCCTCCACAGCGGCCCTTATTGTCACCTCGGCTTACACTCACCCCTCCTTTCTCCCCTTTAGGCTGCTTTCGGATGCTTTGTTCGCAGCTTGTCATTTACTTTTGCATTGTGGGCGTATTATGATTATATTTCTTAGGGAAGGGTAGTGCTAGTCCAAGGTACATTGCGCGCTCCCACCTTTCTCTGGCCTCGTCTTAATTTGTCTCTGTAAATAATTAAAATTTAGCATCTGAGGTATTGCGGGTTACCTGTAAATGTGAAGCGATCTAATTTTAGTTTCTGATTTGACGTTTCTGAATTTAAAAGTTTGTTTTCATTTATCTGAACAAACCTTTTACTGGCACAGTTGTAACTGTTCTCACTGTGGATACAATCATGTTTGCAAGCGCTGCTTCTAGTTCGAACCTTTGTAGACAGGGCCTATACTGAGCGTGTTCTTGTGCTAGGGCTTAATTTCAGCCGGGGTTTACCGGTGCGCACATTGGCGTTTAATTCCTACTCTGGGCATGTTGTAATACATATTACTTAAGGAATATGCTGTTTCCGTTTTTTAACACCCAAAAGTGTAAGTTATCTGTGTTCTGCTTATTATGTTATTCATCCTAGGTGTCTGGGCCACGGCAACATTTGTGCTCTTGTGCTGCCCACACAGGAAGCACACCAGCCCCCTCACTGTAATAGGAGGCAGACCCAGCACCTCTCCCATACTTCTAACAAACAGCTCTACAGTAAACAGTCTGTGTACTGCTTCTTATCACTGCAATCTATCTCCGTTCACTGGCTCCTCACCCGCCCCCTTCACTCCTCTCTAAACATTCCTTCCCATGGCGTTTGGATCTCGGGAGAGAGCAGTGGCACACAGCTGCATTCCTCCCCTGTTGTTGAAGATTTTACCACTAATTAACACAGTGCAGTCGAGGTCGCTTTCACTTTTGTGTCCGCGCTTCTTTTACTGGTGAATTTCATGCCTATCTGTGCTCCTCACATTCACGCATAATAAAGTGTAATTCATAAAGCACATTCGGTACCCCTCACTGTGCAGGTCGCAATAACTGACTTACTTTAATAATTGGGTGGCAATAGAAATATCCAACACTCCAACATGTATCACAGTGAGCTGAGCACGTTGTTATAACTACTTCCCTTTTGACAAACTGCGATACACACTGTGACAAAGGCACACTTCCACGTCTCTCTGGCCTTCTTTTTTTTTGCCTCTGTAAATAATTAACATTGGCACCTGGTGGATTGCGGGTTACCTGTAAATGTGAAGGATGTAAATTCATTTTCTGTTTTCACGTTTCTGAATTTTAAAGTTGTTTTCATTTATCTAAACAAACCTTTAACGGGCACAGGTGGAACTGTTCAAACAAATAGATACAATAATGTTTGTAAGCGCTGCTTCTACTTAGAACCTTTGTAGGCAGCGCCCAGAATGAGCGCGTTCTTGGGCTGGGGGCTTAATTTCAGCAGGAGTCTACTGGTGTGACCGTTGGCACTTAATCATTAACACTTGCATTTTGTGTGTATTATGAAACATCTTTCTTATTTAATCTTCTGGATACTGTTGGACTGCTGTAGTAGAGGTAAGATGTGTAGCTACCTCAGCAGTTCATAGTCTTCTAGCTGCCATTGGTATGGCCCATAACTACCTTTTTATATTGTAGTATGCTACATTTAGTTTGTCTTGATGAAGACACATGAAACGGTGTTGCAAGGGGTCAAAACGCTTATGCTTCCACTGATACCGTTTGCAAATAATTCTATGCATTGCAGCCTTCACATTGGGTGAAGTCTGTGCCCTTGCAAATATTTTATTGTAGAAGCCAAAAAAGAGACGTTGTTTCTCTTTTTAATTAACTTTCTCCATGCACCTAATACTTGTTCACTTGCACTGTGCTGCGACTTGGAGCACATTTTGATGAACTATAGTTTTTGTGTAGTTGTGACAAATCTATAAATAGCTTATTTTGAATTTTATACAAGTGTTTACTCTATATCAATTTTTTCTCAGCACTTCGTCGGAGACCATTTGCTTTCTTGCTCCCTCGTTTGTATACCGCTTCCCACTCACAACCACCAGTATTTTATTTTATTTTTATTAACATGCTTTCCTCACTCACCCTCACTCACCCTCACCCTCACTCACCCTCACTCACCCTCACTCTCACTCACCCTCACCCTCACTCACCCTCACCCACACTCACCCTCACCCTCACTCACCCTCAACGCCTCACCCTCACTCACCCTCAACCCCTCAACCCCTCACCCTCACTCACCCTCACCCACCCTCAACCCTTCACCCTCAACCCACCACTCACCCTCACTCTCACTCACCCTCACCCTCAACCCCTCAGCCTCACCCTCACCCTCACTCACCCTCAACCCCTCACCCTCACTCACCCTCAACCCCTCACACTCACTCACCCTCACCCTCACTCACCCTCAACCCCTCACCCACCCTCACTCACCCTCACTCACCCTCACCCTCACTCACCCTCAACCCCTCACCCTCACCCACCCTCACTCACCCTCACTCACCCTCAACCCCTCACCCTCACCCTCACTCACCCTCACTCACCCTCAACCCCTCACCCACCCTCACCCACCCTCACCCTCACTCACCCTCACTCACCCTCAACCCCTCACCCTCAACCCCTCACCCTCACTCCCCCTCAACCCCTCACCCTCACTCACCCTCAACACCTCACCCTCACTCACCCTCAACCCCTCACCCTCACTCACCCTCAACCCCTCACCCTCACCCTCACCCTCACTCACCCTCAACCCCTCACCCTCAACCCCTCACCCTCAACCCCTCACCCACCCTCACAACACATATTGTGTTACAATAGGTGTCACATTTGCGAAAGATAAAACTATCTAGAGATGTAGCATAACGACCAGAGCTGCCATATAAGTCACGTAAATACAAAACATGTTGCATTCCAAATGCTATAGGTGTCACATTCGCAAAAGTTATAACTATTGGCATTGTAAATGACAAAGCCATCAATTTAGCAATTTTAACAACGAAAAAATAAATAAATTATGTCATTTACAAGACCAATAACTACAACTTTTCTAATGCGAAACCTATTGCATTCCAACCCCACTCACCCACGCAACGCCACTCACACACGCAACGCCACTCACACACGCAACGCCACTCACACACGCAACGCCACTCACACACGCAACGCCACTCTCACACGCCACTCATCCACGCAACGCCACTCATCCACGCAATGCCACTCATCCACGCAACGCCACTCATCCACGCAACGCCACTCATCCACGCAACGCCACTCATCCATTTGCAAAACGAAAAAAGTTAAACTCTTCTATTGCGAGACCTATTGCATTTTCAATGCTTGTTATGTATATTTCTTGGAAGTCCTGGCTAAAGATCAAAAATCATGTGAAGCAGTTGTCTGATGGTGCTCTGGCAGAATGAGTTAATCTTGCACTGGGGGAGATGAAAGATACAAAGTTCATTAGGCATAAACAACTCTACTGTCTGTAACTGTATTTGTGGGAAAAGTTTCTCCTTTTTATCATATTCTCAGTGCTGCAGCTTTTTTCTCCTCAGGAATGTTCAGGAGGTTCACTATGGAAGCAGATTCCCTAATAAAGTTCTCTGAAATATCTTCTGCCTATAGTGCACATTAAAACAGATAAACACAAAAGAGGTAGGCAGGATTGCATAAGAGCTAATATCGCCTGGTTGGGAGAATACTTTATCCAACCTTCCACCCTGGTGGGGGTGATGTTCTACAAAATCAGACCAATTTTCATGGTAGATCTTCTTTTGAGAGACTTGTGACGATAAATTAAAATATTTGTCTATTACTTTGCACACACTACCCACAGCCAGTGTACAGACTTTGCTTGCCGGCAGGCCATAGGCTGTCCAATTGCATCCCATCCATTGACATACATTAGAAGATTCAAGAGGCAAAGGAAGTGGCAGGTAATTTTGTGTCTAGCTAATTCCCAAGTTCAAATTCTAGTTGGCCACAAGTATTGGACCTTTGACTACTGCTACGGCGGGTGGAGATTTACAGACAGCCCCAGTAATATCCAAACACTCTTTCAACTCACTTGTGGGATTTCAACTTTAAGTTCCAAATTGACTTGTAAGGAGGTGTAGCTGGGTATGTGGTAACCCGATTCCATTCTTCTTGCAGGGGAGTAAGCTCAGCAGGCAGACTCACAATTCTAGGGCTCTCAATTTCACTTTGACTTTTCAACCTTGGTTACATCGGACCATAGTTGATGGAGAAAATGAAACTAGTAGTGCAAGATAAGTTTAGTATAAGAGTCTCTGAGGTCTACAAGAAGTTCCCAAGGCCACTTAGTGGATTTTTATGGAAGTGTCTTTTGGCACCAAAAGTCCATTACTTTTATATGTGAACACCAGGAGTATGCAGTTTCTTTCAGGATAAGGGGGAAAGGATGTCAGTGGTCGGTGGAAGACTGAGCAAGCTGATCCAGAGGATCTGATTGCTCAGGAGCAAGAGCCCTCACAAACCCAGATGGGTGTCATGTTTCATCATCGGGCAGCTCCTCGTTGGGCCGGCACTTCAATAACCAAAGGGTCCTTCGAGGGGGCTCTTTGCCGGAGGTCTTTTCAATGGGACACCGATGTTGAGTGTGGGTGGAGTTGCTCTATGGGTAGATTGGTGCAAAGTGGTTTGAAAATAACTGAGAGGTACCAGAAAAATATTTAATGTGGTGGTCCTCTTGTTATGAATAAATAGAGTGAATGGCTGAAATGCGAGTACTTTGATCCAGGTCAGCTCATAAAGAAATACCCAATCCCAAAAAATACTCATACCCTCTAAAAGTAATCAATGGTAACAGAGTCACTTACTGGGTGACAGAGAAGGTTAGGTCACGGCTCACAACGCACTGCATACCTTTTCCCCCTTTGCAGCTAAACGTATACTCTATTACCACCAATGAGGCTATTCGCTTGCCGAACATTGGTCGTTTTTTAGAAATCCACAGTACTTTTAGAGGGTATGAATAGTTGACATGATTGGGTATTTCTTTAATATTATACATTTCCCTTGTAAATTAGGTTCTTGGTCCTGATGAGTTACCCAGATCGATGGCGGCAACCATGGCATGAAACATGTCGGTCCACATGCACACTACCTCATGAGCTGACCTGGATCATAGCGTACACATTTCATCCATTCACTACGACCCTAAATATTTTTCTGGTACCTCTTAGTTATTTTTAAACCACTTTGCACCAATCTACACATAGAGCACATTCACCCACACTCCCCCACTCAACATCAGCGTCCTATTGAAAAGACCTCCGGCAAAGAGCCCCTTTGAGGGACCCACTGGCCATTGCAGTGCCGGCCCAATGGGGAGCTGCCCAATGATAAAGCATGAGACCCATCTGGGTGTGCGAGGGCTCTTGCTCCTGAGCAATCAGATTGCCTGTGCCAGCTTGCTCAGTCTCCCACCGACCAATGACTTCCTCTCTCCCCTTATCCTGAAAGGAACTGCATACTCCTGGCATTCACATAGATTTTGTGGGCGCGTGTATGCTGGACAGAAAAGAGCTCCTAGTCCCCCTTATTATCCTCATTAATGTTATAAGCAATAAAATACAAAGCTGAGTAACGGGGGCTTTTATGCTCTTGAAGTGGATTTATTTCAATATCCAACTGTACCCCCGAGGCTATTTTGACCTGTTTTTGCTTCTCGATGGAATAAAATGGCCTTATTTCTTACCCTACAAGCCTCCCGCGAGTGCTGCAAACACCTCCCATGAGGGGCAATAGGAGAAATGGATGATAGAAAAATTGCATAAAATGTTGCCTACTTGGTATCAAAACCCAAAAAAGGGTCAGTGGTGGTATCCAAAAATAGCAGGCACAAAGATTTAGGGAAATTACAACATAGCGCGTCCCTGAAATGAGGTTTCCGCTGTGCTAAAGCAGATAATCCGCGAGTCATTATTCTCATGCTGTAGATGCGAGAGAACCAGCTTGCAGCAGCGAAGGATCCCTTTGAAGGCAGACATAGATCTGAGGTGTCAGAGAAAACTTTTAATAGCTCTGCTATTGAAAATAGAACAAGGCCTTGTGACAGGATGTGAAAACTCCAGCATCGGTGCATGAGCATCACCTCCAGTCACATTCAGTACACGGCAGCTCAAGGCACTGGTGCAACCCATCCAAGGGACCAAAAAGCTTAGCGCGACATTCGCAGATGGCAAGCAACCCACTGCCACTCACAAAGAAGGCCGGGGGAAGTTGAGAAGACTAGGGTTAAAAGGGAGACACTGTTGCATCTCATGAGGGCAATCTCATGGGTAATGTGTAGGGAACTTCATGCTGATATGGAGGTTCAAGGGGGGTTTCATAGTGCTATACTATGGGACCAATGACGCGAAAGCACGTCAACGGCTCAATTGAGGTTTCTGCCATGGAAGAATGTCAGCAATTATTTTGAAAGCAATATCCTGACAATTTTTACTATTTTGGTGAGTTGAAATTGCTTTATCAATATACAAGGGTTCCTAGGCACTACATTCAACAGCCAGAGGTGCAAACATTCCACATCAAGTCCGCCTTTCACTCTTCGGTGGTGGATGAAAAGAAGCACCATTAAATTGTACCTATTCGTCCTTTATGATAAAAGTATTGCATAGAAAAACAATTTATTATTGCACTGGCTGGCATTTGTGTGCATTCTTCCTCTTCACTGACACTCCTCCTCGGTGCCCTCGGTGGACCTGCCAAGTAAGACAGACACAGAGTTGGAACTCCTTCAAGTTCACTCCACCGTGTCCATATGACCAACCAGGCACCAATGTCAAAGAGGGATTTAGAGGTACATGATCAATCTAAAAGCTCTACTCATTTTCATGCCAGAGAACTTTGCAAGATTCACTTCTGCCACTCTGAATTGTACCTCACTTCAACTGTGGTTCTTCTTATCCTTGTTGATTATTGTATCTCGCAGCAGCGGTTCCTCCGCTATGTCGAAGGAGCGTCGCCCCCTCAATCAGCCTCAAAATTCTAAAAATAAAACAATAACAAAAGTGTTTATTATCGTTTTATTTTTCTTATTATAGCCGAGGCTTGGGGGTGGGCCATCATGGAGGGGGAGTGGTGGGCAGGGCACTGTTGTCTGTGAGCATGACTGTTTGGACGGCCGTCTCAGGCGGGTCAAAGCATCATGCGCACTGCACTGAAGGTGTCTTCAACCCGAGCTGTGTTGTCGAGAGCAAGCACAGGCTTCCAGTTTCATTTGGGACCGCAAATCATCGACGTTCAGGTCAATCCTGACACTGCTTTCAGCAGCATGAAAGCAGCGTCAGGATTGGCCGCAAGAGATTCTAAGAGCCAGTGCTGGTGAGGACGGAGCACAAGAGCGGAGATGCAGCAGGTGTTAATTGATTTTTTTGAGTCTCCTTTGTTTGTGGTCCACGCTACCACCTCCCCCCATGGGCCGCTACTGGTATCTCGCTACTACTGGAATGTGACCTAGATGTATGCAAGGTCTATGTGTGTATCTCTGCCACCTTGTACTGCATCTTGTATTTGGAATATCTCTGGATTTGTTGAGTTGGATAAACTCTGTTGTTCAGAAAAGACCCGACCTTATGTATTGTCCCGGCACAGCTGGCTTGGATTCTCACGTGGCAACAAGGAAAAGAGGTTGAATTAGGAAATGCTACTTTTACTTCACCCTAACAGCTTGCATAAGTCTACTGTGCTGGATCAAAACCTTAGATCTGGGCTCGCCCCAAACATTTTGCTTTTTTTTGGTTTGGGTGGTTTCCTCCTTCTTGATTGTGGCATAGGCTCTACCTATGACAGTCCCAAAGTCAGCTTGGATTTACCGCTGCTGCTCAAATGTGCCCTCAGAGTGAGAAAACCTATGGATGTTCACTCTTATTGGTTTTCATTTACCGCTGCTATGCGTCTTTGTATTCCACCTATCTGTAGATGTACTTCACCCCTTACCAGTGGGGATTGCTGCTGGATTGCACTCTTGGATTTGGTGACCGCACATGGAAGCGCTTCCCAGATTTGAGTTCTCTACTAGTGCCATGGGTATAGGGTGGCCAGACATCCCGGATTTCCCCGGACAGTTTCGGTTTTTCCTCATTTTCAATACATGTCCGGTTTTTAGGACAAAGGTCAAGTCATTCTGCAAAGCAGAAATGAAACTATGCTCTCCTTTCTAGAAATTCACCTAAATCGATTTAATGTATTATCTGTTTCTTTCAGGCATCACAGGAGAAGGTTGGCTGCTGCTGGCAACAGAGGGAAGACAGAGAGGGAAGAGGGCAGGGGGGCTCCGGGTGGAGGTCCTGCACAATTAATGTTCTATAATCACAACAGAACAAATGAGGATAGTTGGTTATAAATTTGCGCTCAGTCATAATTAGTAATTTTAAAACGTATAAGGTTGCTCCCAGGGATAAGGATGACGTCTATCAATCCGCCACCATTAGATGTAGAAAACATCCACACCAATACATTTGCATAAGTTGTATCCCGAGCAAGATAGAATCACAAATTAGTGCAGAACAGTTTTTGAGTCCAAAAGAAGGTTCCAGTCCATATGTATATTTTATCTTCTTCTGTTATTATTTTAACAACAGTATCCTTGTGGATCCTAGCAAACACGTCTAGCTAGACGCCAAATCTTCGTGTTGATATATGCAGGCAACATACGTGATCGAAAGACCTGATTAACCCCTTACGTGAGGTCTGATATGTGCTTATATTGATGTGGTTGACTATACGTGGAACTTTTTTCTGGAACTTAACTTTTAACTTTACAACGCGACTTGTGATTGGAGTTAACTTATGGTATGAGAATTCATCTGGATGGAGCTGCCCTGAGTAAGTCTTTGTGTGTACACCGCCATTTAGACGAAACACGCGTTGGCTAGGATCCACAAGGATACTGTTGTGAAAATAATAAAAGAAGAAGATAAAATATACATATGGACTGGAACCTTCTTTTGGAATCAAAAACTGTTCTGTCCTAATTTGTGATTCTATCTTGCTCAGGATACAACTTATGCAAATGTAATGTTATATAATGTAGTCTTGTAAATCCATTCCCAATAAATATATCTACATATATACGCACACATTTACATGGCTATGCAAACACCGGGACAGGCCAGACATAAAAGTAGCAGGAAAAACGTTAGCCTTACTCTCATGTCTGGCCTGTCCCAGTTTTTTCCTTCTCAAAATGTGGTCACCCTACATGTGTATCACCTGCGGATATACTTACCACTTTCCATATCAGATTTCTCTCTACCGCTGCCATGTGACCTTAGATTAAGTGCTCACCTGTTCATGGGAGAAATGGAAGGTGCACTCGTTGAAATCAGACGCAAGATCACTTCGTCCAAAAAATGTTCTTTCTTTATGTCTAGACGTCAATTTAAATTCTCGTGACTGATCAAATTTGTCTTTACCAGATTGAATGTACTTCTGCTGATGGCATCGGACGTCAAACCAGGAATGTTGATGCTCTCCTCATAAGTACTTGCTTGTTCCCAGTTACCAAATGTTTGCATGTTCCCTTGTTGAGGGATCACCTGACCTCCTACGTGACTTGCAAGCACAGGAAGTGCAAGTTCTTGAAGGCTGCTAGGTTGACTCACCTTGCAGGTAACTTCCTGATCACCTGGGAACCCCACAACATTAACCAACCTCCAATGGCTCATTTAAGCGCACTTCCACGCTTTGTAAAATACTATGTTTTGGAGGTTACACGGAGACCAAAACTCCCGAGGGAAGAGAATGAACCAGCTGAACCCATCCACTCGTTCACAGAGGAGGGGTCCATGTTCTCAGAAAGCTGTCTCATCTCACAAAGCTCTAAAATGCACAATCCTTTATGATAAGACTAGATCCCGCAAAAAAACAGAACATGACAACACATTATTGATCAAACCACCTTTTGGAGCAAAAGACACTTTGCGTGAGAGGAAAAAAATGCAAAAATCTGGATTCAAACAAGAATCCATTAAAAGTGATTTTTACAGCTGAAATCGAAGAGGTGTCCGCTGCCGGGAACCCGCGCCAATCGATGCGCGCGGAATTCCATCTCTGGGACTGCGCTAGGCCACTTAGACTCTCCCAGGGTGACCAAAGAAAAGAAAGAATGAATAATAATTGTGTTTGAAAAGGGGGACGTTGTGTGTTGGCAGCAGCTGCGGTGGCTGCCTGAGTGCCTCAAAATGAAGCCATTAGAGGCGGCGACAGGCCTAAAACGGAGGGTCGCCATCACGCCATGGATGCCGAATGCATTAGCGCCTCAGCCGGGGGATATGGGCCTTCAAAGGGCACAGTCTTCACTCCCAGTGAATGAAACACTGGCAGCTGTGACTAGGGGCATTAACGGGGAGCCCTCTCCTAGCAATATACAGGGAGAGAAGGCAAGTTAAGGGGGGTGGGGTGGAGTTGGCACAGCAAGGAGGGGCTGATGGGAAAAGGTACAAGAGATGCTGCAACAAAAGATGGGGTCACAGGGGGAGAACAAAGGATGAGGAGGAGCGGAGGGGACAGAAAAGCCTGCGAGATAGCACAATGCGAGAGAGGAAAGATGTGCCAAAGGCAAGAACAGCCAGGAAGTGTAAAGAGAAGGAGCAGAAAGGGAACTACATAGGGCAGGACAGAGGCTGAGATCATACTGGAGGGGGCAATGGCTATCAAACCTCACAGGGGAGGAGACGCGTGTGTGTGCACACCCTCCAAATTCAAGCTGGGGTGCCCTACTGGGTAGGGACAAATCAGATTTGCACACCACTGGTCCCTTCTGCCGTGTCCCAGAGTTTGTGTTGTAAGTGCATTTATACAGTGCTGCATACCCCAGTCAAGGCACCCTAAGCACGTGGGCATGATACTTCATAGAACTGCTTGGTAGAAGGGTTAAACAAATTATTAGGCAATGGAATGGAATGCTACCCTGAGGAATTTTCAGTGATTAAGAAGTGTTTGCTCATACATTTGCACTCGCCACTTTTTGTTAGTCCTTGGAGACGGACAGAAGAACAGCTTCTGGAAAAGAAGCGTCATCCCAAGATGACAAATAGCGCTTTATAAAACACCTAAATAAATAAATGATGAAACTGTGACTCTAGCAAAGTAAAGTGAGGGCTGAAGAGACAATTCACCTTAATGGACTAGATGAATGTGGCTGAAATAAGACTCAAAGGGAATGTCTCCTCGTGAAAGCCTGCGGCACCTAGGTTAAGGTTGTGGAATGTGAGGAGCGTTAGGCGCTACAAAAGACTAGAGACACTTTTTGTGCCAATGCATCAGAGTCCTTGTTAATCAAGAGTGTACCCGAGAGCACCTGGCCACTGTCTCAGCCTATATAGGTTGCACGATGCCCACTGTGCATGGGCTGGCAGTCAACATTTTCATGTTCATTTTTTAAAATAATATATATACTTCTGTGAGGATAAAGCATCTGTAAACCCTCTATAGCACTAAAAGAATGTTGTTGGTGGTATGTGAAATATCTGGATACTCAAAAAAACATAGGTGCCCTGTGCTTAGCAACATCACTATATAAAATGATGGATGGAGTGTTGAAACTTTTCAAACACTCACCCCCAGTTACAGATCTGGGTTTAATCCATCTGTATTTTCCTCACCACGTCACCGTAGTTTGGACCCAGCCATATGCAAATCAGTCTTGAACCTGCTCCCCATGGGAACAGTCAAGCCCAAACTGCCAAGCCAGGTCCTCCCTGGAGTGGAAAAAAGCATCATGGGGACGGTTTGGGGGTATCACCCCTCATCAGCCAGGCTAGCTTGAATCCAATGATGAAGTGAGCAAGGGGCCACATATTGGCATACCTTTAGCCACTTAGGGTGCAATTAGGGCTAGAGTGTTCCCATGAGGAGCAGGGTCGAGACAGATTTTCATATGGCTGGGTCCAAACTGGGATGGCATAGTGAGCAAAAGAAAGATGGATTAAACCCAGATCTCTTCACTGGGGGTGAGTGGTTGGAAAGTTTCAGCACTCTGGCCATCATCTTGTTGTGTTTGCTGTGTTCACTCTAAGTGGCCAAGGGTATACCCTGATGTGGGTCTCTTGCTCAGTGTGCCACTGGATTCAAGCTAGCCTGGCTGATGAGGAGTGAGACCCAGAAACCAGTCCCCGGATGCTCATTTCTGGTCCAGGGAGGACCAGGCCTGGAAGCTCGAGCTAGTCTGTTGCCATGAGAAGGGTCATTATTGATTTGCATATGGCTGGGTCCATACTGGTATGGCACTGTGAGCAAAAGAATGATGGATTAAACCCAGATCTCTTGACTGTGGGCGAGTGGTTGAAAAGTTTCAGCCATCCATCCATCATCTTGTTGTGCTCGCCCTGTGCTTAGCTACACAAAATAGAATGAGAGGCATTCGCTGCACACCAAGAAATTGGCTAAGTGAGGGAGAGTGGGTGTGTGTATGTTTGTGTGTATGTGTGAGAGACAAAGAGAGCAAGAAAGATAGTATGGTTATGGTGAAGTTTCCCTTGAAAAGGCTTTTACTGAACTTTGTTGTGGTTCGATGATTGTTCCAAAACTTTTTTTTTGTTTTAAAGTTCACTTATACATTTTGTGCAGATCTGTCAAGTATGGAGCAGGAGGGTGGATAAATGCAGAGCGTCAAAAAAGTGACATTTCCCATTTTGCTCTGTTTACAGAAAAAAAACTAGTGGAACAGAACTATACAAAACTAGAACTTCACTCAAAGAAGTGCCCTTGCTAAGTTTAGTGGCAATCCATTCAGTGGTTTGAGAAATTAGAGTTTTAAAAATGATTGGGCTGATTTGAAATAGTTAAAAAAGTTTGAGAGATCTGGACTTATAGTGAACGAATGTTCTTGATCCTGGGTTTGAGGATGGGTCGCGGGCACATAAAAAAAAAATAATAATAATCTGCTCGGACACCCATGGCTTCTATTTCGAGTCTGCCTGATTGGCTGGCTGCAAGAGAAGATGGTCACTTTCAGCCACCATATCCAAAGGCTGTGCGCAGCGGGCCTGGCTGACCAGAGCAGGTCATGTCAAGTACATGGGACTGACTGTGATATCATGAGTGAGGTCATGATCAGTGCATGACAGGGCATGAGTTATGATTAGTTCACCTTCCCACAAATAGCATATCAGTGACTGTTCGGTTTCGTTTTCTAATTTCACTTTAACTGTTTTTTTTTTTAAATGAATTTCGGAGATTTTTAGACATATGCTAATGTCATTCCCAATCCTACCCATAACTTCATTGTTAAGCCTGTCTACAAGGAGCGGGTGTGATTCTGTGGGGCAGGGAGAGTACCATCCCAGCTCCTAACGATTTCATTTAACACTTGGCAGAGCTGGCGGCGCCCCCGCTGCGCCGGGCCCGGTGGAGCTGCACTTCAGATGGAGTCGCACAAGAAAACATGGAAATAAAAGGCAGGCAGGCTGTGCCGCCAGCTCCGCCGCAGCGCTAATTACAGGCCGCATCAATTAAAACTAACGCGAAAAGCTTCAAAGCCAAAAAACGCATTACGATTCTTCTCGCGCTCAACAATCGAGCTATTTGATTGGGTTTTTTTCAGCCATCTTGGCAGCAGATGAATGGCAGTGCCAGGGTGGCAGTCTGCCTACACTGAAGAGTGTGGCTCTTTCTTGGGCACCTGTGAAGAGGTAGAGACTGGGGTGTTGGCAGTGCCCGTGTGGCAAGGGCCGTCTTAATGCATGGGCACGCTGGGCAGTTGCCCGGGGGCCTCACAAGCATAGGGGCCCCATGCAGATCAGAATTTAACACTAATTTTCTGTTAAACATTTTTATTCCTGTGAGTGGTTGTGTAGGTATGGCCCAGTGCACTGCTTTGCCCGGGGGGATGTAATGTATTAACGCGGCCCTGCGTGTGGGGAGGCATGAAGTGCTTCAGCTCATGGCAGGCCTTTGGATTTGGGCAGCGCTGGGCATAAGAGAGCTGTAGGACGATATTGAGGTTCATCGCTGGAGCAGAGTACTGACGTAAGCTGTGAAGTCATCAGATGTGTTCTAGTAATTAACTGAGATGCATTAGCAAAGCTGTGTGCTAGTGCTGATATAAGACCGGCATGTAGTGATATAGGTAGAACCAGTACTGTTGTGCAAATGTGACATGTACTGGAGCAACTATGGTTAGTGTTGGTGCTGGCACAAAGGGTACAATTGAGATGAGCTAGCAGAGCCATGTATAGTGCCAGTACTAGAACAGTACATAAGTGAAGTGTATTGGTGGAGCTGTGTTTAGGTTCAGTGCTGGTACACAGGGTTTTATGGGGCAGTGCTTCCCAAATGTTTTAATCCACGACCCAATTTTTTTAGAATGACACTTTCGCATCCCACCTAGCTTCAACAGCAGAAGGTGGGGTGATTTTTTCATGTACATGTGGGCATTATTTCAAAATGCTGAGAATTACCCCCCAACAAATCTCTCGACAATTTTTTGCGTTTCTCTCTAACAGGAATTGTTTGTAAATGTCAGGACCTGTCTTTATGGAACAATTTTTAGAGTGACTTGTAGGTCGGTGTAATCGGTTCACTAAAAATCACAAGCCTTTTAAAAATTCTTGGTGTGGATACCAATGATTTTAGAAAATTTGAAGAAACAACTTCTTCAAATTTCTTCTGCCGAGCATGGGGTAAGGCCTCATGTCTATTTTTCTGTGAAAAATGAGGCACAGTATAGAATGAACACCACCACTCGTGAACACGAGGCCGGAAGCCCATGAGGAGTTGAGTGCCAAAGCAGGTGGAGCAACCCGGCATGAATATCAAATGAAAATGCAAAGAATGGACGCTCACCCGAAGAGTCATGGAAAAGATTTACTCCAACATGAAGCCCTTCGGCCAACAAGGGGGCCTTGCTCACATTACAGTTAGAAGTAACATTATGGAGTATATAAAGAAAAAGAGGGAAAATGAACAACAGACGCACAATTGACACTGTGTCCCAGTGACACCGTGGGCGCCATCATGGCAGTGCTTAATTTGTAAAATAATAAGTGCCGGGGCTCTGACCAGGAGGCCACTGCAGCTTGCACCATACATCACCCTCGTCATCACTGACAAAACTACTAACCATCTCTCTCGCACTTAAATGCTACAATTCAGATTATTCCAGGCCCCCAAAGCTAAAAGATTGGCTGGGGAGGCAGGAATTAGCATTTTTCGTGTATATTGCATTCCTAAACTACTGTTGTTCTGCTCATCTCTAAAATAGATGAGAGGTGCCACCATGTGGTGAACTGTTTTAAGTGTGGTGTTGACAAATAGGTGCCGGTGCCGAGCACCGGAAACCAATTAAGTGCCGGTGCTTAGCACTGGAAAGCCCCGGCTCAAATCATAAGAACAGAATCAATGTAGATGGGTACTGATGCCAAAGAAAATTGATAAATCATAATCATCATAAATCAGTACATCAAACATAGTAAGAACGAGTTACTATGAATAGTGTGGCACATTACATCGGTTGGAAACAATAATCCATACCCTGTGACTACAGTTAGTAATAAAAGAATGTGCGTGCACACAAAAGTATCATGGGAAAGTGAGTACAGACACATCGGTTTCGTTTTCTGTATATAGACCGTGATGTTACTTCTAACTGTACATGTGGGCAAGGCCACCCTGCCTGCTAAAACGCCTCATTTTGGAGTACAGCTTTTCCACGTCTACTCGAGTGAGCATCCATTCTTTGCATTTTCAATTGATATATCAGTTTTATATAGCGCAAACACTATCACCACTTTACATTACACAAGGCCTGATTGGTTTTAATTAATCACATAAGATAAAGTAGTTTTCCCAGAGCCAATGCCGAAATGCGAACTAACAAAGTCACCAGCTCTGGCTGTTAGGCCACATCCACATTTCTCAATTTATAACTGTATGATTGCGTATAGTAAACACATTCACCGTTGAAATGAATTTGTCAGGTTATAAAACACACACACAGCAGCAGAAAATACTGGAAAATTCACTCAGAGTGTTTTTGGGAAATACTTGTAAGGGTTTGTTTTGAAACTGGACTTAGGAGTTTTGACATCAATGTTACATAGCTGAAGTCGTAGGGATTGTAAAAATTCTAGCTTCACACAAAGTATATCAAATGTTTACATCAGGAGAGTGGTGTGGTGTAGTGTGTAGCTGATAGTGCATTTGGAGCACGCTTTCAAAAATAGATCGCTAATGCATAATGTGGAAGCACACTGTTATTTACAGATGTCACACCATTCAAATGTCCTCTACATCTGCACATACAGTTTTACTGAAAAACATGTATAGCACTCAAATTATAATGTGTGGGAATCGGGTTTCACTGAATATTTATGATATTACCCATCACCAGGTAAAAGTGACTTGATTTGTTTTCATCCTATTACATTCTTTGTTTCCGTCACACTTTCCTTACTGTGGATATATTCCAAAATATGTGCACAGTTCATTTACAGATATTTAAATTTTGTGTGTTACAGAAAAATGACATCCTACAGCCCTTGCTTTCACACTCTGTCTACCCCAGCAAGATTGTCACAGTTTATTTTTCTTTCTCTCACTGAAAAGTGAGAGGAATGTTTAAAGTGAACACCAAACCCCATGCTAAAAGAATAAACAGTAATTTGTCAGAAAACATAGCCTGACATTTGACCTCTGGCTTGGAAGCACAGCAAATGTAATGAGATGAATTCGAAATCTAATGGCAACTTTATTTATAGCTCTTTTATGGCACACCAAAAATCCGTTGGCACAGTTTGGGAAACGCTGCGATTTGGGTCTGGCTGAGATGTATTGACAGAGCTAGCTGCACTTGCAGAGCCAGAACAGCAGGCGGTGTTGTGACATTTATTTAGAAGTTTGCACAGCGTGGACTTAATTGACAAGGATGCTGTAGCGCTTCGCATTGGATACATCTGGTTGATACTACAAACACTTTCAAATAATACGATGACACTTTACCGTGATCCATTGCAAGGCCGCAGTACACAAATGTATCGTGTGTGCCATTTTAGCCCCGTAGAGGCAGCGCAGGATTTACGTATAAGCTACACAAGCTATAGCTTGGGGCCCCCACTTTCTTGGCCCCCCCCCCAAAAAAAATATTATTAAATCATATTTGTCACTGACATAGTCACATAGAATATCTGGGCTTATAAAGGGCCCCATATTTCAAATAGCTTAGGGCCTTATCAAGTCTAAATCCGGCACAGCGTAGAGGTAGATGAAGGACTATGACGCTTCAAGTGAGTTTTAGCTGGAGCCGGGGTCCTCGCAGGCAGCCACGAGACGTGTTAACAGCGCAGTTGCGGCCGGGAGAAGTTATGAATGAAAGATGTTGTTCGTCTCGAGGGAGAGTAGAGGAAACCAGCACGATATCCCCATGACGACAGCCGCGGGATGCAATTTCTGAGCAGAATTTAAAGGCGCACATATAACACCCGCAGTGTTGGGGTCAGGGTTCAGGTGCATTGTTCAGGCTACGAGGCTGTCGGAGCCACTGAGGGAACCGCCCGAGGTACATACACGCTGATTGGACACAGCAGGGGCAAGGGAAGCTATAAATCAAGAATGACGTGCATTGGCAGAGCTGGGCACTGGAGCACATCCAGTTACATTAGAAGTGAGGTACATCACTTGAGATGTGTGGTGGCCCCAGTTGTGGAAGAGCAACGTGTGAAGTGTGAGAAGTGTGGCTCACTGGTTAGAGGAGGCAGACCTGGAAGCAGAGGTCAGCCCGGGACCAGGGTTCAATTCCCGGCTCGGCGGGGTCTTAGAGTCCTAAAATGTCCATGGACTCGACAATTCTCGCTCTGGTGCCTACTCGATTCACGGGTTCACACTCTGCGACTCTGGGCAATAGCTTGCTTAATCTCCACAACAGCCCCTCGCGGCGGGATACCTGGCTTTCACCTTGCGGATACCCTGCCGGGGTTATCTCACAGGGGAATACCAGGACAGGTTCCCTAAGCAAGCGCTTAGAAACCGCTTGGTGATTTGCGCTATATAAATTCCTGTACATTTACATTTACATTTACGTGTTTGTCTGACAGTATACCCCCCCCACTGACCAAAGGTCAGGGGTGCCATTGGCTCCCCCCATCCGCTCCCCCACCCCTCAACATCTGAGCTGCAGATAAGGGCAGCCTTGTATTCTTGCCCTGAGCAGTCTATCAGCCGCCCCCACCCTGACTGGCATGGGGTGCTGCAAACACACCTGCACAGGTGTATGCCACTATGACCTTACACGTGCCCCTCCACATAAAGCTCTGAAACATCTGAAATTGCGACCTCTACCCAGTCTCCTGTTATGGAGAGGGCTGTTTTGAATATCAAGAACAGGGAAAAATTGACTCAATCGTTTGAAATGCGATGACTTCAGATTCTGGCTGTGACGGCCCCTGGGGCTGGCGAGGCGACCACCACGCTGCTCCCTGCGGAAGCGAACATCTGCAGCCCTGACTTTCATCTGCCTGCACGAGTGTCCCCAGGGGCTCAGCGGGAGAA
Source organism: Lissotriton helveticus (assembly GCF_964261635.1). Classification (NCBI taxonomy): domain Eukaryota; kingdom Metazoa; phylum Chordata; class Amphibia; order Caudata; family Salamandridae; genus Lissotriton; species Lissotriton helveticus. The sequence continues at coordinate 316,507,709 of NC_136065.1, read as the reverse complement.
CAAGCCCGCTGCCAATCTCAGAAGTGCCCACGGGCGGCTGCCAGGCAGGAAATGCCACAGAGCTGCCAACCTGCACAGGGAGCTATATTTAGAGCGCGGCGCCGGGGGTGCAAGGAGTGAAGAGGAGGGGGGGGGGAGGCAGGACAGTCCTCGCTATGCTACCCTTCAATCATAACTGTAGTATTCTCAGTTAATAGATTCTCTTAGAATTGTTAGAATTGTTATGTTTCCTCTGTGCTTGAACATTCTGTATCTGGGAGTTGAACAGTGAGAGAGAGACTTCAGAGCTCGGTGGATGTATAAGCTTTTTACTGGTAATAAACTACTTTTCTACATCAATCCTGCCTACCAGATTACTTCACAATTTTGGCGACGAGGATGGGATTTACAAAGAAGAAGAACCTTACAAGAAGATTTTTTTTAACCACTTCCGTCGAAACCTTTCTTTATCACTGACCACTTCTACGGATGTCTTCCTTTATCATTAACCACTTCAAGTGAAGTCTTCCGTTATTAACCACTTCCGGTTAGGCCTTTCTTTATCATTAACCACTTCCACGATGCCTACCTTTATTAACCACTTCCACCGAAGCCTTCCTGTATCAATAACCACTTCCAGTGATGCCTTCCTTTATTAACCGCTCACACTGATGCCTTACTTTATTATTATGCAAAAGAAACAATTGATGGACGGAGTGCTGGACAATGCAAACATTCACCCCCAGTCACAAGGATCTGGGTATAATCCGTCATTCTTTTGCTCACCACCCCACCCCAGTTTGGACCCAGCCATATGCAAATCAGTCTTTACCCTGTTCCCCATGGGAACAGTTCAGCCCGAGCTGCCAAGCCAGGTCCTCCCTGAACCGGAAACAAGCATCCTGGGACCGGTTTCAGGGCATCACCCTTCATCAGCCTGGCTACCTTGAATCCAGTGGTGTAGTGAGCACGGGACCCACATCTGAGCATATCCTTCCCACTTAGGGCGACATATGCAAAAGAAACAATTGATGGACGGAGTGCTGGACAATGCAAACATTCACCCCCAGTCACAAAGATCTGGGTTTAATCCATCATTCTTTTGCTCACCACTTTATTATTAACTACATCCAATGATGCGTTCCTTTATTATTAACTATTTCAAGGGATGCCTTTCTTCATTAACCACTTCCAGAAAACCTTCCATGATTACCACTCCCAGTGATGCCTTCCTTTATCACTAAACACGTACAACCAATGCCTTTCTTTATCAATAACCACTTCCATCAATACCTTCCTTTATCAATAACCACTTCCTGTGATGCCTTCCTTTATTACCACTTCCAGTGAAGCCTTCCTAAATTAACCACTTCCAGTGACATGTTCCTAAATTAACAACTTCCAGTGATGCCTTCCTTTCATTTACCACTTCCACTGGAGCCTTCCTTTATTAATAACCACTTCCACTGATGCTTTCCTTATCAATAACTACTTCCGGTGATGCCTTCCTTTATTAACCACTTCCACGAAGCCTTCCTTTATCATTAACCATTTCCAGTGATGCCTTCCTTTATTAACTACTTCCAGTGATGGCTACCTTCATCGCTAACCACTTCTAGTGATGCCGTCCCATTTTTAACCACTTCCTTTGATGCCTTCCTTTATCACCACTTCCACTGATGCCTCCATGCATCAATAACCACCTCCATTGATAATCCACCTACATCGTTACCTTCCTTTATCATTAGCCACTTCCACCAAATCCTTCCTTTATTAACCATTTCCAGTGATCTGTTCCTTTATTAACCACTTTCATTGATGCTTCCCTTATCAAAAACCACTTCCAGTGATGCCTTCCTTTGTTATCCACTTTCACTGATGCCTTCCATTCATTTACCACTTCCACAAAGCCTTCCCTTATCAATAACCACTTGCAAGGGATGTCTTCCTTTATTAACCAATTCCACTGATGCCTTACTTTATTATTAACCACTTCTAGTGAGGTCTTTCTTTATTAACCTCTTCCAGTGATGCCTTCCTTTATAAACCTCTTCCAGTGATGCCTTACTTTATTACCCACTTCCTAAGATGCCTTCCTTTATCACTAACTATTTACAGCAATACCTTCCTGCAACATTAACAACTTACGTCAATGCGTTCCTTTAAAACCACTTCTAGCGATGCCTTCTTTATCATTAACCACTTCTTTAGAGGCCTTCCTTGATCACTAACACCTTCCAGCAACACCTCCGTTTATCATTAACCACTTCCATCTATGCCTACTTTTTATCACTATCTACTTACTGCAATACCTCTCTCCAACATTAACCACCCCCATCAATCCTTCCTTTATCATTAACAACTTTGTAGTTAATGAGCATTCAGCATTGATACACGCTCTGAAAGTCACATGGGTATTACTGGCACAATCAATCCTACATTGGTCACATCCTAGCTTTCTGAATACCACCCACTTGTTCAGAAAAAAGCTACTAGAAGCCAATGCTCCTTGCCACATGTGTTGTCCCACCAGGACTCCATCCTTTCAGCCATCATTTTCAACCTTTATAATGTACCCATTGGTGCCACCATCGCAGAGAGCAACATCAAGCTTCACTAGTATGCAAATGACACTAAAATTTCTTAAAACCTCCTTAACCAGTGACATACAGATACTCAAAGCCCTACCCTAAACACATGAAAACCTGCATGTAAAAGAACTAAATGATTCTAAGCCTCATGAAGACTGAGTTCCCGCTATCTGCCAGCAATGCCAAACATTCTCTGATCTAGTCATGGCTCTTAAACTTACCAAGCAGGCTTCACACCCCAAATAACCTACAGGCTAAATTGCTCAGATCATCCCTCGATTCGAACCGCTCACTCAAAGAACACACCGCCAAGTAGAACAAAATAGCCCTCTCCGATGAAAAAAGTAAAGCTTTTTTGTTAGGATTAGACTTCCAACAACAGTTTGCTGAACTCTCATCTTTTTCATTAAGTACCTCCTACGTTTCTGCCCTATACCTTTTATATCACCACTAGGGCTTGACCCAAGTACTTCGCTTGGCACTCTTGCTAGCGTGCTAGGCCGTCCTTCAATATTGTCCATGCACTCCATTATCATGAACCACTTCCAAAGATGCCTTCCTTTAAAATAAATGAATCAGTTGTGGCGCACCCTTTGCGTGTCAAGAAGGAGTTGCACAGCCCTATTAACATTTGTGAACAAAATTAAACACGTACTCCGTATTCTTGAAAAAGTTCCTCCATTTAGTCCAAAGTTTCACAGTTTTATCCATCACGTCAGAGGTGCACAGTTTCTTGGTTTCATGCGTCTTACTAGCTCTAGAATTGCCCATCCAGGCCTATTCACAGGTAAATACTGAAACTTGATTCCTCCAAAACTATAAATTTTACCCAATGCATTTTGGTCCTCTCCGACCTTCGTCAGGGGTATCTGCAGTGTTTAAAAATACATGTGAACTAACAGTTCATATGCATCTAAAATATACAACAAACTCCCACACTTTACAACCATACAGAAACTGTTTTAAATCATCGTGCCCCTCTAACACATAGTGTTCACCACCCCGTAACACTTCAATTCTCCCCAATGAAACGTCACCTAAAAAAACTTTTGTGCCTCTCTTGTGACCACTAACTATAGTCACTCACATGTATCGTGCCATGTCCCCAACTCTACTCCCAATCTGCTAAAGTGAAACCCATATTAATAAACGATCTATCCCATTTCATACCTGCAGTAATCATTCTGAACTTTAATCAGCGTAACCACCTTGTCTCCGCTCAAAAGCCAGTCTGATCTAAAACATCCAACAAAACCATTTATACCGTGCTACCCCACCTGTGCTCAACTGTTCTCACGTGCTAATGGTCCCCCACCCCACGTACATCTTAAAGTGCTCCTACACTGTAAAACAACTTCAATAATCCTGAATAACACAATTTATAAAACACATACCTCGTTCTCCCCTTATTTATTACGTTACTCGTATTTCTTTTACATAACAACATTCCTGAGAAACAATGTTGGTGTAAAACAAAATCCGGGTTCATAGACAGATCTTCTGTGAGGAGTTAACCCATATTTTTCCAATGACGTTCTGTTAAAAAGTCTGACGTGACGACACTATTTTTGCAGTTTAATCCTTTCTTTCTCCAGCGGGGTGCAAAACAGGGTTGGATAGGCAGGAAAATCAATCATTAGTAAAGAACCTGAAACACACCCTCCAGACTTACTTTACACAACCTGGTGAGAAACATGCAAAGCCTCCCATTTCCTGTCTGAGCTCCGATCCACAGCGCTCAGACCAATCACAATTGGTGATTGGCTATGGAGAGCCACAGTGCTTCCTGTTGCCAGCGGAGACAGGAAGAAGAGGACGGGGGAAGGAGACGGTGGCAGGGTGGCCCAGGTAAGTGGTTTTTTTTTTCATTTTCTTCGTTCACCAGCCCCCCCACCCACCCCCCTGCATTGTGTAATTCGGACAGAGCGCCCATTGGGAAAAGCCAGTATCTAACATGGGGATCTCATCTCTTCTGCAGCCAAGGAGGACCAGTGTGGGTTCTTCCCAGCAGACGGGAAGACTGGTTAAATCCTTGCACACACAAAATGAGCGCATGTGGCAAATTCATGGCTCTGTTTGAGCTCTGGGGCAACAGTATGTCCTAGATTTATTCTGAAATATTTGGTTTATACCGCTCTTCTGGTCCAGTCACATTTCTCTGCTCTGTGCCCGATATCTGCCACCAGTCCCTCCTCAGGTAGTGTCCACATTCCGTCATCTGTCCATGCCTTGGCATGGTCTCTTCCTGGCACTAGTACCAGCATTAGCTGCTTATCTGACAGTTGTCCCAGATCTGGCACTGCCCGTGCCTTGGCAAAGGTCCCAGTTCCCTATCCTGTACTGCCCATTGACATTATGTCACATGCACGGGCTTAGCATATTTCTAACACTTGTACGGCCCACAACGATTCGGAATCTGTGCTCCCTTGAGGGCAGTGCACTTTAAACTTTAAGCCACCCCACAGCGTGGGGAAAAGAAATCATTGCCCCCACTCAAAATGTTCCACAATTATTCTATTAAACTGCCAATGTTTAAATATATCTAGATTTATTTAAACATTGCAGATAATTTCTTCACCATTTTAAAAATGTGATCAAATACATGATTGCCAAACATACTGTTAGGATCATACAGGCCTTACTAACGTGTAAAAGTATACACAGTGTGATTATTAGACATGGGGGTTGGGGGTTTGAAGAATATTTGGAGTCTCTCCTGTTTCGGCACCTTCTCCCTTCCAGGATATAAATCACAAAAGATGCCCCCCCCCCTTTTCTGGCCAGAACCTGGCACAACCCTGCCCATCCCCATTACTTGAGGCCCCCTATGGGGGCCTGCCCCCCAGTTTGAAGAACTCTGCTGTACGGTTTTGGGATACTAAAACAGTGTCCTGCTCGGTTCATTACTGTTGTGGTTTTTACTGAACCTAAAAATGTCAGAACTGAAGCCAGAGGCTGGGGAGGTGGGGTGGGGGTGGGGGGGGGGTCGTGGTGCAGGGTAAGTACCATGAATATTGCACATGTTGCTTTTACATGGCAACGTTTGCTAACGGTCAATCAATCAATCAAGAATTTGTAGAGCGCACCACTTACCCGTGAGGGTCTCAAGGCGCCTGGGGGAAAAAAAGGGGGTGGGGCGCTACTGGTCGAACAGCCAGTTCTTGAGAAGCCTCCTGAAGGTCAGCAGGTCTTTGGTCTGTCATAGGCTCAGTGGGAGGGTGTTCCAGGTCTTGGCGGCGAGGTGGAAGAAGGTTCTGCCGTCGGTGGTTGTTCTTCGGATGTGAGGGACGGTGGCGAGGGTGAGGTCGGCAGAACGGAGCTGGCGGTTGGGTATGTAGAAGAAGAGTCATCTGTTGAGGTAGGCTGGGCCGGTCTTGTGGAATGTCTTGTGTGCGTGGATGAGGAGCTTGTTGACGGGGAGCCAGTGCAGGTTTTTCAGGTGGGGGGTGAATTGGCTGTGGCATGGTACATCGAGGATCCGGCGTGCAGAGGCGTTTTGAATGCGTTGCAGTCGTTTGATGAGCTTGGCCGGGGCTCCCGCATAGAGGGCATTTCCATAGTCGAGTCTGCTACTGACAAGGGCCTGGGTGACTGTTCTTCTTGTATCTGTCGGGATCCACCTGTAGATCGTGCGGAGCATGCAGAGGGTGTTGAAGCAGGAGGAGGAGACTGCGTTGACTTGCTTGGTCATGGAGAGTGTTGAGTCGAGGATGACTCCCAGGTTGCGTGCGTGGTCGGTGGGTATCGGGGCCGCTCCCAGTGCCGTAGGCTACCAGGAGTCGTCACAGGCTGAAGGGTTGGAGCGGAGGATGAGGACCTCCGTCTTGTCCGATTTCAGCTTCAGCCGGATGATCTTCATCCATTCGGCGACGACCTTCATTCCTTCGTGGAGGTTGGATTTGGTGGTGAGGGGGTCCTTAGTGAGGGAGAGGATCAGTTGAGTGACATCGGCGTAGGAGATTATGTTGAGGTTGTGCTGTCGGGCGACTTGTGCGAGCGGGGCCATGTAGATGTTGAACAGTGTTCGGCTGAGGGATGATCCCTGAGGTACGCCGCAGATGATCTTGGAGGCTTCGGATCGGAATGGGGGGAGGCAGACATTCTGGGTTCTACCAGAGAGGAAGGAGGTGGTCCATTCCAGTGCCTTGTCTCTGATCCCTGCGTCATGGAGGCGTGTGCGGTGACAGACGGTGTCGAAGGCGACGAAGAGGTCCAGGAGGATGAGGGCCGCGGTCTCACCGTTATCCAGCAGGGTCCTGATGTCGGTTATGGCAATGAGGGTAGTCTCGGTGCTGTGGTTGCTGCGGAACCCTAACTGGGATGGGTCCAGGATGCTGTTTTCTTCGTGGTATCAGGTTAGCTGTCTGTTGATGATCTTCTCGATGACTTTGGCTGGGAACGGAAGTAGAGAGATAGGCCGGAAGTTCTTGAGGTCTCTCGGGTCCGCCTTGGGTTTTTTGAGTAGGACGTTGATCTCTGCGTGTTTCCAGTTCTCTGGGAAGGTCGCGCCTCGAATGAGAGATTGATGACGTTGCGTAGGTGGGGTGCAACGGAGCTGCTGGCTTTGTTGAAGATGTGCTGCGGGAGTGGGTCTGACGGGGAGCCGGAGTGGATTGTTCTCATGGTCTTGATGGTGTCATCTATGTTCACATTGGCCCAGGCTGGCAGGGGGTCGTGGTCAATGGTGTGCGGTGTGTCTGGAGTGTTGATGTCTGTGGGGCTGTCTGGGCATTGAAGCTGTCGTGGATGTCAGCGATCTTGCGGTGGATAAAAGTGGCGAGGGAGTCGCACAGTGCTTGCGACGGCAGGATGTCATTGGTGTTGGAGCTGGGGTTGGAGAGTTCCTTTACGATGTTGAAGAGCTCCTTGCTGTTGTGTGCGTTGTTGTCGAGGTGGTCTTTGAAAGAGGTCCTCTTGGCATACTTGATGAGGTGATGGTGGTTGCGGGTGGCGTTCTTGTGGGCTGCGTGGCTGTCTGGTGTCTTTTCATTGTGCCGTTTCTTCTCTAGTTTCCGGCATACAAACAAACAATCAACATAAATAGTTTTGAAGGTGTAGAAGCCACTTTACTTACACTCTACTTATACTTTAAAGACTGACTAACATAAGCATGAAAGTATGCATTATTCGCTTACGCCCACCTCCTTTGCCACCACCAATCCATTGTCCATAAAAGTAAAATGCTGTCGTCGAAATAGCAGAATAGAGTCCCGCGTGGCTCACACTTCTGAGCTTTAAATGCTTTAAAAAAACTGGAAAAAATCACATCACTCGCAGGGAGAAGCTGCCACGGGATCTGCGAAGTGAACACCTCCAGGTGACAGCGAGCCGTGAGCCGGGCTGCAAGCCTGTCAGCGAGAGGCGTCAGTGGGGGCACTCTTCGGTCTGTGCCGTCAGGCGGTGCGTGGAGAAAGGTCGGTGCCTGGTCTGCACCTGAAGGCGCAGGCCCGAGCCCGGCACGGGGCACAGAAGACTGAAGCCGGGTGGAGAACCAGGGTCAGTAATACTGAGGGGTGTCAGCTTCAAATGTTCCGACAATCATGGTGGAAAATCATCTTTTCACTATTATAGAAGCAGCGCACGGTGGTGTTGTGTGTGGGTGTGAGTGTGGTGGTGGTGGTGGTGGTGGTGGTGGTTGTGGTTGTGGTGTGGGGGTGGGGGGTGCTTACAGGCCAGTGGAAAGGGAAAAACCCAAAGCATATTCAGTAAAATTCTTCATCTCACACTGGCACGGACTTTAATCTCGAGCGATGAATTCGCCAGCCAAGCGCCTCTCTGCTGTAAAGAGTATGTAGGCACTAATCAGAACGAGCGCCGAGATGTGCACCACTGCCGGCTTTAACACTATAAAAGACAACATTTGATCACTCCTGCCATCAAAGGCTTTCTTCAAAGTCACCAAAAGTAGACAAAGAATAATTTGCTTCAAGGCACAATGTTGGATGAAAAGAAAAAGCTAATCCAGTGCTCACGGTTTACCGGGAATCCCCGAATTTGCCTGGTATATGTCTAGCGTAAAGCAGATAATTTAATAAAAAATGCCAGATTTGGACAGACATTTGCTCACTATTTGCGCTACAACAGTGCCACCTGCTGGTCATTTCAGAAATTGTGAGTCAAAGCGTGATCCAAGGTAAAGGAAGGATGAAATTGCATTTGTTGTTTACCAATAGAGACATTCAGTCAAGCCCTGCTTGTGTATGCGATTACATCATTCACATTTTCCTAACGCCCAGCTTGCAGGATGGAGCAAAGGGTCAGCCCACTTCAGCCATTGGCTACCTTCACTGTGAGTGGCAGCATTGTGTCCTTTCACAAGGGACATATCCACACACAAAGTACTTCCCTTCAGGGCCTGGGACAAAAATAGCAATATGTAATTATGAGACAAAGAAAATGTGGATACTTCTAGCCTAAGTTTTTTTAGATGGTTAGGTCCCAGCAGCTTTCCCGAAAATACAATTTAGAAAAAACCTTTACTAAACAAAAGAAGCATTGATAAAACCAAATGCGTCGCTCTTCACGCCAGACCTATTGGCTTTGTCAATGTTAGTATTTTGTCTGTGGTACCCCAACATTCACAAAATGTCAATTAGCAACTATTGGGTACTGCAGAGACATAGCGCCACCTTATGGTGGGACTGGAAAATGCTACAACTGATATTGTGATTGACTTTAAGTGCTAACCACAGGTCTCGAAGAGCCAGGAAGTACCTGCGCCTAAGCAGAGGTTTGAAATCTAATAGAGGAGGCGACTGGGGGAGCTCACAGTACATTAAAAGCTTCACCATGGTGATTAGCAGGCAGGATTCCGACAAGAACATGATTCGAATAAGAACAATCATCAATGCCTACAACGCCAGCGACTGTGGTGACAGGAAGAAAGAGAGCTGCACATTGTTTCCCTTTAAATTGAGTCGATTGGGTCAATCTATCTTTCCAAGATGCGACGGGGTGTTTCCAGAGCAAAGAAGATGTCTTACATATCATCCTATCAGCGTGTGAAACAGAAGTGACTTAGGGCACCAATGACAGGGGCACGTGACCTAGCAAAGGAGGCTTCCATTACAGAGTGTAAGATGGACACTAACTGGATTCTCTGTGCTGGAAGATCTTCTCTGGTCTCCATGAGAGGGATGGTCCATACGTTGGCTTAGCACCTTTGTTCCTGCCCACGAACCACTTTTCTTTATTATGAGAAAACCTTGAATAGAGAAATGCTGGTATAAGAGGTGGCACTGAGGGTGACTACGTGTGCCAAACCTCTTACACATCAAGACCGAGGTGAACAGATGGAGCTTTTTTTTTTTAAGGGATTTAAGGAAACCTTGATCCAGCACAGGAAAAAATGTCACCGAAGAATAGAATATAAAACATCATTTATTTTTAAAGAGCACAGACGCCAACAATACATGTAGGTGCTAGATAGACAAGTACGCTCATCGAGGCAAAGTGCAGAATTTCCCTTGCTCAACAGAATAGGCAAGACTTTCACAAATGAAGCATAACTAATAGAAGTTCCAAAGCCTAGTGCCAATTCCGATCCTCTCTAGTGACCTGACATAAGGCCCAAAAGCATCTCCGCTCAGGCTCTCATACTCCCTTTCTGCTCCTGATGTGATTCAGTAGGGTATGAAATAAAAGTGGTTATTACACAGACAAAAATAATCTGCAACTTGGTCCTTTTTCACAAGTAACAAGTGGATCTAAGGATTATTCTAAGAAGGGCTCCTGTCCGGCTTTGGAACAGAGGAGCCTTTCAGCTGGTACTGAACACTTTTGCCATCTTTGGCACAGTGCCTGGCAGGAGTCATTGGTACCCGCTTTTGTTTTCTAGATGTGGATAATGTAGGCTTGTGCCAATGATGAGCATTCTTGTTAATGATCGCTCGTGGTGCAATTTCTGCCAAAGTATGACAGGAAATGGATCTATATAACAAATGTCCAAACTGGAATCTGTGCATACGAGGTGGCTGCGGATTGGCCAATTTAAACTAGGATGGCTGGGCAGTCTGCACGTGGGCGTGGCTGGCTTCCTCCTTCCTAACACACCACAGATGAGGGAATCTGAAGTGAGTAATATGTCCTATCTCACTGAGAAGCACAGGAGTCCGACAAGAGGGGTATCTCAACGCAGCATGAAACCTCTCCATGGGCACTGCACCAAGGGAGACAGAGACCCTTTAACACCTTCGCTGTGGTGGCTATTCCGCCGCAGCGCTAAGGGGGGGGAGGCCGCGCGGCACGCCCATGCTGGTGACGGAACCGCTCCATCACCAGCCTCGGTTGAGCTGTGCTCATGACGGAGCGGTTCCGTAATGGCCCCGCCCGCTCAATAGAACGTGCCGCGCAGGCGCAAAATCAGCACCACGCAGGCGCGTCGAGTGGGCCATGACGGAACCGCTCCGTCATTAGCACAGTGCTACCGCTCCGTCATCAGCGTGGAAGGAGTTAAGAAGCTAATCCCACCTGACTGGCACTGGAGGCCAGTGAAGGACTATACCACCCGCAGAGCAGTTTGGGGGGTTCTTCCCTCTCCCAAAGGGACTGTTCTGAGGAGCACCCCCTGAGAAATTTCCGACATGAGGTGTCAAAGCCAGCTGCCAGAGGTTTGTGCACCTGCTTAAAATAATCTTCCCAAGGGCAGGCTCCAGGATGAAGCCAATGTGGGATGCAGCCTGCAGACTGCGCTGAGAGCTTACATCTGGGTTGAAGTGACATGTACTCGGAGACATTGGCCTTTCATTGCCCGGTTCAGTCGGAGCATTATGGCCCTAGGGTTTGGCCTCCTTCCATGGGGGCTGCTCCTCTTGCTGCGGACAATGGGGCCGATTCCCCCTGCTTGCACTGGGATGTTGCATAAAAAGAGGAATTTAGTGACATGCTTTAGTGGGCTGAGCTGTTCTCTCTACTCCTGTGACTGGGCAGACCTCAAAGAATATTGCGGCATAGATTGGCAAATTTTGCAGCACAAAAATTAAGATTTTGCTGCATTATTGTGGCACTTTATTTGACTTGTAATCATTCCCTTTCAGCCCTAAATCAATAGAACTTGTTTTAGCAGAGTATTCCACTTTGAAAAAGGCATGTTTAAAGTTTCTTCAGCACTACGGAAGCACAGCTCTAATCTACTAACCTCATGAGAGGGGGCAGTATTCTAGCAACCATGTATGCACCCCTGCCAGGGCACCACTTTCACCACTCCCTGGTTTCAGACACACAGCTCCCTTCACTCTCTGGTTTAAGTCATGCAGCCCCTTTCTCTCCCTGGTTTCAGTCACACAGCTCCCTTCACTCTCTGGTTTAAGTCATGCAGCCCCTTTCTCTCCCTGGTTTCAGTCACATAGCCCGCTTCACTCTCTGGTTTCAGTCACAATGGTTTTCCTGATTAAAGCAAAGGAAGAAGCCAGCTCTTCCTTTGGTTCGATGACGGTGAACAAACTGTTTCTTTGGCAGGCTCTTCCTTGCATGCAAATATGACTGGTGTATGCTGTAGCTAGGGTTCCATGTACAGTTTGAGAGCAAACCTCTTCCCAAAAACATTTATTTTTTAAAGATGGCAGGCACCCCGTTTTGAGACAAGTTATTACACTCATATTTTGCTTTTGGCACTGAGGCCGCTGGCAGCTCTCTTTCTGTTTAGTCTGTCTCTCTCTTTCGGTCTCCTTCTGTCTCCGTCTCTCTTGCTCTCTAACCCGCACATTCTCTGTCCCTCTCTTTGTCTGTCTCTCACTCTCTTTCTGTTTCCCTCTTATCTGTGTCTCTCTCTCGGTCGGTCTCCCTCTCTCTCCCTCTCTCTCCCTCTCTGTCTCTCTCACTGTTCGTCTCTATATCTTCCCCTCTGGCTCTTTTTCTTTCCCTCTGCTTATCTCGCTGTCTCCTTCTCTTTTTCCCTGTCCCTCTTGTCTCTTTCACTCTGTTTCTCGGTCTCATTCTCTTTGTCTGTCTGTCTCCCTCTCTCTGTCTCGGATTCTCTCTTTCTATTGGCTGGCTACAGGTCAGAAATGATGTATGGAGCTGCTACATGTGCTCCCTCCCATTTCAAGGCTCCATTAACAAACCTGCCATTTTTTTTACCAGGGGGGTGGAAGATGGGGCAGGATGTTGGGACGGACGGGAGGCCCTTGGACATCGGGTGCTTTGCCTGGGCTGCCCAGGGCCCCATATACACGGTGGGCGGGTTAATTGGTTCCATCATTGCGGGGGCACTTTGCGGAGTGGCGCATCTACCTGTCAAGCTATCACTGTGGCACTGCAGGGACGTTTCTATGGCAGGCCTGGGGCACATTTATCTAACCTTATGTGACGTGTTAGGCAGGGATCGACGGAGCAGTCGAAGTGCATTAAAAACAGTATGGAGACGCAGCAGGCCCAGATTTCGCAGGCACTTTTGTAAAAAGAGTGGCCTTTTTACAAAAGTGCCCATTTCACAATTTTTTTGCAAATTGCGAAATCCTGGAGGGTCTGACTGGGCTCGCGCCTTTACGGGATTCTGGCGCAGCACTAAGAAGTGAAAAGCACAAAACAGTGTTGCACGAAACACAACAGATCGGGGAGACCGAAAGTCTTTATCCAATAAACAGGGTCCTGTGTGCGAGTCCGACAAGTAAGCTGCACAACGTAGAGTGTCCTGTGTGTAAGTAGGAGTACTGAGATGACCCTCCAGGGGGAAAGAGAGAGACGAAGGGAGGAAGGGAGTAGGCTTTTAGGCCTGAAAGGGAGAAACTAGCCTCTGCGAATTCGGGTGAACAGGGAAACTAACAGCAATATGTCACAGTCTCCTTTACAGGGTTTTCTACTGAGATGTTCACTAGAACGCACTGCTTCTTGTTATAGGAATTGATGAATGTTTTCTTGAAGTGTGTCTAATTTTGCTGAATATTCTTGTTGATCTGGTCACAGTTTGATTCTTTTTATCGATTGGCATATGTAAAGGGTTCGGCTCACTTACGAACTGGTGCAAAAACAACAGTTTATGGACAGAATGCAGAACAATGTCATACATTCACCCCAGTACAGAGATCTGGGTCTACACCCATTGTTTTTTTGCTCACCACACCACCCCAGTTCAGACATGGCCATATGCAAATCAGCCTAGACTGTGTGCCTCATGAGAACAGTCCAGCCTGAACTGCCAAGCCATGTCATCCCTGGACCGGAATCAAGCATCATAGGACCGGTTTCTGGCTATCAGCCATCTTCAGCCAGGATAGCTTGTATCCAGTGGCGTGGAGAGCACGGGACTCACGTCTGAGCATACCAGTCCGACTTGGGGTGACAAATGAAAAGACAACATTTGATGGACAGAATGCAGAACAATGTCATACATTCAGCCCAGTACAGAGATCTGGGCCTAAATCCATCGTTTTTTTGCTCACCACACCACACCAGTTCAGACATGGTCATATGCAAATCCGCCTTGACCCTGTGCCTCATGGGAACAGTCCAGCCCAAACTGCCAAGCCACGTCTTCCCTGGACCTGAATCAAGCATCCTAGGACCGGTTTCTGGCTATCAGCCGTCTTCAGCCAGTATGGCTTGATTTCAGTGGCGTGGAGAGCACGGGACTCACGTCTGAGCATACTCGTCCCACTCGGGGTGACAAATGCAAAAACAACAGTTGATGGACAGAATGCAGAACAATGTCATACATTTACCCCAGTACAGAGATCTGGGCCTAAATCCATCGTTTTTTTGCTCACCACACCAACCCAGTTCAGACATGGCCATATGCAAATCAGCCTTGACCCTGTGCCTCATGGGAACAGTCCAACCCAAACTGCATTCCGCCCATCATCTTGTGTGTTTTACTGTTCATCCTATGTGGGAAGGGTATGCCCAGACGTGGGTCCCGTGCTCACTACGCCACTGGAGTCAAGCTATCATGGCTGAAGATGGCTGATAGCCAGAAACCGGTCCTAGGATGCTTGATTCTGGTGCAGGGAAGACATGGCTTGACAGTTAGGTCTGGACTGTTCCCATGAGGCACAGGGTCAAGACTGATTTGCAAATGGCCATGTCTGAACTGGGGTGGCTTGGTGAGCAAAATAACGATGGATTAAACCCAGATCTGTGACTGGGGGGTGAATGTTTTGCAATTGTGCAACATTCCGTCCATCTTGTGTGTTTGCACTTACGAACTGGTGGCGCACATCTAGACACACCAAGATAAAAAATAAACAGATGTGTAGCCCTCTACACTGCCTTCCCAGTCCTCCCACAATTGGACCACTTGTGGGCTGGGGTGGCTCTATCAGGCTGGCACTGAATACAGTGGGTGGCACCCTTCACAGAAACGAGCTATTAGGAGTGGCGAGTAGCACTCCTCAGATCAAATTTGACCTCCAGAGTTTTTTTTTTTTTTAACTGAGCATGGCGAAAAAACTTGGAGCATTTACACTTCAGTAAAATCTATGCTCAAAACATTTGTTTTATTACTTGAAAACAGCCCTTTTCAAATGTAGAGGCCACCATGTGAAAAAGATACACGTGAATTCATAAAATGTAAACTTCCATTAAAAAACTGTGCAGAATTTTATGTGAAAAGGTCTATGCTTATTGATTGCTTGTGCAGAATACTCAGAAAGTCGCTTCAAAGCGCAAATAAAAACAAAAATGTGATAGTTGCTGTAATCCGTGGATGAATGACACATTCTCGAACATATCTCAACTGCAAGCATGTGCTATGATGCACCATCACATACAGTACGTGGACACAGCTTGTTAAAGCAACATTTTTGTCCCCTTACGTCCGTTTCACTGCAGGGCTGAATATTTATAAAAACATGCATTCTTTAATGTAGGTCTAAGCATCGCCTGGATGCTGCGCAGTGACAAGTACAAGTTCATACTCATGAATGTGTGGTTTATATCTGATAAGGATCATTGCATACATATTTTTATTTTTTATTTATTTATTTTTATTTTAGAAGTTTTATATAGCGCTGTCAAGACCCAGAGGTAACAGAGCGCTTTACAGTCGAGAAAAGCATATAATCAACAAAAGCATGACATATAAAGGGTTTTTGAGAATCAACGAATATCACAATGAGAGTTGCATATGTGTACTGCAGAGCTTCTTTGGTTTCAAGGGTTCAATACACTTTACAGCCATAGAGTCCCATATAATCACCAAAGGCATGACATAAGAAAGGTATTGACAGTCCACGAGTAATAGCAAGAGCTGCATAAATGTACTGCAGAGCTTCTTTGGTATCAAGGTTCAATGCGGGCACAAAGTTCTGGTGTTGCAGTCTGTTACATCTTAACCACAACCAAGAGAACGGATGAGGAACAGGGATTTGAGTTGGGTTTTAAATTCCACAAAGGACGGAATGGTTCTGATGTGCGTGGGGAGAGAGTTCCAAATTTTAGGGGCGTTTCCCGTGAAAGAGCAGTCCGCTGTTCTTTTCTTTCTGGTTTTAGGAAAGATGAGCAGGAGGGAGTTAGAGCTTCTCAGATTCCTGGCTTGACCAGCTTTTTTGAGTTTTTTTGCCAGGTATTCGGGTTTGCCGGTATGGAGGGCTTTGTGGGTTAGGCAGGCCGTTCTGAAATGACTTCGCATTTCTACTGGGAGCCATTTGAGTTTTTTGAGTACAGGGAAGATGTGATCAGATCTTTTGACGCCGGTGATAATTCTGGCTGCCGCATGTAATGTTGTTTTGATCGGTGCCAAGTGCGATTTAGGAATACCTGTTAGGATTGCGTTCCCATAGTCCAGTCTTGACAGTACCAGGGATTGAGTGGCCAGTTTGAGATCCTTGTTTTGAATGTACACATATAAACAGAATCCCAACAGTTTTAAGGCTGGTTACAAGGAAGGGCAACTGGGGTGCCTGGCGCTGGTTGGCCAGCGCTGCACAAAATACCGGAGTGGTGTAAACATGGTGCACGGGTCAGGGAGCGTGACTGACGCCTCGTCAGGGGTAGAAAGCGCTATATAAGTGCAATTTAAAAACAATGTCATTTCCGCATCTTTTCAATAGGCCACCGGATAATGGAGGGAGGCGCTTCAAACCCAACCTCGGCTCAAGGCTCCTCGCGTGCGCCCACTAATGGCCAAATAATACATTGGAGAACATGGCTTCCGTGGTTTCCCAACAGCTGACGGAGAATACAGAATGAACATTTGTGTTTCGAAAGAAGTTTCTCTTCCTGCCACACGATGGCAGTAGGATTCCTTCGTTAGGAAATTAAGCACAACTACAACTGAAAGCAGGGGTGCGGTACAACTGGGGCAGGCAGAATTGCATAGCTCCTCTCATGAACTAGGACTCTAGGAGCAATAACATATGCCGCGGAGACGAGTGCACACTTCAGATACAAACACACATAGGTGAGGTATTGCACAGGCAGCAGCAATACAACTGACACACCTGCAGCTACCGCAGAGGCGCAGCAGCGCAAGGCGCACTCTCCCATAATGAACAGGTACGACGGAGTCTGTATCAGTGCGTGATTCACACACCACAGGTACAGCGCAGACAACCTCAGTGAAAGCTTCACACACAACAGGTACAGCGCAGACAACCTCAGTGAAAGCTTCACACACAACAGGTACAGGGCAGTCTGCATCAGTGCAAGCTTCACACACCACAGGTACAGCGCATCTGCCTCAGTGCATGCTTCACACACCACAGGTACTGCACTGTCTGCCTCAGTGCATGCTTCACACACAACAGGTGCAGCGCAGTCTGCATCAATGCAAGCTTCACACACAACAGGTACAGCGCAGTCTGCATCAGTGTACACTTCACATACAACAGGTACAGCATGGTCTGCATCAGAGCAAGCTTGACATGCAACAGGTAGAGCGCAGTCTGCATCAGTGCAAGCATCACACACAACAGGTACAGCGCAGTCTGCATCAGTGCAAGCATCACACACAACAGGTACAGCGCAGTCTGCATCAGTGCAAGCATCACACACAACAGGTACAGCGTGGTCTGCATCAGAGCAAGCTTCACATGCAACAGGTACAGGGCAGTCTGCATCAGTGCAAGCTTCACATGCAACAGGTACAGGGCAGTCTGCATCAGTGCAAGCTTCACACACAACAGGTACAGGGTAGACAACATCAGTGCATGAGTCACAAGTGCAGCGCAGTCTGCATCAGTGGCAGTTTCACACACACAACATGTGCAGAGCAGACAACATCAGTGAAAGCTTCACAAACAACAGGTACAGAGCAGACTGCATCAGTGCAAGCTTCACACACAACAGGTACAGGGCAGTCTGCATCAGTGCAAGCTTCACACACAACAGGTACAGGGCAGTCTGCATCAGTGCAAGCTTCACACACAACAGGTACAGGGCAGTCTGCATCAGTGCAAGCTTCACACACAACAGGTACAGGGCAGTCTGCATCAGTGCAAGCTTCACACACAACAGGTACAGGGCAGTCTGCATCAGTGCAAGCTTCACACACAACAGGTACAGCGCAGTCTGCATCAGTGCAAGCATCACACAAATCAGGTACAGCGCAGTTTGCATCAGTGCAAGCATCACACAAATCAGGTACAGCGCAGTCTGCATCAGTGCAAGCTACACACACTACAGGTACAGGGCAGTCTGCATCAGTGCAAGCTTCACACACAACAGGAATAGGACAGACAGCATCAGTGCATAAATCACAACAACTGCCGTGCAGTCTGCATCAGTGCAAGCATCACACACTGCACGGAACAGTGCAGGCTGCATCAGTGCAAGCTTAACACACAACAGGTACAGTGCAGTCTGCATCAGTGCAAGCTTCACACACAACAGGTACAGGGTAGACAACATCAGTGCATGAGTCACAAGTGCAGCGCAGTCTGCATCAGTGGCAGTTTCACACACACAACATGTGCAGAGCAGACAACATCAGTGAAAGCTTCACAAACAACAGGTACAGAGCAGACTGCATCAGTGCAAGCTTCACACACAACAGGTACAGGGCAGTCTGCATCAGTGCAAGCTTCACACACAACAGGTACAGGGCAGTCTGCATCAGTGCAAGCTTCACACACAACAGGTACAGGGCAGTCTGCATCAGTGCAAGCTTCACACACAACAGGTACAGGGCAGTCTGCATCAGTGCAAGCTTCACACACAACAGGTACAGGGCAGTCTGCATCAGTGCAAGCTTCACACACAACAGGTACAGCGCAGTCTGCATCAGTGCAAGCATCACACAAATCGGGTACAGCGCAGTTTGCATCAGTGCAAGCATCACACAAATCAGGTACAGCGCAGTCTGCATCAGTGCCTAGCTACACACACTACAGGTACAGGGCAGTCTGCATCAGTGCAAGCTTCACACACAACAGGAATAGGACAGACAGCATCAGTGCATAAATCACAACAACTGCCGTGCAGTCTGCATCAGTGCAAGCATCACACACTGCACGGAACAGTGCAGGCTGCATCAGTGCAAGCTTAACACACAACAGGTACAGTGCAGTCTGCATCAGTGCAAGCTTCAGATACCACAGGTACAGCAGAGTCTCCATCAGTGCAAGCATCACACACAACAGGTACAGAGCAGACTGCATCAGTGCTAGCTTCAGATACCACAGATATAGCGCACACAGCCTCAGTGCAAGCTTCACACACAACAGGTACAGCGTGGTCTGCATCAGTGCAAGCATCACACACAACAGGTACAGCGCGGTCTGCATTAGTGCAAGCTTCACACGCAACATGTACAAGGCAGACTGCATCTGTACAAGCTTCACACACAACAGGTACAGGGTAGACAACATCAGTGCATGAGTCACAAGTGCAGCGCAGTCTGCATCAGTTTCACACACACAACATGTGCAGAGCAGACAACATCAGTGAAAGCTTCACACACAGCAGGTACAGAGCAGACTGCATCAGTGCAAGCTTCACACACAGCAGGTACAGTGCGGTCTGCATCAGTGCAAGCTTCACACACAGCAGGTACAGAGCAGACTGCATCAGTGCAAGCTTCAGATACCACAGGTACAGCAGAGTCTGCATCAGAACACTACCAGCCACAGTGGAGGCTTCTCGGACATGCAGAACATGCAAAGGCAGTATCAGCAGAGTAAGAGCATTTCTCATAAAAAATCAACTCCCCAGTCCTCTTCGAGTCATATACTCTGAGGCTCTCTCCAACGAGCAATTACAGACCTGACTTTGTTTGGCCCCTGATGCACTTTGCCACTCCCTCCTCTAGTTGGCTCTTCTGAGTTATCAGTTCATAACTTGCAGCACCAGGATGCTTCTGGTGAGTGGCAGTGCGCTTTATACGTGTTTAATTCATCCATTCACTCATAAAGGATATGTGCAAGACAAGCTACAAATGTCACTCAAGCCACAACAGCACAACTCGCATTATTCACCCCAAGTGAAATGGCAACTGTCAGTTTCCCACGGTTCACTCACCCTAACACGCACGTACCCTAGAAAAAGTAAGAATAATAATTCCCTTGAAACTATCCGAAAACCTTCAGAACACACACTGCTGAGCCGACCCTTCATCTCACACGTAGACACACACAATTGTGTCGTTCGCACCTCACCCCATGGACTGCCCGATGAGAAGCCCCAGTCCCTGTGTAGGGGCGCCCAGACTGCTGAAGGCGCAACGACACAACACGCACCACAGACGCTAGTGAGAGAAGTGAGCTTAATATAAAATAGTGTAATACACACACTTGTGCAGTACTACCAGCTGCACTGCAAGCTTCCCTCATACACATAAAGTACACAACAAGCAGCAGTGCGATCTCTCTCTCTCACACACACAGTAGCTGCAACAGGTGGATAGCAGGCGTATACTGCGGCATGCACGATTCCTGCGGAGTAGAACTTTCACTCACACGCAGAAAGGAGTGTGTGTACATTTCGTTGCTAGGCAACCTCCTGGCAAACGCACCCAAATTCTTGGCCCGCTCCCCCACGCTCAGACTCTCTCCCTCACTCTACCAGGCCCTTGGCCCTGTCGTCACCCACTCTGCACCGCATCCCACCACCCTGCCTGGCCCTGGCATCTCTCACCCCAACTCTCCTCCCCAGGCTGTACCACTCCCTCCGTTCTACAGGGCTTGCTCCATACCCTCGTCTCTGCTCTGTACGCCCCCAAGGGCATGCACTCAGGGACCTCGAGCTGCGGCCCTAGCCCCCCCACCACACACAAAGAAACTCCCACGAGGCCGCTGCCAGCTTGAAACTGTTCACCCAAGAGGTGCGTGCACCGCCTGCCCTGAACACACAATGCCCTCGAGAGCCCGAGCGGGCCTTTGCCAAGGAGCACAGATTGGCCACGCAGGGCCCTCTGTACCCCTCAATGCCTCTCTACCAGAGCCCTCAGTGCACCCCTCAAGGCCCCTCTCCCAGCCCCCTCGAAGCTTCCCTAATTGGCCGCTCCTGCGGCAGGGCCCCGGGCCCGCGTCCAAGTCCAGCCGGCGCAGTCGCTTTAACTGCAGCAGCCGTTCCGGGTACTTGGTTTTCGACCCTTGTTGTTAAATGTTTCCCATAAACTCTGGAAACCGCAGCCGAGGCGGGCTGCTGTAAAAGAACGAGCCCCCCAGGGCCACTTGAAGGCCTCCGAAGTGTCTCGCGCATCCAGGGTCGCTCACAGCGCCAAGAGCGGGGGAGATGGCGCTGCGCCAGGGCGGCTCGAGCACATCCTCCGAGGATGGCTGCCTTATTAATTATTAACAGTAACAGTAGAAGTCTGCGCAGCGGGGTCAGGCACCTGGCCTCCAATGTCAGTGTTGTGGGGCTCAGTTACAGACAGACCCACCCGTCTGCCGCAACCCCCTCATCTTCCGGCTGGGAAGGAAGCAGCAGGAGACACCCTGGCCCCTGAGGTTTAGGGGAGACTGTACACGCACTTCTTTTCATACAAAGCATCGGCACTTCACAGGAAGGGAAGCGTCTAAGGCACAAGATCTTTAGAAAGCCTTGCTCGGTCTGTACTTTGGTCCTGGGAGTCCCTTCTACAAGTATATGGGACGCACCAATTATTTTGTAAAAAGTTGCATGGAATGGAATTATGGCAATACCTATGCTAAAACATGGAAGACTTGTCTCAAACCTAGCTTTGCAAACAATCACTTCAGTAGATGTCAAGCTCATATCCAAGATGGCGGGCGATGCAAGCCAGAACCTCTCAGCTGCAGACCAGTGAACGATGATGGATTCAACCCAGATCTGTGACTGGGGTGAGTGTCTGAATAGTTTCAGCGCTCCGTCCATCATTTCCTTGTGTTTGCTTTGTTTGACCAGTGAATGGCATTTGCAATGGAGATTTCTTTATTTCTAGGACACCAGACAGATGCACATTTTTGTTGTTTAAAAACACATTTTGTGGGCTTATCAATAACATACACAGGCTTGGAGCATGTCTATTGCTTACTTTTAGTAGACTTTCCGGTCACTCATTTCCATGACTCATATTGGTCAGTCTGCTGTATGTGTCTGCCACAGAGCATTGCCTCTTCAGCCATCTCTCTGATTGGCTGGCTTCTATGCTTCCTTTGCTCGCTTTCAGGGCACTACTTTATCCTTTTGTATAAGCACATCATGAGTTTACCCGCTGTCTCAGTCCAGTGCTTCTCTCCCCCTCTCGCGCTCTCTCCTAAGGTGCTTCTCTTCCCAAACCCGCACTAAGTTTTTTCTTTCTCGCCCCTGTGCTGCTGTCCCAAACGCTCCGCGCGACTCTACTGCCTGTGTTCTCTCCCTCTTGTTGCATTTCCCCGCCCATTTGCCATGCTTCTTCTCTCCTTCACCCATGTTGCTTCAACCACACCTTTCCAATCCATCCCTGCATTTTTAGGTCTCGCCTACGCAGCGCGCATGCGCTGCATAGGAGACCTTTAGCCGTGGTGCAGGTCTTTTTCAAAGCACGTACTCGTGCTTGTGGTGGCATACAGCTTGCTGGAGTGCACAGCGGTGCACCACAAGCACGAGTATGTGCTTTGAAAAAGAGCAGACTGCGCAAGCATAAGTACTCGTTAATTAACTTTCGCAGCTGCAGGGCTGCGCTTGTATTTCAGCGCTTTTGTTTTGCTTTCAGTGCGTGATTGTTTGCAGTTGCTTGGACGGGCTGTCCATTAAAGCCATGGCCTTTTATAGAAGCTTCCCTTGTCCAAAGACTTCAAGAAGTAGTGTTCCACTCTCTTTAATCCCCATCTCTGCTGCTCCCAGTGCTCGCTTGCAGGACTGTCATTGCTTCTGGTCCTCTGCTTTACTCATTTTTGCTTACCTTTCCCACAGTTCCCCGGCCATACTTGCTTTTTTCCACATGATTGGCATTCCTTCAGTTCTGCTGGCACAGAGCATTACCCAGGTCATGGAGTGCTTCCCTGTTCCCACTTTCCCCACCCATCATTGTTTGCTGCTCCTTCCCCCACTCAGCGTCAAGTCGCGTTGTGGGTTGTGCAGTATCTGAGTCCCCATATCAGACTTGGAGTGACTGGTTTCTACTAAGCTCTTCTCTGCCACTGTTCTCCCTTCATTCTTAGGAATATGAAGCGATCAAACCACATGTTTGTGGTTGTCAGGTGTACACAGTTTCTTGCCAGGCACACCGTGGTGAATTGCTGACTGCAGTAAAAGTCCCATTTTACTACCATGAATATCTCGGCAAGATGTCATTTGAGATGACGCTCTGTCAGTCACTCATGTGCCACCTTCCTTTATCCTTTGTGTTCACGAACCTTGCAGTTGCCGAATGCCCTGAAATCTTCCGTCCCACTTCTGCTCTTGCTCGCTGTGAGCCTGTTTGATCCAGTTTTCAGCGATGCTGAGCCAGTGGGTGACAGTAGATTGGTATCACCTCTGCTAAACGTGTAACACTAATCAACAGATTTTTTTGTAAGACAGCTTTAATATTAAATCTGCAATTTTCCTTTTGTTTCAAGTTTCGGAGCCCTCAATGGGTCTTACCTTTGGGACCTTATAAGTGTTTAGCCATGCAACAGTTCATGTTGTTGCACCAAGGATATTGTACTGGATAACTAAACACTTATAAGGTCGCCAAAGCGAGACCTATTGGCTATGCCAATGCTTTGTTTTAAAGTGCTCTCTCACTACGCTTTAAATCTGCGCGTTAGTGCAATTTTTTTTAACCTATCCAGCTCAGAAGGTAAATGATAACAATAATGTCTTTTTGTAGGCATGTGAATGCATATGGAACACATGTGCACACCTAATAAAGTTCGCCTTTTTTACGGCATGTTGTACAGCAATTGTAATACTGTAAAGAAGCTAAAAACATTAGCAGGACCAATATTTATTCTAGGCAGGATCTAATGGCTTTACCAATGCTTATTGGCTTTGGTAATGTGTCCTGAACACTACAATGAAGGGGCTTTTCAATAGACCATGAATGGTCAGGGTACAAATTGCATGATTGTGTAAGTGAGGCTGCAGGTAGTAGTTTGCAGTAAATATGTTAAAATATTGTTGCAAGGTATATAGAGGGGATGCACATGGCTCAGTACTGATCCCAAGGAGTTTGATGCTATTAAGAACGGATTTGGAAATGGATGCTTGGAGCAAGGATGCCATTCTTGCAGAAGATACAGAATGGGGTAAGATTATAAACACAAATCCAGAAACTCCAATACTACAAAAAACATCGGACACCTTCAGTAAATATTAAACCTGAAGCATGTGTTTGTTTGACGTGGAAAGTCCTGTCACAAGTAAACGATGACACTGGACAGTAAATTACGAGAAACTGATCTGTGCTCTACTTCACAGCAACCTGAAGGTTTCAGCTTCAAGGTCCTGCTCCCAAAGCTCGAATGGGCAATCACGTGCTTGCTTGACGGAGTAGGAAGGGCAAGAGACTGGGTGAATACACAGCCAATCAATGTCACGTTTTCACTGCGTATTTAAACACACCACTTATATGCGCGCCTAGGTAATGATGAAACTTTTTATAGCACCCATTGCTAATGTGAGAAGTTGGCCTGATGTATTATGTCTCCAATTCTGGGGGCACCTTGTATCAGTCCAAACAATCCCTTATGGTGGTGGTTGTAAGTCAACCTTAAAAGACAAGCTATCCTAGTGGTAGCATGAAATAAGCAGCCTTCAGGCTAAACTCAAGAGGGCATGTGAAGCCAGCTGTTTTACCATATGCAATCCTGTAATATCAAATGAAAGGACACCACACAAGTTATATATTATAAAAATATATGGATTAATTACTAGAATAATCCCCTGTACTCTTTATGAGTATAGAAGCACAAGCGTTTAAACAAAAGCACAGTTTTACATATGAAAGTTGCACGTTTATGGATGAAGCCGGTGGCCACTCAAACCATATATCACAAAAGTGGTATAAGTATCATTTTACGAACAGTGGTAAGGCCTGGGGCCTTGGGAATCGCTGGGACTACACTGGACTAACAGCAGTTAGGACGGGAGTAGCCCGCGGAATTCGGGTGCAGCGCTAAAAGCACACGCATGCACCAATGCAAAGTTAATGGTGCGTAAAAGTTATCGAGTTACAGTTTTAGGAGTCTTACGACTGGAATAGAATTACCACACTTTGAAATGAAATGAAATGAAATTAAATTACATTTATAAAGCGCATGGCTGCCCGTGAGCGTCCCAGCGCTATAGAACAAGGGATACCAAAGACAGTGCCAGCGGCTAGGGGTCTTTAAACTTAGACACTAGAGGTGTAAACCACTACAGGAGCACCGGTGTTGGATCGTTACCTCACTCACAGAAAGCGGGTGCATAGGTTCCAAAGTGTTTCGGGTTTCATCGTGTAGATCTATGGAGCCTGGAGATGAAGATGCTGCAGGCGGCCAGGAGAGAAGAGTCCGGTTGGATCCAAGGGTGGATCAAAGATGTAGAGTACCTGAAAGCAGAGGGGACAGAGTCTGGGTCACTAGCCAGTGACCAGGAAGGAACCAGGCGATGTCGGGCGCAATCAGGTGGTTGTTGAGAAGCTCGTCGCCTCTACCTCGTGGACTCTGGGGCACCGAGGATGACCTGGAGTGAATCACGAGCTGTCCCATGAAGGCTCTCGCTGTCGGCGGTGTTGGCTTCTGGATCGGAGTTAACAAGCCTTGGCAAGTGCAACCCACGCAGGATTGGAAGATCGCTTCTTTCTCGGACCAGCAAGGTCAGAGAGGTTGCTCCTTTTCAGGGGAGCGAGGGCCAGTCTGGAGCAACCAGACTAGCAGAGCAAATTCAAAGGTTCGTCGGTACTGGGGCCACTAGCCAACGGGCAAGTGACCGGACCAACGCGTCGAGCAGAAAAATGCAAAAGGGCCCCACGCAGCACTCTCTGAGTGTAGAGGGGAGATCTTCGGTGCAAAAGCTGCTCGGGCTGGGGCTTCTCAAACCCCAATGCACAGCTTCGAGGAAGCCTCGGGAGCTGCACGGTCAGCACTTCGTAGTTTTTCCAAGATGGCCGGCTCCACGCTTCACGTCGCTCCATGGGTCTCAGATTTGCTGGGACTGTGGATCGGGCTGCTGGAAGTCAGAGAAGCTGGGTCTTGTCGATCTCTGTTGCTCGAGTTCCGGCGGGAACTGCAACAAAGCAAACCGTTGGGCGCTGGATGGTGCCTGTTTGCACAGGGTGGTCACTCCTTGACCACAAGGGAGATTCTTCAGTCTTCCACGTCGAGTGGGATGTCAAAGGGTCCAGAGTTATGTATCAAAGTTTCAGTCAGGATAATCTAATGCTCCTGGGCACAGCTCCTACCTTTATTCCAAAACAAGGGGCTGGATTACCTGCTAGGTCCCTCCTATGGGTGGGACATGGGAAGGGGGTGGTTACACCCCTTTCCCTTTGTCCAGTTTCGCGCCAGAGCTGGGACTGGAGTGCCCCAGAACCGGTTTGACTGGATTTTGCATGGGACACCTTGTGTGCCCCAGGCAGTGTCTAGTTTCATTCAGCCCTCCCTGCCCCAATCCACTATCTCCTGTCTGGGGAGGTGTAACACCTCCCTGTGACAGGAAACCTTTTGTCCAAGCCTCCCCAGCCAAGTTTCGGTCAGCAGCAGGAGGCCAGACTTGTGTCTGTGGCAGCAGCATCCATTTTGTGATGCTGAGGCTCTGGTTAGTTTTAACCGCATTTACTGTTACCCACAAGTCTTAGCCCTCTAGAAGGGTGGAATGCTACCCCCGTCGCCAGAACTGGCAAGGGGGTAGTACTGCAAAGTGTATGACACCTTACACGACATGTTTTGATAAAGCCAAACCAAAGTTAGCAATAACCGCGAGGATTATAATGCACTTAAGAGTATATGGTATGGCAATACCCTGGAACAGCCATAAGGAAATGGTTCCGAAAGCTGCAGACAGGCTCAGCTCATGCTAGAGCACCATCTCACATAAAACCAAGCACTCTGCCTCCAGGATTGTTAAGGCCTGCCATAGGAGTGACTTATAGGTATATATGTGTCCAGATATAGGTTTAGATATAGGTATACTATATCTAAGCAAGGGGTGATTACACAAACCTTGCCCCAGCTGAGTGATCAGCCAGTTGTGTCAGTTTGGATGGCCAGCCAGGGGTGGCAAAAGATATGATGCAGCCCCTGGTAGGCCTTGGATGCACCTATGCTCTGGGTACCTATAGTACACTGTACAGGGGTTCATAAGGTGACCCAATCCAATTAGTTATGCACCTAGGGTACATGGAGTCCATTTTAGGCAAAAAATCTGGGGTAACCATAGTCAGGTATCTACCTTCCTACACTGGGCTATTGAAGGATCAAAAAATAACACATCCAGCAGTTAGGCTTGCAAGAGGTCTGTGTTGCAGACTCCATACCAGGCTACAAACTTGTTCCAGCGCCTGACATTTATGGTCTTCGCAGAGGGATGCCTGGATGCGCAAATGACAGCAACTTCTGGTGGTAAATCAAATGCAGTCAACTGCGGTTGCTCAGTCTCCACACATAGCGGCGTAGATTGTACAGGTTAGGCTGCAGAACCATGCCCTGTTGCTGCCATAGCCTGCATCTGCCGGGTACCACATTCTCCTGGCCCAATCCAGAGGAACTAGGATGACTTTGACCTGGTTGGTACTGCTCTTCTACAGGGGCAGGATGAGGCAGTGGCAGAAAGATGTACAGGAGTCCTGTGCTCCACTCTGGCCTGAATCTGTATCCTAGAGAGAGTGTTCTTAGGAACTCCAACGTGCAATAGTTGTGGCACTGCACGTTCTTGACTGTTGCAAACTATTCTAGCTAGGGTTCTCCCCACTGTTGGAAGATGCCCCATGCTGTTGAGGGTGTAGCTGCCATTCGTAATCTACTGGCTACGCTCGTCCTCCCTGGCTTTTAAAAATTCCACCTGGTGGCTCACAACCAGGGAAATGACTCCATCTCCAACCATCTGCAGATATGTCATGCCTTCTGGCACAGGAAACAGAACACCACTCTTCCCTGCTTATTGCAGTAAAACATAGAATTGGTCTAGTCTGTGAGAACCTCCACTAGCCTTCTCTTGATGGACAGAAGGAAGGGATTTAATGCCAAGCAGATGGCCTGTAGCTCCAATATATTTATGTGGAGCCCGATTTCCAGCAGAGACCTCTCATCTCACCCTTCTCTACCAGATGACCTCCCCAACCCAGCAGGAACCCATCAGCCACTTATTGCAACACTTAGTGGGGATGGGAGAGGAGTCTGCCACTGGTCAGATTACAGTTGAGCAGCCACCACTGCATATCTTGCGCAGCCTCCTCCAAAACCAGAATGACGTCCAACAAGTTTCCATGGTCCTGGGTCAGCTGAGACTTCAGCACCCACTGAAAAGCCTGCTTATGGCACCTGCTGAAGGGGATAATTAGGATGCAGAAGCACAACAGACCCAGAACTCTCAGAGCCACCCTCACCAAAATCCAAGACCGAGGCTGAAACATTGGGATGATAGCCCAAATGCCCTGAACTCATTGAGGTGGAGGAAAGGCGCTGTAGAGCACATTGTCCAGAATGGCTTAAAGGAAGGAGATCCACAGTGAAGAAGTCAGGTGCAACTTTGTCTTGTTGATTGAGAAATAAGGGATTGTTAAGATGTTCACCAATGTCTGGAGGGGTTCCACGACTGACTGTGGCAAAGCCGCCTTTAACAGCCAGTCTTTGAGGTAGGGCAGAACTGGTATCCATGGCCACCTCCATCACATTTGTGCACAGGAGATGGGCTCCTGGCCAACCTCGCACCGCAGGTAGCAAATGTAGGACTGCAGGACTAGCACATGGAAGTATGCATCCCGCAGGTTATTTGCATACATCCACTTACCTGGATCTAGGGCAGACAGTCCTTGGCCAAAGGGAGCAGTTTGAATTTGTTCATCCGGAGGAAGGCAATCAAAACATGAAGATTTGCCTCTGTCCTTTGGCACAAGGAAATAGTAGGGCTAGTAACCCAACCCTACTTCTGCATCTGCAACCGCCTCAATGGCTCTGTTGGTCAATAGAGCCTGCACCTCTGGAAAG
Organism: Lissotriton helveticus; assembly: GCF_964261635.1. Taxonomy (NCBI): domain Eukaryota; kingdom Metazoa; phylum Chordata; class Amphibia; order Caudata; family Salamandridae; genus Lissotriton; species Lissotriton helveticus. The sequence goes on along the minus strand of NC_136065.1, from coordinate 316,478,710 downwards.
ATGCTCCTCCTAAATCCACACTGATGTGGGGGAAGTGGAGGTGACTCTGAAAGAAAAGGTAAGAAATAGTCCTGTTGGACAATCTGATGGATGCATCTGTCAGATGTGATTGTCCATCACCCTGGAAGAGAATGTATGATCCTGCCTCACAGCGAGGTTTTGTGCAGTTAAGCAAAAACTAAAGCCGCTTGGAGGCTGATGCCAAAGGGGCAGTTGACTGAGTGGAGCATTGTCCTCTCTGGTGACCAGTGCAGTGTCTGCTGGGCCTACCGTCACAATACAGCTGGGTTGACAACTGTGGTGGTGGCAGGGCCTGGTGGTGCCTACATGCCAGCCCTATGGAATAGCTCTGAAATTGTTGACTCACAGGTCGGAGTTAAGAGGCAGAGGGAATGCACTATGGCTCTGCTGTCCTTGCAGGGTTCGAGGGCAGGAGCAGCCTCTTCACCAAAGAGACAGGTCCCATCAAAAGGCATAGCCATTAGTGATGCCTAGATATCCCCAGAATAGCCAGTGTATCTCATCCACGAATGGCAGCGGATCACCACACAAGTGCCCAAGCAGTTAGTAGTGTACAGTAAAGCCTGGATAGCATATTTGATGGTGGCCTAGCCATCTAGAATGGTTTGAGTCAAAAAGGCCTGGTACTCCTCTGGAACTGCTGGCAAGTTCTTACGAGCCATGTCCCAGAGGGCGCATGTATAATAGCCCAACAGGCAGACTGCATGGACTAAATGCAACTCCAAGTTGGAGGGGAACATCAATTTCCCAAAACACCTCAATCCTTTTCGACTCCCTGTCCAGAAGGGACATAGGGAATGTATTAAGGTTAACTTTACTGGGGGAAGCTTCAATCACCAATTCTCAGGATTTGGTGCTAAATGAAAAAGTGTGGATTGCTGGGTGCTTGGCCTGTGGTGTCTGTCCACCTGTCCTTTTACTGACGGGCAAGAGCAGGACGATGCTCAGGTACCCATTAGCTTGTCAGTTAAGGCTTCATTAAATGGGAGTAGGGGCTCAGAGGAAGCAGGCCCAGGGTGCAAAACTTCAGTCAATGAATTGGTTTTGAATTCCTCTGAAGGTAGCTGTAAGTCCAGGACTTCAGCTGAACATCTATTCACCACAGCAAGAGATGCACTTTCTTCTTTTGGGGGGTCCAGTGGGCTACTTGCAAGTTCATGTAAAAGTCAATATCATAGTGTTGGCATAATTCATCTCGAGCATTACTCTCTGGTTGATCAGAGTTTGACCGAAAGGGTGATGAAACCTCCGAGGCAAGCTTCTTGGGAGAGGAAGTGTTTTATTGGAGTCAGTGTACTGGGATTGGTTGCACTTAAGTAGAGTCCATGTGCGTTCTTGGTCTGGGTCGACGCAGATTCAGCTCAAGGTTGAACACTGGAGTCAGCAGTGGAGCAACCTCCAGGGCGGTCTGCTACTTCTGGGAGGAACAACTCAACGCAGAGCTGCACCGTGCCATTCAAGCGACATACGGGAAACAGCCTTTACAACGAGGTTTTTACCTCGTTGTGCCTTTACCACGTATTTTTTAGCATGCATTTTTTTTACAAAAATATGCATTTACAACGCATGCCAATACCACACATTTAAGGTAAGTTGAGTGTCGTGGGGGGGGGGGTCTCTCCTCACAAATGCATCGTTTTTAAATCTAAAAACAATGCGTGGTATTGGCATGCGTAGTAAATGCATAATCGCGGTAAAAACATGAGTGCTCAAAAATGTATGGCAAAGGCATACGATGTATTTACCTGCATTGTACCGTCGTACAACCACGACACACAGCAGCACTGCTTAAAAATTTTCGGATCCAGTCTAGCATCGGGGGAATATTCGACAGGTGAAAAGCCTGTGATTAGAAATATCCATCAGAATTCATATTCTGATAATTACTTCCCACAACATCTGTGCACCTGTAACTATCTCTCACAATATTCTGCAGCTTGCCACACTAGCCACCAACCATAAGGCAGTGCAGTGAATACGTGTAACCTGTACTTATTATTGAACACGATTACCACCCATAATAGCTTGGAGAATGTCTCAGTAACCATAAAAAAACATGCAGCATTTATCAGTAAGCAACAACCACAAAACTAAGCAGCTTGCTTCAGGAACGAGCATCCACAATGCAGATCAACAGCAGCTGTAAACAGCAGCATGCATCTTAAACAGCATCCTGCTGCATGCACTCGTAACCAGAAGCCACAGCACCCTGTCACATGCACAAGTAACTAACGTCCAGAGCACCTCTGGCTTGCACCCGGAGTCAGCATACACAATACACTGAGCAAACACCTCCTATAAAATATGCAGCTGGTAGTAATGCCACTCACAGCCTGCAGAAGCATGCACAAAAGACCAGCAATAAAAGCACCCTGAATGTATTCTGTACCTAGGATGACCAACCGTCTATAATTTCACGGACCGTCCGTCATTTTGGTGTGATGTCAGTTGGCCGTTATTTCTTTTAAGGACGCCTTTTGTCCGTAATTTTGAACATTAATTACAGCGTTCCCTGTGAGAAGTCGGGGCCAGCTCTCACTTCTCTGTTGAACTCCAGAGGCTGCAGCAGCCCCTCCCTGAGCTCCCACAGACTGTGGGCAGGCCCATTGTCTTTCCGACTGAGGCCGATTATCCCCTTTCGAATGACAATGGCTGGCCACCTTCCTTTAGCATATTATGTGCCAGTGAGATTGTTGTTAGTGATTTCAGAGTACCTTTCCCCAAACAGAGTACTGTGGGGAATTTTCCCCCTTGTGTAATTTGTCAATGTTGTACACAGAGTGTACAGGAGCAGTGACGGGACAGAAGAGGTGACAGGAAAGGAGGAGGAAAGGAGAGGTGATGGGGCAGGAGAGGTGACCCGGCAGGAGAAGTAACGGGCAGCAGAAGTGACGGGGCAGGAGAAGTGACGGGGCAGGAGCGGTGATTAGGCATGAACAGGAGCAGTAACCAGGAAGGAGCAGTGAATGGATAGGAGCAGTGAATGGATAGGAGCAGTGAATGGATATGAGCAGTGAATGGATATGAGCAGTGAATGGATATGAGCAGTGAATGGGTCAGGAGAAGTGAAGAGTCAGGAGCAGGAGTGCTGATGGGACAGGAGCAGTGAACGGGCAGGAGAGGCGACAGGGCAGGAGAGGCGACAGGGCAGGAGAGGCGACAGGGCAGGAGAGGCGACAGGGCAGGAGAGGCGACAGGCAGGGAAGGAGAGGCAGGGAAGGAGAGGCGACAGGCAGGGAAGGAGAGGCGACAGGCAGGGAAGGAGAGGCGACAGGCAGGGAAGGAGAGGCGACAGGCAGGGAAGGAGAGGCGACAGGCAGGGAAGGAGAGGCGACAGGGTAGGAGAGGCGACAGGGTAGGAGAGGCGACAGGGTAGGAGAGGCGACAGGGTAGGAGAGGCGACAGGGTAGGAGAGGCGACAGGGTAGGAGAGGCGACAGGGTAGGAGAGGCGACAGGGTAGGAGAGGCGCGGCGACATTGAAGGAGCAGCAACAGGGAAGGAGCGGCGACAGGGAAGGAGCGGCGACAGGGAAGGAGCGGCGACAGGGAAGGAGCGGCGACAGGGAAGGAGCGGCGGCAGGGAAGGAGCGGCGACAGGGAAGGAGCGGCGACAGGGAAGGAGCGGCGACAGGGAAGGAGCGGCGACAGGGAAGGAGCGGCGACAGGGAAGGAGCGGCGACAGGGCAGGAGAAGTGACAGGGCAGGAGAAGTGACAGAGCAGGAGAAGTGACAGGGCAGGAGAAGTGACAGGGCAGGAGAAGTGACAGGGCAGGAGAAGTGACTTGTACTTATGTTCCTTGCCTATTTATTTATATACTATTGCATGACATCCACTAATGTGTCTGCAAAGCATATCTGTTGCCCCGAATTTTTGTCTTGAATTTTGACCCCTTGTCCTGAATTTTTACTCACCATCCTGAAGCTGCGCCCATGCCAGTTGGCCACCCTATCTGTACCAGAAACCCCCACGACATGCTATAGCCTGCACAAGTAACCAGCAACTATAGGAATCTGCAGTGTGTGTAGTGTCTAGCTACCAAAATTAGCAAAAGCTTGCCCCAGAGACCAGCCCCCACCACACCTGGCAACAACCCCCTCACAACTGTAGAAAACCATGGCAATGGAAGAAGGTGATCCAGAGGCCACTGCCACACTTCTGAATGCCAAGAGACAGACAGACAGAGACAGACAGACAGAGACAGACTGACTGACTGACTGGTTTCATGTCATCAACACTCCAGCTTCACAACAACTCATGTGCGTGTCACAAGGCAAGAAAGGATTTTTCCTAAAACAATAGAGACTGCCGGGTCTTGGCCACTGGACCGACACCTGATCCCGACTCTCCCTACAGATAAATGGGTCCCACAGGACAGGACCATTGTGGACCCTGGAGTGGACACACGTCACCTCCTCTCCCAGTCTTTTAACCTCTAAATAAAATATCGCCTCATTGTCTCAGTTACAAAGAAAAAAACAACAAAGCCGCCATTGGAATGAGATCCGTTCGAGAGACAAAAGAAAGCAGCGGCTCTGGGCACCGTCTATCTGTTATGTGATAGGGCCTGGCCTCAGCCCACCCTACAAACACAGGACAGGTCACCCTCGGCCTTTACCCGTCCTGTGGCTGATAGGACTTGGCCCTTGTCCTACACTACACAGGATACTTTTAACCATCCTGTGCCTGTGATGCGGCCTGGGCCTCAGCCCACTCTACAAACACAGGACAAGCCTCGCCTTGGCTGTTAACAGTGCTTTAAATGGGAAAAATAAGTGCAGGTACTCATTAAAATGAGCTAGAGGTGTGACAAGTGGCTAGGGGCGGGGCTAAAGGCAAGACACGATGATACATAATGACTTCTATACCAGTTGCAGCATATATAAACAAAACAGGTTTACTCATTACACAAGATGAAAGCCAAACAGGAAGATATATTAACATTTCTATTATTTTATATATTTACACCTCGAGTTGGCTCGCTCTCCTGGAAATTGGCACTCTATGGCGGTGCAGTTTTGGATACGACAGAGCAAAGCCGTTCGTAAGTACACGATTTTCCCCAACAGGAGAAGTTCCAAAACACTCACAGATATAATCAGTGTCCAATTCTGTTTATTGTCCTGGCAACAACATAGCTGGGGCAACACAGCACAGTCCAACGCGGTACAGTCTTACAAAGACCTTGCTCACGGGTACACAAAGCGCTGCCTTCTCGCTTTGAAAAAATAAATTTTCAACATGATTACATCACTTCCTTTTGGTTACACTCTTTGCATTGTGGGTGATACAGTGTGAAATGTGGAAAACACCTTGTTTTGTTGGTTCTACCACCTTTTGTGTAGAATTTAGTGCATTTAAAACAATTGTGTTACACAAGTGACATTTCTTGTTTCAGTGATCTGATTCAACATATAAATTGAATACCTGTGCATAACGCATTGTTTCTAATGACAAAACGTTGACCAATTTTTCACTATAAGTGTAAACAAACGTTTTACGCTCAGTGTCCTTGTTGGAATAGTTCCCTATCACAATACATCCAGTTCAGGACATTTTTGGAATAGTTCCAAATTTCAACTGAATAACGCCCTCCAGTGGGCAGACTGTTTGTACATGTATTTTGCTCAATGAGCCACAGTATATTCCTTAGATCAAAACTTTGTCAAACTTATACACTCTGCATTATTTATCTTGATGAACTGCAACAAACTTAGAGGGGCGCCTCTGGACTTTAGCAGCGTCCCTGAAAAAGTCTGCTTCACAGGCTCAGTGCGATTGCGAGACCCGGAAGTAAGAGTAGCATCTGTCCTGCGTTGGACGAGATACCGAACCCGAGCCTGCTGTGCCATCAATCAGGGTACAGCTACGCTCCCTGACTCAAGAAAAGTGCCGCTACTGACGGCTAGAAAATTTGGAAGTGCCGGTACTCAGTACCGGTGAGTACCGGCCCATTTAAAGCACTGGCTGTTAACCCTCATGTGTCTGTGATCGGGCCTGGGACTCGGCTCACCCTACAAACACAGGACAGGCGACGCTCTGCCTTTAACCATCCTGTGGCTGATAGGGCCTGGGCCTCCCCCTCTCTACAAAGGATAGGCCACGCTCGGCCTTTGAGCCTGCTGTGTCTATGATAGACCTTGGCCCTCAACCCACTCCACAAAAACAGGATAGGCCTCACTTGGCCTTTAACCCTGCTGTGTCTGTGATGGGTCTTGAGCCTCAACCCACTCCACAAACACAGGACAGGCCTCGCTTGGCCTTTAAACCTGCTCTAACCGATAGATCTCGGATAGTTCTTGTCCTTCAAGATGCACTTTTAAATAACAGAGAGGCCTCTGTCGTCTTCATATCTGCTCTAGGCTACGCAGTTGTGATATCGCCTGGAAAACACGTGGTGTGCATCTAGCCTGTATATGTCGGATATGCCGTAATTCTTAAACAGATGTACAGATAAAAAAAGTGTAATGGAAATCTTTGAACAAAAGCTGCTGAAGTACAGGAAGGCCCAGAGCATTTCTTTTTCGGGAAATATAAATTGTGTTACAATAGCGTAGGCACAATTTATGCAACTCGGCCAAACATCAGCCCAGTAAGGAATTGACAGGCCTCAAATGGTAGATCATGTCTCACTCACAAGGCTTAATTTGAGCTGGTGTTTTGCATGCTCCGCACTGGCACTCAACTGTCAAAACCGGCACTTATGACAGCTGCCACAGGGCGGCGTTTTTTGTGTAATTTAAAGATGAGCAGAACAACAGTTGTTTATTAATTCAATATACAATACAAAAACTAACACCTGCCGCCCAAGCCATTCTTATTGCTATGCGGGCCTAGAAAAGCCTGAATTGTCACACTTTTAGCCGTGTGATGTTAGAAGATGTGTTTTATTTTTTTACAAATTAAGCACTGCATTCACTGGCTCTCTGCACATAGGGCAGACATCAGCCTGTGCCCCCACATGCTCTATTAGGCTCTGGTGCCCTGGATGAGCAAGGCCTGCCTGCTACACACCATACATTCAGACTAGAGTCTCAATATTTAATGGAAAAAGAAGGCAAAATAAAAAGCAGGGAAGAACAGGGAGTGTGGAGAATACAAGGATAGGAAGAGAGGCTGTACGCAAAGAGGGGTAGTGCGGGAAGTAGGGGGAGCATGGGAGGTGGGGGAGCACCGGAAGAATGGGGGGGCAGGAACACAGTGCATAAGCAGAAGATGGGGAGACCCGGGAGAAGAGGCAAGTGGGAAGCAAGAGTGGGAGAAACTAAAAGAGGCGAGGAGTGGAAAGAGGGTGTATGTTGTAGATTGGGAGAATAGAAGGCGGAAAAAGAAGGGGAGGGAAAGGGGTACGTTTTGAGAACAAGAAGTTGGAGAATATGGGGATAAGGGACCACGTTGAAGATGGGAAGACCGGAATGAGGAGAGAGAGCACAAGAGGGGCATGGAGAGAAAGGATGCGGAAGGGTAAAAGAAAGCAAATTTGACAGTGCTCTTAAAATTCGCGCCTGTCTGGTAAAACCACCCCTCTGAAAAAGCCACTTAAACACAGGCCTACATCTACAATCAAACATACTGTTTCGTACGACGTAACATGCATATGGATTCAAAATGAAAATATTCAACATCTATAGTTATCTATGTATTTACAATGATTTTGCGTAGATAGCACCATTTCAACATTTAAGTGAATTAGACAGAACAATCACTCACATGCAGGATATGCTTACAAAAGAGCAGAAACTGGGAACCAAGTATACCGAAGGTAAGGGCAGAAGACATTTATTTACACTAATGAAGATACTAAATTAACAACAACAACAAACACATAGGCAAACGTGTTCATCTCCCTGGCATGGCAGCAAATTCCAAAAGTTGCTTTTTAGGTCGAGCTAGAGTGTGCATGCGTAGCATGCATCTAGCTCAACAACTATTGTTGTCAGTCTCCTGGAAATCTGAGACCGGGTTCGGAAACGCGCGCCGATTGCACCTTGTGGGCGCCCACGCCGGCGCCATGCACATCCCCTGCCTCAGATTCCCAGCAAGTCAGCACACAGACACAGCACACATACACGCAGGCAGGCACACACACAGGCACAACACACGCAGGCACATACAAGCGCACACACCCCCCCCACGGGCTCACGCGCACACACACAGCCACGCACGCACCCCCTCCACACACAGACAGACAGAGACTCAGACGCGCACGCACCGCCCCCCCCCCTCCCTCACCGGGCTCTTCCGCGTGTTTCTCTCCCTCCGCAGCGGGTCACTCGGAGCTCGGCGTGTCTTCTCCTCAGCTTGCGTGCACGCTCACGGCGACGGCCAGTAACCACAGTAACGATCCTTACGTATGACGTAGAATCTAAAAGGCGTCAATTGAAATTGGATTGGCAGTAAGCAGAAATGGGTGTGCGAAATGTTGGCCACAATACTGTTAAATCCTATGACGAACAGTTTTATACAGCAATATTCCAGTTGTAATGAAAATTGTTTATAGAAGCAGATTAATCGGAGTTTCCGATTATTCTGCCATTTTGTCGACGGTACGTAAGTTTGCGTGCAAACAGGATGTCGCTATTAAAATCAGTCTTTCGAAGTGCATTTTGTAAACCTGCTTCTTTTTCTAGAGAGGCAATAGCGATCCGTAGTTACTTAAGCTTCTGCTAACAGTCTTCTCTTTTCAGGCAGAAGTCTGTTTTCTCTTTCCATCGCCTCTGGCTTGCTGCTGGTCCGTCTTTTGTTTTAGTGCGGTCACCGGCCTCCGCTCCATCCCCACGGTACCGTCCCCGTTCCTCAGACAGTGAGAGGACTTTCGTGACAGTGAAGATGGCGTCCACCGCGGCAGGGAAACAGCGCATACCCAAAGTAGCAAAGGTAAGGGTGATGGTCCAAGAATAAAGTAACAACTAAATGCGATAAAGGGACTTCATGCTCCACGACCAAGGCGACAGAGGGATGTGTCTTACTGAAAAATACTCAGTGAAGCCTACCAGATGTTTATTTGAGAGTAAAACTAATCTAAAAGTTCAGAGTGTGTGTTGTGCGTACTACTGTGTACAGTTGATACAAGTTGGTATTGCTTGAAGGACTTACCTGACGTCATCCTAAACGCGACGATCTTTTTAGATTTAGCACTTCTTCAGATGGAATATCGATTAGATGCTCTGGTCTTCATGCTACGTGTTGATCTCTGTAGTAAATGTTTTTTTTTTTACCCAACTGCACTAAATTACAAGGATTTGAACAAATGACTTGCAGATTACACCTAGGCCTATCATTTAACCAATCTATTTTTCTTGCCTTTTTTCTCCTTTCAATTTTTTTGTGCTACTATGTTCTTTTTCATTCTTGTCTAGGTCTCTCCCCTTCATGTACATTTGTATATTTTCATTTCCTTTGTGTGTCCTGTGCTTTCTTAGTTTTTCTGATTTCCCACTTTCTCAGCTCAGCCAATTTCCTGCAGTTGCTTTTAACAACTTAGTCTACCCTCTTCTATTTTTCTGCCATTGCGTGCTGAACAGCATCACTCAGGGGCACCACAACATCACTATGCGCTACTACAGCATCACTGAACGCCACAGCATCACTCGTTCGCCATCACAACATCAATCTGTGCAACCATCCAACAACAATTGGTTCAAATATGCTCTCTCAATGTTTCAAGCTTTATTACAAAGGTAACAAAAAGATGTTAATATTTCACTTCTGTTCTTGGATTTTCGTCACAATAAAATACACTGAAGATAATCTTCACAAAAGTTATTTACCAAAGTTTAAGCTAATGCCATTATAAATTACAGTAACTTTTATTTAAGTATTCATTATTTAAAAAAATTAAAAGCCATTGTTAGTTGTAATATCAATACATGTAAGTCACGTAAATACAACACATATTGCATTACAAATGCTATAGGTGTCACATTTGCAAAAGTTAGAACTATTGGCATTGTAAATGACAAAGCTATTAATTTAGCTGTTATCAAAAACAAAACAAATAAAAAAATTGTCATTTACAATACCAATAGCTCAAACTTTCCTAATGTGAGACCTATTGCATTGCAAATGCTTGTTTTATTTTACCCATCAGATTGTCTCTCCCCCCACCCCCCTATTGTCAGGACACATATTATGCACATTTGGTTATAAAAATCCACATTTGCACTGAGTTTTCTTTTCTTAATAATATCATAGATGGTATTGCAACAAGCTTCTATGGAAACAGGAGTTATGCATGGCAACAGTTACAGATGATAAACACAATCTTGTACCCTTTTAAGAAAATGATCACAAAAAAAGCCTGAAATCCCTACGGAATTATGGTGTGGGTCCACAGAAAAGTAAGTATTTCTACTCTTTTTAGCCTGATCATCATGCCCCACAATTGTGACTTTGGATACCTCCTCTTTTAGGCATTGCCCGTTGATTCTACATCTTACAAATGACATTTGAGACACAATCTTCTCTTGTTCAGCCATTCTGGATCTCCAAAAACTGCTGGTTCTCTTCATTAACATTCCACAAATATCTCCAAACACCCGCAAGACAATGTTTAAACAAGCACTGACAAAGCCATTAAGTCTGGCATTTGTAATATAGTGATTTTTTTATTTTTAGAATTTTTACAAGTATATGCAACAGGCATTAAAAGTTATTAAAGAAGTAAAAAACAAAAATGTTTGTCTAAATATGCACGTCTGCAGAAAATAAAAAAAAGACCCATTGGAAAAAATTATTTACAAAATACCCATTGAAAAAAATAATTATTACAAAATATAAAATTAAAGGCTTGTTTGGCCGACCACACTACACTTAGGTGGACTGTGCACAAGAAAATGCTGTATCCAACAGTGAGAGCCAATGGCTGGTGGGGCTGCCCCGAGGCGTTTGGTGTGGTGGACGAAAGCAAAGTGTGACTAACACCTGAACTAATGAATGAAGAGGGCTGACCTAAGCACCCATATGTATATGCATGCCCTTTTATTATGCTTTTTTTGGGGATGACGGGAGATGACACCAACCTGCTTTTAGTCTGAGCCAAAATGAAATTCGAACTCCTTTGAAAACAGCTAGAAGACGCTGGCTTTCAGAATGTGGAGAGTGCTTTCGCATTTCGGCCAGCAGAGGGCAGACGAGTATCACGTTGCTCTAAGACATGTTGGGAAGCGCTTCACTAACCCGAGGAATTGTAGGAGCGCTTCGCATTCTTTTGGGATCACGTTATAATTTGCTGTAACTTGGTAACGGGTGCTTTCAATAAACGCGGATAATCCGCGCCTTTTTTCATGTCGACCCAGACCGGCGTTTTGAGGGATGGGCAAGAGATCCCCTCACACTCGATGCAATAAAACCGACATGAGACGTGATCCTTAGCCAGTTTCCAATCCCCGGCAACAGATGTGCAACCTGCCGGGGGTTGTGCGCCATTTCGGACTAACTAGTGCAGGTGCGCACTCCAGTCTGGCTGCAGCGCCCTCTGCCAGTCTGTAGGCTGAATTGCAGGGTTATGTGACCTGTTCATGCTAGACAGCTCATATCTGCGCCCTTTCCTGAAGTCGGGATCAAAGAACTTTAAAGGGTGTTACTTAATGAATCCAAAACCTACATATAAAAGCAAAAGGAGGCCGACAATGGCACAAGCAACAAGCATTTACAATGCAATGGTTTTGCCTTTGACAATGTTAGAGCTATTGGCATTGTAAATGTTAAAATTTCCATCTATGTTTTTTTTGAGTAAACAGATAAATAAATGGTGTTGTTGTTTAGTAGTAAATAGCTTTATTTTTCGAAATTGTGAGACTTATTGCATTTGCACTTATACACACACACACACAGGTATATGTACACAGAGCTATACATACAGAGAGAGAGAGAGAGAGAGAGCTAGAGTGAGAAAGACCGAGAGAGAGAGCTAGAGGGAGTAAGAGAGAGAGAAGGAGCTAGAGAGAGTAAGACAGAGAGAGAAGGAGACAGAGGGAGCTAGAGGGAGTAAAACAGAGAGAGAGGGAGCTAGACAGAGAGAGGGAGCTAGAGGGAGTAAGAGAGAGAGAAGGAGCTAGAGGGAGCTAGAGCGAGCAAGACAGAGAGAGGGGGAGCTAGAGGGAGCAAGGGGGAGCTAGAGGGAGCAAGGGAGAGAGAGGGAGCTAGAGGGAGCAAGACAGAGAGAGGGAGCTAGAGGGATTAAGACGGAGAGAGAAGGAGCTAGAGAGAGTAAGAGAGAGAGAAGGAGACAGAGGGAGCTAGAGGGAGTAAAACAGAGAGAGAGGGAGCTAGACAGAGAGGGAGGTGGAGTGAGGGAGGTGGAGTAAGAGAGAGAGAAGGAGCTAGAGGGAGCTAGGGCGAGCAAGACAGAGAGAGAGGGAGCTAAAGGGAGCAAGGGAGCTAGAGGGAGCAAGACAGAGAGAGGGAGCTAGAGGGATTAAGACGGAGAGAGAAGGAGCTAGAGAGAGTAAGACAGCTAGAGGGATTAAGACGGAGAGAGAAGGAGCTAGAGGGAGCTAGACGGAGCAAGACACAGAGAGAGGGAGCTAGACGGAGCAAGACACAGAGAGAGGGAGCTAGAAAGAGCAAGACATATAGAGAGGGAGCTATAGAGAGTAAGACAGAGAGAGAGAGAGAGAGAGAGAGAGCTAGAGTGAGAAAGACAGAGAGAAGCTAGGATTTATCATGTAGTTGGGGGAGTCTTAAATGCCAGTGTCCAGCACATTTACTCAAAATGGCCTTCCCTGTTCACTTGTAATATCTAGGAATCAACTTAGACATCACAGAGGCAAACTGTCCCCGTCTGCCTAAAAATGTCACGTTTCTACCGACAGGGGCAACCTCGGATGCCGGGATCCCAACGAGCCAATTGCATTTTTTCCTTGTTTCCCAGGAAACAAGGAAACTTTGTATAGGCCGGGCATGGGACCATGGATTACCAGGCTAAAGTTAAGATAACATACACATGGCACACCACAAACTTCTTCAGCAGGATCGCATTTTTCATTAAATGTAGAAGTAACACGCTTTTAGATTTTTTTTTCATACCTATTGCACAGGACATAGGGATGCCATAAAGAATGTAACTGATACTTTCGAGAGGTGTACCAAACAGGAAAGTCTATTCAATTTTTATGGTGCTCTTATAGAATATAGCTTACCTAAAGCCTAGAGGTGACCCAATGCTCCTAATTGAAACCTGTCACGATGGTTCCCATGTAATATATATTAGGGGAGTTTGCGATAGAATCAACAAAACAAGTAATGATTTTTATAGTTAATTTAATAAAAAATAAGAATGCAAACTGAGTGCACTGTGTGAAAAAACACAACCTTTTATGTACTTTTGAAACTAGTAAAAAGACAAGGGGATGATCAGTTCATTTTTATATTGATTTTGATTTTAGCATGTTGGCATCACATTCAGTTTTAAGCAGGTAAGGGAAGCGAGGCCCAGAGATCCTGTAACTTAAATCGAGTAGGAGACTCGGGATTCCATACAAGAGCATTTAACCATCGGTACACAGCTGTTGAAAGTATTACACCCCACATTGTCCTCTAGTAAGTAATATGCAGAGGAATTTAAAATTCCTCTATCTTTTAGGACAACTCCTGTGTGGTAGATGTTGGGTGTAAATTCGGACATCCATATACTGGTCTTGTTTACCAGGAATGCAGCCTTATCCGAGTACAAATATTAACTCACTCTGGTACAAAGTGCAGGGGACAGTTGGAAGAGACACCAGTCTGGAAAGGCAAACAGTGAAGCAAGATCAGAACAAGCTCAACTACTGCTTCGGTTCAGGCCTAGGAACTACAAAGGCCCTATATAAGTGCATTATGATGGCTTTTCTTTTTGTGGTGGGCTAGTACACTGCATTTATCTTCTGGCTCTAGGAGATTGAGGGCGGTGGTAGGGTGCAACCACAAATTGGTGGTGGAGATACAACATTGCAGGAGGAGGCATGCAGGTGTCATGGAGAACATAAGATCTCTTCTGGGGATCCCGCTTCAGCCGGAGGGGGTTGGATGGATGTCTGTGCCCTTTTCAGCTCAGTTTGAAGCAGCCTCCCTTTGCCCTCTTGTGAAAGTGCCTGGCACATGGATAGGCATTGTTTCGCACTTGGGACCCACATGCAGCTTAGGGTGCACGACCAGAAAGTTTGGGGGCTTCTGTACAATGACAAACATTTCGAGGAGCTTTGGTCCCACGGATGTGCTTTATATGATGCTCAGGACATAGGAGACCACAGGAGTAGCATGTGGCACACTGAGAGACGTTCTAACCACAGCGAAGACCTTGGAGGACATGGACACTGTATCAGGTTCTTATGCTGCATGGATAGAGCATGTAACATGGGCAAACATGTTACATGCATGAGAGCAATGCCATATGAGGAGCCCTGACGGCGCCAGACAGGAGATGAAACACTCCAAGAAGAAGGAAACCAGAAGACATGCCTTTGTTGCACATGATTACAATAAAAAAAAATACTAATAACGATTCGCTAGCTTGACATCACCAGACCTATTAGCTTCACCTAGCCGCTTGGTTTGAAAAAATTCTGTGGAGGTAGCACGTTTTTAGATCATTTTGTTCATGCCTCTTGCACAGGGCATGCCCTTTCGCTTTTAACAGGCTCTCCTGCATTGTAAATCACAAAGGACTACAAAAGAGACTGAGCTTGGAAGTGGAGGCATTCCAGAGGGGACAAAACCACTTTCAAGGGTGGTTGAAGTTGAGGAGACTAACAGCAAACACAAAAATAATGAAGTTACTTTTTAGTGTATGCAATCCGAGCTGACATTATTTTATTTTATAAACACGGCGAGTGGGACATGTTTAGTGAGGGGTAATTCAGCCATGGGAGGTCACTGTAATGACGAAACAACAGCGGATTGCAGCTGTTCGTATGACCTTAAAACGTATTTAAAATAAACCAAGCTGAGCTTTGGTTGGGGGTGGGTGTTTGAAGCAGGCTTCGGCCCTTTTGCTCAGGGCAGTGGTGGCCTTGCGGATTTCATTCTTTTCGTTACCATATGTGGTTGTCTTGCAGCTAGTAACTTTTGCATTCGTCAGCATGAAAGTAGGATAACCGTCGGCTGCGTGGAACCCCCTCCCCCCTCCAAAACGTGGGTGGAATTTGATTCGCCTAAGGAGCCTTTTAAATTAAAACAGTGGGTGCACCAATCTGGCCATACATTGTCCTCGGTTGTAGTTAATTCATGGGAGATGCCCCAGAATGTTAAGGGGTCATGCATCAGAGTGGTGTCCCTGGACTCACCATCCTTCAGACTGGTACCAGAATAACTTCTTGCTAACATGTAGGCCCCAACCAGTGCATCAATGGGGCCTTGATTTGAAGAGCCATGATCTATTACCCGCTACTTTCACCAAGCTCCAGCCTGTTTTTTTATTTTGGATCCGATATAAGCTCATGCCCAGGGTCGTACCTACCAATGGTGGAGAAGCGGCCCCAGGCCCCTCAGGGGCCCGTTGAGCCCTGATAACTGCTGTAATTTACTACCCAGCAGCAAGCAGTCAAAGGGGCAGGGGCTTACTGCAAAATGACACCCCCAGCCCCCTTGCAGAATGGGACGGGGGTCCCTGAGTCTCTCCTATCTCACAAATATTCATGGACCTTTGGCTGAATGGGTTAACCTAGAACGGTTGGTACCCCACGGGCGGGTTGTGGACCCTGCACTGCAAGGGCTTGCGTTACACCCCTGCAAAGGACGATTTTCCTTCCTTGCACCTGAGCCCACAGCATCCTTGCTACATGCACTCCTGCTCATGTCCCCACAGATCGAGGCTCATGTTTCTCTCTCTTAACTGCCTATGATGCACATACCTGGAAAGGCTCATCTTTTGCTGGATCACGAGGGCCCACCTGTACAGCCAGGGCAGCCCGGCCTCAAACCACTCCTGGCACCGGAGGACCGGCGAGATGCAGACGGCGGCGGTCAGGTAGCTGGACGAGCCGCACTCTCCCAGGTAGGAGAGCAGGAGGCCAGACTCCAGGCCTTCACTCATGGCAAAGAGCGCGGAGCTCGGGTGCCTGTACCGGATGTACGCCACCGCCTCGGCCAGGTCTGCCGGGTCCCCGAACTGTTGGAGCTTCAGAGTGGTCAGCGGGCATCCATTCTGCCCCCTTCTGTTGAAGATCACGGGGTAAAACCCCTGCTCCAGGGCTTGCAGGCAAAAATCCTGCACGTTCCTGGTGATTTTCCCAAAGGCGTTGGGGATGACGAGCAGGACCGGAGGGGAAGTGACGCTGTTGGTCGCCCTCCGGTGTTTCAAAGAGGTCCAAGGCCCCACCACCCAATCTAGTGCAACAATCCCCCCATCCGGCAGCTGCAGGTGGTCCCTGGCGGACTCCAGCCGCCGGTCCCCGGGCAGAAGCTGGTGGTAAATGGTCTGGACGTGCGCCCACTTCCTCCAGAGCCAGCAGGCCACGTCGGGGTCGGAGAACCGCCGGAGCACCTTCAGCAGGCAGTTGGCCAGAGCGGAGGGCTTGCAGATCAGCCTGCAGCCACAGGGGAAGCGCAGAGGGGGGGGCGGAACGGACACACGGGGAGGGGGGAGGGAACGGCAGCACTCACCTCGACTTCCTCCAGCGGCGGTCGGCCGCGTAATAGGGAAAAAAAACAAAATTTAAAAAAAACGAAACTCCGCCCACCGCCGCGATGACGACATCGCAGAGGCGGAGAGGGAAAAAATGTCGGGAACGCCCCCGAATCTGGTCCGGCCTTTGACGGACAGATCCGGCTCCCAATGGCTAGCCTCCATTTATGGAGCTAGCCAATGGGAGGAGGGGGCGAGGAGGGGGCGGATACCCGACCCAAACAGAGAAACATAAGGATTTTGCTAGCGCATGCGTACTTCGTACGCATTGCCAGCAAAACCTAAAAAGGAGGCTTAAATGAGACAGGAATCAGCCAAACTACAGAGGTGCGAACGGTCCACCTTTACTAATCACTGAGTATCACGGCTCCAAGTCCAACACCCGCCTCTGACAAGAACAGCAGAACTGGACCCACGGGTGAGACCCCTGCAGGTTCCTCACCCTATCCTTGACACGCCCACACGCACCCACCACACTAACAGAAGCTCCGAGAGCAAAAAGACTGAGCTGGGACCCTTTGACAGCTTGGCATAGGTTGCCTTCAAACACTAGACTGATACGTGGGTCAAGGCAGCAAGGAAAAGAAAAACAGAAAAACATAGCTGTTCGTAGCTAAATAACAATCCGAAAAATTCCAAGCTGTGGCCACAACATTTAGCACCCAAAGCACCACGGGTCTGCATCCTACCGACTTTTTGTAGAAATTTTTATCAACTGCACAAGAACCACTTTATGCACTACCCAAGGCAGCGTGAATGCCAATTCACAATGATGTCTCTGGTAACGAAAGTAACATCGCCCCCCTTTGAGAGCCAATAGTATCACATAACTCATCCTTTGAACACCAATCAGATCATACAACACATCCTTTGACCACCAATGGCAACACACAATTGATTACTTCCCTTACTTTTAGACCCTCAATAGCCCCTACTTGCTTCTAAGGACCTTGGAAAAGAGCAAGGAGTGGAAACAGTAAAACGTAAACATGACTAAGAGACAGACTGGCTTTCTGTTCTTCATTTTGCCTTTATGGGCCCTAAGGGCAGACTTAGCACGGGCAGTGCCACAGTTAGCAGCTGGCCTTTCCGGCTGCCATTCTTTGACATGTATGCCAGTGAGTGGTCAATTCTTCTTCAGACAATGTCTTCATGCAGTTCATGTAAGTTTGAGGGCAACATCTTGTGCATTCGGAATAACCCTGCAAAAGAACACCCCATTAATACAAGGAGAAGGGAACGCAGGGTACCACAATCAATGCGACTGGGCACCAACTGCAGATTTGCAAGTGGCTGACCACCCCGCGTTCCCATAATGCTTCTTGCCAAAGCATTACTGTGACTCTTTAATGCACACTCCCACAGTACAGAATGGTGACATCATGAAACCGCATGCCTTAATTCAGAGGTGAAAATGAAAAGCTAGCTGGAGGGAAGTCAACTGAGGAAAAGATGAGTGGTATATAGGGGGAGCTTACACCGTAGACTTACCAGCATTAATCCTCCTGTGTTCTAAAGGGAGCATGAAGAGAACAAGAAAAAACACACTATCAGAATATGTCAGTAGACAGATGTAGACAAACAGGACAACAACACACATCACTTCGGATAACATTTTAGTTCACTAGCGCATCGCTCCCAGCACCACTGTCACACAGCCTGCCATAAAGTCCCCAAAAAATAATAAAAACAAATACCACTAGGTGGCACCTATGCTTTCCAACCCAAGGCGTGGGCCAGTACCTATACACGCAATGCATCTGCAAGCTGCTAGCGATTTTGTCATCCACCTAAGAAAGCAGACAAAGTACGCCTTAATGCTTTCAAAATCAAACTCTGATTCTTTCAATCCCACTTACAAATATATGCTTTCAGAAACACACATTTCTTACTGGGGATCCCTTGACGCAATCAATTTGGATTGTGTAACTAGTGTCTGGAACCAAAATAACGTTTCTATTGGACTACATGTGCATTTATGGACAGCAGGCAGTGTTACTATTTACAAGGAAATGTCACAAACCTAGATGAGGGAAATCTCTGACCACCCCATCTCACATGGGCACCGATTTCAGACACCTAAAGGTTTCCGATAAGTTAATGGAGGAAATAATCCATTTTGCCCCTCATGGTGTCCGTGGAGTTCCCAAGGCTCCATAGCCTATGATATGGTACACATGTTACCGATGAGTGGTGGTCTCCTTGCCAACCACAAATCTTAATTTATTAATATTTCCATAGAAATCCATCGAGACATGGGCAGACAATGTTATCAATTAGTGAAGGGTCTTTTTGACTTCATACAAACCCGGATGTCTAATTTATATGAGCCAGACCAAAGCAAAATAGCGGGATCGGAGTTCATATCCTGGTTCATTGTTATGTTGTTGATGGTTTGATCTTAGCCCTTTACCTGGGGAAAACACTAACTCCGTGTAGGCACTGGCTTCAAGTTCTCCTTCAAAGAGCAGATGAGTAAAAGGCGACAAATGGCCCAGATTCAGCTTGTCTCTTCTTTAAGACAACATCCCTTCACCAATTCTGCACTAATGTGCAGGCACTGATCTTGTACTACACGGATGAGGACACGGGACTCCTAACCACCCCACCAGATACCACAATGGCGGGTCAGAATGCTGCTGCCCACCTGAACTTGAGCTGAAGAAAAGACAAACACACCTCTTTCAAGCTGATGGAGCTGCCTTGGCATCCCTTTTCACATCACATCCATTTCTAAATCTTCTGAATTGTGTACAGGGTGATTCACTCAAGGACATTGGGTTACTTTGCTAACACTCTATCGCTGGAACACTTGCAACCTTCTACTAAGACTTGCGAGCCAGAGACTGGTAAATAAAGAAGCAGGAGGCAAATATGTTCTACTTATCCTTCTAGACTCTAGGACTTCTCACTCTTTTTACATTTGAGATTTGCTTCCCTTGAACAATTTAAAAGTAAATGCAAACCCCACATGGGACCGTAAGACACAGCCCAGTAGACTTAAGGACACCCTTTGTCCTTGTATAGGTTAGCTTTATTTTAAAGATTAAAACATGTATACATTTTTTTTTTTTTTAAAACAAGGTAACCACACATGGATTACTAAAATACCCAAGGTGTTGTGAATACTGCAGTGCACAAACTTAAGCAAGTTTACAGTTGTTGTGTAAGTGTGACCTGCCTCCTTCAGACGCCAGAAAGAAGATCCTGCTGAGAATGGACCACTTGACAGCAAGTCACCAACAATGATCCAAGATGCAGGGAGAATTTAAGTCCTGCTGCCACCTCGCCAGTTCTGCTCACCACCACATCTGCAGAAGTGTGCCAATATCCAATCTGTCCCAGTCAAGTGGGTGTAATCATGCAGATAAGTGCCTAGGCCCCCTTTACACATGTAGCAGATAAACTAAACCTCTTGTCTAAAATGCCATTTAGACAATATTTCCTACCAGCCACTGCCGACAGAGGTCGGTGAGAAAAATAATTCCTTAAAACACATCTCTGGCACCCGCTTCAGTTAATCCCTGGCAGGAGGCATGCAGTCAACAATTTGTCCATTACTAACCACTTTCCACCCCTTCTCCATATACCAATAGAAGTTTGGCACACTGCTAGCAGGATACTACAACGAACCAGTCATCTGTTGACCAACATCTGAGTGGAGAGAAGCTGGTATTTAATCACATCTCTGGATCAAGGCATTTGACCTCAGAGGATGGTTGCACTATCTGTACGACATACGGTGAAGTGCTTCCTCAGCCCTCATCTTCCCCTACAATCCTGATGAAGTTTGGTACTCACAGACCCCAATAAATTGTGCCTCTTACTTTTAAGTCATTCCACAATGGCTGTAACTGTGTCCTTTGAAACAGCAAACATTAACTGGTGGAGAAAAGAGGAATTTTCTTGAGGGCCTTTCCTCTCAAAGCACCATCTACTACTAGTGTTAATTAAGTGTACACCTCTACTGTTTCTGCAGATGAATGGGTTCCTGTGAGGTGTATTGGATTATAGCGTAGACTGTGGGTCTGTGATTGGAAACCCTTGTGGCCTCTTTACTAAACACAACTCATGCAGGAGCCAATCCTGGAAACTTTACGTCACTTCGGTATGACCTCGTTTCTTGCCTTTACGTCACTGCGGTACGACCTCGTTTCTTGCTTTTACGTCACTGCGGTATGACCTAGTTTGTTGCCTTCACGTCACTGCGGTATGACCTCGTTTGTTTCCTTTACGTTACTGCGGTATGACCTCGTTTGTTGCCTTTACGTCACTGCGGAATGACCTTCTGTGCTGCTATCTGCCACGTCGTGTAAGGCATTAGTATCGATGTCCCTCCACTGCCACCTGAGCACATTAATAGTAAAAGTTGATCGATGGATCAGGTCTGGGTCATGCTTGGGCATCGTAGGTCATCCAGGTGACGCTGTGGTCACTTTCTTCCACCACATACCTCATTCCCTGATGTAATGTGGTATTATTCCACAATTCCAACGAATAGAGTGGTAAGATTTCATCTTATTAACGTCCCATTCTCCCAGGTGGATTCTTATTCCTACCCGGTCAGGCACCTATAGGACTTTTGCTCACCACAAAGCTTTGCCATTATGTTGGGAGACACATTGCATAGCGGATACCTACCGACAAGCTCCTTCCCACTGGAATGTAAACAGCTACTCCATATTGAAAACTAACAAATTATATATATATATATATATATATATATATATATATATATATATATATATATATATATATATATATATATATATATATATATACACACACACACACACACACACATATGCATATACATACATAACACATATAAATATGTACACACACCGAAAATTAAATAAATAATTGCAAACCTGGTACCTACCTGCACTAGTTCAGAAGTTTCCTCTTAAACAAGTTACTCATTTCAATACCCCCTCCCTCCCCTTCAGATGATGTGTATGCTTCACTGTATAAATGGTCCGGGAAAGGCGGGGGTGGGGGCTGGAGGCAAACACAGCTTTATTAATGACCTTGAAAACTCGTTCTGCTGTAAAACGAGCCCGGGAACAATGCAGCAGAGCAGGGGACAGAGAGGACACGGCGGAGAGCACTCCCACGGGAGCTGTCCCGCACTTATCTGCCAAGCACTCTGCGGCTTCCGAGGACTTCTGGAATGGCAGTCTGACGTCAGCAGGCCCTCCGTCTTTTCCCAGCCCCAGGCCGATGCACGCCCACACGTCACCGGCGCAGGACTGCACATAACTCCTTCTAAGAGGGACCGAGCGACTGATCGGGACACCGGAAGCGGCCACATCCACGGTGGGCTCCACCTCAGCAGGAGATAGCCTGCACCGGACCACCAGCGATGCAACTCGTCCTTAGAGGAAAGCAGTTGCTGAACTCTGTGTTAATGGCCCAATGCGAAGAGATAATTCTCTTGTGTCAGTAAATGTACTGGTTGGGAGGGCCTTGCTCCCTTTCCGTTCCCACCTCTCGTGTCAATGAGGATTGGTTGGGAAGGCCTCGTTCGCTCTCCGTTCCTACCTCTTGTATCGATGAGTATTGGTTGGGACGGCCTCGCTCGCTCTCTGTTCCTACCTCTTGTATCAATGAGGATTGGTTGGGAAGGCCTCGCTCGCTCTCCGTTCCTACCGCTTGTATCAATGAGGATTGGTTGGGAGGGCCTTGCTCGCTCTCCCTTCCTACCTCTTGTGTCAATGATGATTGTGGTTGGAAGGCCTCGCTCACTCTCCGTTCCTACCTCTTGTATCAATGAGGATTGGTTGGGAGGGCCGCGGTCGCTCTCCGTTCCTACCTCTTGTATCAATGAGGATTGGTTGGGAGGGACGTGCTCACTATCCGTTCCTACCTCTTGTATTAATGAGTATTGGTTGGGAGGGCCTCGCTCGCTTCCTACCTCTTGTATCAGTAAATGTATTGGTTGGAAGGGCCGCACTTGGTTTCCCTTGCTACCTCTTGTATCAATGAGTATTGGTTGGGAGGGCCTCGCTCGCTCTCGCTTCCTACCTCTTGTATCACTGAGGAATGGTTGGGAGGGCCTCGCTCGCTCTCAGTTCCTACCTCTTGTATCAATGAGTATTGGTTGGGAGGATCTCGCTCGCTCTCCATTCCTACCTCTTGTATTAATGAGGATTGGTTGGGAGGGCCTCGCTCGCTCTCCGTTCCTACCGCTTGTATCAATGAGGATTGGTTGGGAGGGCCTCGCTCTCTCTCCGTTCCTACCGCTTGTATCAAAGAGGATTGGTTGGGAGGGCCTTGCTTGCTTCCTACCTCTTGTGTCAATGAGGATTGGTTGGGAGGGCCTCGCTCGCTCTCCGTTCCTACCTCTTGTATCAATGAGGATTGGTTGGGAAGGCCTCGTTCGCTCTCCGTTCCTACCGCTTGTATCAATGAGGATTGGTTGGGAGGGCCTTGCTTGCTTCCTACCTCTTGTGTCAATGAGGATTGGTTGGGAGGGCCGAGCTCGCTCTCCATTCCTACCTCTTGTATTAATGAGGATTGGTTGGGAGGGCCTCGCTCGCTCTCCGTTCCTACCGCTTGTATCAATGAGGATTGGTTGGGAGGGCCTCGCTCGCTCTCCGTTCCTACCGCTTGTATCAATGAGGATTGGTTGGGAGGGCCGCACTTGCTCTCCCTTCCTACCTCTTGTAATAATGAGTTTTGGTTGGGAGGGCTGTGCTCGCTCTTCCTTCCTACCTCTTGTATCAATGAGTCTATTGGAAAGAATGGGCCTCGTTCCATCCTACTTCCAACCTCTCTCTTGTCTTTCCATCCTATATTAAGGGCCTTGCCCTATGGGCAGAGACGGTGGCATGGCTGGGTGGCTCTGGGGAATGGTACATCATTTGCTTACCCGTGGTGACTCCCCATTCCATTCCAGGGTTTTGCCTTCCTCAGTCCAAGTGATGCCGGATAGCCCACCCCTCACCCGGTTCCACTTGCCCTCCATGACGTCAGCAGGGCCCCCGTAGTGCTGGAACGCGGTCATAGGAAGTGACATTTCTTCCTGTAGAGTGCTGTGTCTCCATACAACCGTGCCTGATGGGACCACATCCATACATGTGATCAACCTCAATCTGGGCGGGAGCTAAAATGAGCTTAGCTTTCTTCCTTTCAAAATGGGGAAACATATCAGCTTGCGGGATGCTTCAGACGATACCCAGAGGATGCTACAGACAGCAGGCAGCCTGGAGGATGCTGCATGCCAAAATGCGGGATACTGCCCAGGCTGGCCGGCAGGAGGACGCTGCACGCGCTAACATGTTGCAAGCTCTCCAAACTAACCTGCAGGATGCTGCACCAATCAGAACTGCAGAAGGCTGAAAGTGCAGAAATCTGGACTAGGGTGACCAACCGTCCGTAATTTTCACAGACGGTCCGTAAATTAGCCCTAAAGTCCGTTGCCCGTGACAGAAGTCTTAACGGACGGCCTTTGTCCATAATTTTAGCCTCTCCCTAAAAGACCAAAGTTCATTACCACAATTGTGATTCCCCAGCTGGCGGGTTGGAGTCTCCTGTGCTGCATTTTGGAGGGAGGGGCAGATGGCTGAAACGAAGGAAGCCTTCTTGCTAGAGTGTCTGCTTCCCCAAAGAAATGCAAAATTGTGTGATCAGCAAATGTAAAGGCTGCTTTGGAGCTTGTATTGTTTTAGCCCCTTCGCTGTGGCGCGAATTTCACCGCGGTGCGGGGGGTAGGGGGGTGGACGCGGCACCGCGGTGCTGATGACGGCTCCAGGCCCACCATGAGTCATGGTAGGCGTGAGCTCATGGCGGCCTGGACTCGTCAGAACTCCGCCCACTGATTCATTCGACCGCACAGGCGGGGAATTATTTGCGCGTGGGCGGAGCTGCAACGCCCTGACGGCTCCAGGCCGTCATGAGCGCACGACTACCGTGACTCATGACGGCCTGGAGCAGTCATGAGCACCAAAGCTGTTAAATTGATAAAGTCACTTCACACTTCCTGATAACAGGCATCATCTGCTATGCGGGAGCCAATAACTTTAAGATGGCTTTGAAATGCAGTGGTCCCTGTCTTCACAAGGGTCTCACATTGGTGTAATAGTCACAGTGAAAACGGATTTTCCCCAAGACTGCGCTGCGTGTCTTCTGCCGGTCCTTAGAAGTTCCAGCCCGTTCACTCTCTGACAGACAATAAGAGAGGGTGTTTTGAAAAGTTATGAGTTATGACTGCAAGGCTCAGTACATTTTGTGTGAAAACTCAGACACACTGGCCCATTGACACATAAAAACGAAAACCCATTTTTTAAAAATCATTCTCACGTTCCAGCAGTTTTTTGTGTTGGGTGTAATTATTTTTCACTCTGAAGTAAAAATGTGGCGTAAGGGCATGATACCGAAACATTAATCGTCACCTTTGCTTAACCCCCTCACACGCTGAGCTTTTTTTTTATTAGCTATTACTGAGGTATATAGGGTGGCAACACCTGAGAGGAATGCCTGCAAGACAGCTCTTCTAATTATTCACTAATCTGGTTCGAATGTCTATTTGAGTGCACCGGGAAACAAATGGAGTCTATTACAGGTGCTGGTGAAGTAAAGTGCAGCTGCATTGTTCTTCAAATGGAGGAATGTCTGTTTTCGCCTCATTGATTTCTGATGCAGGCCTCTCTCACTATGTACTCATCACCTCAGGACTCCACCATCCTCTTCTCTCAAAGGAACCATGTAGTGTAGAGAACAAACTGTTCTCTTCGCCCAGTCCTGCATCTCTAACAACGGCCAGCAACATGGGCTTTCGAGAATATTTGATGACGTCGGCTGGGGTTTTGAGACCTATTATGGCAGCCTTCACGGATGGCCCGTTCAAGACTTACAAAGTGTTCTGCATCAAGGGATCACTGTATCAGTTCAGATGGCGCAGTATCCTGCATACATAGCCTTTCCTCTCTGTGTGTAAAGATATTTGCACATGTTCATTGTGTATGACTATAGCCCCTCTTACATATGTCTGAATCTGTGGTGAATCTGGGTTAGTGACATAACGATATAAGAAAAATCATTATAATTGACAATATTTGTAAATGGCACTGTATGAGCCTACATTAACAGCCTGCAGATCGTTGGTGCAAAGTTGCTAGCTTGTACCCACCAAATACCTTCCCTAAAGGAAAACAGAGAGTAAGAGGGAGATATGATGGGAAATATGCGAACTATAGTAATGGAAGAGACATGGGATGATATGATAAATGTATAAATAAATAAATGTAAATGTCGGAATTTGTAAAGCGCAGCTACCTCCACCGGAGGTGTCCCGGCGCTGTCCTTATACCGCATAGGAACCCTTCCTGGCTTCCCTGGGAAATGTCCACTCCTGGGCACCCCCAGGTGCAGCCAGGCATCCCAGCGCTTTTGGGGCCGTTGTGGAGATTAAGCAAGCTATTGCCCAGAGTTGCAGAGTGGGACCCATGATTAGAATAGGCACTGAGGTGAGAAATCAGGTCCGAGGAAATTGAGCCCAAGACCTGCCGAGACAGGAATTGAACCCTGGTCCCGGACCAAACCTCTGCATCAGGGTCTGCCGCTCTAACCATTGAGCCACACTTCTCCACAATGTATGAATTGTATATGTATTTTATTAATGTTGCACTAATTATAGAATGTATACCTCCAGTGATGTACTTCCTGTGACATCACCAGGATCAAAAGTCATACAGCATCACTGCCGGGAAGACGTTAAAGGCCATATGATGTTATTTCCTGTGATGTCATTGGGGTCAAAGGGCATACTTTCGCTACCCCATGCATTTTGGTGAATCAACATCCATGGCATTAGGTAAAATCTGTATATTACAGAAATCTATAATTTAGAAGCACTTTTTATCTCTAACCTAATGTTATATGTGCATTTAGTGTCAGCCTATATTATACGGTGTGCAATACTCTTTAAAATAATGACTTCAACCTGACAGTGAGAGTTTAACAAAATAGTCAGCGGCGGCCGGCACAGGTAAACTCGGTGAGGCGCGTACGGGATCAGGGGGAACATAATGTGCCACCTGAATGTATGTAGCATACCTAGAGGCAATCACATAAGGACCATAGCGAATATATAGTACAATGTAGAAAATAGTAAATAAATGCATTGATAAAATTGTGGGGTAGGGGCTCTCCTTCAATGTGTCTGTAAAACTGACCTTTTGTCCTGAGTTTTCACCCTTTGTCCTGAATTTTTTACAGTCCTGTCCAGAATTTACCTCCATGTCAGTTGGTCACCCTAATCTGGACAGGGAAATGCAGGGATGTTAAGTGGAACATTGAGGTGGGGTCTTGAAGAATCTCTAAAATTATAAAGTACCGCCAACTCCGAAGTTATCGGACTTGTTAATGCCACCTGTTCCAGGAATGGTGTTCTGGAGGAGGATGAGGAGGAGGGCAGGGTAGAGTTGAATTCCCCCGCAGGAGAAGCCCACCCAGCTGTGATAAAATTCCAGCCCCTGACAAACCGCAGCTCCACCGGAGGAAAGCCAAGGTGAGGACAGCAAATTACCCCCACGCCCCGCCCTTTCTGACCCCCGCCACCTCTAAGCTATCTGCGCAATGTTTCCAGGGATGCGGCGCTGCACGGAGCAGAGGAATGTACAGTACTTAATGACCTTTCACCCCCTCACAATCCCAGGCCCTGCGCGGCCTACAAATACCAGGCTTATCTGAGGCCGCGGGGTGGACATGGGAAAGGGGCGGAGGGCTGAGAGACAGTGACAGGGACCGGCTGTCCCCACCCCTGGGACCGGCGCGGTCCCTCCGTTCACGCCGCACTGATCTGCTTTCTTAGCGCGTGTTCCTGTCAGGTTTGTTTTCGGCGCCGTCAGTCGCCATGTTCTGTCATGTTCATTGACATGTGTACATGGGGCAGGCTTCACTGCGTCTTCATTAATGCTCCCCCGGGGACGGTGGGTGGGGTGGGGGGTTAGGGGGTGGTAGTGGTGGGGGGTGGGCGAGAGCGGCAGTGACATGACTGGAGAACCTCACACTTCACCCCTCGACCTAAAACATCACGGGCAGAGGAGCATCCTCAGAAGGTGTGCCCGTGAGTGCAGGACCATTTTTAGGTCTGGCTTAGAGGTATTTTCATATTAACAAACAACATAAAATAAACACATGGAACATTGATAAGGGCTGCATATATGTGTGTATATATTATATTATATATATATATATATATATATATATATATATATATATATATATATATATATATATATATATATATAAATATATAAATATGATCGAGGCTACTGTGACGTTGCCGAAACGGGTCATGCTGGCGACAAGGGGTCAATAAACCACCTCTGAATTCAATCTTTGCGCTGTGGAGTGGTCTGTACCTGTCTTTCTTTGTCGGAATCCATATCCGAAAGGGAGGTGAAGCAGGAGTTTTGATCGTATATAAATATATATATATATAGTAAAATAATAAGCAATTTTAACATTGGGTACCAAAGTGTACAAAGCCTCCCCAACAATTGGCAGAGTAAGAAAATAAAGCCATCCCAGCGATTAAGTGGGATACTTTTTAGGCAGAGGTATACATGTGTAGATGCAAACAGCTGAAAGGTGGTTTACGCCTTCCCAATTAAGAATACTGCTGGATAGCACAGCAATTGGCTCATTCTATTTATAGGCTCTCTACCTATAGGAACATTCCACTTTGGATTACAATTGAACAGTTTCGATTTAAAACCCCTATGGACATTTATTAGCCCAAACGTCCGCTCTTTACAAACTCTTCCAATCCTATTTACTCCGCTCAGTTAGGCAGGCGGAAAGCACACAAGATCACAAAAGCTCATAGTCGATTACATTTTCAAGCCCCATTATGGAAAAATGCAGATATTTAGTTCATGGGGAATGAACTTCATTGGCTTCTTTGGACCAAACATAAAAGAAATACAGTCTCTGATATGTTTACACTACAAAAATCTTCAAAACCGTTTGCAAGTCTACAAGAGGAGTTTAATCTTCCATCATTACAGTCCAATAATTATGAACTAATTTATGCCCTTAATTCCAATTTGTCCGACTCTCAAGAAATGATCTCTCATTCAACAACTGCACAATATATTCATACTTGGAAGACTTTTAAAGGAATGGTTTTGGGTATTTATGCCATCTTAATTGAACACTCTTTTTCTATTGAAACATCTAATAATTTGAAATACTGGTGGTCATCCCGTTTGAATATGACTTTTCCAGACAAAGAATGGGTCGCACAACTGGAAAATTACAATAAAGAACTTAGAGCCTCACGTCTCAGATTAGATCACTTAAAAATACTACACCACCAGCACTGGTCTCCTGCTAAGCTTTACACAGCTAAACTCAGCCCGACTCTCAGTGTTGGATAAGCCAAGAACTGTACTGTGATATAGAACATTTATTATGGGATTGTTTGAAAATGTGCCCTTTGTGGTCACAAGTTGAAAGCTATCTGGGGAAATACTCACCTATTCAACGCTCTTTCACGTGTCAGCTATCAATATTACATTATCTGTCAGGTTTGACATCCATTTCCACTCATTTTTAAATGGCTCTCTACAGCTCTAAGTTTAGCCACAATCAATATTGTCTACATTTCTGTAAGACAGATTCAGTCCTGACCATTTATTCTTGGTTGAAAGATATGTTTGATGTGGCCCAGTTTGAAAAAATGATTTATAATCTGAAAAATTTACAACATTTCGATTATATATGGGGCCCATTTCTCGATACATAATGTTTACATGCGTTTACATGTTACAATGTCAGATTCTCATTTCTTGAAGGTATTTATATGACCCAATATTAACATCGACTGCAATATCTAGTTACATTGACAACATCTTTTTTGTTTATATTATGTATGTAGAAGCAACATCTCATTCAAATTGTATGTTTTCTTCTTTTCTTGTTTGATATCCATTGTTGATTATTGCTTCTTTTTTGACCCTTCTTTATTATCTCTTACTAATAAGTACACTTTAAGTATCTGCAAAATATATATGTATGATTCTTGTTTGTTATTGTGTTTCCCTTTAAAAATGTAATGAAGAATTGATATAAAAATAAATAAATTAGGAGAGCCAATGACTGGAGTGCAAAAACAACAATTGATGGATGTAATGTTGCACAATGGCAAAACATTCACCCCCAGTCACAGATCTGGGTTTAATCCATCGTTATTTTGCTCACCACACCACCCCAGTTCAGACATGGCCATATGCAAATCAGTCTTGACCCTGTGCCTCATGGGAACAGTCCAGCCCGAACTGCCAAGCCATGTCTTCCCTGGACCGGAAACAAGCATCAAATGTACATGAGAATAAGTACTGCAAATATGATGTACATTGATGCTGCTTGGTGGAAAAAAAGGTTAGAGGCTGCAGAGTTAATCAAGGTATGGAAGAGTAGACTAGAATTACAATGTACTGTCCCACCTGACCTGTAACGCTTCTATGGGAGCTCATTAGCGTCCCATAGGAAGCAATACAGGTGGGGTGGGGCAGTATATTGTAATTCTTGTTGTTTTTCCCCCTTGTCCCAGACCTTACAAACTGCTGTTTTAGGGGGGACCTTGTTTGAACATGCAAAGATGGAAAGAGTAGACAAAATGAAACTAGTAATTATGTAGCAATAACTATTTTTGTTTTACACAGACCCTATAAAAACAGAATCAAGTATAATCAGGCCAACAAACCCACTGACTTGGGGCACGTGTGCAAACCATATGAGCTCCTAAAAATGCAAACGAAACGAACCCTTACACACTGTGTAAACCCCACTAACTACAAATACATTGCAAACCTGCAGATACATAATGCAAAGCCCAGGGGCATCTGACACACTCTACACCATACTAGCCCCTGATCTCGCATGACTACTGACCTCAGTCACTCCAACAACTCTGCTGACTCCCAACATACCCCAGAAACCCTGCTGAACTGACACTGTGCTGACCCATGGCACTGCTGGCCAAACCTAATGACCACGAGGCAATATCCAAACCCCTCTTGGTCCTGACCTACACTGTCAGGGGTCAAGGAAATGACATACACAGTCAGTGATCAGAGGAATGACACACACAGTCAGTGATCAGAGGAATTACACACAATCAGTGATCAGAGGAATGACATTCACAGTCTGGGATCAGAGGAATGACATACACAGTCAGTGATCAGAGGAATGACATTCACAGTCTGGGATCAGAGGAATGACATACACAGTCAGGGATCAGAGGAATGACGCACACAGTCTGGGATCAGAGGAATGACGCACACAGTCAGTGATCAGAGGAATGACGCACACAGTCAGTGATCAGAGGAATGACGCACACAGTCAGGGGTCAGAGGAATGACGCACACAGTCTGGGATGTGAGGAATGACGCACACAGTCTGGGATCAGAGGAATGACGCACACAGTCTGGGATCAGAGGAATGACATACACAGTCAGTGATCAGAGGAATGACATACACAGTCAGTGATCAGAGGAATGACATACACAGTCTGGGATCAGAGGAATGACATACACAGTCTGGGATCAGAGGAATGACATACACAGTCTGGGATCAGAGGAATGACATACACAGTCTGGGATCAGAGGAATGACATACACAGTATGGGATCAGAGGAATGACATACACAGTATGGGATCAGAGGAATGACATACACAGTATGGGATCAGAGGAATGACGCACACAGTCAGTGATCAGAGGAATGACGCACACAGTCAGTGATCAGAGGAATGACGCACACAGTCAGTGATCAGAGGAATGACGCACACAGTCAGTGATCAGAGGAATGACGCACACAGTCAGGGGTCAGAGGAATGACGCACACAGTCTGGGATGTGAGGAATGACGCACACAGTCTGGGATCAGAGGAATGACGCACACAGTCTGGGATCAGAGGAATGACATACACAGTCAGTGATCAGAGGAATGACATACACAGTCAGTGATCAGAGGAATGACATACACAGTCTGGGATCAGAGGAATGACATACACAGTCTGGGATCAGAGGAATGACATACACAGTCTGGGATCAGAGGAATGACATACACAGTCTGGGATCAGAGGAATGACATACACAGTATGGGATCAGAGGAATGACATACACAGTATGGGATCAGAGGAATGACATACACAGTATGGGATCAGAGGAATGACGCACACAGTCAGTGATCAGAGGAATGACGCACACAGTCAGTGATCAGAGGAATGACGCACACAGTCTGGGATCAGAGGAATGACATACACAGTCTGGGATCAGAGGAATGACGCACACAGTCTGGGATCAGAGGAATGACATTCACAGTCTGGGATCAGAGGAATGACATTCACAGTCTGGGATCAGAGGAATGACATTCACAGTCTGGGATCAGAGGAATGACAATCACTGTCTGGGATCAGAGGAATGACATTCACAGTCTGGGATCAGAGGAATGACATACACAGTCAGGGATCAGAGGAATGACATACACAGTCAGGGATCAGAGGAATGACATACACAGTCAGGGATCAGAGGAATGACATACACAGTCAGGGATCAGAGGAATGACATACAAAGTCAGGGATAAGAGGAATGACATACACAGTCAGGGATCAGAGGTATGACATTCATAGTCTGGGATCAGAGGAATGATATACACAGTCGGGGATCAGAGGAATGACATACACAGCCTGGGATCAGAGGAATGACATACACAGGCAGGGATCAGAGGAATGACATACACAGGCAGGGATCAGAGGAATGACATACACCGTCTGGGATCAGAGGAATGACATACACAGTCTGGGATCAGAGGAATGACATACACAGCCTGGGATCAGAGGAATGACGTACACAGTCAGGGATCAGAGGAATGACATACACAGGCAGGGATCAGAGGAATGACATACACAGGCAGGGATCAGAGGAATGACATACACCGTCTGGGGTCAGAGGAATGACATACACAGTCTGGGATCAGAGGAATGACATACACAGCCTGGGATCAGAGGAATGACGTACACAGTCAGGGAACAGAGGAATGACATACACAGTCAGTGATCAGAGGAATGACACAGTCAGTGATCAGAGGAATGACATACACAGTATGAGATCAGAGGAATGACATACACAGTCAGTGATCAGAGGAATGAGATACACAGTCTGGGATCAGAGGAATGACATTCACAGTCTGGGATCAGAGGAATGACATTCACAGTCTGGGATCAGAGGAATGACATTCACAGTCTGGGATCAGAGGAATGACATACACAGTCAGGGATCAGAGGAATGACATACACAGTCAGGGATCAGAGGAATGACATACACAGTCAGGGATCAGAGGAATGACATACACAGTCAGGGATCAGAGGAATGACATACAAAGTCAGGGATAAGAGGAATGACATACACAGTCAGGGATCAGAGGTATGACATTCATAGTCTGGGATCAGAGGAATGATATACACAGTCGGGGATCAGAGGAATGACATACACAGCCTGGGATCAGAGGAATGACATACACAGGCAGGGATCAGAGGAATGACATACACAGGCAGGGATCAGAGGAATGACATACACCGTCTGGGATCAGAGGAATGACATACACAGTCTGGGATCAGAGGAATGACATACACAGCCTGGGATCAGAGGAATGACGTACACAGTCAGGGATCAGAGGAATGACATACACAGGCAGGGATCAGAGGAATGACATACACAGGCAGGGATCAGAGGAATGACATACACCGTCTGGGGTCAGAGGAATGACATACACAGTCTGGGATCAGAGGAATGACATACACAGCCTGGGATCAGAGGAATGACGTACACAGTCAGTGATCAGAGGAATGACACAGTCAGTGATCAGAGGAATGACATACACAGTCAGTGATCAGAGGAATGACACAGTCAGTGATCAGAGGAATGACATACACAGTATGAGATCAGAGGAATGACATACACAGTCAGTGATCAGAGGAATGAGATACACAGTCTGGGATCAGAGGAATGACATTCACAGTCTGGGATCAGAGGAATGACATTCACAGTCTGGGATCAGAGGAATGACATACACAGTCTGGGATCAGAGGAATGACATACACAGTCTGGGATCAGAGGAATGACATACACAGTCTGGGATCAGAGGAATGACATACACAGTCTGGGATCAGAGGAATGACATACACAGTCTGGGATCAGAGGAATGACGCACAGTCAGTGATCAGAGGAATGACACACAGTCAGTGATCAGAGGAATGACACACAGTCAGTGATCAGAGGAATGACACACAGTCAGTGATCAGAGGAATGACACACAGTCAGTGATCAGAGGAATGACATACACAGTATGGGATCAGAGGAATGACATACACAGTATGGGATCAGAGGAATGACATACACAGTCAGTGATCAGAGGAATGACATACACCGTCTGGGGTCAGAGGAATGACATACACAGTCTGGGATCAGAGGAATGACATACACAGCCTGGGATCAGAGGAATGACATACACAGTCTGGGATCAGAGGAATGACACACACAGTCTGGGATCAGAGGAATGACAAACACAGTCGGAGATCAGAGGAATGACACACACAGTCGGAGATCAGAGGAATGACACTCACAGTCTGGGATCAGAGGAATGACATTCACAGTCAGGGATCAGAGGAATGACATACACAGTCGGAGATCAGAGGAATGACATACACAGTCTGGGATCAGAGGAATGACATACACAGTCGGAGATCAGAGGAATGACGCACACAGTCGGAGATCAGAGGAATGACATACACAGTCCGGGATCAGAGGAATGACATACACAGTCTCGGATCAGAGGAATGACACACACAGTCGGAGATCAGAGGAATGACACTGTAAAACCATCGTACCTCTGACAACTCTGTAAACCATCTCTCTAACCCCTGGCACAGTCTGCAAACCCCTCTAACCCACCACCCAGCCTGCAGAACACATTGACTCAAAACACACTAACTCCCAGTGCCTGCAACTCACTCTGCAAACTCCACTGATCTCCAGGCACGCCAACCCCAAAGCTCCCACGCATTCCGCAGATTTGGGCCAGATTCAAAAATGTAAATCACTCTTCCATTCCAATCCGGAAAACTAAAGAGAAAACTCAAATTGCTGAAACGCCATTTCTAGAGGAATTCAGGTGCTCATAAGAGCTTTGCACTTTATTATAAGCACAGAGCTTTAAAATGGTGTCATGGCGACCGGCTCTTTATCCACAAAACAGTATACTCAGAGAGGGCTCTATTGGACAGGCAAAAGCAGCTACAATGGGAGCCCAGAAGGGTCATGCGAAGGCAGTGTCTATCAGCTTTCAAGTCATGAGGGGCGACTGCCAATCAGGACTGAGCAACATAACAAAAACGAACAGAAGCAAAGGATACCCATGACATTATCGATAAGGACATAAATTGAGTCTTTTGGTCGAAAATAACCAGGATATGAAACGTCTACAAACCTCTTTTACTGTCATAGACGTAAATCTGACACTGCGAACTCGATGCAAACAGGGGGCGGAGCAATACATCAAAGGACCACGTTTATTAATGATACAGAGCGCGCACTTTTAAGCAAGTACACTTTTGATTTGTAAAAAAAAAAAAAAGTCAAAATACACTGGCTATTAGTCCAAAAAGCAGGAGTTAAGGAAAAAAAAAGCTTCCAAGACAAACATCTGTCCAATTGTCTGGCCTCACCCAAAGCCTGGGCACTAATAGAATGGATTTGTTTTATTTGGCGAGCAACATAACCAATAAACAAAAGTCGTAAAATTCACTTGTAGAAAAATAAATACCCACACGAAGTACCCCCTGTGCAAAAGAGAAGACGAAAGAAAACACTACAATCTTTGGCAAAGCCATGAGGTCTGACTTGCAATTTGAACCCCGACTAAAATAGAACAAGCACTGACAAAGCCAAAAGTCTGATCATGTCTAGTTGTGCAATCTTATTTTTTTTTATTGTAAGCATATGCAGGAAAAAAGAAAAAAATGCATAAACATGGGTCCCATGTGATTGCATTAAAAGTGTTGCATTTAATAATCATTCCCTGAAACAGCCGTTTCACAGCTGAAGTTTTTTTAAATAACAAACCATTTAGTTATTCCATACATTGTATTATGATTATTATTATAATTGTTGATGTTGTTACTAACACTAACAACTGAGAATATATTGCTACGTAACCAGCACTCAAATCACAGGCAGATACAAAGTTATTTAAACATTTTGTAGCTTTTAAAAGGAGATGGTAAAAAAAAAATCATAATTTAATCAGGAACCTAAAATGTAACCAACATAAATAGGCTGCATTAAAAGTGAATAAACAAAACAAATAAAAATTAAAAGCACATTTAAAAACAGAATTATCACCGATTATTTTTAGACCGATGTAAGCAATTTTCACATAGTTTTTGCAGTCACTCAAAATGAAGGGATCAACTGGGTGAAAGTGGGCTGATCAATTGGCCATATGGTTTGTGGTAGCAAAACTCTACTCCAAAATGTAAACACCCCAAAATGTTACCTCATCCGGTTCTACCACAGATTAAATTGTGTATTCATCAACTTCCAGAGAAACATAATGACTAATGGGGACGACTCAATAATTGAGTTCTAGATCAATAAAGATTTTTATTGCAAAATGTTATTGCAAAATTCAAAAAGAAGCGGTACAGAGGCTCTCGGGTGCAAAGTAATACAGAGTATGAAAAATCCGAAAATATTCTAAGTCCCAAATGCTCAGCAAAATCAAAAGGCAGTTAGACAACATCCATTGTAGAACTGGAGAGTCTCTGGTTCACTCCTAGAATCAATGAGTTCTTATAAATAATTCTTGTCTAATGAAATAGAAAAAGTGTGAAATCACGGTTTGTACAAAAGTAGAATGTATCTAGCAAAAGAGTACACAAGAAAAATACACCTCATAACACATAAGCACTATCCCATTTCTAAAAAATGTATTCAGCATGCTCTATGCGAATACCACCCGGAGATGTTCTTAACTAATATGAAACATTTAAACAATGAAAGGGTCAGCGAATAAATGGAGTAGAATTCACAACAGAAGGAAGTGGACAGGACCTTGGTAATGTTTCGAGTCATAGAGATCAGGGAAAAGTGCATAAAAATCATTGTAACCCTAACAGTGGAAATAAACCACTACAAGTCAGCTTGACCGTGCCCTGCGGAGCCTATGGGGAGATGATGTATGCAGAGGCGGGAGCAGGCGTGAGTGACAGAGATTGCATCTATCTTAGCTAAGATGGTGTCTAACAGAAAAATGTGACATAAGGTACTTCAGCAGATACATGCAGAGACAACTGTGAAAAGTCATATTAACCGTCATCATTAATGCACAAAATATAAACCCTGAAAAACAATCTAACGCTGTATGCTGTGGTGGGTGGCAGCAAAATGTGAGTGACAATTGTGATTCTCCTATTAACATGTCTAGAGAATCTGGACACGGAGGCTCACATTATGCAATGACTTTTAATTGCAGTTCCAAGCAGCCGCATGAGTAACAATACAAAGTTTCCAAAAGAACACTGAGATAAACTAAGAGATATAACATAGCAACCATCTGCCTCTTTTAAATTAGGCGAAAAGAAGATCCAGTAGAAAGGAGAGAACTCGAAACAAAATCCAAAGGAGAGCTGAAGAAGGCAACCAGCCAATGAGCAATTCACCAACGTAACTCAGATAGAAGGATTATCTGAAAAGAAAGAAGGCAATGAAAAATTGTGTCCGAAGGGACACAATTGGGAAATAATTTAATGGGTGATAATTAAAAAAATGTTAAGTTTTATAACTCTAACAAAGCTAGTAGGTTGCATAGGTGAGACCGATTTGCTTTGCCAATGCTTGTTCTATACTTGTCTTAAAGGGAAGGACCCGCGCTTTGGGGACTACCTGGTACTTCTCAGAGCACAAGTTCTGACGTTCTGGCATCAGCTGGCTTTTCCTCTCAGCAGGGAGCGGTACCACAAGGGGGCAACTCCAGCTGCCCCCATTCGGCAAATAATCAGGGCTTGGTCTGTCTACAGGTGGGGGTGTCGGACCAGCTGCTACAGGTCTTGGATGCTGGGAACGTATAGAAGGTAACAGGGCAAGTACTCTCCTCACCACCCCACGAACTTGCACTCATTCCGCCAGGTCTTTCAAAAATGTGGGCTTTTTCCCCATGAGCAGTGGTTTTCCAGTACACATTGGGTAGGGAGGAGATTGAAAACATTCGCAAATTTCAACCACTGGAAAAATGGCAAAAAGTAGCAAATGCACTCCTTGAGTGAAATTTCTCAAAAGACCTTGTGTTTCTACAAAAAGACTCTCCCACTTTTAATCAGGATTTCCATTCTGCCAATGTAGGATGGACATCACACTGCCCTCTTCCAATATTCTATGTTCTCAGACACATACCTCTGCATGTGTAACATGTAGATTTAGAGGGCCTATCCACTAAAGTAAAGAAAATACCATAACATTCATAGTCCAAATATGCCTCAAAGTGCTTGCACGAAGGTCCAAAGCCAGAACTTATTTGCACCTACCTAACAAACGTCACAATAAGTAAATCCTATGAAGCAATAAGGGCATGTCCAACATGACAGACAGGACATCTGACCAATTATGCAGGGTTCAGCACAGTCTATGATACATTAAAAAGTTATGTTTTCACAGAGCCTTATTTTATTGTACAGTTTCCTAATAATACCTTTAGCGTTAGTTAAGGTGTGCGTTATAACAACTATAAATAAATATGTAAATCAAAAATAAAATACTGGAATCTTCAGACAAAAAACATTTTCACTGAAATGCATGAAAACAGTTCTAAACTTGCTGGTTAGTTCTCATTTTGACCCTTCTATAAGAACACCAGACTTACTTAAAAAATTTCCAGATATCCATAGCCCTAAATCCAAATTTGAGAACACCTGTGGTCACCGACGTAACACCAGAACGTTGTGAAC
This sequence comes from Lissotriton helveticus, assembly GCF_964261635.1. Taxonomy (NCBI): domain Eukaryota; kingdom Metazoa; phylum Chordata; class Amphibia; order Caudata; family Salamandridae; genus Lissotriton; species Lissotriton helveticus. The sequence continues at coordinate 316,440,073 of NC_136065.1, read as the reverse complement.
AGGTCCTTTTCCAGAAAGAAGAGCATTAGGTTGCAGCCCCTCATTGCAAAAAAATCTGCATACATGTGCCTACACTCACAAACAAACAGAGGTGGGTGAGTTACTCAAAGTTCAACCCTGGCTGAGCCTGAAGCCTGGCTCGGGCTCAGCCAAGCCAGGCTTTCATGTGGCTTCTGCTCACTCTACTCAGGATGTGGCCTTATGGCTACAGTTGCTGACTTTGGAATTGGGGAAACTGGTTTTAGCCCCATCCTGTGATTCTGGCAAATCACTTAATCGCCCTGTGCCCTACAAAATGAATGTGACTTTAAAGCAATATAACTGTTGCTCATGTAAAGTGCTTCTATACCTTTGGATCAAGATCACATCATATAAAACCCGCGGAAAAATGCACAAAGAGGTCAAAACAAAGCATCCATGTAAAGAGGAGAGAAACAGATATTCATTTAGGGGCTGATTTGTACAAAGTGAACCAGAGAACCTGGATAAATTGTGGCTTCCCCGCTACATGGTGTGATCTTAGGCAAATATTTTCTTTCACCCAAACTCCTTTATTTCATACTTGCGTATGAAAGCAGTTTCAAACATGAGTGTTGAAAATATCAGTTGGACAACAAAAACCTACTGTGCTTGATTTAACAGACTATAATGGTACTCGTATTAATCTGGGCACATACAGGGTTCACATAAAAACTGTCTTGCCTCTTGGTTCACTACTGGTACTACTGTGGAGACGGGTTAGGAATGGTTCTAGGTTCATGTTTAAAAGTTTGAAAACCATCAGCTGTATTTAAGTACAATAATGTGAAATACTAATGTCAAAGCTTCAACATGTTAAAGAAATACACTTTTTTGATTTTTGAAGGCACTATGATATTTTATGTGACGTTTTGTATGATTTACATAGTAAACATTTTCAGGACTCGGCTCGTCCACCTGGTTCTAAGAGCCGAGCCAGCTCGACTCTCCCTGTTCATTTCCGGGCTCGCCCACATCGAATAAGGAAGAGTGGCTCGACGTACGCGAAGATACAATAGTCATGGGTAGGGAGAGGAGTCCCACTGCGCTTGACATTTCTCATTAGGCCCGGCATCCCGTTCGGCAGATGGGACGGGTTAATTAGCGGCTCAGCCTAATTGGAAGAGGCATGGGCCCGAGCAGCGGCGTCTACCGCACTCCATCAACCCCAGAGCCGGCCGCGGCGGGGCATCAGGAGCCCGCGCGCGGAATCTGAAATAACTTCCACGGAAGAGAAAAAACACACAAATCGTAAAATGTCAGACATTAAAGTCTGACAGTTATTAACGAAAAGAAATCCGGGCGGGCTTCTCCTCGCAGCTAATTCGACTGAGGCGGGGTGGACGCGGCCCTCGAACAGGGCGACGGGGTCTCACCGCAGCGCAGGGCGGCCGGCGCATTAGCATTGGAGGACGGTCGTGGCGACTGGCGACCCCCCCATGCCGCATCTTTCCTTACTGTACGCAGTCTCAGCCCCGCTCACACCCGCCCAATCGCAGGCAATTTTCTGAAGTGCTCGGGTCAATACGAAGCGGGGAAAGGAATTTAATTATGCGGCCGACCTTCCATTACTGAGGAGAACACGAGGGCACTGCGGCCGCCCCTCACTGCCAGCCCGCTGCTGCCCCCTGTACAGAGGAGGCAGCCTTTAAAACATGGGTGTGCTTCTAGACATACCAACCTGTACACGGGTAGAAGTATTTTAAAGCATGTATGTGCTTATAGACATACCAACTTGTACACAGATAGGAGTATTTAAAGCATGTATGTGCTTGTAGACATACCAACTTGTACACAGTATTTAATAACATTGATGTGCTTGTGAACATACCAGCTTGTACACAGGGGGGTATTTAATAACAAGGATGTGCTTGTAGACATACCAACTTGTACACAGGTAGGAGTATTTAATAACATGGATGTGCTTGTGGACTTGCCAACAAGTGCCCCTTGGTCCAAATCTGGCAATGTGGTTTAGTTTTTAGTTTTGACACAAAGTACTTGTGTCATTCATGGTGAATGTATCCTATCTAGCACTAATTTGATTGGCTTTGGTTTTCAGCCTCCTTCAGCCATTGGCCAATTTGGCTCAGGAATTTTCAGCCACTGGCTTGAGATATTGTCCATCTCATCTTGGATTAGTTCAGAGAACTATTTTATTCTCTTTGCGCCTCACTTCGGTCAGTGAATCCAAGCACTCGTGGTCGTGGTGCATGAGCCGTGCCACCTGGGAAATGATCTCTCTGCTATACATTGCTCTTATTTTGATAAGACCCTTCCTCCAATTTGTGGCCTGTTTTATCACTGGGCCCTATATCATAGATGACGTATTACTAGAGTCAGGGTGGGCTCAACCAAGCCTGGGAGCTCTTGATCAAGTGCACGAGGAGCCACAATTCCAATGGAAATGGGGGACTAAAGATCTAGAATAGGTCCACCAGCCTTCCATTAGTCAGGATGCCCAAGATAGGATTACAAAATAAACAAAAGTTAAAGGATCTTAATTATCCTTTTGTCAACATGTTTTGTCCAGTCAATTGAGCCACTCTGGGTCAGTGGCCTTCAGCAGGACTACCAGATCTTTCACTATGCTCGCTCTACCTGTTCCAAAAACATAGTGAACGCGTAAAGGGTTCTGTGATAACCAACAATGTTCCTGCACACAAATACTTCATTATTTAGGTAATCAATCCTATATTTTTCTGTTCAAGATATCATATAAAACAATAATAAAGACAGAATTAATGATATCCTTGGTGTGTTCACAGTCCCCTGTCAAGATAACAAACAAAACGTTCTGGCTTTTCACATAGAAACAACCCGGACGTATATTCAGAGAAGAACAACCTTCTGAGAATAAGGAAAGATATATTTCTTTAGTCACACACTGGATGAAATAAAATACAGAGTTAAGAAACAGGGCAATAGTTGATAATGACCCAGCAGTTATTTGTTAACACTAATAAAGTTCAGTGTTAAGTATGGCTCCACCTGAGGGATTACTTCATTTTGGGAGCATTTTTTCTCAAAAACCTACTGGCCACCAATTTTCATGCAGCAATCCTTTTTAGGTTGAGCCTACCAGACAACAAAGCTCTCTGGCTGCAAAAGAACTACTGTCAGCTGACCAAGAACTCACACTGAGCTTAAAGCATGCTCACTGCTTACCATTGGTTGGTTATAGTGACACGGTTTTTTGCATATTTCTTATTCAATGACTGCCTTGTCCATCTTGTGTTTGTCTCTCCCTGGGGCCATAGCCCCTATATTTGTGTAATTCCACGGCTCACTTTTAGGGAACTACTTTTTTCTCTTTAAGCACTCCGTGAGAGTGTGTCTCATGTGTTTCTCTCCCACACTGTTCTCCTTGTTAATCACTCTTGTCCATGTTGCTCACACTGATGGGCTTCTCCCTTTGCCCCATGTAATTCTGCCCCTCTTGCATCTCCCTGCTGCCCTCCTTGTTGCTCTACATTGCATGCTTCTTTTCATTCACTCCTACCCACCTGCTACCCCACCCACCTCTTCAGTTGCCTCCTCTTCCCGTCAGCACTATTTTTTCAATTTCATTTTCTACCGGACAGTGGGCTATATATTCGAACGCATTTTTCCATAGACACAGAATGGGTAAAACACGTTTATACATCTGGCCCATACTTCTTTAAAAATAAGTGTTTTTTCACTTTTTCATTTCCATATTTTATTCACCAATCCATCTCGAGTCAGTATATAAAATATTAAATGGCACATGCATCTTGAGGCTTGCATGTATATTCAAAATGGCGTGGACACCACATCACACCTGTTTTTATTTTGTTCATGTTGCTAGTGCTGTACAGCATGAACAAACTGCACTGGTAGATTCAACAGGTCCCAAAGACGATAACTACTGGCTTTGCCAATGTTTAATTGTTTTGAACTGCAGAAGGCATTTTCTTATTGCGTAAAACCTTCTAGATTGCCAATACTTGTTTTGTATGTTTAGCAAGGCCCTGTGCCATGGCTGAACATTTCAGCTGGTACATGGGTATATTCCGAGGAGTCGTCGTGAGCCTGTGTGGGTTTGTCTGCCACCTCTTGTGTGAATACTTATCAGCACACTGGTTGATGTGCCTGTGAAAAGCCTGAACTGTTAGTATGCCTGAAGCCTTGTCTCTCTTAGGGACTTTATACACTGCGTGTGTCTTCTAGCTGTGTGGTCGCTTAATTTAATAACTGTGGCTCGGTATCACGCAAACACTTGATACTATACATGTGTGTTTGTAACCTGTGGTGCCTGGTACTTGTGTGATTTTCCCTTCTAGTCCCTGTGACTAGGTGTCTCGCAGAGTTTTATAGCCGCTGTTTGTGTCTATGAAACTGGGATGGCTAACTTCCTGGTCCATGCTACCTTGTAACTCCGTGCCCTCACACCCTCTGTGTGTGTGCATCTTTATAGTCTGCAAACTTGGCCCATGTGGCCTTGTGTTTCTCAGGGTCTTTGTATCCCTGTACCTGCAAACCTATGTGTGGATACTCTTCCATCTTGGTCCCTGGGACCTTGTGTTATCAGAAGATGAGAAGTTGGGACTCGATCTAGGTTTGTCTTAGAAAATTGCTTTGGAGCAGTTAATTAGGAAGGCGAATTTGGTCTTGGTGTCGTTTAGATTACAGAGTGAACTTGGCAGCCATGCTTCCATGAGGATGAGGTAGTCCTAGTTGGTTCATGTTGTCACTCAGAGAGATTTTCATGTAGGAATAAAGTTCACAAGCAGAGTTGAGTGTCATCTGCATATTGGTGAAGATTGATTCGGATGCTGCGAGTAGCCTCATTTATAGTTGGAGGATTGCAGAATAGAGAATCGTCCCCGGGACGCTAGTGGAAATTCCAGGTACCTGCTGGGCCCTGGAGGTGGTCACCAGTTACCTTTTGGAGAGGAAGGTGGCCGAACAGTGTAGCAGGGCGTCAGCAAGCCCCGTGCAGGATATTTTAGTAGGTGTTGGCCCGCGGTGTCCAAGACTGCGGATAGGCCAAGAAGTACCAGACACAGGGCTTGCTGTAGTCTTCAATGGGGTAATTGCAGTCTCCGTCCTTCAGTAGGCTCTGAAGGACGCGGATTTGTTTTTGGACGTGTAAGCACTTGTGCATGACCCTGTACAGGGTCCGCTCATGCACGTCATTTAGAGGTCGCAGCTGTAACCCGTGGCTTGCACCTTGCGTCCCCTAGCACTGCATTTGCGACTTAAGGCCTCAGAGATAGCACCCTCAGGGCCAGCTCATGCTATGGACATCAGTTGGGGCTTCAAACTCCTTGTTTTGTGTCATTTGTATCATTACACTAATTGTGAATAGCAATATATTTTTCACTATAAGTGTAATAAAAAATGGATTACAATTAGCTGGTATATGGACCTCCCTGGCAGCATAGGCAGATCAAAAATGCTTTAAAATATATGCTGTGTGTGTTTATGTGAGTGTGTGTATGACTGTGTATGTGTAAGCGTGTGTGAGTGAATGCACAGGTCTAACGACTGTGAAGTCACTTCAGCCAACCCTGGCCTTTTGGTGACTTGTCAATCATGGGTGCCCTGCCTTACAGCTCCGTTTGCAAAATACAAATATCACCCACTGACAGTTTCCAAAGCACCGAGAACACGAGTTATTGTCCGAAATACCAAACAGAGTGAAAAATGAGAGCAAATGCATTTCCTTTCAAAAACACATTTGTACAATTCATTTACAGGTCTAAGCAAAAAGCTTTTTTGGGCACAGGCAGCTTGAAATGGGCATATGAGGGGAGTGGAAATCAACTACAGAGAAGGTGGCTGCGTAGAGAATAGTCAAGAGTAGCGGGGGACGAGCAAGTAATCATTTGTGTCCAAAAGCATTTCACGATCCATTTAGCTAAAATCACACAAGGCGCAGGACGGATGGAATAGACTTTTCAAATTATTTTAGGATAATCCAAAACAGCCTTGATGTACTGTTCAATCATAAAGGGAAACACAGAAAGGCGGGAGGGGAGGAGAGAGTCCTGGAGTCCTGCCAACCCTGCTAAATAAACTTTTTCTGCATTCAGTGAAAATATTATTACAGAAATAGTTCCTGTCCCCAGGCTTGTTCACAACTCTCGACAGCCCGGCCTGTGGTTTTAGTGTCAAGGAAGGAGGGGGGGAAACCTCAGTCGTTCTTGGGGCGAGTTGTGTCTGATGAGACATTTCCGAAATGTCTGGTTTCAATTCTGGATTCAGAACTTGAGCACATTATGTCTGAGAACCAGCATTTCCAACTCTGGCTGAATGTTCTCCACGCCCACAGCATCCCATTTAAAATAATGCAAGCAAAACAAAAACAGACATTTAATATTGGCAGGAAATTGCTCAAGACATCCATTTGTGAGTTTTTAAATAAATTAGCAGATAAGAATGTATCTGTTTTTTCCAGGCTTTAATAAGCGTAAGTGGTGCACAGGGGACAATCATAACTGCCTCCAATATAACAGTTGCCCAAAAGTAAAAATAAAAAAAAGAAGACAATGTCTTGAACATCTGCTGGAATGTTTAATGCACTTAGTGAGATTCTAGCTCAAGTAAAATACTGCAAGCGTTTCATGAAATCTTATTTTGAGACCCAACTGCAAAAATTGTTAACTCAAGCCGTTATGACCGAAAATGTCTGTGAGCTCACCTTTAAACACTTTCACAATTTAGGAGGCTGCCCTAAGGGCAGTAATGTGGATTTTAACAATGTTAAGTCCTGCTGGATGTATCGAGTGAATGGACCTAAAACCGACCACACCGTTTGTCTTCATACATCCTTCAATGGTCCAGAGACCAATGGAAATGGTTGATATATGGGTTTATGCCTTCGAGGCTTTCACTGCACTACAGCACCTGGGCCTCAAAGAACTTTGTTAAGGTTCTGTCCATGTTTTTGACAAAGATGTCCCAGTAAGGAATAACTTATCTGGGCCCCTTATATTTAGTTGAAAGAAACAGCAGATGTCTGCAGCTGGACTAGTGGTACGTCAGAGTGAAGGCCAGCTCTAAAATCATCTGAGCATCAAAGAAACTGACGAACATTGGTTTAGCCTTGTATGTGCAAAACCATGCTCTTTGGTGAGGATTGGCTTTGACTGGCACCAATTAGAAGAGCATTGGTCCAACCCAACCTAAAATTGTCAATACAACACTTGGGAGGATATTCTACATAAAGTTTGAATGCTTACCTTTGTCGGTTATTGTTGAGTATTAGCCCTTGTATGTCGCACAATCTGTCAATAGTATGGTCTCTGGTGCCTTTTGGTAGGCCTCGGATGGGTTTGGGAGTGTTGAGTTATCAAACCTTTCCTTTACGAACCATAGTCCGATTCAGCTTTTACGAGTGCATTTTCTGGTGCTCTACTGAGGTGGGCTGTCCATCAAACTGGCTATAATCTGTGCTGTTTCTGTGGGAGCTGAGCTATTTAAGTCACTTAGCAAGCACTCCTTAAAAAATATCCACTGATGAAGTATAACTTTGCAGACTAAAGTTTTACTCCTATGTGGGCCAGAGCAAGGAAGAAAGCTAGAGGACACATTTTGTGCAGTTCCATTTAAAGATGCCCATCAATGCGACGACCAGACTACTCACTTCAGAGGTGGCAGCCATGTTTAGATTAACGCACTAGGTGGGTCATTTAGTATTTAATGTACCTGCATCACATGTTTATGGATTGTGTTTAAGGTACATTTTGTGCCATACAATAGCAGGAGTCACACATAGGGGGCTAGATGTGGATAAAAGTCTATTGCACCGATCTGTAAAACAACTGAAGATCACAGGTCACAGCTCAGCCTTCACTCCTTCTGAGTACAACCGAAAGTGGGATTGGGAACATCTTTTATTTGTAGGTCTTCACAAGACTCGTTATTCTCTTGGCAAGCCTCGGGGACACCAGCTCTGTCCCTCCCCGGTAGTCTGTTTCGCAAACATCTTCATACCTGCACCCAGCTCTCCCATGTTACCCCCTGCGGTAGGTGCATTTGAAAGAGATCATGCTACGGCTTTCCAACCAGTGATTCTTCTTGCAGTGTAAACATTTTGTGAAAACCATACAAGTATACCCTGTCTTCACACAACCTGCATGTGAGCGCACCTGGAGTACACGCATGCAATACTCATGGGCAACAAATTATTACCAAAGTAAAGCCCAGGCTACAGGTGGCTCAAGTATTGCTCAGAGGAGCCCTTTTGAAGCCTGGCTACCATTTTGTTACGAGTTCCTAGAACTGAAACCAGACATTTGGAAACTTCTCCAATAAGTCGGAGATGTTCTACTTCACAAGCCCCCAGCAGAGACTCTGCCCAATGTTCACTTGAGGCAATAGCGTAAAACGAGCTAGAGATTACGAAAAACCTCAGACCTGGTGAGACCAATGAGTTGTGTCTTGGTGTTCCTGAAATACTGGGAGTACACAACCCGATGAAAGGCACACTGAATGTACTGCTGGAGATAGGTGTGTATGTGCTCTAGCAGAGCATCATGACAGATTACATCTCTTTGTATAACGTACACCATATTGTGAACATTACATGTATGTGTATTGTACATTGCATGGTGAACACTGTGTTTATCATACAAGATGCACAATGAGCCAATAAAGACAGGATCATATCTTAGCTTAATGCTAGTGACATGTCGAATTTAGAGCACTGGAGACAGAGTGCCTCTAGGGAACATCCATGGAGGAGCATGCTTGCTCACACGGATATCCCTAAAAAGACTACATGTGTGGCAATAAGAGGTCTGTATAGGTGCAGTAGCTCTCCGGTAGTTTCCGATCTTCCATAAAGCAAGGCCATAAGACGTCTGCCCGTGTATACCAGCTCTCAGATGGTTGCTGACTCATATTGGTTCAGTACTCCTGCTCGTTCTCTTGTCTGTCACCTTAAGTGGTGGAGTCCGACCTTCTAAAAACAACTCCAAAGTTTTCCTCTGTTCTGAAGTTTTCCAGGTGTTCTTCCTTTTCAATCTTCTAGTTTCTTTCGTTCTTTCTTTTGCATTCTTCTGAAAAGCCCTTTCCTAGAGTCCAGGGTACTCTGGCATCAAGGTCTGCTCTAGACACAGCCCAGATTCTTTCGTTTGATACCACATCATATGGTTCGTCTTACTGGTCAATATTGTATTTTATTATATTAAAAATTGCATTATTATGGCCCTTACTACCCCTGGTGAGGTGTTCAAGCACTTCGCTGCAGGTAGGCCACTGCTCTGTAGCCGAAGGTTAGTGGTTAATCCAGTGTTTTTGGTTATTGTTAGCCCCTGGGATTAGTTTTCTGGGCTTAAGCAAACCATTCCATGCAGTTACACCGGTGTCTTTGTGGACGATTAAATTAATAGAAGTTAGATGTGATCATTATTCGGCGAGTATGTGAGTTAATCCAGATGGCTGAAAACCATAGTTAGCTTCACACGCTGGTGTACAGTCCTGCAAGGTGTCAGCCAAAATATCTACAATATTCACTTGCCAGGACTCCTGCCTCCTGCCAGGTGAACCTTCTTTGAGTCCTACATCCTACATGAGCTGGGCAAGAGGTCAGGTCCAACTCTGAGCAGGGTCAACTCTAGCCTGTCTCAACGCTGCCTTCCTGTGTGCCAAAATGTTGGCAATTTTATTTGGGGTTGTGCCCACTAAGAAAGGGAAATTAACATCACGCAACAAATTTATTAGTGGAAAGTCTACAATGTTCAAGGCCTCATATTCCTGTGCCCAACAGCTAAGCGACCCATCAGCACTGGAAACTGAAATCACTTCACATGCCTCAATATACAACCCATCGGATTGAAATAAACCGTAGGCCTGAGAATTGCTTTCCCATACACTTTACATCAGCAGTTTTATTTAAAATAGGGCAAGGCACAAAATTGCTTTGAAAAAGAGAGTAAAAAAAGTATCTAGAAATAAAAGAACTATATGAAAAGCAGTCAATTATTATTCGGCACTGTGTCTACTCTGTAACAAACACTGACTCTGCTGGAAAGAGATCAGTAGAAGAAGCAGGAGTTCCGCAATGTGTCCACGCTTTTGTACTTTGAATCTCCGGACAAAAAGCGGTAAAGAAGGGACGTTGCTCCATCATTGGGCAATTGGAGAGGAGGCTTTGTTGACTGGCCTCCTCCTGTGTGACTCTTCTTATTGGCCTGTGTGACCAGACTTTCCAATAAGTCATTTCTTGTACAGACAAAGCCCTGCTTCAATCTTGGACGAGCTCGTCTGTTCAATGGACCCTCATTCCAAAAGTGCTACGCGACACAACCGGGACCTCACACAAGAGGCGGCCAAAGAAGCTATCTATTGTAGGAGCAAGTGTAGTGAGGAGATACCCCGTGGTGTCCCTCTCAGCGTATTTTTGTGCAGCGTCCTCCCTTCCCAAGCTGACTCCATCCCGTACCCGGATATCATCCGAAAACAGATTCAATCACAAAATCTTTGGTCAAACAAAGGCTGCGTCTGTGTGGAAGTAAAACAGCTCCCTGGGAACTGCTCCAACGGTTCCGTACCAAGAAGAAAGGACGCGTTGTGTGCTTGAGTTGGGTTCTGTAGTGGAGCATCCAGGGAAGAGTGATCCGCTACTTTCAATCATGAGAATTGGACAGCTGTCACGATGAGTCAACTCCATGTACTTCGTAGGATCAAAGTAGAAAAGAAATTGAAGATTTCTCCCTCGCAGAGCTTAATCTAGAGCAAAGGACTGGATCCATTTTCTTATTTTGTTCAACACAAAGATCTTCGCTAGGTCTGATGCCTTTAACACATACTGTATCGATGCAGAGACTAAAGCAAACTTTGGGTATCCCTTCATCAATCCTACTAACTGCAGCAAAACGTGAACCCACCGTCAATCACTCCACATTCCAAAATGAACATATGAACCAGTAGACATCTCCTTCCCCTCCATTACATTGTATCACTAGCCTGTATTGTGACTTTTTCCTACTCGTAAATTCTATGAAATCACTGGATGAAGTACAGAGCATCAAGAGGTCTCCCTTTCCCCTCTACTGCACTGTACCTCAGCACTGGACATCACTGCACTGATCTTCTGCAGTAGGACTGTCCGCAGACCCTGGCATTCTCTCCATCCCATTTGATCTCATTTAGCCATGTGACACCTGTGCGTGCGGGTAGTCCTCTTAAGATCGAACTATGTTCTCCACCAAAGGACAAAATGCTGCTTAATATGAGAACTGCATGCGAGCCTGGTAGTGATGCAAACAGTACCAGCAGGTAGCTCGAGAAGCCGGTGACTGGGCGAGGACCACATGTCCAATGTGCCCCAGTGAACCTGGGCACTGGTGGGTGAAGGAACAGCTGGAGTGGAACAGACAGATACAGTGAGGCGAGCCAAAACAACAAAGTCCTCATGGCAGGCAAGTAACTCTGGAGAACCGCGTCTATATGGTGAGCTTGTCACCCCCGCGCCAACCCAAGAAAACAAAACCGTCATTTCATCTGTGGGTGCCCTAGGCCTGAAGATCCACTACACCGAGTCTGCCAATAAATAGATCACCCAAAAGGAACAAGTGTTAAAATAATGCCCATTTTGACTCTGTTGGAACCACCAATTAAGAGAGAGGCAGGTGTGGCTCTGGTGCAGTGTGGTACAATATATAATGATTGAGCGACCCTGCAAGTAAAGCCTCAGTTCAGTCATCACTATTCATAAAAGGTAAGCCCAGTGCATAATTTATAAAAATAAACAAAAGCGCTTTGGCCCTCGTCAGGAGTCCACTGCAGTTTGCACTACACAATGCCACTGTCCTAACACAACTACTAACCATCACACTGCTACAAGTGTGACAATTAAGACCGCTCGAGGCTGGCAAAGCTTTAGAAATGGCTTGGTTGGCAAGTATTAGTGGTGTTAAATTAGCAAACTTTTTTTTGCTCATTTTTAAATTGCACAAACAGCGTCACCATGTCGCAGCTGCCGTAAGCGCAGGTTCTGTCAATTAAGTGCCGGCAATTAAGTGTAGGTGCAGAGCACCGGAAACCACTGCCTCAAATTAAGCACTGGGTGGGCCCCTATTAGACCTGTCATCAACAGCCAGCCGGAGCCTCAGCCTGCTCAGCTCCCTGATTTTTGTGAGGCCCTCCATTCATTTAATGACTATGCTTCTTGCAAACACTCTATTGACAGGAAGGCCTGGCCCCTTCAAAGGTCATATATGTTGACCCCCATTTAGTTTTAATACATTTTCCTGTTTTGGCCCAGTAGGTAAAAAGTGGAATACATTTGGGGGGAGGTCATACCTCAGTAAACATTTTCTGGGACCTTCATAACTGTGTGCTGTTACAGCTGCTCTTGTTCTCAATTCTGGCATAAGGCAAGACCTTTGCTTTTTTCTTTAACCCCTTGCCCACGGCCGGAATTCCGCTCCTGTGCTGGACATTCCGATCGCGGGCGTGGTCATGACGGCTCCCGGCCGTCATCAGCACACGAGCACTGTGACGCATGACGGACGGGAGCCGTCATCAGCACACAAGGGGTTAAAAAAATATATACTAACCATTAGTGTGACTAAGTCACCCCCATTTTCTCCCCTTCCACTGGGACAGTGCTCTGGCCTCTGCTTCCTTTCTGCCTGGCCATCGACTCTACTTTAATTCTTACTGTGGAGCTCCTCTACTCCACACGTAGGTCACTGCTCACCTTAGAGGTGGTTGAGCCACTGAAAGCTCAAGCCTGATTCACTCCAGATGCCTGGCTCTGGCTCAGCTCGAAATCCTCTTGGACTCTCGAGCCCAAAACGAGCCGAGCTTTCGTTTGGCTGCTACTGCTCTTTTCCACTCATGCGCTAACCTCAGACGCCAATTATTAAACACAAAGCATTCATCTCTGATGAAACGCAGAAATGCACAACGTGAAACCAGAAAACCTGAGACCAATCCCAATGTTCTCACTTTGCCATATTGTGTTAGCCTAGGCAAATATTCGATTTCACTGATCCTTTTCTTTATTCTCACATATGATAGCGTATTTTAAAACCGGAGTTCAGGATGTGTGCTTTACAAAAATCTCTTGTGTTTGATTGAATAGGCTATAATGTTGCTACATGTATACTAGGAACCTAGGTCACATATAGGGTATACATGGCAGCTGACTTTCCTGTTAATACACTAATGGCATTGTCATCAGGATGGTGGACGGGGGGGTGGGAAGGGTGGCAATAATGTTTCTAAGTTCATGTTTAAAAACGATCACTTTCAATAAATGCCCGCCAATGCAATAATATAATCTGATGCACTAAGTTGAGACACTTCCGAATGTTCAAGAACTGCATGGTTTTTAATGTTGCAAGACACTATTTACTTTTTTACATGATATTTATTGCATGATTTACATGCCAGATATTTTCAAGCCTTGGCTTGTGTATGGGCTTTTTGAGCCAAGCCAGACCCTTGGCTTTGCTCTACCTCAGTTCTGCTTGCAAATCTGTTGAGTCGCCAACCTCTAGCTCACACAGTGAACGTGCCCAGAGACTTATTCACTAGAACGCTGCTCACAACGTGAGTGAACCCGGAGATGCTTCTCCCCTTCTGCTTGGATGCTGTTCACCCCTTGAGTGCACTGGGAATCCATTCTCACGTACCACCACAATGGTGCTCACTCTAGGAGCATGTCCGTCAGCTCTTACTCCTTGTTGTCCAGTCGCTTCTCCTAAGACGAGCACCACAGAAAGGCTTTCTTCATTAACACCCAACACTATCCCATGAGTGTGTCTTGTAAATGACGCTGCCGACCAGACCTACTGGCTTTGACAGCCCTTGTTCTATTAGTGATTGAAGAAGTGTTCACTTCATATAGATATCCTTGTTTCTATGTAAATTATTACTGAAAAGTTTTTGAGTGAGGTACACTAGAATGCTGCCAAACAGTTGGTCACGGTAACTAATAACTCATCGTGGCCTGGTACCAAATGAAGGCCACTGAGTACTAAGACCATTCACACCGAGGTGAAGCAATTTATGAAAATACGCAACATAATGTACTGTAAATGAATTCAACCTCCTGACCACATCCTCTTGCAAGCTTATAAAGCACCGCTTGAGGAATTAAGGGAAACTATGGGAGTCTTGGCTAGCCAAGAACTGAGTTAAAATATATCATTTATCGACAGTTATAATCTGGACACCCATGCCACCTTCCTTTGCGCTTTGCCCTGACCCAGAGAAATATGATTTTTCTGAAATATATTGGTTAATCCAGTCACAATAGCATTAGTTATACGCACTTCCCCAAATGATCCAGCTTTTCCAGGTACAATCTATTATTATAATTGAAAGTGAAATATTATGTATATTTTTGATATGTACTGATGCAGAAGCACGTGGAGCTGTTTTTTTCTAAGAAATTAATGTTCGACATGCCTGTTGTATTATGTGTTACAAAGGAAGAGCAACCCAACAACTCCTTGCAAGCTTGAGAACTGTCGTCACTTTATGCAGCATACATTGCAGAGAAAAGCAATCAGACACATACATGTCCACAGTTTAGTTCACCCATGTTGTTCCAATAATCACGTGCGAGACAAATGTATATCACCTCCACTCTCAAAAAAACAATCAAAAGAACGTGGCCATGAGCTGTAGAATTCGTTCTAATGGTAAGTAAAATACAGAACAGTAGTGGAATTCAGTTATTATGTGACTCGAATTTGCTATTTTTAAGTATATATTGCTGTTGGTTTATGGTGAATAAGAGAATGAACAATGTCAAATAAAGCTGCACAGAAGCCTTGCACCCGGCTTTCCTGAAGGGTGCCCCTGCACAACTTGCCTTTCTGCTGAGACAGCTATGGAATGTGCCCCTGACCCGTTCTGCAGCACGTGGTCCAGTATCTGCTGTGGGACGAGCTGGCACCGACTGCTGCTTCTGCCCGAGACCTTGGAGACGTGCATCAATGCAGAGGGGCCTGCGTCAGGCACAACAGAGGGGCCAGGCACGCGGCCCGCCGGGAACATTTCATCACGCGGCCCGGAAGTGATTTATGAGAGGGCCGCAGACTTCGGGAGGTCAGGCCTGCCGGAGCAGCGTTAAACCGGCTAATCTGCAACGTTTCTAACCCGGTTCCCACACTGCTGCTGATACACAGGCCTGCCACGAGCTTTTACTGTAACATAATTCAAGATTTATGAGCCTTCCGGGGACAGAATGTATCCAAGAGTGTGTGGCATAAATTAAGCAACAGCGAGGACACGAAACCTTGAGCTCGGAGCATCCAGACTCCAGGAAACCGCGGAGGAGAGGCTCACGCGTTTATAATAACAGCAACAAGAGACTGACTGCACGAAACCAGCGGCCCCGGAGCTCTGGGAATGTGGAGTGGCGTGGGCTCAGAAGTGCAGCCAAAGGAGGCCTTCACATCCGCACAGGGGTCCGTGGACTCAACACCCACCGCTGGGATTTGTGACCGGCCCCAGGGTCACAGGTACCAATCCTGGGTGGTCCACTCAGCCTTGCAGCCTTCATAGGTTGATTCTGACCCTGTCCATCGCTCTGCTGACTTTCACCTTGTCCAAGCTAAATAAATAACACGCACATACATACCCAGGCACACAATAAGACCTATTAAGGTGGGGGCAACAATGAACGTCTGTTATATGCCAATAGCTCCAAGAAATGCCTGTGGTGTGGTGGGTGGAACGTGCAGTGTACAAAAACACCTGTTATATGCCATGTACCAATAGACAATTTCAGCCATTTTAAAAGTACAGCAATGTAAACAAAATTAGACAGGTGCAAATAGAGAGCTGATGCTATTTAACCATGGGAAGTCCTCAGGGAAGCATTCCCTTCCATCAGAGTTTTTGCTCTTTTGGTCTACTCTCACCGAAAAAGCGATTTGACGCCACGTCAAGGGTAGTAAGCGCTATATAAATGCAATTACAATACAATACTATAGTAGTGGCAAAGCAGTCCATCCCTAGTACTATGCCAGGCCTCCATCTGCACGGAAGCATAAACAACGGACAATGTGCCAGCCTCCCGGATTGGATGTGGCTTGAACAAGGCACAGCAAGCTCGGCTCCCCTGTGGAATGGAAGGTACTCAGAGTAATTGCCAGTGCTCAAAAACACTGGCTTAAGCATTTGTGCGTCACAGGTTTTTTTATTATTCCTGTGATCTTGCATTTTACATTTTCTGGAGAAAAGTATATTAATAGGGTGCACGTTGGCTTACTAAATACCACAAAATCTATGCTGTTACTCTGTATAAAGACTCCCTCAATGGGCTATTTTAGTAGTGAAATACTTGACCCTTACTTATTCAGAAGACGAAAGAGACGGAGTGTCATCTTTAGCACGGTTGTCGATAATAGATGCCTCATGTCTGGTGCTGTGTGGACCCTCTGCTGAAGGGATAACAGGCATTTGGCCTACTTTCATGATTTCAGTCCTGTCTCTATGAAACTGTTCCCTGCAGGGTGAAAGCCAGCTTGCACTCCATTACACGGCCTTAGCTGGGCCGAAACATGACGACCAATCAAAGGGTTGAATTATCCCTCTTTCACTTTTTACTATGCCCATCAGGGGGCAGGAAGAGAGATGGAGTCCACATCAGAGGACTTTTTAATATGGTTTCTTTTCAACTCTGTATTTATTAATAAGAGGAGCCACTTTCCGTTCTAAGTCTCTGCCACACTTCCTTCTCATCATATGACTCCACAGTGAACAGTCCAGGAGCTCCCCTGTGGATCAGTATTGCAGTCGATGCCTATGGGCGCGAGGAGGAACCCTATTATGAAGCATGGCAACTTACTGGTGGGCGAGGGCTTTCATCCTTTAAAGGGAATGAATCTCCCTAGTAAGCAGCCAGTGGTTCTCTGAGCTCACAACAAGATTCTCTATATCGACAGGGCACTTGTAGTTCACTTTGATGATTTTGGGATTGTTCATGTGTGCATTTTCCTATAACCCCTATTGTTAGCTGTGGCAGGTAAAGAAAACACATCTTGTGAACACGAGGGGTAAGTAATAGGGGCAGGGAGAGGAAAATCACAGAGTTAAAAAGAGCAATGAGGAGTAGGGGCAGGTAAGGGTCAATTCTACAGGCTCACTTAGTAGTGGTCGTGCGTTCAGAAGAGGCAGACAGAAAGGCCACGCACCAGAGCACACAATGAAACAGGCAGGATGGAGCGGTGCCATTGGGCTCTTAGGCCCCGCCCCTTTTATACAGCCCATACTCTCCAGCCCACTGGAAGCAGCGCCAGTGTTGCAGTGGCTGCCAGTGGTAAAGACCTGCGCGCGCTACAAGGGCTCTATGGCCGGTGGCTGCTTGCACGCGCTGCTCAGCCACCTCCCTGCTGCTGTTGGCCCGTGCCCTCCGTGCCCAGCGCTGCCAGCTTCCTGCGAGGTCCCACTTCCCCAGACACCAGGGCCGCAGGCTGCTGGTGAAGCTTGCCAGCAGCTATTTAAATTCCAGCGCTTGGGGCAGGCCTGGGTTACTTCATTCGCTGAGCTCTGACAGGGCGGCTCTGTTTAAGTGCGATGCTCTGCTCGTCTTGCAGGGTTGGCAGCTGTGTTTATAATCCCACAGAAAGGCCCTTTTCGTGCAGCAGGGTGACTGGTGCCGCCTGCACACGCGAAGTCAAAGTGGAACATTCTTTGTGAGCTGGGGTTGTTGATCCCAACTAGGATGCTCAAAAACTGCATCACTGATCCTGCAGCACAGGGACACGAATGAGGTTTCTGAAGTTTCCAGTTTAAAGGGTGGCTGTCCCTATAAGCTGTTTTCCTTCTGAAACTATGATGCACAAACCAGTCCTTCCAGGAGACGCTATCCGAACTGGTAAAATCCTCTGGCCGCACACACACCAAGCAGCAACCAGTACAAAGTACACACAACCACACAGACGAAAGCAGCATATTTACCACGCCCACAATGCTGCTGATCCACCTCAATCAGAAAACAAGATAAGGTCTTTGACTGAATCCTCAAGAGCAGGTCACGGCCGTACTTGCAGACAGACAGCACTGCAATATGCTACCAATGATTCCTCACTATACTGCATTCATTACGTCTTTCGACAATTATATCCCATGCATTCTATCTTATGATAAATATATCACGTCCATTACATCTACCTAGCCACTAAATTACAGGGTAAATATAGCTAAATACAAAAGATGGCTTATAGCCCCCTGCAGAGGTCAATAGCGGTTGTTAAAGACACCAAACCCAAGTTATAGGTCTGAAACGCAGGCAAGGACTTATAACGAGAGGGCCTTTAACATCTATTAGAACATTGGAATGTTGGGAGCTCCATTGAAAACAATGGAGTGCTCTGGGCTTATAATGGCTGGTATAAGCCTGGAGCACCAACATTCCAATGTTTCTTTGTTCACAGCTCTGGCTCTGGACAAAGGCTTCAGGGAACCTGAGGGGATTCCAATCCCCTCACGCTCCCAAAAGGCTTTGGTTTTTTTGTTAGAACATTCTGTCTTCTAATAGCCTTATAGCCCTTCGTAGATGGGCTATACCGCTATTAAAGTCCCTCTCCCTTGTTAAAGGCCCTCACCTTCGGCTCGGGGCCTTTAACGCTGGAGAGGGCCTTTAATAGCCGGTATAGCCCTCTACGGCGGGCTATAAGGTTATATGATAGCAGAGGTAAAAAAGTAAATTAGAACATTTCAAACGCTGAGAGCAAAATTGTATACATTAAACATGGATAACCAGAATGCTAAGATTGGAATGTTGAAGCAGAAGGGTTGCAGCAGTCATTATGGACCCCGAGTCAGTTCACTGCCTTAAAAGGAGCTTGAAACATTCCAGTATTGTAATAGGGTTAGATGATATGGGTTAAATTACTAATATTCTTACAATGTAGTTGTAGGTGATGTAATAGATGGGAAATAATAGTAGGTTTATATTAGTGACTCCGATACATAGTCTTATACCGAATACAAACAGCTTCATAATGTATCCCAATATGGAATAAGGGGCCAAGAAGTACCTTCAAGCTGCCTTAACATTACATAAATGCATTTTGTGGTCAGTGGTATCATTTGTAGGCATCACCCGTTTGTGCATGATTGATGCTGATAGAAGGCCCGCTGTGATGCAACCTTCTGCTTACTCCAGCAAAAGCCAGGACAATCCACAAACACCCAGAGTTTATGAGAGAAAAGTTTATTTCCAGATCCTCTGGGCCTGAGGGATTTGACCACAGTATTAAAACATAATAACGGTGTGCTTTTTTTTACTCAAGCAATATAACTAAAAGTTACAAATCTATAATACAGCTGTTCAGTGTTATGATTTTTAATGGTCTGATGGACAGAAACAAATCTATTAAAATGACCGCACATGTAAAAGACGAAAAAAGAAGAACACTTGCATTCGAGCAGATATTTACAGGAGTAAAAACACAACCGATGGCCAAGGTTAGAGCGCCAGTAAAAAAGTTGTGAGGGTATAAAGGTACAGGTATGATGAACTTGTACTGTAAAAGGACAACATGTGTAACATAAGAGCACCTATATATCATGGCAGTGAAAAAGTACAAGTGTAGCAAATGCACACGTTTAATATCACTCAACATGCAAGATTACAAGACTGAAACAAGACAAGGGTAGGATTTCCTTACAGAATGAATACACCAGTTCAGAGTCAATATCAAAACACATATCTAATGCTTCCCATTGAAGAATATTACAACACACGCATAAAAGCATTACACACTGAGATTATCATACATGTCATAATGTATTACTGTTATAAAGTTAAAGTATGGGTGTAAATCAAAACTAAAATCAAATCACTAGTGTAAATTAAAAACAATGGTATCATTTATACACTAGTGTAAAAGTACCACAGACAGCAAATTTTCACATGTAAAAAAAGCAGTGAGGTTATAGAAGTGCCAAGGGCCCTAAAGCAAGAATTGAAAATGGGCCTGGGCACAAAAGTTGTGTAGTTAAAGACAGCTACTCCACTGTTGATACTTATGACTCTATAAAAATATAGCTCCTGCTTCTTACTATTGACCTTCAGGGATGCCAATTTCTATTACCATGAGGACCATCCCCATAGCTACACAGGCCCAGGACTCTATCCGCAAGGGCACAACCCTCCAACCATGAAGATAAAGACCCAGGACTCTGTCCATGGAGGCCCATACCCACCACCACCCAGGCCTTGGCTGTGTACAATGAGGCTACAGATAACCCAATAATCTTTCAAATCGGGTCCATCCCATCATCTACAGAGATTCAGGATGCGGTCCACAGAGGTCCATCCAATGCTGCCATGGGGGGCCAACATTACACCAAAAGAACCCTATTCCTGCAGTAACAGACATCCAGGAATCTATGCACAGGCGTTAAACCCCTTCAATCTAAGGTGTCAATTCCTATCCCGATAGGCATTGACCCGGTCCAAAGCAGCCAATGCCAGCAACCACGTCTGCTCCGACAGATGCAGCAGACTTTTCATAGAAACCTTGTTTGTACCCCTAGAGGCCCTGCTCTGCTACCACAAGAGCAGGCCTATAACTCTGCCAACTAGGACCATCCCCGAGTCACAAACTAGGAGGACTCCATTAGTTCAAAAGTATTAGTGCCTGGACCCTCCCAGTTGGTGGAGCACGGAGTCTGGTTAATTCTGATAATCAACGCATCTCCTCCATGCCAGCTATGTACGCGACCCACAGCAGGGCAGAATAAAATGTAATTTGAAACAAATTTGGTGGTAGAATTTGCATTAATGAGTCTAGACGGATTTGGAGCACAATCATTTTTCCACAATAGAAAAATATTAAAGAATAATAACATGGATTTTTTTAAATGTTGAATACTGTAAGTAAGTGCTACGGTTTTATGGAAGATTCATGTAACTAGAAAGGTTAATTGTCAATGCCATGCACTAATGGTAGTGAGAGACGAATGTGAACCAGGGTCTGATTCCCGCCAAATGCCCCCTACGAGTCTTATGTTTTGGCTCTTAAACTGCCCTGATAAGGTCCACTCCCTCCCTCCCACTTGTGTAACAGCACCAAGGCACGATAACCTTGTTCTTTTCTGCATAGTGAAATGTCTCCAAGCTGGGATGCCTGCAATGTATACTTCCTTAGCTGTTGCATCTATTCGCTAGCTGCTGGAGATGTAGCAGCATCTTTACGTCAAAGAAAGACACTCCGCAGAAGACACGTATCATTAGTGAGGATTCCATACGTATCCCAGGCACCGAGCCTTAGCTTTACGTTCCACTTGTTTACCGACAAGACACATAGAATGCAGCATACTTCGCACATTAGGTAAACAATGAAAAAAATGTTGGCTTTCTTACCTAGTTGTAGAGCAGATCCAAGGGCAGGAAGAAGCGCATGGAAGAGAAAAAGACAAAAGAGACTGTCAGCTATTGGTTTATTATACCAGGCAAAGAAACAAACAGTGTGCAAGAAAGGCAACACCTACACCCCTTATCCCAGCTCTTATAGGCCACGACTGCCCATATTCACAGGTAAGCTGTCAGCATCGCCTGTCAGATCAGACTGGTGTGCCATTTATATCCCCAAATGTCATGCAGTGAAAATGTGTCCCAATAACAAGCTATTTGGGATAAGTGTACTAATAAATACAGATTCACATCTTTATTTCCATAGTGTAGAGGGCGAGGTCTATGTTATTACCACAGTAAGTGTAATTGACTTGAGAAAACCATGGCTACAGTCTTAAAGATCCCATTTTAGTATCAGTGCAAATCTCAGGCCTAGGTATTGGGGTTCGATCTTGCTTATTTCACATATCCTAAAACTGCCTCCTCACCAGTCGGTCTCTTGCTGGTTCAAAGAGTTAAACTGGCTCCCCACTCACAAGCGGTCTGTGTTTAAAGCACTTTGCTTAGCTCACAGAACCTTCCACCATTCGAGACCCTCTTATCTCAAATCTAAAACTGTCCTATACGACACTTCTAGGGTTATCTATTGGCTAATGAGATCCTTCTCTTCATCCCTTGTGTGGTAAGATTCCTTGCCCACCACTACCAGCCAGATGACTTCTTTAACTCTTTCCAGGAAGAAATGTAACACATGGCTCATCCCGCTGACCTAATGCTCTGAGTTACTGCTGATTAAATCCCTGGCTGCCCAGACGCCCTTTTTGAGTAACAATGCACTCTATAGATCTTGATATTATCAATGACTGCATGTATTTAACCCCATGTGCTATGGATCAATGTATACATTGGTTTACTATCACAAGATGGCGGTAAACCATACATGCAGATCTGCTGAGAGTAAATGTTCTTTACAATCAAGGGTGAAGACCGCACCAGCATTTGTGAATGGATTATCTTTGCAACTACAACAGAGAGTTTTAAAGGCACCGGACGACCACCAGAGAGAGCGTTTCACTTGCATCCTCCCACCAGACTGGATTCAGAAGCACCACCAGCTAAAGAAAACAAACCCCGACTTCCCCCACAATTTACTAATACATTAAAGTAATCAAAATATATATGGCTCAGAGGAACTCTTTCTTTACTTTTCTGCTTTATTGATTGTTTTTACTTAATTTCACATAACATGATTATATTGAGCAATTGCATAATTTGTATCACAATTCAAAGAAATTACCATAAGTTCACCAACAGCAGGTCACATGAATAACAGAAACGTCTCATTATAAAAACACAGGTGCACATCCTGTCAGCCATTCCACATACATTCTCTCTCTGCTATGCATTGCCACATTCTCATATCTATATACCGTCAAAGACGCTACATTTATTTGTAAGTCTCACTATAATGCACCCATGCCACTATTGCCTTACTATTTCGCCTTTTTATGATTACTTTCTTTGAGGTTTCTTTATTCATAAACCTAACAAATATTGGAGCAATTAGCTCCCCCTTCTTATTTTACAGGCCATGGTAATTTGTTCATAGTAACTACAAGAAGCATTTAGTAGTTACATCAATTAATCACATTCATTTGGTGGCTGCATCCATTGGACTTTTCCTTTTAGTGGCTACTCAGTTTAATCTATGACCGTTTTTGCGTGAAAAGCCTTCATCAGGACCGCCACTGTTCACTGGACCCCAGCCTGTCTCCAAGCGACCTACAGAAACATAATGTAGAGCCCTTCTCAGTTATGCGGAACCTAATGAATCTATATTTACCAAAAGCTAATATGATCCTGCACCGCACAAGTGAGAATTTTTCCATTGCATGCATCAACCCAAGTGAGAAATTTATACCAGGAAACGAGTAAACCTGAGGAAAACAGCACCGCTTAATTTGTCCTACTGGGTTATTACATCTGCACCCCACTTATCTCTTTCAGTTGCTCTAGCATACCAATAGCTAGTCAAATGGTCTAAAAAAATGTATGACAGTACAACGCAATCATTTTGATCGCAATACTTTACATCGCGGTTTTTACAACGCAAGTCCTTACAACGACTTGCGTTGGAGGGTACTGGATTGAGGATTAATATGATTTTCTATTCCAACTCCAGCCCCCATAACAGTAGGGAACGTGTTGGAATAGAAAATCACACTATTCCTTTACCAAGAACACCATCCAGCACAAGTCGTAGTAATGACTTGCGTTGTAATGACTGCATGCTAAATGTTGTGTGGCGTAAACACTGCGTTGTAAACAATGTTTCCCTGATCTCGCATCACGTCACGTCACAATAGGCCATTTAAGGCAGTCTTCTTGGTGTCCACCCTCAAGATGCCTCTTCTGGCCAGGTTCTTTCCCTAGGGAAAATAAGTCAGATAAACAAACCTCTCCATCTATAATTCTCAAAGAGAATGACATACCTCCTCCATCTTATTCGCAGGCCACACCTAACTACAGCTACAACAAGTCTAAAAAGAGGCTTCTGTATCATCAACCGAAACTCAAACTTTGCCTTACTTTACACCGTATTCGATACACAACTCGACAGAAGTAGAGGCCAATACTAGGCGTTCCATGATATTCCTGACAGTGAAGCGGCGGTTGAACAGTTTCTTAAGCACCACTTAGTCAAAAAGGTTGCAAGCCTCCCGCAGACGAGCGACAAGCCAATTTTACAACACTGGTATGTCTTGGATGCAAGGTAGATACAAACAGCAGGCCCTGCTTGCCGAATCTAAACACTAATAAGCAACTGCAAAGATTAGCAAGGTAAACACAGATGGTAAAATAGCATTACATAACATGTGTATAAAGTGCACGTTCCCCCAGAAGGGTATCATGGCGCTGAATAACAATTGTTTATTGTTACCCAACTCAATGGTACTAATGTTATTGACCTCAGTAGGATAAAAGGCTGAGTGGACCCGCTGGGATTTGAACCTGTGACCATGAGGTCAAACACAGGCCCTTATAGTGGACACATTAGTTCATTAAGCCACCAGACCCAGTTAAAATACCGGACTAAAGCAGAAAAGTAAAGAAAGAGTTAATGTATTTGTCAATTGTGGGGGGAAGATGGAGTTTGCTTTCTTTAGCCAATTGTTTTTCCCTGCACTGGTACCCTGTTTAACCCCTTGGGCGCGGCCGCGATTCTGCGCCTGTGCGGCACATTCCAAGCGCGGGTGCGGTAATGACGCCCGGGAGCCGTCATCAGCACACGAGCACCGTCATCAGCATGGAAGGGGCCCCTTATTGAATATTGTTCAGAAGCGCCACCAAGAGAAGATCTGCTCCCTGCCCCAGCCCGCTTACCTTTAGAGCTGCCAGGCAGTCTGCAGCCAGCTCTTTCGTGGCAGCAGATTTAGCCACTGCCTTCAAAACCAACAAGACATTCACTGACCCTTCCCTAGCCCCGTTGATGGTTAGAAGCAGGCTAGCCTGCCGTGCAGCAGCTCGCACTCATCAGAACTTCATGGCACTATCTGCAGCTGTAGCGCAGAGAGCAAGGATCCCTTTGCTTTAATGCGCTCTCAGATTACAGACAGTGTTAGTGACGGCTCTGGGTGCGTGCTACATATCAATGCAAATATGGCTTCACACGCTATAGGAAATATATGGGAGGGAGGCTGGATTAAAACCGCCCCTCTTTACTCTAAAGTGGTGTCCGCCTCTTTGGGTACATACTCTCATTTACGTAATGTCTACTACAAGGTGACTAACCGAGCGTTGCTTCATATCTGTGAATATTACGCATCTGAACTTTATTCACTTTATTCACTTTATCACACTTGGGAGAGCAAAAACGTGGCGCCAGTGCTGATGGGACGCAAATTTCTGAGCTGCAACATGCACGCACAGATCTGCAGCAGGTGCGGAACCCACTCAGACCCAGGGGCAGCACTTCCGCTACGGTGAAGAGCCGCTAAGCGGAGGAGCGTCGCCCCACTACCTTTCAGCCCAGCAAATTAGGAAAAATAAAATGATTATAGCGCATTTATTATTATTTTTCCATGCTGAGGCAGTTTTGTGGGGTGGGGCGGGGCTAGGTTGGGCAGCGCAGGGGCGAGGTGTGGTGGCACCCACCTAAGTGCGCATGAATGCTGGCTGGCCCTCGAGAACTGGTCAAACATTCATGCGCACTTTGCATGTTCCCCACCCAGGCTGCAAACATGCACAGGCTCCCATTCCTGATCTGAGCGCCGAACCACGGCACTTAGACCATCCTTACTGTTCAAACAGATGCCAGGAAGATGATGGAGAGGACGGAAGAGGCGGCAGTGGGCAGGTAAGTCATCTTTTTTATTTATTTCACCCCCCACACCCCCCTTCCCTGCCCCAATACTGCTTTGCGGGAGCAGCCGCGGCTGCTGACAGCTTACTGCAAGAGAGCAGGTTCTATGTTTCAGAGCACGTGCACTCACTTTACCTGCCATCCTTTGCATGCCTACTTCTCTCTTTGAGCACAAACCCCTCAGTCACATGCATGTGTGTCTGAAATTTGTCTGCGATTGCACTTCTGAAAATTGCCCACAATGAAGGATCACAACCTCTGCGCGCAACGAAATGTGTTTTATTTATTTATATGTTTACTTACCTGTTAAACTCCGTAATCCATAAATTACTACCCCCCGCCCTGCCCCTCCCCCTCCCCACCGCCCTGCAGGAACTCCTACTAACGACCGCGGCTGCTAACAAACCCCCACCTATGATCACACTTTACTCGAAATGATGTAATCACAAAGTAACTGGACCAGGCACACAACGCCCAAAGGGTTCCAGTCCCCCCCCCTTCCTTGTGTGTCAGCCCGGGCGGAGACAGCTTCCCGGGCCACACAGACAGTTTATGAGTACTTCACAGGTCTTTAAAAGACCATTTACTTGTTAACGAGACTTTGTTGGTTTTTCACCCCTTTTTAGAGCCCCTGCATCTCCACTCTACATATAGCTGGAAGAATTAGAACCCCCCCCACGATTGTTTTTCTTAGCCGCAATCCCCCTCTGCCCCCCCCTCCCAATTTGGCTCTAGTTGCGCCTCTGCACTGGACCTACCACTAACCTTGTGTTCTGAAGCAACGTGCTGCCCAGCGTAAAGCGCTTCAACGTCGTCAGGGGTAGTAAGCGCTATATAAATGGAGTTACAATTAACGCAGGGTCTACACTACTAAATGTAAACTGTGCTGGGGTGGATATGCCTGATTGGTGCAGGTTGTAGTGTGATCTGCAGCCAAAGTACATGATAACCCGAGACAGGTGTATGAGTGCTTACGATGTACGTGACGTGTCAAGGATGCTGCGACCACCGATGCTGCAGCATCTCTCACTTATGGAGTTTGACTGACAGCCCAGCGCGCCTTAACTAGGACCACCACCGGCTCCGTCAGAGCGGGAGGGTCCACCTGCCGCAGACCAGTGACTCCCTGGGGGCGCATCTGGCCATCGGTGCCGGCTGCAGGAAGCGCTGATAAGGGCCCAGGCCTCGGCGCAGACAAAGGCCCGGCTGTGCCTTTATCAGGTTAACATTCCACAGGGGCAGAGTCAGTGAGTCCGAGGGCCAAGGGGGCTCTCGCAGCCACACAGATGTGCAGCTGTCAGCACCGGGGCAACTCTGAGCAGCGTTCACACGGGAGCTGCCGCAGGGCATACATTGAAGCTGTCACAGGGGATACACGGGAGCTGCTTCAAGGTACACGGGAGCTGCCAGGGCGCACACAGGAGCTTGGAGCTGCTTCAAGGTACACAGGAGCTGCCGCAGAGGACACATATGAGCTGCTTCAAGGTACACAGGAGCTGCCGCAGAGGACACACATGAATGAGCTGCTTCATGTTACACAAGAGCTGCCGGCAGGGGACACACATGAGCTGCTTCAAGGTACGCTGGAACTGCCACGGGGGCCTCACAGGAGCTGCTTCAAGGTACACAGGAGCTGCCAGCAAGGGACACATATGAGCTGTTTAGGTACACAAGAGCTGCCGGCAGGGGACACACACGAGCTGTTTCAAGGTACACATGAGCTGCGGCAGGGGACACACATGAGCTGCTTCAAGGTATGCAGGAGCTGCTAGGGGACAAACATGAGCTGCTTCAAGGTATGCGCGAGCTGCCGGCAGGGGACACACGTGAGCTGCTTCATGTTACACAAGAGCTGCCGCAGGGGACACACATGAGCTGTTTCAAGGTACACATGAGCTGCGGCAGGGGACACACATGAGCTGCTTCAAGGTATGCAGGAGCTGCCGCAGGGGACACATATGAGCTGGTTCAAGGTACACATGAGCTGCGGCAGGGGACACACATGAGCTGCTTCAAGGTACACATGAGCTGCGGCAGGGGACACACATGAGCTGTTTCAAGGTACACATGAGCTGCGGCAGGGGACACACATGAGCTGCTTCAAGGTATGCAGGAGCTGCCGCAGGGGACACATATGAGCTGTTTAGGTACACAAGAGCTGCCGGCAGGGGACACACATGAGCTGCTTCAAGGTATGCAGGTGCTGCCGCAGGGGACACACATGAGCTGGTTCAAGGTATGCAGGAGCTGCCATAGGGGACACACGTGAGCTGCTTCATGCTACACAAGAGCTGCCGCAGGGGACACACATGAGCTGTTTCAAGGTACACATGAGCTGCGGCAGGGGACACACATGAGCTGCTTCAAGGTACACAGGAGCTGCCAGCAAGGGACACATATGAGCTGTTTAGGTACACAAGAGCTGCCGGCAGGAGACACACATGAGCTGCTTCAAGGTATGCAGGTGCTGCCGCAGGGGACACACATGAGCTGGTTCAAGGTATGCAGGAGCTGCCATAGGGGACACACATGAGCTGCTTCATGTTACACAAGAGCTGCCGGCAGGGGACACACATGAGCTGTTTCAAGGTACACATGAGCTGCGGCAGGGGACACACATGAGCTGTTTCAAGGTACACATGAGCTGCGGCAGGGGACACACATGAGCTGCTTCAAGGTATGCAGGAGCTGCCGCAGGGGACACACATGAGCTGGTTCAAGGTTCGCAGGAGCTGCTAGGGGACAAACATGAGCTGCTTCAAGGTATGCCCGAGCTGCCGGCAAGGGACACACGAGCTGCTTCAAGGTACGCAGGTACACACGAGCTGCTTTGCAACACAAGTCGGGTCCAGAAACCTACCATTGCTACAGTTCAAGCCTGTGTCCCTCTCATTGCTACAGTTTAGGCCCAGAACCCTACCCGTTGCCGCAGTTCAGATCAAGAACCCTACAGGTTCCAGGCCTGACCTGTGTTGCATACATGTCCGGTCTATGAGCCTCTCATTGCTACAGGTCAGACCCAGAGCCCTACCCATTGTCACAGGTCAGGCCCAAAGCCACCCTAATACAAGGGACTTTTCCCTACATGCCCTCCAACCCCCAAATCATAACCTCCAACAACCTCTTGCCGGTCTACAGCATTGTGGTTAAGTCCTCTATGGCCTACAATAATTTGAATCAAGTTTTATAAAGCGCTCTGCTTCCCACAACAGGACAACTTGGCTCTGGATATGCCCACCAATCCCACCACACAAACATGGGTTGACATCCATGGCTTCGGCTTCTGTAACTTCCAGCTTGGGGCACCAAGTCGCAGGAAGAATATATAGATTGCGCATGTCAGTAACTCCCAAGTGAAACATAACTAGATACGGAGGCGGAAGGATGCCCGCATGGGGCATCAATCTCCCGATGGACTAGGGCTGGTGGAAGAATCGATAATACGCATAATAATGAAGAGTCTTCTTACCAGGGTTCCTGACCAGACCGATAGTTTTAGTCCAAATTAGAAGTAAAATAAAATGAGGTCTAATTAACAACAATTTAATAGCATGGGATTTTTGGTTAACCCATAGCTTTTTTTGCAGCTACCAGTGTCATCTTACACATTTTTGGGGCCTCAGGTTAGACTGGTTTTGTGGTCACTTATTCGGGACAATTTTGAATTTTATTGGCCATTTTCTGCTTATTCAAGTAGGGGGAGAAGGATTCGATTTACCAGGGGCATCTTGCAAGTTGGGGGCCCCGGCTATTACCCTCTTTGCCCGTGCTATTAATACATTTAAAATAGGAGCCTGAGCATCTGGTGCCAATGGCCCAAGCACAGCTACAAAGGGGTGAAGGCAAACACCCCTTACTCCCCCTCGCATCTTTTTAATTTGAAGGCAGTGTCCCAATTATAAAGAGCAGAGCGGTCTGATACACTCCTTCTCCAGAACCCCATGTCCTATTAAACAGTGAATGTCTAATCAGTTATATTAATTCCTGTATTTTTATACGGCATTCTTTTAGCAGTTTTTTCTGCTTTCTTGTACCATTGATTATTCATGAGTTTAAAGCCGTTGTGGCTCAGAGTTCTGCCAAGAACAGTAGGGCACAGGAGTAATTCTTCGCTTGCGTGTCAGCAAACTATTCATAAACTCAAAGTCAACGCCAGCTCCTTGCCATCTTCTCCCACAGCGGACTCTGGACCACAGCCCCTCTGTATGTGCTCACCAGACCATGCATTCCTGGGACAAGAGATGGCCTCAGCCGTGGGGCAGGTAAGGCAGTGTGCAGTGTGGATAAGCCTTCTGAAACACGTTACATCGAGGTACAGAAATACTAGGCAGAGAAGTGACCCATTCTATATTTCACTTCTGTCTCTCTACCGGTCTACCCTGTGTAAACTGAAGGATTTTTGGGGTCAGGAGCAAGATTCATTTCACTGTTTTTCTATGTTCCTGATAACATGCAACACGTGTTTTGTATTCTCTTTTGACATCATGCAGGCTTCAATCAGCAGGAAATGGGTACTAAACTTCAACTGTGTAACCTAAAGGGGCCCCCAAATAAGCCTTGGCCGGGGCCCCCAATATCGCCAAGATGACAATGCCTAGCTGCATCTCCTGCGCACATCAGCGTATAACCCCCCCCCCCCCCCCCTATACCCCACATTCACCAGGCACAGCGGCTGAACTCAACCGCATGGCATTTATTCAATCCAGATGTTCGCTGCTTCGACTGGTGTTAAGCTCAGCCCCTGGGGGAGTCTGGGGAGGAAACGTTGCATCCAGCAGGTGTCTGTAGCCCTCTAGGGATGAATTTGCACCAATCGCGTGAAGGAAAACTCACCCTGGACAAGCGTGCAAAGTGAATCCAGCAGATGATAACGTTTGATGAGGACCAAGAAAACAGCCCCCAAAAAGCAGACTACCGGTTACAACTTCCCATGCTGTGCACAGCTCCGGTTATACAAGCCGCCTACAGCAGGGACTTCATGGTGGCTGCAGAGTGACACGCAGAAAGATATCCCAGCTGCAGGAGAGCTCAAGGGGAAGAGTACACACGAGTGGCTCAGAGTCAGACACAAAGGGGAGCAGTTATTCCTCATTCAATACCCAATCCCTTCACTCAAACCATTGACTCGTGAACTTTCACTGTAAGTAGCATCTCTACCTACAGGGAGCAAGCATTCAGATGTAGACCGTGGAGTGATGGGACTAACGATGAGTGGAGTGGTGTGGCTCACTGGTTAGAGGCGGCAGACCCGGAAGCAGAGAACGGCCCGGGACCAGGGTTCAATTCCCGACGTGGCAGGGTCGTGGACCAGGATCAGCGGACTCGATAATTCTCGCCTCGGTGCCTACTCTAACCAGGGATCACACTCGGCAACTCTGGGCATTAGCTTGCCTCATCTCTACAACGGCCCCCCACATTCGCCGGGGATGCCTGGTTTCACCTTGGAGATACCCAGTAGGGAACATCTCACAGGGATAGCCAGGACGGGTTCCCCAGCGGTCTACAGCGACAGGACGCCTCAGGGCAGCAGTGCGCTTTACAAGACACACACATTTACATACATTTACATGAGCACTGGACTCAATATCAGGAGAGAAAGAGCACAGAAAATAAAAGGGACGTGAAAAGGGAGACAATGAGCAAAAGAGCAGGGGTGGAGACTAGGGGGACAAAATGCAAGAACGAGAATGAATGTGAAAGGATATCTGGTGGCAGGATACAGGGCTGTGGCCCACATTCTTGCGGTCATCTTCTCTGACACCACTGGCCACCAGTTGTCACTGCATGAACAGGCGGGCAAGCTGACTAGTTACACACATCACTACAC
Organism: Lissotriton helveticus; assembly: GCF_964261635.1. NCBI lineage: Eukaryota > Metazoa > Chordata > Amphibia > Caudata > Salamandridae > Lissotriton > Lissotriton helveticus. Next base: position 316,408,561 of record NC_136065.1, on the reverse strand, counting down.
TGGTTAGAGTCTTTTGCAAACAGCAGACACAGAGTGTGAGACTCGTGGGTGCACTTTACAGGACGATGCATTAAACTGTAGGAACGCAAAAGGCTCATCGGCTTCACCTGTTCTATAGTCCATCTAGCTGAAGCCATTTGTACGGATGGATGTCCAGTTTCACAGAATGGCCTGATCCACACTACATTAGCAGCCCAATGATGGAGAAGATCCAAAATCACCCACCACCTTAGACACATCCAATCTTCAAGGTCTTCTGCTGCCACCTCTAAAGCGAGCCAAGATAGAAGGACCCACCACTGCCATAAAGAGCCTGTCCTTTTGCCTGCAACTGGTCCTCACGAAAGGTGCAGGGTCTTCCCGTCCTATGACAGTCAAAATCTTTATTAAGCCATCTACAAATTCCCACAAAGGTCCCTCTGTACCAGCATAGGCATCACAAAACAATGACCTTGTGCCAGATTACAGCAATGTGTGCTAAGGAGCTGGTTCTGAGACCACCCATCTTCCGGAAAAGGAGAGAACCTATGATAGGGCGTTCTCAGGAGCAGCACCTAGAATCTGGAACTCTCTTCCGCCAAACGTTAGAAAAATAACAAACACAGCAACATTTAAGAGGGAAACAAAAATGTTTCTAATGAGCAAATTCTTCACATAGACAAATCGACTCAGCTTTAGCACCATGTCATAGTCCAGAACAAAACTTTAATCAAGGGGAGTGAAAAGAAAGTCGCCGATGGAGTTGGACATACTCGAGGGCAGTACTACATGTACCAAGACCCAGAGTTGGAGAAGATAGTTTATACAGGAGGAATCAACTGAAATTATTTCTCACTGAGGCGTTGTCTAATTTACCGCCGGTCAATGTGTGTGTACTAACATGTTATTTATAGGACACAACTAGTGGGAGACAGCCTCGTCCAGTACTATACTAATTCCAGGACACAGAAATAGTAGAATATAGAACACAGTGGAATATAGTGCAATCAGGAAGGCATAACCTCCAACATAATGAGTATTATTATAAAGCTGTATCTGACACAGCATATACTGTGTTAACCCTGTAATCGACATTCGTCGATTTGTATTTTCAACTTCGTCATTTAACTGTGTATAGATGTACTATGCAAGACATGTCTTTATTCTACCTCATACAATGTAAAGCGCTCTGATACCTAAGGGTTTTGTTTGCGCTATACAAAACTCTTTAAATAAAAAATGAATTAAAAAAGGTGCTGTTCATCTTGGATGATTTGTTTAACCAAGAATCTGGACATTGCCCAATAGGCTCAGAATCCTGTGGCAAGGGTCACTCTGATTTGGTCACAATGGACGCTTCACACATAGTGCTTGCATTATCTATAAGTGAACTAAAGAGTCAAGTGTTATCCCCTTTGACATATCCAAGAAGATTATTAGTGGGATTCAGGTATGCTCTAAAGAAATATGTGTAAGAGTTAAAAAGTGCCCTGGACCCAGCCTCTTTAGATTCTGCTACCTGCGACAACTCGCTGAATGACAACTAAAATCCAAGAAGCGGCGAGTGGCAAACTACCGTTGACATATAGCATTACATAACTTGTGTGCCATGTTCAAGTGCATGCTAACCCTATGCGGGGCGACCATTGCAAGGTTTGTGTATGGCACCAATGGCTGACATAACCTAGGGAGGCTGTCCCATCACCAGTAAACACGGAGAACTGAAACGACCCACGGTGTGGACACGCTGCCATGCTCTGACCATGCACGGGTGAACAGGCCATGAAGACAGAGGGGCAAAGTAAAGGCTAGGAGCACTGTAAGGTTGTAGGGAAGGCACTCCACTCTCACCCCAACCCAAGACTGCCAAGTAAAGGAGCCAAGGGTCACCTCACCACTCCTGGCACAATGTGTGAGCCCAGAGGGTTATACTTGAACCAAACTTTTGGAGTGAACCTCGCAAAGGTGGACACAGCACTTGAAAGAGGAATCTTTACACGTCGCCTCTAAAGGAACCCTGGAGTACATTCACTCCCGTCCCCTAGAAAAGCTAAAGAAAAATTTGAGAGAAAATCCTAAATATACATTTTTAGGAGCTTAAGTGTCTCCATCCAGACTTTGCTTGCTGCTACTGATGGAGTCAATCGTCTCACAGAACATTACTCCCAGGGCTTTGAGTGGGCAGAGTCCTGCGGGTGCTCAGCACCGCCAGTTCTAAAAAGCAGCTGCCGGGACGGTCATTATAGGGCTCTTTATTTTTGCCCTCACTCTCAGGGTGAAAAAAATAATATTAACTCTGTAGCAGCACCACCCTTCCTTGCCTTTGAGGTAACCTCAAGAAGACTCGTTTTAGTTCTTTCACAGTCTCATCATTTCAGAATGGAAGCGTTTTCAATACTGTATACAAGGAAGCTATAGTTGATGCCAATTTTATTTTAATCAACTTACAACCATTGGCAAAGCCAATAGTCCTGGCTTGTTATGTGTAATATTACGTGTTGTATCTGGATGCAATGATAGAAACAGCAAAATACCAATCGAGCAGCACACTATGGTAAAATCACAGATTTTTAGTTTCGGAGTTTAAGCCACGCCCTTAATTAAATCGATCACGTCCCTTTGAGAGACCCCCGCAGTTGTTTCACCCCATTTAAAGCCCTGATTCCTCCCAAGACTAGTTCATTATATTCACAAAAAATGTTAGAACAGAGAAATTTGAGGTGTGTGTGTGTGCAGAACGTCTTTCCCCTCCCACCCACTGGAGAAAACAGCCTTTGTGAAAAAAAATCTTGGTAACGCCAGCATGTACGTTTTTGTAAGACAGGTGTTGGCAGCAGTGAAGCTTGCACAAGCTCCAGCACTGCTCCGGAGCCCCCGTGCCTGTGGCGGGGGAGGGGGGGGGGGCGGCCGAGCACTTTGCCAGGGCCGGTTTTGGTTCCCAGTCCGGCCCTGGCCCCCCTGGGTGGTGTGGGTAGGAGAGGAGAGGCTTGTGGGTCCCTTTCTAGTAGCGCGTCACGAGTCAGAACAGAGAAGCCTTTGTGGCTCCCAGACCCTCTCCTGCAGCGAGGTCTGACCAAGTTCAAAGCGGGAAGGTATGTGCAGCGGCGGCCATTGTTCCGAGGCACAAGGGGAAGGCGCGGCTCAGCGCATTCCTGCGCGAGACTTCCATGGCTGCAGCCTCGTGAGGCAGCTCCAGAGCCCGCGCGCCAACATGGCCTCCTTGGCTGGCAGCAAGGCCTGAGGTTTCAAGCAAGAGATGGAGAGGATCTCGCACAGCAGTATTAATCAGAGAAGGTAAAGGATTTTGAAGATTTGTGGTGTGCTGCTGAGGGAACACTGTCTGGCCAGGCAGTGTGACGTGATAAACGGAATGCAGCTCCCCCGCCTAGGGAGAGAACCCCTCCGAGCACAACCCAGGAGGACCAAAAGGTCTTATTCCATCAACAAAAGGTAGTCATCCAATGTTAATCCAGGGAATAGTTATCCAACTTATGAAGTTTATTCAACACAAGAGAATGTCTTAATTTCACGACATGTGCAAAAGGATGTTATTCCACATCAGGTTATAAATAATAATTCATGTTGTTAAACACAAATCCCATCCCGATGCATTTCGGGCGGAGCCCTTCGTCAGGGGATTACTCAGTGGCGTGTGGGTCTATGAAGGCATCAATGTCCCCCTGAGTAACTAGTGGTCTTCCTGTGGAGTGTAGAGAGTGGAAGCGTGATGTTTGTCATACAGGGTGGTTAGTTCCGATCAAAAACTGAGCCCGGATTGAAAACGCGGTCAAAAAGTCTCGTCCATGACAGGAGGACTCCAATTCATAAACATAAATGAATGACTCGAAATCATGTACAAAAAGTGGACGCCATCTTAGAACAGTCGCCGTTCTAAGATGGCGTCCACTTTTTGTACATGATTTCGAGTCATTCATTTATGTTTATGAATTGGAGTCCTCCTGTCATGGACGAGACTTTTTGACCGCGTTTTCAATCCGGGCTCAGTTTTTGATCGGAACTAACCACCCTGTATGACAAACATCACGCTTCCACTCTCTACACTCCACAGGAAGACCACTAGTTACTCAGGGGGACATTGATGCCTTCATAGACCCACACGCCACTGAGTAATCCCCTGACGAAGGGCTCCGCCCGAAATGCATCGGGATGGGATTTGTGTTTAACAACATGAATTATTATTTATAACCTGATGTGGAATAACATCCTTTTGCACATGTCGTGAAATTAAGACATTCTCTTGTGTTGAATAAACTTCATAAGTTGGATAACTATTCCCTGGATTAACATTGGATGACTACCTTTTGTTGATGGAATAAGACCTTTTGGTCCTCCTGGGTTGTGCTCGGAGGGGTTCTCTCCCTAGGCGGGGGAGCTGCATTCCGTTTCAAGCAAGAGGCCTGCTTCTCACAGGTGGGTGAGTGGCTCCTCAGTGTGATTCCAGCTGCCAACCAGGCCATGTCCCTTGCCAAGTGCGATCACTCCACCTAGTCACGTTTACATCAAAAGCAGAGGACATGCTGGGTTAAGCGAGGGTCTGTACCGAGGAAGGTTAAACTATAAATCCGGGAAAGCAAACATGTCAATTAAGAAAAAACATGTACTGCGCAAAGGTGTGACGTGCAAATTGGCAGCTATGTATCCTACCAGTTAGCAAAGTACACGTTGAAAGTGGAAAGTTCTGGACAAAAAAAGGAACATTTCTCACTCTTCAAACGAAAGAGGCGTCACTGTGTGATTTGAAATCCCTACAAAAAAAAAAAAAAAAAAACTTTGAGCCCTTAATAAAGAGCTTCACTCCAGCATGCAGAGAGTTGACCAGTGTCCTCAACACACCACCTTCAGCTCGGCACACCAGGGGGCTGCTCTATGGTAAACCCACCTCAACATCAGCCTTTGCAGACCATGGACAAACTTCCCTCACACAGGTGCTCTTCCATGGGCAAGGAGACGGAGTCTAATAAATTCTCAGTACCCGTCCAGCAGACAAGCCGATAGTTCTGGCATCTGCTACCAGCCTTTTGGCTTTGCAATGGATATTTTGTCATCGTTTTTGTAAAACATTATTGTTGGGGGAGCTCTAAACTGCAGATGTACATTGTTTAGACCAGGATGGTCTGCCCCGGGCGGCACTCTTTTTGGGGTGGCAGAGGTGAGCAAGTTGTGTCCGTCGACTACCACCATCCCCCGCGCGAACAAGTTGTCAGTCAGTCGCCCTTCCCTCGGTAAAAGTCGTCTGTCAGTTGCCACACCCAGTCTCCCCCACCCTCCCGTTCTTACCTGCACCGGGCGGCAAAGTTATGGGCTGCCCCAAGTGGCAGTAGGTCTAGTTATGCCACTGGTTTACACGCAACTGCTGAAATTGCATATTCTGAGGAAAGTTTTATGCAGCGCTTCACAACAAAGCGAAGGTACAACATGATTAATTTGAGAAGCAATAAGTGGCTTGACTGTCTAGTGCAAAAGAAATCAAACATCTGAAATTATCTGGATGAGAAAACTTCATGGACCTTCTGAACTGAGAATTGTAAATTCAATGTGATGCAGATTTTCCCCAGATGCCATAAGACAATTGTGGGACACTCGAGAGAGCAGAGAAGCACTCCACTCAAACTGTGTTCTCTGAAGGAGGAAGGTGCTTCTAGGTAAACTCACCACTAGCAGGGGCCATGAGAAGTTATATGAAGGAGACCTCTTTCCTTCAAAAGCAAGCACAATCACACAGACTCTCATAAAAACCTAATAAAAACTGATCCATACCTCTAAATGGATAAGATTAATATTCCGCAGTCATTTTTTATGTGCAAGTGGACTGTGCTGTTAATGTCATTTTGATCTAACCAGGCACCGGTGGTCCTCACCATTTGGAGCAGGTGCAGCACCAAGATTGGGATTTTACAGCACCTGGTGCATGCCAACCCACATTTCTTTCAACAAACCGGGGGACCAGAAGAGATTTTAGAGAGCTTTAGTGGAGAGAAGTAGGCCCTATGAATAGTAAACAGGTGGTTTCTCTTCAACCATGCAGGCTTTACCGTCTCGTATAAGAGTTACACAAACTCTGACAGAGATGATCGCAATTTCGTGCAGGTAGTAGACCCCCACCCACAGTTCCTCAGCGAGCTTGAATTCGCCATCAACGGAGTCGGCTATTGCTTGATACCAAAATGAAACATCCCTTCTCCCACGGGGCTTGACCAAAAGATGATGTTCTAGAAAACTGCCATTTCTTACCGGGTTCCTTTGGTCCTGTTTTGTACCGGTCTTGTATGAGTGAGAGAACAGTGTGATGTTCCACCTGTTACAGCCATCTGCCCTTCATTCTTTGCTGTGGGGAAGGTTGCATTGCTGCTGTCCATGTTGTACCTCCATTTTGTGGGGAAGCTCTGCATAAAACTTTCCACCACACAAAAGATACAACTATTTGTATTGCCAATGCTCATTTTAATGTATGGCATGAATGAAACATTGAGTCCTCACAAAACATACGAGCAGAGTTTACTTTTGTGATTTTGTTTTGTGTGTGAAAAAAGCAGATTTTTAAATGGACTAGACAACTTTTCAATATTAAAAAAACAAAAAGTGGCTTTATGGCTTGTATAACACCTTCGGCTATTCTGGAATTTTAGCCAGTATCTCTTTGCATTCCGGGGTTTTAAACCCATAAAGTGTTTAGGCAAAACTATGAGCCAACAATAGAATATGCAGTTGGCTGAAAAGCAAGGAATGTCTGCTATTTTCTAATGCACTTGGCAGACATGTGAAATGCAAATTAAAATGTCGTTCCTAACTCTCTGCCTTTTTTCTTGGTGGTAAAATAGTCCATTGGGTGAGAGGACAGAGATCATGTTTCATATGCAAATAGGAACATCTTGCTGCTAATGGACTAACATTAACTCTCCTGGGGGAAAACAATGTCTTTCTATCAAGCCATTGTTTCCCGTAACAAGGACCCTGGCAGCGACACTATGAAATAGAAAAACAAGCTGGCATCGTCTTCTCGAGCGCCTGCCTGTGACACTGCCTTGAAATAGTGCAGCATGAGGCTGCAGATGCTGCCCCGTGAGGGCCACCAACCAGTGTGTCACCAATGTCCATTTGAAGACATTAAGGAACCATCCTGGTATGGGACTGTTCGTTCCAGGCTGAACTGCGGCAACATAGTTTACATAGGAACACCATGGAAATGCATTGAAAAGTGCACAATTGTTTTATTTAAGGACCTCTATGTTAGACTGAAGTCAAGAGATCGGGGCTCAGACTTAGAAACTTTGGCACCAACTGGTTGCGATATATTTAATAATAATAATAATAGGTTTTATTATTATTATTAATCCATTTGTTTGCTGGGTGCAGAGAGAAGAGCTCACAGAGAAGAAGAAAGCATTCTAAGCGAGGCCATGGGATTACAGGGATGTTATATGACTCAAAAGAAAATTTGCTTAGGTTTCCAGCATCCGGTGGGTGCTAGAAAGTGGGATTGTAGGGTTTGATTAAAGTAGCTGTTGTGATGGTCTTCTGTCATATATCACTGCCATCTATTACTATCTGGCATCTAACAGCAGAAGGTGGTTGGTCAGTGTCAGACCTCTTTCCATAATACGCAATCGCAGCTATCCTTTATCAGGGAAACATGGCCGACCGCAGTGCTATAGCTGAGTACCATGGACATGACCTGGGGCTTTATTAACCGCTCACGCCCCAGATAAATGTCCAGACATAGGATTTGGTAGGCAGTATTTTACCCCGTAATGTAGCCTTTCCTTCTAGGATTGGCCAGAGGCAGCGGAATGCAACAGAATTGAACATTGCGGCCCTGCTCATTCGCATCATGAATATATAAACCACCTAATTCATTCATCCCTGTCTGGTACCTGAAGTACCTGTAGCTAAGGTTAAGTCTTCACTCCTAGCCAATAGTCCCACCCCCCTTAATATTAAGTGTGGTGTGTAGAAAGCCGCCCCAGGTTAGAGTGTGGGTACTGAGGAGTTTCAACGTCCTAAATCCATTGAGGATGAAGAGGCAGACCCATGGCAGGTGACAAGGTGCGACTGGAACATGCCGTTTCCACTAAGAACATGCACTTCAAGAATGACTCGGGAACAGAGCGCTTGGAATGCTCATCAAAAAACACCAGGCTTCTAATATGCGTGAACCAAATAAGTGGTGGAACATTTCCTAAGCTGACCACTTCTTTGAAAAAACTCCAACTGCAATTACCCACACGAAGTGAAAGAAGGTTTAGTTGTTTTAAAACAAAGAAACATGAGGTAAAGGTCTATAAACGTGCAAAGAAGATTTAGAGAGGTTTTTTTTCGTACTCTGTGGTACAAGGGAGTAGAGAACGAAGTGCCCGTAAACCTTCCGGGACAGTAAGGTTATCTAGACTTCATAACTCCGCGAAGAACTGCCCTTCCTGCAGCCAGCCGCCCCCTTCTTTCCCTCCACTGTCTCACTTCAGCCTTCCCACACCAGCCTCCGATCCACTGCCAGGAACTTCTCGCTGGATTCTTGGGCACATCTGTGCCACGCGAGGGCCTGCACTTGGCACAAAGCACCCGTCCTGGCATTTCCGCCTCGTACAATGTTTCTCCCTCGGGGAGGAGAATGTAGAAAAGATTCACTCAAACCTCACTAGCGGGCCGCAGGATACAAAGCCAGATAAGAGAGATATGAGGCCTCACTCGTTTGTGTACACAAGATATAGAACGCAGCGCTCCCACCCCCGCGCACAAGTCAGATCACACGTGCAGCGCTCGAGGATGGAATGTGCGAGCGCGCGCCTCTGGTGTAGTCCCGGCTGACGCAGCGCAGCTCGAGGGAGGAATGTGTGTGCGGAGCGCGCGCCGCTGGTGTAGGCCCGGCTGACGCAGCGCAGCTCGAGGGAGGAATGTGTGTGCGGAGCGCGCGCCGCTGGTGTAGGCCCGGCTGACGCAGCGCAGCTCGAGGGAGGGATGTGCGGAGCGCGCGCCGCTGGTGTAGCCCCGGCTGACGCAGCGCAGCTCGAGGGAGGAATGTGCGGAGCGCGCGCCGCTGGTGTAGCCCCGGCTGACGCAGCGCAGCTCGAGGGAGGAATGTGCGAGCGCGCGCCACTGGTGTAGGCCCGGCTGACGCATCGAAGCATCCGCTCAATGGACGGGAGTATAGAGGCGCCCTGGCGACTCTTCTACTATTACAGAACCGTCCGTGAGGTAGGATACTCGGAGAGGTTCGAGATGCAGCCTTCAAGAGATCTGCAGCACGCAGTGGCTCATAGCACATCTTCGATACCGCAGACGAGTCTGGAACAGGTCACCGGCGACCACGCTGTGCTATCAGATGGTCGGTTTAGTGCCCATGTGTAATGAGACTGAGGGCAAAGGCCACTTGATGATGGTCAGGGATAACCCACAGTACATCTTTGATGTCAAACTCCGCACAGAGGCCAAAGATTGACTTGGTAAAGGCTACGAGAATCTCTCCTTGCCTTACATGCTTATGGAATATTACAGAGTGAGCCGCCACCACAGGTGGCCTCTGAGAGCTGAAGAGAGTACTGTACTGCTGGGACCATTCTCCCACTTTTTAAGAAAGTAGCACATTCTTCACAGTGGTCATAAAGCTTAAGTAGTTTCCATCTTGCATTATTTATCTGGGACCTTAGACTATGACAAGCGCGAGCATCCAGGAGCGCGCACTTAGGACCTGGCCCCCCGGCCCCCGGCCCTACCTCGTCCAGACTTAGTGGCGGCCGGTCAGCCCTAAGGGGTGACTGGCCACCTAGTACTTCCGGAGCATGCGGTGACGTGTTTCCGGTGGGGGCAGAGGGCGGAGACTGGGGACCTATTTAGGTTCCTGGGGCAGGGACCTCAGTCTCTTCGTCCTCTGCTACACCGGACCGGTCACGGGCTCGCAGAAGCGTCCCCCACTTCTCGCATTTTTTAGTTTAACTCCCACCCACCCGTACCTTTAGATTAATAGGTTAGAGGGGCGTGTTTCGGTAGAAAGACCTTGGAACAGTAAAATTGACCGACAGAATGGACGGGAGTCCGCCTTGCGTACTCCCTAGGCCAGCACTGAGTGGGGAGACGGTAAGCTCTCCGCTGTAAAATATGGCCCCGGCTGGGGAGGCTAGGGCGATAGGTTACGGGCAGCCTGGTGGTCGGAGGGCGGGCCCCTGGTGAGGGCGGACAAGGATCAGAGGTTTGGGGCCCACTCCTCATGGGCGCAGGTGGGTTGCACCGTGCGTGGATGCTCGGCATGGAGGATGCGAGCTGGAAGACCCCTTAGTGCTGGAGGATCAGAATCTTGCTGAAGAAGAGATGGAGAGTCAATAATAAAATTATGTTGATAACTGTAAATAATGAATTTGAAATGCCTTGTCTTGTTTATGAAATGTCAAATATTAAACATGGCCGTTTTACACCCACGCAAATCTCTGTCGATGATTTTAAATGTGGGTCTCAGGTTATAAGGATGGAGCGGGGAGCATACTGGGGGATCCGGGTCCTATGGCTTTGCTGCCATCCGAGTACAAGGCCTTTGCATTATGGGTTTTCTGGACAGCGAAGAATGCATAACATGCATTGAGACATAATATATGAACCTCTTCATAAGGAACCATTATCCTGCCCCACAGAAGGCTTTGTGCACAACAGTCAGAGCCTTAAAGTGGATAGAGACTCCTCTGGGTAATGTACACTATACAGATGCACTATACATATGTAGTCATGAACAGTTAAAGTGGAATCAGTGAAGCCTCATAGGACATATGTTCTCCTTAGTTAGTACTTGTAACCCCACGTGTAGCAGTATCCTTGCCAGTTCACTTTTTGGAAGGCCCAAACATAGACCAACAGTGGTTTATCCGAGAGTGGATAACAGTGGAAGTTGTGAATTAGGGGAGTGAAGGAAGAGGGGTAGACACTGCAGTGGGCCTACATTTTCATCGACGAGTATGTCAAGACTCATCACAACTGGTGCTGGGATGGGCAAACGTCCTAAACATTCTGCCCACAACTCATTTTCTTTTCTGCGCACATTTGCCCTTGATCAAAACGTTGGTTTTGCTACAATCCAGCATTAGATAATACCCTCCTTCCAAGCATTAGCTACGGACAGTAAGTACCTTAAATGAACATTATTTATACTACTGTGGCCTCTAAAAGGGAATTTGTGTTTGATCCATGCATGTAAAGAAGTTGCACTTCTGAGATGATACAAGGTCAGCCCGACGGTGAACATGGTGATCAAACAGTACTGGGCGCAATGCCACACTTAAACTGTACCTGTGAGAAGCTAAGGAGATCTGTCCCACAAAGGAGTGAATAATGGCCGTTCTGCCAGGAGTACTTGAAAGACGCTCTGGTCGGTGAGGGGGTCAAATGCCACTGATACATCTAGCAAACTAAATAATGACACCATGTATTTGGTTGCTTCACATTGATTATCCATCACCCCCAAACCACTCTCTTGGATCCATATCAAATTTGAAAAAATAATCAAGTTCCTTCAGTATATTGGTCTCCCATAATATGCTGCAGAGTGGCGTAGAGTGGAGTGAAATGGCATGGTGTGGCAAAAAGTAGTGTAGAGTTGAGTGACATGGCACAGAGTGGAGTGACAGAGTAGAGTGGCATAGAGTGGTGTGGCGTAGAGTAGTGTGGCGTAGAGTAGTGTGGCGTAGAGTAGTGTGGCGTAGAGTAGTGTGGCGTAGAGAGGAGTGCGTGGACTGATGTTGAGTGGTGTGGCATAGAGTGGGGCAGAGTGGAGTGGCATGATGTAAAGGGAGTGATGTAGAGTGGAGTAGTATAGAATAGAGTGGCGTAGGATAGAGTGGAGTGGCGTAGAGTGGCTTGTAGAGGCATAGAGAGAAGTGGTGTAGAGTGAAGTGGCAAAGAGTGGACTAGAGTGGCTTAGCATATAGTGGATTGGCAAAGAGTAGAGTGGCAAAGAGTGGGGTGGCAAAGAGTGTGGTGAAGTGGCGTACAGTGCAGTGGCATACACAGTGTGGAGTGGCATAGTGGAGTGGTAAAGTATTATGGCGTGGAGTGGCTTAGAGTGATGTGATGTAGAGTGGCATAGAGTAGAGTGGTGTTCAGTGGAGTGGAGGACAGTGGAAAAGAGCGGAGTGGCATAGCTTAAAATGGTGTACACTGGAGAGTAGTATAGTGGAGGGGTGGGGTGTGGAGTGGTGTGGAGAGGCGTAGTGTGGCATAAAGTGGAGTAGCATGGAGTGGAGTGGCACAGTGTGAAGTGCAGTGGAGTCACGGAGCATGGAGGAGAGTGAAGTGGCTTAGAGTGGAGTGGTGTAAGAGTGGCACAAGGAAGAGTGGAGTAGCGTAGAGTGCCATAGTGCGGCACTGTATGGACTGCAGTGGTGTGGAGAGGCGTAGAGTAGCACAGAGGGCAGTGGCATACAGTGTAGCGGAGTAGAATAGAGTAGTGTAGAGTGAAGTGGCATAGTGTAGGGCAGCATAGAGTGGGGTGGAATGGGATATAGTGGACTGGCACAGAGCAGAGTGGCATAGAGCAGAGTGGTGTGGAGAGGTGTACAGAGAAAATGAGTGGCATAGAATGAAGTGGTGTAGAGTGAAGTGCTGTAGAATGAAGTTATGTGGAATGGCACAGAGTGGTGTGGTGCAGGATGGAGTGGCATAGAGTGGAGTGGCGTAAGGTAGAGAGGCTTAGAGTAGTGTGGAGCAAAGTGGAATGTCTTACAGTGGAGTGGCATAGAGTGGTGTTGCATAGCGTGGTGTGGCATGGAATAGAGTGACCGAGTACATGGGCATACAGTGGAGTGGCTACAGTGGAGTGGAAAATAGTGGAAAAGAGTAGAGTGGCATAGCGAAGAATGGCATACAGTGAATTGGAATGGTTAGAGTGGAGTGGGATGGAGAGGCGAACAGTGGAATGGATCAGATGAGAGTGGCACAGGGTGGAGGGGTATAGTATGGAATGGCATAGCATGGAGTGGTGTAAGTCAGAGTGGTGCAAGCTAGAGTGGCTTAGAGTACTGTGACACAGAGTGGAGTGGCATAGAGTAGAGTGGCATAGAGTAGAGTGGCATAGAGTAGAGTGGCATAGAGTAGAGTGGCATAGAGTAGAGTGGCATAGAGTAGAGTGGCATAGAGTAGAGTGGCATAGAGTAGAGTGGCACAGAGTAGTGTGGCACAGAGTAGTGTGGCACAGAGTAGTGTGGCACAGAGTAGAGTGGCACAGAGTAGAGTGGCACAGAGTAGAGTGGCACAGAGTAGAGTGGCACAGAGTAGAGTGAAGTGTCCTAGAGTGGAGGGGTGTACGAGTAGCATAAGGTATAGTAGAGTGGCTTAGAGTATACTGGTGTAAAGTGGCTTTGTCTGGAGTGGTGTAGCCTAGAGTGCGGTATGATGGCATTGCGTGAAGTGCAGTGGTGTGGAGAGTGGAGTGGCATAAAGGGGAGTGGAGTAGAATAGCGTAGTGTGGAGTGGCATAGTGTAGAGTCATATGGAGTGGGGTATAGTGGACTGACCTGGAGTGGCATAGAGCAGAGTGGCATAGAGCAGAGTGGGGAGGTGTACAGAGGAAATGATTAGCGTAGAGTTAAGTGGTGTAGATTACAGCAGTGGTGCCGAATGGAGTGGCGCAGAGTGGAGCAGTATAGTGTGGAGTGGCATAGTGTGGAGTGGCGTAAGCCAGGAGTGGCTTAAGATAGAGCAGAGTGGCGAAGAATGAAGTGGTGTAGAGCAAAGTGGCCTAGAGTAGAGTGGCGTGGCGTGGCTTAGAATGGTGCAGCGTAGAATGGCGTAGAGTGGAATGCAGTGGAGTGGAGCAGAGTAGTGTACAGTAAAGCGGCATATAGTGGAGTGGAATAGAGTAGAGCAGAGTAGTATATAGTGGAGTGGAGTAGAGTGGCGTAGAGTGGCGTTTAGCGGAGTGGCATGGAGTGAAGTGGCATAGAGCAGAGTGGCGTAGAGTGAAGTAGCTGAGCGTGGAGTGGCATGGCATATGGTAGAGTAGAGTGGTGTAGAGTAGTTTTGTCTGGAGTAGAGTAGCGCAGAGTGCCGATGTGTGGCACTGAGTGGAGTGCAATGGTGTGGAGTGACAGGGAGGGGAGTGGCATTGAGTGGTGTAGAGTTGCAGAGTGGAGTGACACATTGTGTCATGGAGTGGTGTATAGTGAAGGCGAGTGTGTTGGCATAACAGTGGAGTGGCATACATTGGAGTAGCAGACAGTGGAATAGAGTAGCACTTAAGTAACTTAAACAAATTATGAGATGAAGATGGTTTATTCGGTTACCATACTTTATTACTACTATCTTCATTTGTGTTATGATGCACCACAGACAACATTATTTGTCACATACAACGTTAACCCTCATTATTCGTAGTTTTGTTTTTGAGAAACAAGATAGCTAGTTTGTGAATGGGGCTTTTGAATACATAATAATAGGGGCAGATACCAGAGGTTTACACCATCCTCAAGATCTTTGTGGTATTTACTGCAGTGCTGGTGATTCAGGAGACAAGACAAACTTCTTCCTAAAGGAATTAAATATTGACAGTATTCTAAATGATTAATCATGTAGGGCATGCAGTGCACAGTGTGGTAACCAATGCCTTTTCAGATGGCTCGAAAGTAAACCAACAACAGAAAACAAGGGTGACTCAATATGCCAATAGGAACAGGTGCTGCGTCTAGTGGAAGCACAGTGCTAAGTACTGCTGTGGTTATTGCTCCCAAATCCGCAATGGTATTTATTCAAGTAGTAATCCACAATTAACAAACTACGCAGGGCGTTTTTCAAGAGAATCGAGTTGCCATTGCACCTATTTGTACCCAATTATAGAAAGTTTTGCTCTGAAGTAAATCTATATCCGTAATTGCTCTTGTCCTGATGATGGCCTGGATAATCAGTTACAGGGTCGAACCGTCGTGGACACGATAACAGAGAGACTTGGTCTGGGCTCGTTATAAGAGGAATATAGGTGTGTGAATTGGAAAGCATGCCTAGTTTGAATTCTCTGACAATAGTCATTTGCTACTGCAGACACTCAAGCTTACTCACCAATATCAGTTCCTTCATTGTGTGATCACCTGGACACTAAGCAACGTTTTACACTGTATTTTGTTTCTGTTCATTAAATATTCATGAATATAGGGTTGTTGCTCTTTTTTGGGTGACATTAATTATGCTGGGTATTTTTTCGGTTATAAATGTTTTATGATGTTTGCAAACAAGACTATAGTGAACCACTATTGTATAAAATATGGAAAGTACCAGCCATTACTGAACCAACATGCCATGATAGGTTTGAATGTTAAAGGAATCATTTTAATTAGTACATCAATAACCAGTGAGCGGAAGTTTTTAATTACTACTAGGTAATATTTCTGTAGAATATCAAATGGATACATTTCCCAGGGGACCACGGAGAAGACTCCCAGGCGCAGGTTGACCATGCTCAGTGGGTTGAAAGGGGGTCTACTTGCTTTCTCAAGCAAGGGGAGTTAAACTAAAACAAATTGACACATGGCCTAACTTCATGTATCAATTTAGTATGTGATAAGAGAGAGGGGACCTAGAGAGCTCGGACATTGACAATGACACACCTGAAAGAGCGACAGTAAAACAATCTGAGTAAAATAAATGGGGCGGTAAGGGGAGAGAAAAAGGCAGTGAAGGGAGAAATAGAAATGATGGGAGAGATGGTCATTGTCAGGAGAAGAGTGCGACCTTAGTGATGGAGGTGACAGGAGAGGTGCAGAGTGTGGAAAACCAGGAAAGAGGCACTAACATGATTTTTGGATGGGGACCAGAGTTCTGGGAATTGACAAAAGAAGTGGGTGGGATGTGAACTGGGCTCCAGTAATAAGGTCAAGGGGGAGATGAGAGAACAAACAAAGTATGGTAGAAGAAAGACTGCATTGCATTACGAAATGACCCAGTACCATCATCACTTCAACTGAGTGTCTCGACTGCTAGAAAAAAGATAGTCTCTTTAAAAAAAAATGCACTTACATTATACTGTATTTTTAAATGTTTCTTATAAAGATTAAAAGTAACGCAAATCTATCAGAACTGGAGAAACTACCCTGATATTGGCCACTGTTAGTCTTTAATACAGGTCGTTTGTTCATATTAGTCTCTATCTAGTACAAAGATCTAGGCACCTATGTCCACTGTTTAATTGAGACAGCATTATGCCAACGGCTTGAGCCACAGGATGCCAATTTCAGCTGTAGGGTGCCTTCAAGGGATCCCGAATGCAACGACAAGATATTTCCCACATTTATAGCTACAGGACAATGTTTTCTACATGAAGACTTTTCAGTGCCGCTCTGTTGGTAGATCTGCTTTCAAATTACTCTGCATTACACCTTCGGCAATGCATGGAAAGGGACCAGTTTTCCTAGCGATGAAACAAATACTCCTAAAAAGCACATTGTATTACAGAACAACTCCCCAATTAATTATACCACCCTATAAGAAACATATGATTGGTAGCACCTCTTTTTTTATCCAAGCCTCAAAATTATAAACCTCACTAGTATCAAGGCTACAGCCCACCGTGAGTCACCTAGAATTCAGGAGGATGGTTCCAACACCTACACATGACTACAAATTATAACTCTGCAACATCAAACTGACTCAGTAGAAAAGACAACACCCCCAGCATATACCGCTGATATACCTATAAGCATGCAATACGTATAAATTGTTAACAAAAGGATATCCTTTCACCATCAACCGTACTGCTTTTAGATTTCAATAAAACTGTCTTTCAGCCATATTGTACAATTTTTATTGCATAATTATACACCATGCAGGACCATTGCATGTCGGTTCTAAATTATGTCCTGGTATACCGCACCTGAAATGCAACATACATATGAATGTATCCTCATAAAAAACAACGTTTTACAGCCCAATCTAAGATAATTCTGGGCTACAGCTTTATATGTTCATACACACTAGACTAAATGGCACCTTGTATTACTCTAGATAACAAATTCTGTCTTCAAAATAACAGCATGAAAAACTGTGTATAAACGGTTCATTAATGTATTATCCACCACAATCTACTTACTATCCGTATCCATGAAAAGGATACTAATAATGGGAAGTATCCTATAAACTCATGGAAACTGCAAAATGCATTGGTAATCAGCATGAAAAGAATATTTTTAATTGTACGGCACTGGATGGAAACAGCGTGACTAACTACAAGCCTTATACTTAACTGGTTCTTAATTTGAGCCAATGGTTACCAGTGCTTGGCACCTGCACTTAATTGTCAGCACCAGTCTGGTGACCATCCACTGCATGGTGGCGCTCTCTGTCAAATTTTGAGATGAGCACAACAACAGTGTTTAGTAAGTCAATATACATTAAAAAATTAATAATATTTGCTGCTCACACCATTATTATAGTATCCGGTGGCCTGGAATAGTCTGAATTGTCACACTTGTAGAAGTAAGATGAATAGTAGTTGTGTTGGTTCTAAAGGTCCCTGGCGCTTAATATTTTTTTGCAAATTAAACACTGTACTTGACTAATCCCGAACACTGGGCTATCCACTGAGTAAAGAGCTACCACCCACGAAATGCATGTTCATATCATATGGGGCAGAAAGGGCAATATTTATACCAACACCACTTCATAGTTCCAGGTCCCTTATCTTTGAGGATTTACAAATTGTAGTACATTTTTCATCTACATCTCCATGTTCTGTTTTTGGTTAAAAAAATGTAGTCCTGAAGTTGAGGGGAGGGGGCGAAAACATGCCCAGTTCTCTCCAGGGCAGAATGTTGAGGATGTAAGGGATAGGGCAACAATTAGGTGGAGTGAGAAGTATGTGTAAGGTTTTACCCTCAGCTTCCCTTTTCATATACAATATTTGAGGAGTATTACCTTATTTTGTTGGATCCTATTACTACCCACAAGACCGAATGTTGTGTTGCCACTGCCTCACTCTGGTGTAGGATTGTTCACCCAGGTAAATCTTTCAAAATTACTGTGCACAATGGGATATATTTTAGGGTCATCACCCACAGGTAACACCTATGGCTTGCTTAATCATCGGTCCCTTGTCCTGCTCACCTAGGGTGGGGAGACTGGCTCAACACTTGCAGCTACACCATTTTCTTATTACAGGTGGCTAGGGACGTCACAACTAGACTATAGATATATTAAAGACAGTCTTTTACACGGGGATTGCAGGCTCCCATGTATTATGAGTATTTTACTTCCTTGAAGAGGTAAGAAGATAGTCTTGTGCAGAGAGTTCACAAAGGAACGTTCAAGGCATCTTTGTCTCTATGTATTGGCAAGTCTTCAAAGTTAGGCTGAAGGCCCACAGCACCGTATGCAGAGAGCAACACGATTTATACAAAGGCAGAAGGTGATTCTATACAAGATATTTACATACACGCCCCACTTTAATCTTCAGGGCTGCTTCTACTGAGAGACGCAACGCAAGAAGGTGTACCGGTACTATCAAGGATATAGCCTTTTTGCTACAGTGAAACAGAAAACGGACGAAGGCCCACAACCGCTGCACGTCTCTATAGGCCAGTGATTTAAATAATAGATTATTTGGAGAATACAAGCTCAGATAAAACAAAACATGGAGAAATACAATTAGCCCCTAATGAAGCTAGACAGGACAATAGCTCATCACAGCAAGGGATCCAGTCTAATTTAAGACTCTAGAATATGAAAACAGCAGTCACTACAGGCGGGAGTCTACATCGCCGGGAGAAGAGGACGATTTTAGCTGTTGCATGGACAGCATCTACTTGCCCAATAGATTAAACCATGTCAGATACTCCTGTCAAGAGGGTGCCACACAATTTGTGCACAAATGTATTTCTTGGTTATTGGAAATAGATTATTCTTAGAAGTGATCCTTTTTAAGTGCATTCCTCAAGTAGGGGGACTTTGTGTTACCTGAAAGAGACCTCTCAGAAGGTCTTGGTCCAGTGTGTTTGATAATAAACCATTTACTTGTAACAAGAACCTTCTAGATTCACAAACCAACAATGAAGATGTGAAACAATTCTAGGTTCCTTGATCACCTTACAAGCCCAGTCTATGTTTGAATCCCTTAGACCATCCTGGATCAGTCACAGCTCAGCTTTACGTGAAAGTTATTTAATGCACCGGAATCATCCCACGGTGACAATTCTTTATAGCACCATAAAAGAAGAAAAGTGCATAATCTGAGCCAAAATTTAAACTTGATCCGGCTTCGCTTTCAGGCTGAAGCTTTACGCAGCACGGGCAGCTCGCCAGCATTTGGAGAGGCTTCTGTAGAAACATTATATAAGCTTTTAAATTCAAGATCTCAGAAGAGGAAAAATTAAAAGCTTTTGCTCAAGAATTCATCTCAGTCCATTTTGAATTACCTAAATTATTCTTTTTTTTTTTTTTAAGCGAGAATCAATATCTTTAAGTGAATTGTTTTCCCTGGCTGCCGCAGAGCCGCCGCAGAAAGCTGCATTTTCCTAATTGGCTGATCACGGATAGACTGAAGGTTCCTCTTCCATCAAGGAGAGCATGATTGAACTGCGGTGAAATGGATTGAGGCAAAGGGGACTGAAGGAGAAGAGGGGCAGCTACCGGAAGGGGGCAGCAGGTCGACCTGTATTTATGGGAAGCACAGTAGGAGCAGGTTCACAAATGTGGAGCCAAGTTTGTACCAGGGTTCACATTTGCAAAGGTTAAAACACTAGATTCTTGACGGCGTGAACCGTGGTGGCCATTTCTTACATTCTGTGCAACCTTCTCGGCGATAGGTCATACGGTTAGCTGCTATCTGTGATGCAGCAAGCTCCTGCCTGAGGAAGGCATAAGGGTCGTCTTCCCCAGCCTCAGGAGCCTTCTAGATAAAGGCTACTAAAGTCGTCTTTGGGCTCCTGCGCTGAGGTTTTGAAACAGTTAAGCTTGCCAAGTGTTTTTTCCCTATGAGAGCTGGTGAAATGGTGGTCTACTCTAAGGGATTTATCCATGAAGAAGGCATCTCTTCTAGACACTGAGGTTTTCTCCTTTGGTAGAGGTGTAGAGTAGCTGGTGCATCACCCTGATGATCTGTCCTCCTACAATTTAGGAAGCCAGTGGGGGCCTACTCAAGCAAGACCTTGCCCTCCAAGTGGTGTCAAGAACATACTGTGGTAAATGCAGAGAACCTGCGAGAGGCCACTTCTTCAACCAGTCTGCATGGGAGGGAATTCTGCTTACAAGAAGCCAACAGTACTTGCTACCCCTCTGCAACCCGTTCTTGGTGGCAGAATGTGTCATCATCATGAACAGCGACATCGCCCTATAGAGCCAACATGGCGCGGAGCTCACACCACCGCCTCGCTCTGAAGATTGAGAGGCCTACCTGGAGAGAAGCTCAGGCCTTCGACAGAATGTGCTTCACCTAAGAGGCCCAACTAGTCCCTCCCCCTCCATCACACCCCACCTCCCAGGCTTGATGAGTACAAAGGGCCGTGTTGGGGAAGGGGTGGGGGAGGCAGGCGACTATACACAAAGCTGATTATTCTTTGAAGCTTGAGCCGCAGCCCATACACCTGCCAGCGCCCTGCAGGTAATCCTGCTTGGGAACTGGGAGGGGCTCTGCGTGCCTCACTGAACAAATGCCACAGTTGCAGCAGCCCCCTCCCACCATATCTGATCTCCGCACAAGCCTCCCGCATTAGTGTCCGCCATCTTTGAACTCAGTTAAAAAGAGTCCAAAGCGGTCCTCCAGCTTTGAGTGCCCGCTGGAGATCTGCCAATGAGGGGAGGGTACACAGACTGACAATAAACACCGCCTTTCCTATTTTTGTGGCAGATATGCCAATTGCGACAGGTTGTTCTTAATAGACTCTTTGTGAAGCAGCGCAACCAAACCTGTAAAGGATCACCCTCGAATGGATAAGTGCATAGTTAGCCTTTGCGCATTCTCATCTAGGCCTCTTTATGTGCCGACTCGTCTACGACTAAAAGAGACAATTAGCTCTTTGTGTTCTTGAGCTCCTCTCTGCAGACAATCATCACTCTAGTTATATTTAGTTTATGTATTCATTCTGGCACTTTTATTCAAAGTGCTTAAAAAGATAGAAACAAATAGTACAGTATAATTACATGAGTAATAAAAGCAGTACATGAGAAACAAATCGTTACCACATAATTTTCGCATTGCATACACTACCCATTCATGTTTTAGTTTCAAAGTCATAGCTAAAAGGCGTCAACGGAAAAAAAAAATTCTAATTTGAGCACCCTTTATTACTTGTCATTTGCCGCCTTTTGATAAAACCTTTCCATATTTCAGTTTCCAATAGGCACCGCCTCACGACTTCCTGAAGTGTAGGGTGTAGTTGATTTAGCTGTGTGCATCTGTTTGAAATTTTCCAATGTTCATCACGAAGGCATCAAGAAGTGGCCTTTGTCTGAATGTTTAATTATCAATTCATTTATTCTCTGGAAAAAAAAAATCAATGCTCCAGTCTCCTCCAATATCCCTCTCCCATTAATCTCTAAACCCACAGAAGTCTGGCTGTCATTGCTGTTTCAGCTTTAAAGATTTGTGCTTCACTCGCCGACTTCCGAAAGCACTTTCCTAATGCAGTCTGCCCAGGCTTGGGTCCAACAAGATGCACACATTGGTTGGGTACCACGCCGGTAACCAAAACTCCCAAGTGACACCCAGTGGTTGGACATCTGGCTTAGCCGGCTAATACAAACACCACTCATTTGTAATGTCAAGCTCCCAGAAGAATCCCCCATTGGTTGGTGACCTCCTCTTTTTCATCCAGATGTCTGACATCGATGGGGTTGGCCCTCTGATCGAATAACTCCCAGAACTGGGTGAAGGTACCACATTGACTGCTCACTGTGGGCCTTGCCATGTCTGTGTCCTCCTACCATATGGACCCTCTTCCTTGGAAGCCTTCATGTGTGGCACAACTTGAGTGATAAAGTGATACGTCTCGCAACTCCTAAGGCCTGATATGGTGGTAGAGGACAAGTAAATAGAATTTTTTCAACTTCCGAGGAGCATCCCATAAAGGTACGTCTCAAAGGAACATGAAGAGACGGTGCATCTTACGGGAGCAAACAGACCATGTCACACTCCATAAACGCCCTCCACACTGACCTGAGTGCCAAGATATCTCCTCAAGCCGAGCTGCCACAAATACACAATACCAACAGCCTACAAACAACACAAAGTGGCTGGCTGCTCTACTGCATCAACCTTGTTACCCCAAAGTCCTTAACGGATTCCTTAATCAGATCGGCTATGAGAACCTAATTAGCCAAATGTGGCACCAGTCTTCAGACACAAAAGGACTTAGAAAGCCTATCTCTAGGAGCTGAAATGTGAACTCCATATCAAATCACCAATAAGTACCTTTCCAGCAGGGAAAATTAGGATGGACCCAAACATGTCATTCCCATCAGGTTGGAGAAAGAGAGGGCTGTGGTGCCGGTGTCAACCTCTATCACAGGAATAGGGGTGGAACAAAGGCCAGAGTCCCTCTGTGATGATTGAGAAGGAGGAGTTTGAAAGACACAGGAATAGCGGGATGGACAAGTGCTGTGGAGTGCGGAAGGGTTGAGTGTAGTAGGACAAGGAGGTACACATACATCCCCTACCGCGCACACACGTAGGTTTCCCAAAGTGAATCCCAACTTGACCACACAGCATATTACCATATATAGGACCCTCCGCCTGGTGGTTCTGTGAGACAGGATCTTTTGAAAGCACGCTCAGTTGGCTGGGGCCACACGTGTCATTTTGTCTTTATTTCCACAGAATAGGGGCTGTGATACATCAGGATCCATTATAGGCCAACTCACCAATTTTAAATAATGTACATCAATAATGTGTATTGAGCATCAACGACCAAGGCCTCCATGACTGCAGAATGCTTGAAAACAAAGTGTTCAAGCATGGCATCAAACATTCATCCCCATCCTCTCAACTTGTTCTAATGGCTCCTATAATCCTAGGATGAGGGTGTATAGCAAATCTTATAAATCTACTGTTGTGGCTTGTGCACTTCTACCCTTCGGGACAAGCTTACCTACAATAGTGGCCCGAGTGCAGTATTATTTACACTCGAGTGCACAAAATGAATTAGAGAGGCAAAGAGTCGGTTGTGTGAGGAATAAGCCTCATGTGTCCCTCAGGGGTCCAATGAAATAGGTGGCATGTCTAGTGTGAGAGAACAACGGTTTGGAACCTACCTCTATGCAAGTTCAGAAACAGGCACAGCCCCTGGACACACTCATTTAACCCTGTACGGAAGAGGTCTGCACATACACATCTAGCACCTGCAGTGACGTCATGGGTCATTCGGCAAGGATCTGGTTGGTTCCTTGTTCACATACAAAGTCAGTAGCTTCAAGGAATCCAGGGAGGTGGTGGGTAGGTAAGATAAAGAGTGTGTGTAACTACCACTGCAGTCTACAGCACTCACAGTGCACTGGGTGCTGTAACGTGCACTGTGAGTGCAGTTAAAAGGAGTACAATTGCAGAAGTGCACATGGTGAGCACGCAGTCAGGGTCGGCTTTACTGTTGATGGCGCCCAGTGCGACAATCTTTTTTGGAACCCTCCCCCAATTACCTACTTCTCCACGGGTTCCCTCTCAACAATGCCCATCATTTCTCAATAAACCCTCTCTCATACACATTTCATGTTTTATAGCACTTCTCATACAAGTGTAGGGTGTCCGAGACCTTTAAATCAAACCCACATACGGAGACAATGAATTCTACATATCTAAATCAGTCTATAGGAACTGTTACATAAGAAGGTTTACAAAGTGCTGGAATCAGGTTATCCATACTGGTAGTCAGTATATTTTAGGAGTGTTTGGTCTGAAGAAGTGCAAACTCAAGATGTAAGCCATACAACTGTAGTTGGGGTTGGCTTTACTAATAGGAATGCATTTCTGCCCTTTTTATCAACATTAAGGTAATGAATAAACCAGGAAAAACAATGTTCTAACCTACTCCATGCAGTTTGCATGCAGCTCTTTGAAGATATTTAATAAGCCACTGTGTTATCAGGATTGGGACTTATGAACTGCTATTAAAAAAGGATCTCTGTGAGAAAAGCATTAACCTCCTGAGCTACCCACATAAAATACAGTTCTGTGATCTGCGTAGTACACATTCTTTGCAGCAAGCATGTTAACCCCCCTGCACTACTTTAGAGGACTCAAAACTCAATCTCTTTCCAGCTTGTCCCCAGAACAGTAATCACCAGAGTTATCTTGACATTTTCCTTGTTGCCTGAAAACTGCTGGACACACAAAGAACTCTGCAGCGGTGTTTTTAAACTCATAAGTTACTCCTAAACACAGACCACCCCCATCCTGCTGCCAACAGACTCAACCCATCACACCAACACTGCAGTCCACTGAAAACTATGCAAGGTGATTCCCGAGAAAATTGACACTTCCCATATAGGTTCAAAGAAAATACAACACACTTCCAACCACATACACACATGATGTAACGTGCTATCCATGTGTTTAAGTGCTTCAACACCCCCACATTGGGGTGGCAAGAGCTATGCAATGATGTAGCCTAGAACACTAGAGAGTGTAGCGAAAGTGACAGAAATAAAAACACAATGAAAGCATTATAGAAAACTCTGTTTCCAGACTTTTCCAGTCCTCTGCACGTAGAGAAGCTCACAAAATACCAAGGTATTCGATGCGATAACACTGGATTAAAGAAACAAAGAGGGTGCCAATTATATTCCGTTCATCAAGGCTTATGAAGATACATATCGGAGCACGCTTAGACATGCTGCCTGCTGAGGTGATGCCATATCAACTCCAAGAGGAGGCGGGCTTCGGCAGAGTGCAGCCACTAAGCAGAAGCAATGCAAGTTAAAAGAGAGATTAGGGGTGTGGAACATGAATCCAACATGTGTGCTTGCAGAAACCCAATGACAAGCCTTGTGGCAACACCGACAAGGCTAGAAGAGAGCAGGAGCTGCAATAGCACAAGAGTCAAAGGTGTGAGGGCCCTACTGCACCTCAATGATGCTGGTGGTTAAGTACCCAACCAGGTGAGGAGGATCCATGGTCCATGCTTGCATTAGGGCCCAACGCACCCTTACAACATCACTGCAAGGACTTCTTAAGTACCTGCTGGAATTAGTGCACCACGACGATGCCAGTAGTTTACGACCCAACCAGGTGAGGAGGATCCATGGTCCATACTTGCATTAGGGACCAATGCACCCTTACAACATCACTGCAAGGACTTCTTAAGTACCTGCAAGGATTACTGCACCATAACGATGTCGGTAGTTTACTATCCAACCGGGTGAGGTTTCATGGTCCATGCTTGCATTAGGGCCCACTGCACCCGTACAACAACACTGCAAGGACGTAAGTATCAGCTGGGATTACTGTACCCTAAAGTGCCCAAGTCAGCATTGGGAAAGCACCAGTCAACTGATCCCATAAGATTCAAGAAACTGCTGGGATCATAAAAAACTCGAGGAAATTCTTGATGAAACTGAGCCAGACCACACAGGAGTAACTTGCGCAACTCCATATTCTTAGAAAACGATACTTGGTGCTGTCCAGGTCACATCCAATTAAAAGCACCAATAAGGCCTCAAGTTAGATAAACGTCAGAGTTAAAAGATAAGTCAATACTCTTTTTCTAGACATGTGGAATTCCGATCCTAATTGCAATTCCGGAACAAAATCTCTTATATTGACGGATTCGCTCCCCTAGCCCCTGTGCTGGAGCCAATTTGGTCAACTTTCTGAAAATGGCAAACATTCATTCACCTCCTCAATCTTAGCGACATCCTGTGTGTTTCACAAAGACCTCTGAAATGTAGACGTGCTCTTTTTGGCATTTGAGGTCTCCGAAAGAACCCTTGGAACAGAACCTACTTTGGAGAAAAATGTATCCTTTTTGTTACTCAAAGTTCGTAAATTTCCTTCCTGTCTAAATTTCAGGTGACCCAACGGGATTGGCTTCGAGTCATCGTGCCGAATAAGATAGTGATGCTTTTGGAACCAATGACGTGTTGGTTAAGAGTCGGGGGACATGTGGTGTGCATTTTCAGAGGTGGCAAGTTGAGCCAGGAAAGATATTATATACCAAAGAGAGTTTATTGTACCTCTCAGACCATGAGATTACATTGCCGGCTGTTATTTCTGGGTTCAGTCGCGTCACCAGATATGTGGGTTGGCAGAAGAGTTTGTCCCGAGGCACTCCACTCAGAAAAGTTAATAGGCTGAGAAGATTGGTGAAACTTACCGGATTTGCGAAATAGGATCTAAAAGCCATCTCAACCTTGGGGAAACATGGTCCAAGGGGAAGCTAATGTTGTTTCACGATTTACAGAGAAAGAATGACCTAGCCAGCAACCAGGAATATATATATTTGCAGATTAAATATGCCTTAGATGTAGAAACTGACAGATAGAAGTCTGGTGTATGGCAAGCTCCTAGAGGAAGAGAGGACCAATAAAGCGGTCTCCTTCACACATCACAGTCTTATTAATAACAGACCTGATAATCTACGTAAACTCAGGATGACGTGCGAGGGGGACGTTGACCCAGTGTAGGACACAGATTGGGAGGCATCCCTGATGCACTCCAGTGAGGTGATGATTAGGAGACTTTGAGACTTATCCAATTTAAGGTGCTCCACAGGGTAAATTACAACAAGAGTAGGTGCTCCCCAGTGTATTAAATGCAACGGGACGGAAGGCACTTTCCTCCACACAATCTGGGGCTGCCCCAAACACAGATATTGGCGACTTACAATATCCTAATTAAGTGCAATACTGAGAGCCCCCGTCCCATGTACCCACGAGTTTGTCACATTAAATATTCTAAGTGATGTAGGTCTATGTAGGTCACAGCTACAGTTTTGAACCTTGGGATTCGTGCTGGCGAAGCATGACAGATGACGATGGGGGAGCCAGCAAGCCCAACCAAGAGCTTGTAAATAACCGGAATGTCCACCTTTATGGAGGCGGAGAAAGGGTTGTACGAGGCAAAGGGTTGCACTCTGACATTTGTGAAGGTATGGGGTGGCTGGAGGGCATACTATGGACTGTGCTAGGAACCCTTGATCCACTCTAGGCCCTCCTCAGTGCCAGGGGATCCCCATGTCAATGTTCGGGATTGAGGAAGGGCAGCAAAGGATGTTTCGTCCTCCGAGAGAAGATGAGACAAAGACATCCGAGAATCTCTTGGGGATGGTCGACAAATATGTACCTGCAGCCTATTCTGTTCTAAATTTTCAAGCATCCTGTATTGTCTTTTGTGCAATGTGTACAGTTGAAATGTGTCGTTTCGTTGTGGAAAATAATAACTATTTAAAAAAATAAAATTTTACTTTTCACCCAAACGGCAGGAAACTGGGGATCTACCTTCCGCAATTGATCGCAGAGACACCACTTTCCTAACATTAAGATCCTGACCCAGACATAAGACCAAAAAATCCAGAGGGGCCACGCAGGCCATGGAGCCTGGAACAATCGGTCCTGGAACCCGGGCAAAGAGGTGAACCGCTGTTGTGCTGAAAAAAAAGAGGCAGATGACATTACCTTTTAGAGAAGTCCTTCGTTCCTTCAAGACATAAACTTTCTCTTCTGTGTTAAGCTGAATTGTGTTATGTTATGAGCATTCATACCGCGCATTTCTACCTATCGCGTATCCCCAAACAGTGGACGGATACTGGACACCATCTTGGATTCTAGTTGACTGGAGTCTTGGTAGTCTTTGAACACTAACAGGGTATAAAACATCTCTAAAACCATCACTTTTGCAGAGCAAATTGAGGCTTGACTTAGGGATGCAGCGTTCTGCCAGGGAACAGCTATCCGCACTGGGACCTGATGCCCACACAATTCCGACCAAAAGATATATAGGACTAGCTGCAACTTTACCGGAGATCGTGCGCATCAGATGAAGCGGCCCATCTCCCCCTAGATCGAGAGCGCCCAAGAGTGACACTACACACACCAACTACGGGGGGGGGGGGGGGGGGCAAATGGGCTACCATTATCCCCCTAACCAGACGAACTTGAATGACTTCCTCCTACGATTTTCCCCTCTGACTCCCCCTCCTCCTGGTTTGATAACTTGGCACGAACCTCTTATCTACTTTCTGTTACACTATGAGAATATTATTTCGCCATTCGAGAGATTATCGCTAACGACAAAAGACCCACTGTTAGACTGATTTTGATATGAATGCACAATGGCACATATGCGCTGAACGAACAATTGATCATACGTAGGAGCAATGTGAAGTCCATTCCGCATCTACTGTATAAAATGTATCTTGTAGTTCGTTATATATATGCAAATATTGAATAAACAGAATAAATAAGAAAAATCTATCACTTTTGTTTAGTATATTGATCCACCCTCAGAAGTGTCCTGTGTTGATATATAGCGCAGCTAAATGTTGTAGTACTTGTATAGCGCCCGAATCACCCCACATGGGGTCTCTCCGGCGCTTGTACGCATACCGCTGTGGAACCCTTCCTGGCTTTTCCCTGTGAGGTGCCCACTCCTGGGCACCCCCAAGGTGCAGCCAGGCATCCTAGCGCTGTTGGGGCCGTTGTGGAGATTAGGCAAGCTATTGCCCAGAGTTGCAGAGTGGGACCCATGGTTAGCTTAGGCACCTAGGCGAGAATGATCAGGTCCTAGGAAATTGAGCCCATGACCCGCTGAGGCGGGAATTGAACCCTGGTCCCAGGCCAGACCTCTTCATCAGGGTCTGCTGCTCTAACCATTGAGCCACACTTCTCCACAACAGTGTATGATAAAATACATAGCAGACAACATAGAAAAACACATATATGAAGTAAAATTACTCTTTCCCGGGAAATTCACTCTGGGTTAAAAATAATGCAAATTGTGGTACAACGAAGGCTGCTTTTCACTTCTCACTCCAATCTGAAGCCGCCGAGTTACACCAATGAGCGCACAGAGTACTAGCCATCCACCTTGCACAGTGCATAGGAGCCAAAGCTAGCAGGAGGCAGGGGCCAAGAGGGCAGAGCTATGTGGCATCATGCTTGAAACCAGGATTGGGTTTCCTTGTGCCTCAATAGGACTCAAATTACTGGAGTACTCGCTTGTGTAGTATTTGTAGAATGAGTGATTGTATGCACACGAGTGGAGCAGGAATAAAATGGCTACCCGCAGTAGCGCATGCGGTGCAATGAAGACCACAGGAAGCTTCCTGTAGCTAGGGTGGTGACACACCTTGGCTCTATGCTGCTCCAGGCAAACTTGGGCTCTTTTATTAACCACAGAGTAGCAGGTACAACACGGAGCCCCAAGGCGTGAATTCTGAAATCCACAAGAACAGGTATAAGCGGTTTGTTTTCAGGCCTTGAGGCTGGAAAAGACTTTAGAGACGAACCACACAGCAGCATCTTCCAAGAATTGGAGAAGCGTTTCTTGGAGGATTCGCTTTCTACCAGCTCCAATCGTGAATGGAAGAACCACATTCACCCTTATCCCTGCCCACGCTTCTCTTGTGGATACACTTTCCATCGGTGGCTGGCCGTAATGGATTGATTGCCATCATTCCTTTACTCTTGGCCTCACACACTTCAATAAAGGCTTCTGGCTTCAGCATCACTGGCCACATGGAGAACGGAGAGATCTTATGCTTTGACTAGATGTATATAAAAGTGGACGAGCCAACAAATTAACGTGGATAGCCGAGCTCTGGGTCTGGCTCAGATACTAGAGCCTGTGCTCGAGCCGAGCCCTGAAAACGTTTGCTTCTTTAGCGTGTAGAAGCTTTGACATTAATACGTCACATTATAGCACTGCACTGAGAAGTACTTCAGTAAAAGTGATCATTTATAAACATGAACTTTTAGTGACAAAGAGGCAAGAGAACCGACATGTCAACCCTATACTGGCCCAGATTATTACAGAGTAACATTCCTTCCGCTAATTCTATGCTTTTACTTATTTGTGCACCTTTTAGCAGTTTTTGTGAAGGGTGTACCCGACTCAAAGGTATTGGAGCACTTTAAATAAGCACACGCTAGAATACAGCTGGTCACCATTCATGGTTCATAGGGAGGGGGAAATTGAGTGATTTGTCCAGAACCATAGGATGGTGAGCCGACGCCGAGACTCGAACTGAGTTCTCTACGTCGAAAGTCAACAGCTCCTTCGCCACATCCAGGGATGGGGTGGGGGGCAAGGCCGAAACCACAGAAAAGCTCAGCTCGTTATGGGCTTGAGGTTCCAACAGGACCTTGAGGTGAGCTAGAGCCAGGCTTCAGCTAGAGCTTTCAGTGGCTATCCCATCTCTAGATGTATCGAACAAAATGTATAAGCACTAGATACTTTCACACGCTGCCCTCAATTGTCTCACATATTCCCTCATCACTAGACGCATATCCACAGATGGAGTTGTGCTCATTCCACATCAGTGGTATCTTCCATACATAAATAATGCTATGTTACTCGTATGAATGTCGCACACATCCACCACTGGTGAGTCATTACAGGCCCACATCAATAGGATCACAGACTCCAGTGGAGACTCCTGTACAGTGGAGTTTCACTCATTTGCAAATTACAGGCCTCATACGCTTGAAAAGTGCTATGCAACTAACACCTCACTTGTGCCATGTCTCGCTTATGCCTCACACCACTGATGCTTTATAGAAGTGTACAGTTACCCTCAAGCTCCACATCACTGGTACCTCACACATGTGGCAAGTATCGCTCATTCCTCCCATCTCTGCGACTTTACACACCTGTAGAGCCGCCTCTAATCCCCACATCACGTTTACCTCACACTTGAGCCAAGTCTCGCTTATTCCTGAAATGTGTGGTGCTTTACACACCTGTGGGGCCGCCTCTCATACCCACATCCCTTGCACTTCACACTTGTGCCAAATCTAGCTCATTCTTCACATCATTGGTACTCTACATACCTGTAGAGTCTCCTTTAATCCCTGCATTACTGTGACCTCGCACGTGTGCCAAGGATAGCAGATTCCTCACATCACTGGTGCTTTACACAACTACAACGTCTCTTCTAATCCCCACATCACTTGTGCCACGTCTCGCTCAATCCTGAAATGGTTGGTGCTTTACACACCTGTGGAGTCTCCTTTAATCCCCACATCACTGGTACCTCACACCTGTGCCAAGAATCGCTCATTTCTCACACCACAGGTGCTTTATACACATATAGGGCTCCCTCTAATACCCACATCACGTTTACCTCACACTTGTGTCATATCTCGCTTATGCCTGAAATATGTGGTGCTTTAGACACCTGTGGAGCCGCCTCTCATTCCCACACCACTTGTACCTCATACTTGTGCCATATGTAGCTTATGCCTGAAATATGTGGTGTTTTACACACCTGTGGAGCCGCCTCTCATTCCCACATCACTTGTACCTCCCACTTGTGTCATAAATAGCTTATGCCTGAAATGTGTGGTGTTTTACACACCTGTGGAGCCGCCTCTCATTCCCACATCACTTGTACCTCCCACTTGTGTCATAAATAGCTTATGCCTGAAATGTGTGGTGTTTTACACACCTGTGGAGCCGCCGCTCATACACACATCACTTGTACCTCACACCAGTACCAAGCCTCGCTCTTTCCTCTCATCACTGAAGTGGCACCGGTATCCGTGCGTTCGCCCGGCAGTGACGGGCTCTCCGGGGAGGGGTGCACTTGTTCCGAGATGGAACGGCCCCCCTCCTCCCCAGGCTGTTGGGTGGCGCTAGCACTCCGCACACCCAGCCCCCGCGGCTGCCTCCTCAAAGGCCGCTCCCCTTCCCGTCAGCCCCGGATGGGCAGTGACAGGCCCCCTGCAGCTCCACTGTAAATCCCATTTTCCACTCGGCAGGTGGGCCCCTTTCGCCCGCATAGACGGGGACATCTGTATTCCTGCAGCAGCCTTCCCAGGCTCGGAGCCTTTTTTGTGTGCAAAAGCGTCCTTTGCAAAACAGCCGAAGAGCAAACACATTCAAGGGGGTTTGTGCCTGCTGGATGGACAAAAGCAAGGGAGAGGCCGGGGTTCTGCTCTGGCGGCACAAAGCAAACACCCCCTGCGGTGCGGGCAGCCTGGGAAGCTGCAAACACTGCTCTGAGGCGTGGATAGGGCCCCGGTGTAGTGCTTCGAAGACCAATGGGGCAAGTCGCCGTTCAGCCAAGTCAGAGTGTGACTGGCCCGGCCCTGGCATTAAGGCTCAATGTCTACCAAAAGCCCAGGAGGGCTGGATAGTAACTATGCTCTTAATTATATACATTTACAAAGAATGAATGGTTTTATTCTCCCACAGGTCCGGGACAGCTGGATATTAACGATGCCTATATTAAATACATGTATAAAGAATTAATGGTCTAAATCGGATATGCCTCTTTGGTCCATCCTTCTCCTAATCTCTTGACCGCGGGTGAGTGCTTGAAAAGTTTCAGCACTCCGTCCATCATCTCCTTGTGTTTGCTTTGTTCACTTTAAGTGGCCACAGGTATGCCCAGACGTGGGTCCCTTGTTCACTGAGCCAAAGGATTCAAGCTAGCCTGGCTGATGAGGGCTGTTAGCCAAAAAAACAGTTCCAGGATGCTTGTTTCCGGTCCAGAGAAGACCTGGCTTGGCAGTTCGTGCTGGACAGTTCCCATGAGCAACAGGGTCAAGACTGATTTGAATATGACTGGGTCCAAACTGGTGTGGCATGGCGATCAAAAGAACAATAGATCCATCATCTTTGACACACCTGGTCTACCTTCACCGAATCTTAAGTGCTGCCTTGACTTTGGCACCAGAACCCCTAGTCACTGAGCAGCATTTGGGACCAGAGGGAATTAAATCCAGATGCTGAGTCAGCCTTGTTCCAGGGTCAAAAAAGGGACAGAGCCAGGGCAGGACTGGCCGTAGCGGGCACCGGGTATTTCCCCGGTAGGCCGCCAGGGTGGGGGCCGGTTGTGGACCCCTGGGGGCAGTTTTTAGGTCTCGCCTGTCAATGCGCATGCGCATTGAGCAGAGCGAGACTATGGGGGCTTAAACAAAGCTTACCTACACTGGCGATTCACTGGCGATTTGATGAAGTGCATGTGCACTTTTAACTCAATGCGCAAGCGCAATTAGTTAAAATGCGCGTGCACAGCATCAAATCGTCAGCTTAGTGCCGCCAGCAGCTCTTCCCGCTCCGCCCCCTGCTGCATCAAAGGCTTGGCGCTCTGCCTCAGCCCAGCCATTCTCCTCCCCTAATTACCCCCTGCTGCATCAAAGGCTTTTTCACGGCCGGCCGGCCGTGCTTTCAGTTTCACGGCTGGCCGGCCGTGTCTCCTTTTCTTTTTTTTTTTTTTATCCGATGTTGATAATAACGATATCTGCTTGCTTTGCTTTATAACACTAATTTTATTTTAGCTCATCGCAGTGTGTTCACACTTCTATCGATGTTTCACAAAGTGTGATTTTGCAACTAAATGTAATTTTTGCACCTCTGTGCTGGGGATGTCATACAAATACACATTTTTCACAACTCATTCATCATCAAACTAAATTTTCTCTCTATGCAGAGTGATTTTACACCTATAAGAAATGCCACACACTTGGTTACTTTGCTGCATTAGAGACTGTTCACCTAAGTTAGATTTTTGATTTTTGCTCCTACATGTGTTTTTGGAACGAAAAGTGATTCATGTTGATTTTGCACTAGGGATTGGACTAAATCTGACATGCCACACTAAGGAAAGGATTTCATGCAATGCAATTCACTGTCCACATGCGCTTAATTAAACATATGCTTGCTATCATAGTTTTGCCGTTTCTAAGTTCTATCAATCACAGGCTTTATAACCGCATCCACCACCACATCCACCGCCACATCCACCACCACTACATCCACCACCACTACATCCACCACCACCACATCCACCACCACATCCACCGCCACATCCACCACCACCACATCCACCGCCACATCCACCACCACCACATCCACCACCACTACATCCACCACCGCATCCACCACCACTACATCCACCACCGCATCCACCACCACTACATCCACCACCGCATCCACCACCACCACATCCACCACCACCACATCCACCATGACATCCACCGCCACATCCACCATCACATCCACCATGACATCCACCATCACATCCACCGCCACATCCACCGCCACATCCACCACCATCGCATCCACCACCACATCCACCACCATCGCATCCACCACCATCGCATTCACCACCACATCCACCACCACCACATCCACCACCACCACATCCACCACCACCACATCCACCACCACCACATCCACCACCAACACATCCACCACCAACACATCCACCACCACTACATCCACCACCACATCCACCGCCACATCCACCACCACCACATCAACCGCCACATCCACCACCACCACATCCACCACCACTACATCCACCACCGCATCCACCACCACTACATCCACCACCGCATCCACCATCACTACATCCACCACCACATCCACCGCATCCACCATCACATCCACCATGACATCCACCGCCACATCCACCGCCACATCCACCGCATCCACCATCACATCCACCATCACATCCACCGCCACATCCACCACCATCGTATCCACCACCATCGTATCCACCACCACATCCACCACCATCGCATCCACCACCATCGCATCCACCACCATCGCATCCACCACCATCGCATTCACCACCACATCCACCACCACATCCACCACCACATCCACCACCACCACCACATCCACCACCACCACCACATCCACCACCACTACATCCACCACCACTACATCCACCACCACTACATCCACCACCACTACATCCACCACCACCACATCCACCACCACCACATCCACCGCCACATCCACCACCACATCCACCACCACCACATCCACCACCACCACATCCACCACCACTACATCCACCACCGCATCCACCACCACTACATCCACCACCGCATCCACCACCGCATCCACCACCACATCCACCACCACATCCACCGCCACATCCACCGCCACATCCACCGCCACATCCACCGCCACATCCACCGCCACATCCACCGCCACATCCACCGCCACATCCACCGCCACATCCACCGCCACATCCACCGCCACATCCACCGCCACATCCACCGCCACATCCACCATCACATCCACCATCACATCCACCATCACATCCACCGCCACATCCACCGCCACATCCACCGCCACATCCACCACCATCGCATCCACCACCACATCCACCACCATCGCATCCACCATCGCATTCACCACCACATCCACCACCACATCCACCACCACCACCACATCAACCACCACCACATCCACCACCACCACATCCACCACCACCACATCCACCACCACTACATCCACCACCACTACATCCACCACCACCACATCCACCACCACCACATCCACCACCACCACATCCACCACCACCACATCCACCACCACATCCACCGCCACATCCACCCCCACCACATCCACCGCCACATCCACCACCACCACAT
Source organism: Lissotriton helveticus (assembly GCF_964261635.1). Taxonomy (NCBI): domain Eukaryota; kingdom Metazoa; phylum Chordata; class Amphibia; order Caudata; family Salamandridae; genus Lissotriton; species Lissotriton helveticus. The sequence continues at coordinate 316,373,068 of NC_136065.1, read as the reverse complement.
CCACCACCACTACATCCACCACCGCATCCACCACCTCTACATCCACCACCGCATCCACCACCACCACATCCACCACCGCATCCACCACCACCACATCCACCGCATCCACCATCACATCCACCATGACATCCACCGCATCCACCATCACATACACCATCACATCCACCGCCACATCCACCAACATCGCATCCACCACCACATCCACCACCATCGCATTTACCACCACATTCACCACCACATCCACCTGACAAAGGTAATAATTTTGCTATTTTCAAAACCAACACATAAATAAAAAAATAAAAATACTTTCCTAATGCGAGACCTATTGCATTTTCAATGCTTGTTATTACCTGGGGGCAGTTTTGCAGCATCGCTGCAATATCGCCCCCTGTGACAAAAGCAGCTGCAATGTTTTACATGCATGCTTCCCCCCAGGGCCTCCGCCCCGGTGGCCGGCCCAACTCAATTGCCAGGGCGCAGGTTGCGTTCCCAGTCCAGCTCCAGACAGAGCAGATCATATATGACAATGTGAAAAGACTGCATTGATGAGCTATCGATAAGACACATACACTGTGGTGGAGGTCTGCATGTGTCACAGTAGCGCTTAGTGTTCACTTTTAGATTGTTGGAGGCTCGTGGCACTAGACGAAAAGAGGATGCCCAAATGTGCGATCCAGCTACGGCTCTTCTTGTGGCAAAGTATGCTAAGGAACAGTCTAGTCCAGCATAATAGTAACTCTTACCATGGCCCTTTCCTCCAAGTGGAACTACAGCAAGGAAAGCCTGGATGTGGCTCAGCAGGAACGCTTCAGGAGATACTTTAAAGGCTGCTCTAAATCCATGTGTGGCTTCACAGTAATCCTGGCTATAAAAAAAAGAGTCCGCTATACCGGGGTACCCGCCTGCGTGGGGACCTTTATTAACTCTCATGGGAAGTGTACAGAGCGGTGAAGTCAAGGTGCAGTTCCACAGCAACTCACTGCACTATATACACTGGTTAACTCGGTCATGGGCTCAGCACCACCAGGGCCACTGGAACTATGCAGCAAGGGAAGACCAAGGTTTGCCGCAGGGTTGACTAAATTATGTCGCAAAAAAGGCTAATTATGTAACACAAAGCGGTACATTTTGTAATACCATTACTTTCTTACTTTGTCATTTTTACACAGGTTAACACTGCCTGAGCAGAGGTGTTGCATTATTAGTATAATTTTAAACAAACACATTCAGAATAAGCAACAGAAAAGGGACCAGCCAACCTTTGCAAAGGGCTTTTCATTGCACAACAACACGTCGCCACGCTTTTAGTGCCTTCTGATCTGTTTGAGCCAGAAACCATTTTTTTCCTTAAAATCAACATATTATGCAGCATACCATGGAATATGTGGTGCATGCAGCAAAATCATAATTGTGTGGAAAATGCTGTGATTGCAAAAACACAAAATTAGAGTTGTCCTGGAAATAACCGATGGCAGTGCTGTCTTCACAGAGAGGCATGGTACAACACAGTGACTTGTGGTGGCACCATGAACTGGTGAAGTCTACAAGCAATGCAACTGGGCAGCAATGTTTTGTATTCCTTATTGTAACGTTCTAAGTACAACAGGTATACCCAGACATGGGCCCCAGGCTACCTGTGACATTGAAACGAAGATGCCACCTGACTTGAGAGACCTGAATATGCTGAAACCGGTCCTCGGTTGCTTCTGTTCGGCTTCAGAGAGGACCTGGCTTGGCAGTTCGTTTGGACTTCCCACTGGGCCAGGACCAACGTTAATTTGGTCTAATCTGAGGTTGCATCATGGGCAGAAAAGAAAAACAATGGACTGGGGTGTGGCCTCGGGAATCCTTATAACCATTAGGTGTTCCATTGGTACCAAGGTGCAACCCGGGAAGCAACAGGGGCAAGTTTCATTTTTAAATCAGAAATATTGTACATACTGGGTAGCCCTGGGACTTTGTGGTTAGCTCACAAAAGTCCGTCAGTGTATTTAGTGCTTAACAATTTCTACAATAATGCCTGCCAATTAACATTTTCAAGGGACAAATAATGTGGTTTAAAAAAGTGGAAGGTTTCACAGTAAAAATAAATAAATGTTGCACAAGATACATATTTTTAAAATGTCAGAGGCAAAATATACAGGTCCAGGCTCCTTTTGGTTGAAAAGTGGTCCTTTTCTTCTGTAACAAGGGATTTGGGAGATATTCCACATTTCCCCCTCTAAACTTGGTATAATTTCCAATGTGCATAATGTTCCATTGTTGGGAGAGTGCAAGGCAAGCCGGCTATGAAAGCGGATCTAGCTCGTGCAAAATGTTGATACGATATACTTGAAAGCTTTGGCAACTGGCTCACAAAAAGTGGCCATCGGACGCCGAGCTCCTCCGTGACAAGGCTTTGACGCACCAAGCCCTTCCATTTAGCAGTCTCCCGCCACAGCCTAAGACCCGGTCCGGACGGCTGACAGCTCTATCCCAGCCAGGACCAAACACACAACTTTGGAGACACGCCCAATGCCCCACAAGCGAGGGGCGGGGGCCCGCCTGACTAAAGAAAGACCCTCAGCCCACATCATTTAAAGATTTCACTTTGGGCGGCAATCAGCCAGAAACACAAATTACAGAAAAACAGTCGCCCTGCCGTGAAGTGTCCTCTTCTGCCTCCCTTTGTCTCGGTGACACACAAAGACGGTTTCCACCCTTCCTCCGCCAAATATTTTGGGGCCGACTAAAAATATGAGAGAAAGGGGTTTTATTCCAGCTTTTTAAGAAAGCGCTGGGGGGCTTTGTGGCGGGAGACGAGGCTACAAAGCGCCCCGTGCGGAGCGGGCTCTCATGACAGGAAGAGCAACTGTTCCCCGGCGGCGGCCCGGGTCATCCATTCTGCGCTTTGAAGCTCAGGCCGCAACAAAGCGCCCATTCTCCGCCGCCTCGGAGGCAGCGGCCATTCACGGCGCCGCCTCCCGGCCTCCTTTCTTTATTTCAATGAACTCCGCGTTCAATGGCCCGTTGCCTTTCATTGACATAAACTCGGGAGAGGAGAGGGGTGGGCGCGCGGAGAGGACTTTGGTATGGGTGGGGCGAGAGGGGACTGAGGTGACCTTCAACTCATCGGTAAGCTGGAAGAGTCACCTGCCCGCTTGGCTGAGGGGAGTCCTAGACCCAAGGACGAAACACCGGAAGCGAAGGGTCAAATTCAAAGGGCTCCGTTTCCAGAAGGTTGCAATGAGTCTCCCCTAAATTAGTCTAGGAGGTAGTAAGCGAGTTTTGGAAAAATCCTTAAGGGGGAGCCGAGGTGCCAAAACCCTTGTATCCCTCCCACCCTCCCTTGGTGCTGTGACTGCGTCCCACTTCCGACCCCACTCAATGGAACTCTGATTTCCTTTTTTTTTTTTTGGGGGGGTCTTGACCTGAGAAAATCTACTATGTGTATATATGTATATAGAGATAACTAATCACTAGTATATGCAGTAGACCTTTGTACTCTCTACCATTCCTATGTGACTTAGAGTTTATCCATTTGTATCTCTTCCTTGATTGACTTTACATCTTGTACATTTGCAATTTTTTCTGTTTGTATCTTTTATGTAACGCATGAAATCCTAAGACCTTAAGTTTTGCAACTGATTCTTATGTAAAGCGCTCCGACACCTTCGGGTAAAGTTTGTGCTATATAAAATCGCATTAAATAAAAATAAAATAAAAAAATAAAGCGCACCATTCAAATTGGGGGCAGTACTGAAAGGAAAAGATAACTTGTCCCAGAAGACATGCCCTGAACAGTGTCATAGTTGCTCAGCTAGGCCCCACTGTGAATTTCTGACCCCAACCCTAGGCTCATGCGCACTGGGGGCGATGACCGGATTGGAGGAACGGGAGATGGGTCTTCTGAAACTGACCACCTGCTTTTCCTTTTTTTTTAATACAGTTTTTATGATTAAACATTTATTGAGTCATGTAAAGACGAGAATCTCGATATAACACAGATTGTTCATGACTGCATGTATGCTCAGACTAAACCGTAGAGCCCTTGGTACAGGAAAGCTGGACGCGTAATAGTAGTGTGGACTGTTTTAAGGGAAAAAATAATTGCGTCTAAGACATATTAATGATTTTCACTGTAGTTTCCAGAGGCTTTACTTTATTTTTCACACGTTTTCTGTCGAATTTCGTACATTTTTCCTGCAGATTTGGACAGCCACTTCCCAAATGTAGCTTCGAATTGATACAAGTCACCTCGATGTAAATTAGAATGTCACAACCTAGTGTAGAGAGGTGGGATCTGAGGCGCTTTAGACCAGTATGTCAAAGACAGCACTGCACAGCCAGGGAAGGATGAAAGTGCGGGACTGCTGAATACTCTGGTAGTGAAGATAAGTTGACATTACCCCCAAAGAACTTCAGGTCTAATGCTAGGAGGAAGGTTGAGCATCAAAACTCAAAGCCTTGGCTAAATCTGCTCACATGAAGCATCAAGAGGCCAAGAAGATGGAGATCGCAACATAATGTAAAGCCAAAGCAAAACCAACTCAAGAGCTAGCAAGACAACGGAGCAGAAGCGGTTCCTGCTCTGAGACACTATAGCTAGTGGAAAAGCCCAAAAGGTACGTGCCTGCTGAAGTGATCTGGTGAATGCAGGACCTCTGACATTTAGAAAGAGGCCTCACAGGTTATGGAGTAACGACAGTAGCTCTTCATAAAGCCACTTGTCTGTGCAAAGGTGCTGGTGGGCAGAAGCGTGACAAGCACACATCAGGCTGGTTGGGAAGGTTTCCCACATAGGGGATGTTAAAGTCTGGAATCAGACTAATGGAACCTCTGAGCTGAACGCCTCAACTGAGCAGTGCAAAAGGTACATTCAAGCTTCTTTTCCTACCTCTACTGAAGCCTGACCTGCGGATGAGACAAGTTTGCAGGATTCAAGCTTCTCTTCCTACCTCTACTGAAGCCTGACCTGCGGATGAGACAAGTTTGCAGGATTCAAGCTTCTTTTCCTACCTCTACTGAAGCCTGACCTGCAGATGAGACACGTTTGCAGGAGTCAAGCTTCTCTTCCCACCACTAATAAAGCCTGACCTGTGGATGAGCGGCATCAATGCTGGGTTCAAGCTTCTCTTCCCACTTCTAATGAAGCCTGATCTGCGGATGAGACAAGTTTGCAGGATTCAAGCTTCTCTTCCTACCTCTACTGACGCCTGACCTGCGGATGAGACAAGTTTGCAGGATTCAAGCTTCTCTTCCTATGTCTACTGAAGCCTGACCTGCAGATGAGACAAGTTTGCAGGATTCAAGCTTCTCTTCCCACTTCTAATGAAGCCGGACCTGCAGATGAGACAAGTTTGCAGGATTCAAGCTTCTCTTCCCACTTCTAATGAAGCCGGACCTGCAGATGAGACAAGTTTGCAGGATTCAAGCTTCTCTTCCTACCTCTACTGAAGCCTGATCAGCGGATGAGACAAGTTTGCAGGATTCAAGCTTCTCTTCCTACCTCTACTGAAGCCTGACCTGCGGATGAGACAAGCTTGCAGGATTCAAGCTTCTCTTCCTACATCTACTGAAGCCTGACCTGCGGATGAGACAAGTTTGCAGGTTTCAAGCTTCCTTTCCTACCTGTACTGAAACCTGACCTGCGGATGAGACAAGTTTGCAGGCTTCAAGCTTCTCTTCCTACATCTACTGAAACCTGACCTGCAGATGAGACAAGTTTGCAGGATTCAAGCTTCTCTTCCTACCTCTACTGAAGCCTGACCTGCGGATGAGACAAGTTTGCAGGATTCAAGCTTCTCTTCCTACATCTACTGAAGCCTGACCTGCGGATGAGACAAGTTTGCAGGATTCAAGCTTCTCTTCCCACCACTAATGAAGCCTGACCTGCGGATGAGACAAGTTTGCAGGATTCAAGTTCTCCTACGACCGCTACTGAAGCCTGACCTCTGGATGAGCGGCATCAATGCTGGGTTCAAGCTTCTCTTCCCACTTCTAATGAAGCCTGACCTGCGGATGAGACGTTTGCAGGGTTAAAGTCTAACCCCTGGCAATAAATGGACATTTTAGAAAGTAGTAAATATTTATCCATTCAAAGGGTACTTCTATTGTTATAGATTTGGTACTTTGTTGGTAAACCAGTCACTAAGGAGCATATTAGCAAAAGAAGTGACGTTAACACAGAGCAGCAAGCAAAGTTGCTACAGTGCGTTACATCATCAGAAAAGAGCAGAACGGAGTCATATCTTCAAAGAAATGTGTACGGTTGTCTGTGCTGTGGTCAGGATAGCTTTTGTGCAGCAAGGAGTACAACTATTCTTGGAGGCTTTTTCCTTTTTGTATATGTGCGGATTAGACATTTCGCCTTGTTACGCCAGCCTGAGGCAGGCTCACCATTTTGCTGCAAACGCATATCTACAACGCTTTGTAAATAAGGGGTTGCGTTAAAATTCAAATGTGGATGCAGGAGAATACCCAAGCACCATCTATGGAACCAGGGGCATTGGTGTAGCAGCGGCAATGCACCAGGACCCAGAGCCCTGAGAGCCCCATTGCAATGTAGTATTTTACTACCCCAACAGCAGTCAAATGGGACATTTCCTTGCTTGCATCAGGGTTTGTGGCATCCAAGCTATGCTACTGCATGGAACGCTTACCCAACGCAAAGCAATGAAAGGCAGCAAAATGCATGGCTTTAATTTTAAAAAATGTTTTTTTTTTTTTTTACAAAGCCACACAAATCAACATCTGCATGGCTTTGGAAATACCAAAAAAAGGATTTTGCATCAGAGCTGCGTCAAAAATGTGTTGACATTCGGATGCAAATCTCTGTAAATCCGGGCCTATATAAATATGAGTTTGCGTCAAAATCCATCCAAGACAGTGGAATGCGTTGCTTTATATTTTCTTACAAAGCTGCACGTATCGGCATTTGCATGACTTTGGATTTTGTGTCCGGCAGCATCAGAAAAGTGCTGCAACACTAACGTAAATTCTTTGTCTAAAATATTTAAGTTTCTGTTCCATAAATTTAGCAAGTTAAATTCTCCTAGTGAAATCAGGATGAAAAGAAAAACCGACAGACATAAACCTAATTCAGGTCCTTCCTGACCCAACTACCAAGCCTAAAATGTATTTGGGTGTGTCGGACCGCAAACACCTAAAGCCCCCCACACACCCCAATGCTACGCTCCTGGTTTTGGCTGTGCAGACTATCATAAATTAAATAGTGCTTTTTATATAGTGCTCACTTACAGCTTACCAGGTGGGATATAAAAAAAAAAGCACCGCACCCTGCTGTCTTCCTTAGCCACTCCTTGCATTACACACAAAGGGTTGAGCTATTCACGATGGAGCAAGAGCATGCAACATCTTTGGAGGAGAAAAAAACCCAGTGTGTGTTTTAAGAGCCATTTCAGTACTAGCATGGCTTTGAAATGAAAGAATGATGATTAGGGGAGACAGTATTAAAAAAAAAACAACAACAAAAAAACACTGCCCAGATTGTCTGCCCTCTGGGAGATTAAAAACTTAATTCCTCAGAGAAGCAGTGAAGTAGTCTGGGGGGTCTTTTTTCGGGTATTTGGAACCATGTGCGCAACAGTCGCGCTTAAATGCCTCATCAGGGGCAGTAACTAAGCACTATATAAATTCAATTATAACAGTGCTTCAAGCTGCGTAAATGCATATTTCGAGCAGAGCTGGCGGGGTCTTGCAATGTAACAATGGGGTACAACGGAAGCAATCCATATTTACCCCATGAACCCCGGTGAGTGGGGGTTCAGCCGCATTACATGCGAATGCGCTTTGATATATGAAATGTTCCTTGACGTGCCTCGCGAAGGGAGGCGGGACAAATCCTGCTGAACAGGCTATGGCTCCATTTACTATTCGCAATGATCTCCTTATAATAATTGGTATTGCAGAGATTCTGTTTTAAGCTTGGTGCCTGCGGTTCATCACAGAGTTCTAGCAGCCAGATTCTCATATACATTAGTAAATCTGGAATACATTAACTCTTCACAAGGATCTATTTTTTTTATACAAATCCTAAAGGTTTTCACGAGTCCTGCAGAAAGTGTTTCGTGAATTCCTTATAATGTCGATTCAAACACAGCACTGCACGCATTACTGTATGTAGTGTCAAAATATACACACACAATGCCTTTGTATGAGCGCAGTTGCACTGGTCGCAGTGTTTGCAAGGCCTGCAGCTTAGGAGAACTGTTTGCAGTTTCCGCAGCACCACAGCTTAGGGGAAAAGGACCCAATGTCTGCATCCCTACAGCATAGGAGAAATGGACCCAGTGTCTGCAGCTTATGGAAAATGAACCTGGTGCCTGCAATTTAAGATTAATTATCCCAGTAGAAATGATCCCAGTGTTTTCGGCTTAGGAGAAATAGTCCTGGTGTCTGAAGATGGTGAGAAACAGCCCCAGGCAATGTCTCCAGGAAAAAGGCCAAAAGTCACCAATGGACAGAAGCTGTACACTCACTGTGATTCAGCTGATCTGCAGCTAAAGGGAAGGGCAGAGTCAGAGTCCATAGTTAAAGGGAACAGAGCCAGTGTCTGGGACTCCTGACAGAATGTTAGCTACAGTATATCCAGTATGCTATGACATGCCTGTCTTCGGCCCTAGTTTTTCAGTGGACATGGTGGCAAAGGAACAATGATGTGTGAAAACGTGCCTATGTGGTCAGAAATGCGCAAACGTTTCCACAAATAGAAAATTAAAGAACTGTTTGTCTCCCAAAGGACCATGTGTTTTTTTAATCAAGTATTGTATGTGTATGCAGGTTGCAATTTATAAAGAGAAAATATACAGAGTGCCAATGAAGAACTGTACAAGGCCCGTGCAGCCAGAGTTAATATCCAAGATTATTTGCAGAGTTGAGGAGTGGGGTTACTAAATCAGGAAACTGGTCTGGCCTTTTCAAAGGGGTCAAGCCTCTGGGCTTTAAGTGGTCAGTGTTAGGTATACAGTCGGTGGTCAGCAATAGGCAAAATGGCGCTCTAAGGTCTATCACAAGTACAAATCAGTTATGGCAGGTAATTTGGCACTGTGCATAAGGTAGGGAAAAACCACCAAATCCCCACGTGTGTGGCCAGCAAACCACTCTACTATATATTCAAATCCTCTGCACATGTTTTAAAAGTAAATACATAAAGTTTCATAAAATATCACAATGATGCTTGTCTTTGTATTTTCAAATGACTTTAATTCAAGATCTTAAGCCTTCTTAGCAAAAACGTGTTTCGTCGCTGTTACAGGAGATTAACCTGTGACTTCTTCAGGGCTGAGGTCAGTTTCAAGTAGTTTCTTAGTTCTGGTGATAATTCCAACCCGGAAGGGGTTCCTAAAATTTCTGCGCCTGGAGAGGTAGACTATTTAGTCTGGTGTCTGAATATCTCAATGTGCTTTCAAGTGTAAGGGAGTGTCTTTTAGAAGAACGGCCCCATCCTGCAGAATTAGGTAGAACCCCCCTTGGATCTCCAGGCCGTGGCGTATTTGCCATGCAAATCTACAGTCAAAGTGGTCAGTGACCCAGGAAGTAGACAAGTACACACTAAAAGTGCAATGGCCTCTTTAATATGAATGCCAGGTCTCTCAGGGAGGTTTAAAATATTAAGAAAAAACGCCTCAAGCCGAACCTCTGTTCTTTTCCCAAAAGCTACATATATATAGGAGCTCACAGGAAATGGTTGAGCCCACCGTAGCAGTATTTACCAACTAGGGTGAGAAAAAACGCAGATGATGAAGCAGCCATTTGGTGGGTGAAGGATTTTTTTTTAATATTTGAAATATTTTTGAGAGACATGGCATTCAGATACAAATAAAAAAAAACAACTGGTGGGTACCACCATGGCTGCGTAAAAATGCTCTGTGTATGTTATGTTACAAAATTTTATTAAGCGCACGTATCACCCGAGGGTCTCACTACGCTAGCCAAAAACCATGGAAAGGAGGTAAAAAACAACAGTGAGATGGAAAAGTGATCAAAATAGCCAGGTTTTTAGCATTTTTCAAAACTGGCGATGGTCAGAGACCTTGCGTAGATGCAAGGGGAGAGCATTCCACAGAATGGGTGCGAGATGTGAGAAGGATTTCCCACAATGCCTGGAAGTATGTATCCTGAGTGGAGTTAAGATATACTTGGTTCCTGATCTCAGAGGTCTACTGGGCTGATACCATTTAAGTTTTTTTGATAAGTAACTGGGCCCGTTCCCAGAGATAGTTTTATGAACCAGAGTGATGATCTTAGAGTCAATTTGGTTCCCGATGTGTAGGCTCTGTGCCTGACCCCGCAATTAGAAGCTCTCCAGCACGCCAAAAGTGCTCAGTGCGCCTGAAATGTAGGCGTCCAAAGTCCTGTGTGCAGCGGACACCTTACTGACCGCACTGCCCACACTGGAGGATGGGCGCCAAAGAGAGCTCCAGTCTTGGAGGGGAGGCACCACAGAGTCGACAAGATGGCGGCCGCAATCCGCTTCATTTAAAGCAGTCCTACACCAAAGCAGGACCGGGCTGCATGCGAGTGAGGGCGATGTCAAGTGCTCGCGGTCCGGCCCGCTGTGTTGGGCTGATTCGTGTCTGCAGCGGCAGGTGAGGGGAGCCGGAGTGGAGGTGGTGGGCCCAGACTGAAGCTTGCAGCCGAATGAGCACCGTACTGGGGAGGCGGCAACTTGTGGCGCTCGATGGAGATGCCTTTAATAAGTGGGATACCACCAAAGAGAGGGAAAGAAAGTGAGAGAGGCCCCCCGCCCGGGGCCCATGAGAAGCAAAGCTGAGGGGAAAACAGTCACTGCCTGATCTGAAGATGGCACCTGTGGGATAGCGGAGGTTTGGCTGCCTGACCTTGCTAATAGCGTATCGGAGAGATGCATCCCGGAGCGGTGTACTCTCGCTGGGAGATAGGGGCAATCAGGGCCAAGGTTCTCCCACTTCGGACTTCCCAGCGGTGTTCTGAGGCTAGAAGAAGGTGAACCTCCCCTCTGAAGGGTACGACTGACCTGGGGAAGCCGGTGAGGAGATACACTGGGGTTTGATTCGACATCTCCCACAGAAGGCCCCTAGCTGGGAAATTGAGGCTGCCCCAGAAGTGGCCCCGCGCGGTGCACCTCCGGTGCACTCCCACTGGGGTCCCCCGACTCCTGAGTGCGACATCCTAGTCTTGGTTCCTCTTTGAGCGGTGGGAGTGGCGTGCTGTTCGAATTCCTTGCTCCTATGCACCAAAAAAGGTTCAAGCCAACTGAGTTTCAAGCTACTTTGCACCACCAGAGTCCACAGCAGAAAGTGAAATGGCGGCCTCTGTGGGAGGCAACATGGCCCTCACTAGAGAAGATCTTTTGGCGACTCTGCGAGTGTTCAAGAAAGAACTTAGAGAAGACATTAAAGCGGACATTAATGCCTCATTTGATGCCTTCCGCTCAGAGGTTGGGGCGAAGTTGGTGTCTATCCAAGCAAATGTAGACTCGGTGGGAACTCGCACCCTGGACCTAGAAACATTGTGCTAGGAACTTGGAGAGATTGAAGCCACTGGAAGAAGGATCAGCCAATTTGAGTTCTCAGCAGCACTCCGCTTCACTATAATGCAAATATCTGGAAAATCGCTGGCGTAGGGATAATATTCGAGTGCGGGGCCTGAAGGGGGGCAGCGAGTGGCCAGATTTGGAGGTGTTTATGGTTGGCCTCTTCTCCAACGTCCTGGGGGAGGACCATCCAGAGGTCAGGCTGGAATGGATCCAGAGTGGGCCAGCATCTCATCGAAGATAGCAGAAATCCAAGAGACATTCTTGCCAAATTTAGCTCATTTAAAACTAAGCAGCAGGTACTGCAGAAATCTAGAAATAGTGACTCCATTGTCTTTCATGGGGCCTCATGCTTGCTCTTCAGGATGTCTTTCAGGCCACGTTGGCTCACAGGCAGCATTTTCGACCGGTCACTTTGGCTCTAAGGGAGTGTTGGATCAAATATAGATGGACTTGTCCTTTTGGCATCACCTTTACTTTTGGGATCACACATTGTCACTTTATTGAGTTGACTGAGGAAGCGGCAGCTCTGATCGGCCTAGAGGTTACCACGTCACAAAAAGACAAGTCTCAAGGTCAAGCAACTATAGAGCTTCCATTGGATCAACGCCCGCCGAAGTTCTGGCAGACACCCAAGAAGGGTGGCAAGTCATCAAAACGTTAAGAAGTGACGGTCCTCCAGCCCAAGGAACTTTTCCATTCTATCCTGGAAGCTGTTTGGAAATTACCCTTTTATTCAAACTGCTGCAGACAGACTGTCTGGATCAGGGGGATCCAGATAAGGGTAGCGATGAGTTCATGAACTCTTTGTCTCATTGGCTTTGTGGATCGGCCGCGTGTGCTTCGACCCCTCCAGTCTGGATGCTACGAACCATACGGAGAATGGTGTCCAGTCATTGACACTAGCGGGCCCCAGGGTGGGTCTAGGCTCGCCCCCTGAAGACACCACACACGAGGACTTCTCTTCACCAGGGAGACTTTATAGTTAAAGGTTTTCTTCGTCTAATGTGGTTTTGTTTTACCTGTGCTGCTTTAGATGTCAGATTGGCAACCCGTGGGGGTGGAGAAGAGGGTCTTGCTTGGGAAAAGTCAGGGCATGAAGGGGGATGTCAAGAGCAGGTGGTGGAACACCCCCATAATGACATAATGACGTTTAATTTTAGGTCATGGAATGTAAGAGGGTTAAACTCCCCCAATAAGTGGCAATGCCTCTGGAATTTCTTAGGGGACCACCATAAACGTATAGTAGCGCTGCAGGAGACCCAACTTGAAGAGGGGCAAAGGCCACAGACATGCAACAGAAATCCTATCACTTGTTCTTTAGGTCTTCTGCTAACACCAAACAAAACAAGGTTGCACTCCTGTGTCATTCTCTGGTTTACTTTCAGCCACAAAACATAAAGAAGGACAAAGCAGGGATATTCCTTAATGTTAAAGACATCCTGATGGGCCACCCATGCACTATAGCGATGGTCTATGCATCTAACTCTGAGCAATCAATTTCTCCTCACAGCTTTGGAGGGGTTTACCACGGGGAACGTAATTTTACTATGTGATTTTCATCTTGTATGGGAACCCGCGGAGGACAATACACATCTACACAGGACAGCCACAGGGGTCTTCACCAATACGCTTAAATCCATGTTACACCGGCTGGGTTTGGTAGATATGTGGAGGGCCCTTAACCCCTTGTCGCATGATTATTCCTTTTTAGGTTTTGCCTAGCGAAAGCTGCGCTCTGCGCAGCTTTTTCGCGCAGGCGAAATCCTGTTGAGAACTGTAGGGTGCTTTGGGTCGGCCCTCGTCATTGATTGGCTGGCTCCGTAAACGGAGCCTTGCCATTGGACGAGGGGCCTGTCCGTCAATGCCGGACCAGACACGGGGGCGTTCCTGACATTCTTTCCCTTTTGCCGACGTCACGCGACGCCGGGAACGCCCCCGAGTCTGGTCCGGCATTGCCGGCACTTCTGCGTCTCTCCTGCCCCGTGACTGGCCGGCCGGCCAATCCTAGCGCGGCCGGCCGGAAGTGCCCGCCCCCCGCAGCCCGGGGAAGAAGGAGAGGAAGACGGCAAGCACTATGGCGGCGCCCGCGGGGAGACCGGAGAAGTGCCTCTCCAACCTGCCGCTCTAGCTGATTCACAGCATCCCTCCAGCTCTCAGGCCGTGCAATCAGGCTCTCGACGCTGCCTGCCGCAGGTCACACCGCCCTCCCGACAGCCCAGCCCGCCTCAGATCGGAGTGAAGTGCAAATCAATATGGTAATTACATTCCCATGCTGAACCGCAGCCAGGCTGGTGTGGCGGGAGCTCCGAGCCTCAAGTCTTCGCTTCCAGGCGCTGCATTGCGGTTACACCTTTTCTGATCCATTCTCGGCAGGCAGCGCTTGGGGACATCTCAGAGTCCCCGGTCTCGCTTCAAGGCGCTGCATTGCATACATCCTCTCCTTACATAAGTATCTTTCGTTCCCTTTTTGTAGGGGAGGAGGTGCGAAGCCTCTCGAGGCGCTATGTTCCCGTCCTCCTGCGCTCTGAAAGTTGGTGATCTTCGCCCAGCCGAGCCCGTTTCGAGGCGCTGTATTGCCTTTTCTCCTTGCCCCCTCTTCTCATGGGCGGGTTGCGGCCGCTTCTCGAGGCACTGTGTCCCTGTCATTCTGTGCTCCGAGGGATAGTGATGTAGACACAACTGAGCCGGTTTCAAGGCGCTATGTCCCTGTCCTCCGCCTGTACTCTGAGGGTTGGTGATCTGCGCCCAGCTGAGCCGGCTTCAAGGCGCTGTGGCACCTCCGCCTCTTCTCTCGCCTCTCCCCCGTCCGCTCCACCCTCTCGGGGGTACCTCGGGGGTGGGGGGCGGGTACCCCCGAGGCCCGGAGCCCTCCCAGAGCCCTCCCGGAGCCCGCGGGGCTGGCCCGGCTCCAGGCACACCAGCGCCTCACAATCGCGGCTTGTAGCGAAGTGCCTCTCCAACCTGCCGCTCTAGCTGATTCACAGCATCCCTCCAGCTCTCAGGCCGTGCAATCAGGCTCTCGACGCTGCCTGCCGCAGGTCACACCGCCCTCCCGACAGCCCAGCCCGCCTCAGATCGGAGTGAAGTGCAAATCAATATGGTAATTACATTCCCATGCTGAACCGCAGCCAGGCTGGTGTGTAATAGGCTTCAACACATTGACAAAGCCAACAGCTCTTACATAGGCGGGACCTGGCTTTGCCAATGCTTGCTATATATTTTCAGTTTTATATAGGCTATCTCGACCGAAGGTATTGGAGCGCTTTATATGAGCAGCGGTGACATCACACGCGGTCACATCCTATTTCAGGCACAGGAGATATAGTGGTGTGCCGAGGATCACAGGATGTTGAGACGATGCGAGACTCGAACTTGTTTCTTCAGTGCCACAGTCAGCCGCTCTGGTCCTTAGGCCACGTCCTCGCGGTGTTGCCTTCCCATCCGATATTACTCTTGTGGATTGTGGGGTACGCTTCAAAGCGCTGCACGTACCCCTCCCCCCCCCCCCCCCCTCTCCTCCATGTCGTCCTGTGGATGTGGGCGACTCTGAAGCCCATGGTCCGCTTCAAGGCGCTGCACCAGGGTCTACAGACATGTCCAAGGTCAGAGTCAAGGTGACCCCGTTGAACCCGGCTCCCTGGCCGTCCTCCGCCGAAGCCTTAACCCCAGCCCTCTCCCCCCGCCCCCACCGCGTTGACAGGCCAGAGTCTGTCTTCAAGGCGCTGCATTAAGTGTATACCAACTTTGGCACTTTCTATGCAGAGGGTGGGTGTGGCGGGAGCTCCGAGCCTCAAGTCTTCGCTTCCAGGCGCTGCATTGCGGTTACACCTTTTCTGATCCATTCTCGGCAGGCAGCGCTTGGGGACATCTCAGAGTCCCCGGTCTCGCTTCAAGGCGCTGCATTGCATACATCCTCTCCTTACATAAGTATCTTTCGTTCCCTTTTTGTAGGGGAGGAGGTGCGAAGCCTCTCGAGGCGCTATGAAGATTAATAAATGTTTAATATTTTTTTACTTTCTATGTCTGTCTGTTACATGGTTACAAGACGGGGGATCTTAAATGATTTTATATTTATGTATTTTATGGTCCCTGCCCTTTCCCAGCCTGTCCTCTCCCAGCCTGTCCTCTCCCAGCCTGTCCACTTCCAGCCTGTCCTTTCCCAGCCTGTCCTTTCCCAGCCTTTAAACTTCCAGCCTGTCCACTTCCAGCCTGCCCTCTCCCAACCTGCCCTCTCCCAACCTGCCCTCTCCCAGCCTGCCCTCTCCCAGACTGTCCCCTCCCTGCCCTCTCCCAGCCTGTCCCCTCCCTGCTCTCTCCTAGCCTGTCCTCTCCCTGCCTGTTGTCGTGTCCCGGCGGCAGCAGGCAGCAGCGTGCACTGCGTCCCCGAAGTAACAGCCCTAAAGCAAGCAAGAAGTACGCCCCCCTCCCACCAATCCCTGTTAGGTAGTGGAAACTGTCCAAACTGGGGTGCAGACAGCCCCTCTCACCTTTCGGCCTGGTACCACTGCACCAGCCGCACTACTTCCCGAACTGACCGTTCTCCACTTCAGCCCCGTCTAAATTACAATTCATGCTTGTGACCCTTTTGCCTGCTTGTGCTTGTTTTCATGACCCTGTTGCCTGCTTGTGCCTCCGTGTGCCCCTGTTGCCTGCTTGTGCCTCCGTGTGCCCCTGTTGCCTGCTTGTGCCTCAGTGTGCCCCTGTTGCCTGCTTGTGCCTCCGTGTGCCCCTGTCGCCTGCTTGTGCCTCAGTTTTCGTGCCCCTGTTGCCTGCTTGTGCCCCTGTTGCATGCTTGTGCCTCCGTGTGCCCCTGTTGCCTGCTTGTGCCTCCGTGTGCCCCTGTTGCCTGCTTGTGCCTCTGTGTGCCCCTGTTGCCTGCTTGTGCCTCTGTGTGCCCCTGTTGCCTGCTTGTGCCTCCGTGTGCCCCTGTTGCCTGCTTGTGCCTCCGTTTTCGTGCCCCTGTTGCCTGCTTGTGCCTCCGTGTGCCCCTGTTGCCTGCTTGTGCCTCCGTGTGCGCCTGTTGCCTGCTTGTGCCTCCGTGTGCCCCTATTGCCTGCTTGAACCTCCGTGTGCCCCTATTGCCTGCTTGTGCCTCCGTGTGCCCCCGTTGCCTGCTTGTGCCTCCGTGTGCCCCTGTTGCCTGCTTGTGCCTCCGTGTGCCCTTGTTGCCTGCTTGTGCCTCCGTGTGCCCCTGTTGCCTGCTTGTGCCTCCGTGTGCCCCTGTTGCCTGCTTGTGCCTCCGTGTGCCCCTGTTGCCTGCTTGTGCCTCCATGTGCCCCTGTTGCCTGCTTGTGCTGTGTGGGTGTGTGTGGAGGGCTCTGTGTGGCTGTGTGTGTGGGGGGCTCTGTGTGGCTGTGTGTGTGGGGGGCTCTGTGTGGCTGTGTGTGTGGGGGGATCTGTGTGGGTGTGTGTGTGGGGGGGGCTCTGTGTGTGTTTGTGTGTGTCATTTGCGAGAGATAAAGCTAGTGGCATTGTAAATGACAATGCCATTATTTATGTTAAAAAAACATAAATAAAAATAATGTCAAGAGCAATGCCAATAGCTCTAACTTTAACAAAGGCAAAACCATTGCATTGTAAATGCTTGTTCTCCCATTCTCACAGCTTCTACTCTAGAGTAGATCATGGTTTTATTAGCCAACATCTCCGCGGTCCCCCTAGCCAAATTGTACCCAATATGTCTCTCGGATCACGCACCACTGGAAATAATATTTAACTGGCCCACTCCAGAGGAAGACGATAAAAGGTCTTTATGAATAAGGATCCTAACAAGACTATTCACTTGAATAATTGAGACATTTAAAGCAGTGATGCAGGGCAAGTGCATTGCTTTAGCAACCACCCTACATCAGCAACACAATTCCATTCCAAACATTTATCTCTGGCGGGGGAACTTCTACTTGCTGAGAAAATGCACAAGGAAGCTCAGTCTTTAGAGGCCCAAACGAAAGTGACAGCCCTGAAAG
The DNA here is from genome assembly GCF_964261635.1 of Lissotriton helveticus. Lineage (NCBI taxonomy): Eukaryota > Metazoa > Chordata > Amphibia > Caudata > Salamandridae > Lissotriton > Lissotriton helveticus. The sequence continues at coordinate 316,355,584 of NC_136065.1, read as the reverse complement.
GAAAACTACAGGCACTGTACACCAATTGAGCAGAAAAAACACTTTTACGCCTCCAAGCACCAGGGTACGAAAAGCAACAACAAAATTGGCTCTTGACGCGGCAACTACGAGTCAAACAGGAAAAGGAATATATTACACAAATGGACGATGAGACGGGTGAATCCCACTATAGTGAAGAGGGGAAAGCATGTGCTTCCCGCGATTTCTATAAAACGCTCTATAAAGCAGACACACTGGTCGAGAAGGACCAATCCCAGTATTTGGACTCATTATTGCTGCAGGTTTCCCCCACTACCAATGAGAAGCTCAGTCAGCCCATAACAAAGGACAAGGTCCAAAAAGCAATAGACGCTCTGAAACTCCTTAAAGCCCCAGGACCCGATGGCTTTAGTGTCCAGTTCTACAGAGCCTGTGTCCCTGTCGATGGGGGAGGTGCTAATTGCACTTCTCTAAAGCGGGGTAAAATCCCAACCTTTGCGCCTCGTATAGGCCCATAGCGCTCCTTAATCTGGATGTTAAACTCTATTCCAAGATACTGGCCAGCAGATTGGAAGAGATTCTCACTGATTTAATTCATCCGGATCAGTCAGGTTTCAAGGAACGCCAGACTCATGATAACCTGCGTCGGATCCTGCATCTAATAGACAAGGTACAACAGAAACACATCCCTGCGGCCTTGCTATTCCTAGACGCAGAGATGGCCTTCAGCTGGGTCGATTGGCCTTTTCTGATGAGCACGCTGCGTTGATCCAGGTTTGACGACCACTTCCTGGAAATGGTGAAGGCTAACTATCACGGCCCCAGATCCCGGGTTCTAGTAGGTGGGGTGGCATCGGACTTTTTAAATCTCTTAAAAGGCACTAGGCAGGGCTGCCCCCTTTCACCTAGGCTCGTCGCACTCTGCATAGAACTGTTAGCTGTGTGTATAAGGGCTAGCCCTGAAATTCAGGGTATCAGGTCCGGACCAGACGAACATCAAATTTCTTTCTTTGCGACGATGTGCTGTTTCCCATCACAGACCCTCATACCTCCATTCTAGCTATGCAAGCCAAACGCCGTAGCTTTGAGAGGGTGGGAGGACTTAAGCTCAATCTTTCAAAATCGGTTTTACTTCACCTGTCAGTGTCACTGGAGGAGATGTCGACCATCAAGTTTGCCTCACCCTTCAGATGCGTGCAAAAAGAAATATCTCCTATCTTGGCATTAAAATCACCCTCAAACTATCTGACCTGTACAAAGCTAATTTCCCCCACTTGCTACAACAACTCAAATCAGACTTTAAAAAATGGGATCTGCTTACGTCACCTTGATTGGTCGCATCAATGCAATCAAGCTGACGGTGCCGCCCCAGGTTCTTTACCTATTCCAGGATCTCCCAATCACGATTGACAGGGACTTCTTCGTGGAGCTAAGGGCTTTGATAATGAAATATATCTGGCAGGGACGCAGGGCCCGTTTATCCCTTCTGTTGCTTACCAGACCACGACTAACAGGGTGACTTTCCCTTCTAGACTTCCCTCTCTATCACAAAGCTGCCCAGCTCTGGGTTATTGCTGAATGGTCCCTTAAAGTCTCAGACAAACACAGGTTTCATATGGACAGAGGGGTGGTGGGTAGAACCATATGGGATCTCTTCAGGGACCAAAACAGGATAGACCAAGAAACGTCTACTTTCGCACACCCACAGTTACCACTCTCAAGGTGTGGGATATCACCATCAAAACGCTTTCCCCGATGACTTTCCCTTCCCCTTGCACGCCTATCCATTTCAATCCTGCGTTCCCACCAGCCTTGACGGAGTGCCCTTTTCATAGATGTAGGGAGGGAGGCTGCCTAATGTTATCAGGCTTGTTTTGCTCCTTTGAAAATTGCTCTTCCACCTTTAAACTACCACCCACAGAGGAGTACCACTATTTTCAGTTAAAACATTGGGTGCAGCAGCCCCAGTTGGGTCTAGCAGCAACTAGGGAGCCGCTCCCTATATAGAAATGTATGCAGGCTGGGGGAACGGCTAAGGGCTACATCTCGTTTCTTTATTATCAACTCCTTACAGCGGGTCCATCTCCGCTCCCACAACATGCAGCTTTCTAGGAATCCACCTTGCAGATGCCCATAACAGAAAAACAATGGAGCACTCTCTATAATGATATATCTACGTATAATCGCTCCATGTTTCAAAGGGAAGCCCATTACAAGATTATGTACGATTGGTATTTACACCGTAAAAAACTACACACTCTCTTTCCAAACACAACAGACAGATGCTGGTAGGGGTGTGGGATGCTGGGAGACTTCCACCATATACGGTGGGACTGCCCTTCTATTCAACATTTTGGAAGGAAATTCTGTCTCAGATAAGAGAGATACTAGGTTACCCGATATCAGACTCCCCTGAGCTGGTCTTGCTGGGGCTGCGGGACCCTAGTCTAAAGCGTCAAACACTAGGAGACCGCTCCATCATGTGGTTGTGCTTGGGGGCATCTAAAATGGCGGTGGCAGCTTGGAAGAAACTAGAGGCTCCCTCTCTTTCCCACTGGCATTCCTGGCTGTGTCGGGCGCACTCACGGAGGGGTTTCGACTACATTTGGAGTCTGTTAGTGGGGTACCAATTGGAGGGTTTGTCCCTCTTCGCCTATGGTCCCAGATTGCGAGCGCTTCATCTGTTCCAAACTTAGCTAATCGTGTTCTTGCAGTGGATCCACCAAACTCACAAGGGCTTAATGTTCCTCTGCTCCCCAGCGTGGGCGGGCGGGCGGGCTCTCGCCCCCCCCTCCCCATTTCCCTTCAGCAACGGGCACACCGCCCTCACCCAGTTAGAACTTTGACTACTCCGCACTCTTACCAGTCAGCTCTAGGCATGTGAAATAAATACCACATGTTTTTTGGTTGTTTTCTTCTTCTTGGTTCATCTTGCTGACTCTTTCCCGTATCGAAGAGGTGCAACATGGGCCACACAGATTTCTAAAGATACACTGCTCGAAAGTGGACGAAGCTGCACCCGGTTATACTTATGTTCATGCAGAGAACTTGTAGACAAGATAGGTTTTGTCTCTAGCTACCTGAAGATCTTGGCTTGTGGCCATGTTGAGCTGAGCCTTACAAGCTGTTAAATGTTTGAAAATGCAAGAAAAAGATTTTGTCCAAAATAAATGGAGGCCTTTGCACTTTTGGTGTATGTTTGACTAAATTGGGAGGACATACTACCTCTCGCTCTCTGGTAATTGTGTCAGAGCCGGAAGTAGACACTCTTTCAGGAGTAGTCCAATTACTGCTCCAACTGCTTTCCTAAGTAAAATGTTCCAGGAATAAGACTAATTGTTCTGAGAATGAGCAAGAAAGCAAGGTGGGACATCCTAGTGGTACAAAATTTAGAGTCTTGTACTTCGTAATATGATCATTACTATAGCTTCTGAAGGACCTACTGTTTTCCATTAGGAAGTGGGACCAATATTTAGGGTCCAGCTGAATTTTAAAACTGAAGCATCTCTGGAACAATGAGGGCTGGCGAGAGGTACCTTAAAATATGGATTAAAGTGGGGTTACTTATGTCACTCTTAAAAAACAAATCATATAGGCTCCCAAGTGAAGGAGTGGGCCAGGGCCATGCAGTCTCACCACAGAGAAAGTCCTAAAATATTTCTCGTAGGCCTTTGGCCCTTTTACACTGTGGAGAGCTGCAATTAAGTTTAAGACAACTGATCTATGATGCCCATGTGGGTCATGCTCCACTAGATTTCTTGTAATTATCTCTACCTAGGCTTTAGTCAGCCTTGCTGCTGGTCCTCCTAGTCAGGCATTAGTTTTGCATGCACCAAGCTGTCCAGCTGCCTGTTGCTCCAGGAAATGGGAAACAGCAGGGCTTTCAAAGAGTGCTCATCTTGTTTCCAGCTTTAAGGAAAAAGTAACATTTCTAGCCAGGCATCCACCTTTGATGACTTAGCACTGGTTCTCCAGAAGTGAAAAAGAAATACCACCCACTGTCACACGGGGAGCAGTACTGATCAAAAACAGGTCCACTGTTGGGAAGCCATTGTCAATTATGGCGGCTATCCGGTGTAAAAATCATAAATTTAGCCACCAGAAGTTACAAGCTTTCTTCCTGGGATTTCACAGGCGCGAAAGGGCAGACACCAATTAGTCAAGGAAATTATCATTCCCTGAGATGAAGTGCAAACTTCCAAATTTGGGTCGCTGATTTCCAAACAGCAATAGGCAGAGAAAAAAGCATGGACGCCACAGAGGCCCACGTGGACTGGAGGGGCCTATATGCCTCCTTGCATATCACAAAAGCCATGTCATACTGCGTGTAAACAAACAGAACGTAAGTACTGCAGACATGAAGTACCAGACAGCTTTTACTTAAAGCGACCCAGTAGTGTCCTCTTCTGGTGGTTTGAGAAAAAAAAGGCACCTGTTCCCCTCACTAGAATCTCAGCTGCCACCAACCATCAGACTTTCCACAGCCCGATTTGATTGGCGGGTCACCATCATGTGCTACTAGGAGTGGGGTTTCATCAACTGACCCATGAATGGCCAAGACCACTAAATAAAAACAGCAACGATAAGGGGGAAAACACAGCAGAATCCATCCATCACATTAAATAAAACACAAACAGTGAATATAGTAATTATAAAATGGTGAGGACTATGAGCGGGGAGCACTGGACCAGATGAGCCAAGAGATGTGCTATGAAAAATGAATACCCAATATTTTAAAGGAAATAAAAGAATCTCGTTTGTTCAAACTCAGATTTGTTACCAACAAATCTGCAATCAGAAGACTGGTTAAACTATATCCATAACACACTGACCAGTAATCCTGTCATACCAGTGCATACATAAAACTCAAGAGAATTCTTGGCGATCCAGTTAGATCAAGAACAGGATCTCTTGCGGAACACATACACAGTTGCAGTGACCTATTTCTATTACCACGAAATTGTTGCCTTCCTGTAGATTCGACACAATGGACATACTTATCAACATGCTGTGTTCAGGGAATAAATTCCATGCACCTGATGTATACGTTCTTTAAATCCCAGTCATACACCATTATAGCCTGGAATAAGTATGAACATTCTTGCAAACTAGACCCTCTAGCCTTTATAAACATTTTGATACTCCATTGCAAAATATAAAATTAATTAATTATAGAAAATGTGTTTTACATTTTAGAATTACATGAAAAAAAATCAATGTTTTCAAAAGGGTGCTGGTTTCAGGCCTCCTAACCAAACATATTTTAGCCAAGGATGTAAAAAAAAAAATACTCCTGTTGACCGTCTGGATCTGATCCTAAGCGGTCGCTCCCCCCACGCTCCCTGGCCACAGAATCTGCTTGCAATCCTCGTTTTGAAGCGCCTCTGCCGAATTCACTGTGGTATCGTAGGCATTTAACATAGCGCTCTGACTGTGATTGAAACTAGCATTTAAACATAGCGCTCTGATTGTGATTGAAATAGACATTTAATCATAGCGCATTGATTGAAATATAGCGCCGAACCTCGCATGATAATTTGCATTTAAGCGCAACTTTGTCTGTTTGAATTGTAGCTGCTGCCGCCACTTACATACTGTACTTTCGTGCTGCTTTCACTGTGTGCATTACTTTGAGGAATTAAGCCTTGGAGTAACCGAACTCTGCCGTTTCACTTTCCATTCTCCATTTTGTCATCTGGTTTGTTGTGTATTCCCTTGGCCCGCCTACCCTCCCCGCTACCGCCTCCCAGCTGCCCCTCCCACGCTCCGCCCCCCTCCACTCTCCATTTTAGACAGATGAACCTCAGCGCAGCGGTCACGCGGAGCGGTCGCGCCGAAGGTGCGCCAAAGGTAAGCCCGTCTATGCCCGTCCGCGCCTGGCCCGCGCCCAGAGCCAGACCCCCTGGTCCCCGCAATGCCCAGCCCACCCGCATTACATACGACGCCTCCACCCTCTTAGCACTAAACCCCGGCCGTCTCCCCAATTGTGCCCAAGCCGCACCTGGACACACCCATGGACCCTTCACATGCAACTCCTGCAAGTTCGACGGCACCAAGACCAACTCCACATCCACAAACACCAAACAGAGATCCGACACCAACCACCTTAAATGCATCCTTCTCAACACCCGCTCAGTTCACAAACACGCCATCGACCTTTGGAATCTACTTGACACCATCTCTCCAGATGTCGCCTTCCTAACAGAAACCTGGATGAACGCCTCATCAGCTCCAGACATCACCAAAGCCATCCCGGAAGGCTACAAGATCATCCGAAAAGACCGCACCAACCAAACAGGAGGAGGCATCGCCATCGTCCATAAGAATTCCATCCGCATTTCAACCAGCTCAGACGTCAACCTCGCTAACGCCGAACACCTCCACTTCCAGATCCACACCGACCCCAAGACCACACTCAGAGGCACCCTCCTCTACAGACCGCCAGGACCCCGATCACAATTCAGTGAAGACATCACTGACTTCATCACCCCTCACGCCCTCCCCTCCGAGGACTACATTCTACTAGGAGACCTCAATTTTCACCTGGAAAAGAATAACGACAACAACACCACCACTCTTCTGGACAATCTCGCTAACCTCGGACTCAAACAACTAGTTACCACCCCCACCCACTATGCAGGACACACACTCGACCCTATCTTCACCTCCAGCAAACATATCTCCTTCAGTCACACCACAACTCTCCACTGGACGGACCACAGCTGCGTTCACTTTGTCTACAAAAAAAACAACCCACAACCATCCTCAACCTACTCTGCGAAGAAACTGGAACAAAATCACCATCGACCAGATCTCCTCATCGCTTCTTCAAAACCCCCCTGCCCACTCATCGAACCCCAACCAAGCAGCCATTAACCTCACTCAATGGCTAACCATCAGCGCCGACAACCTAGCACCTTTGAAAAAACGTCTAATCAAACCAGGCAGCAAAAACACCCCCTGGTTCAACGATGAACTTAAGAAATCCAAGAAACTCTGTCGCTCCCTTGAGAAGGCTTGGAAAAAAGACCCAAACAACAGCACCAGGGACGCCTTCAAAAACGCCACCCGTTTACACCACCAACTGATCCGGACAGCCAAGAAAGCCGCATTCAAAGACAGACTTGACAACAACGCCCACAACAGCAAGGAATTATTCAACATCGTCAAAGAATTTACCAACCCCACTGCCAACTCCAACGACATCACTCCCTCTCAAACCCTTTGCAACTCCTTAGCTTCGTTCTTCCACGACAAAATCGCAGACATCCACAACAGCTTCGACAACCAAACCGGAGACCAACCCTCCCAATCGTATGCCGAACCTTCACCCCCCTTGAACATCCTTAATGACTGGAACCCAATCTCCACGGAGGACACCATCCGACTGATGAACTCCATCCACTCAGGATCCCCCACTGACCCATGCCCTCACCACATCTTCAACAAAGCAGACTCCATCATAGCACCACACCTCCGAGACGTCATCAACTGCTCCCTCAACACCGCCACCTTCCCGGAAAGCTGGAAACACGCCAAACTCAGCGCCCTTCTGAAAAAACCCACAGCTGACCCCACCGAACTCAAAAACTACAGCCCCATCTCGCTCCTTCCATTCCCGGCCAAAGTCATCGAGAAAGCAGTCAACAACCAGCTCGCCGCCTTCCTCGAAACCAACAAATCCCTCGACTCCTCACAGTCCGGATTCCGAGCCAAACACAGCACTGAGACCGCACTCATCGCAGCAACAGACGACATTCGAACTCTACTGGACAATGGAGACACAGTCGCCCTCATCCTCCTCGACCTCTCTGCAGCCTTCGACACAGTCTGTCATAGCACCCTGTTACTTACAACAAGGGGTGGTGATGGACAGAGTCTCTGAATTAAGCAGAGTACTCTCACCCAGTCAAGAGATCAGGGCTAGATCCAACACCGTTTTTTTAGCTCATTGCACCATCCCAGTTTCAGAACCTGGCTGTATGCAAATTAGTCTGTCCCTGGCCCAGTGCATCATGGGAACAGGGCAGACCAGACTACAAAAGCCAATTCTTACACTGGGAAGGAAACAAGCTTCCGGGGACCGGTTTCTGCCATTTCAGGCGTCTTCGGCCCGGCTTGCTTGAATCCTGATGGTGCAATGAGCAAGGGACTCACATCTGAGTATACCCTTCCACGCTTAGGGTGGACAAAATTATTTACAACAAGGGGTGGTGATGGACAGAGTCTCTGAATTAAGCAGAGTACTCTCACCCAGTCAAGAGATCAGGGCTAGATCCAACACCGTTTTTTTAGCTCATTGCACCATCCCAGTTTCAGAACCTGGCTGTATGCAAATTAGTCTGTCCCTGGCCCAGTGCATCATGGGAACAGGGCAGACCAGACTACAAAAGCCAATTCTTACACTGGGAAGGAAACAAGCTTCCGGGGACCCTGTTACAACGCCTCAGAAACATCGGAATCCAAGGAAAAGCACTTGAATGGATCACCTCGTTCCTTGCCGGAAGAACTCAGAGAGTCCGCCTCCCACCGTTCAAGTCAGAGGCCACTGAAGTCATTTGCGGCGTGCCACAAGGATCTTCACTCAGCCCCACCCTCTTCAACGTATATATGAGCCCCCTTGCGACCATCGCACGCCAACACAATCTCAATATCATCTCCTACGCTGATGACACTCAACTGATCCTCTCACTCACCAAAGACCCTAACACCGCCAAAACCAACCTACATGAAGGAATGAAAGAAGTAGCAGAGTGGATGAAGCACAGCCGCCTAAAACTGAATTCAGACAAAACAGAAGTCCTTATCTTAGGTACCTCCCCCTCCGACTGGGACGAGTCGTGGTGGCCAGCAGCCCTTGGAAAAGCACCCATCCCAACGGACCACGCACGGAACCTGGGCGTCATCCTGGACTCCTCACTCTCGATGATCAGACAAGTCAACGCCGTCTCATCATCTTGCTTCAACATTCTTCGCATGCTCAAAAAAACATTTCACTGGATCCCCACCGAAACCAGAAAAACGGTCACCCACGCACTGGTTACAAGCCGCCTGGACTACGGAAACATACTATACGCCGGTACCACCGCAAAACTTCAGAAAAAACTACAACGCATCCAGAACGCATCTGCCAGACTCATACTAGACATCCCGCGTAAAGACCACATTTCTGGTCACCTGAAAAACCTCCACTGGCTCCCTGTCAATAAGAGGATAACATTCCGCCTCCTCACCCACTCACACAAAGAACTTTACGAACTTGGACCCGAATGCCTCAACGCGCGGCTCTCCTTCTACACCCCCTCCCGCCAGCTACGCTCTTCCAACCAAGCCCTTGCTGCTGTTCCTCGCATCAACAAAACCACCATGGGAGGAAGATCCTTCTCCTACCTGGCAGCTAAAACCTGGAACTCACTCCCGACTCACCTTCGCCTCACTCAAAAACACCTAGCATTCAGAAAGCAACTTAAAACCTGGATATTCGACAAGTAATTCCCCACCCTTCTTCAAGCGCCTTGAGACCCTCTGGGTATGTAGCGCTATATAAATTATTTGACTTGACTTGACTTGACTGTTACCCTCTGCAGGTATTATATGGACGATATTTTGATGAGTTGTATTTGTTCTCAGGAACATTCCGGTTACTAGCTTTGAACCCTCAACCCCAAAGACTGAAATCTAGGTTTCTGTAGGATGCAAAGTTTCTGTAGGATGCAAGAGAAAAAGATATAGCTTTTGCATGTTGAATTCTATATCGTGGGTGAAACACTAAAATCTACATCAGTACATGTGCAACAAACAAGTAAAATAGCCTTGCATAGAGATAATACTCCCAAGCGAACAAAAATTAGACCATGCACAGAACTTTCAAATGTGTGCAGGCACTGATTCAGAAAATGCAGCATACATTCGAAAGAAAAGAGCATCAGAAAGAGCTCAAAATGAAGAAATGTCGACACTCCTTGTCACAAAAAATTATGATAAAATAAAGCAGGTGAAAACAGTGCTAATAAAAAGAAAACAATGAATCGCCACCAATATATTCGCTTGCACAATATTCCACACAAAACAGCCTTATAAATACACAAAATACTAAGAATACATTGCCTGTGTTAACTGATGATATTAAACACATTAGGGCAGAGGCGGCTCCTCCGTTAAGGCGTGGGCGCGTCACCCCCCCCCCCCCCCCCAACCCCCACCAGCAGATGCAAAACTTGAAAAATAAAAAAGGTTTATCATCATTTTCTTTTACTCCACAGGGTTGAATTTTGGGGCCGGGACCATGTTATAACAGCCAGGTACAAGGCGTCGTAGGCACATGTTGCAAGTGCGAGTGTGGATTTGGCTGTCCGCCTTAGGATGGCCAAACCAACGTGCGCTGAGAGGTCTCCAACCCGAGTTGTGTTGCAGGGTGGGAGGCGGCAGGACAGCAGGCACAGACTCCCTGTCTCTGAGAGCGCAAATCCAGCCCACTCAGGCCAATCCTGGTGTTTTTCTCCTGCTGCCAGCAGCATGAGAGCAGCATCTGGATTGGCTGTAGGGGATTCTGGGAGCCTCAGCCTGTGCTGCAGTGGAGCCAGAAGCGTTGCAAAGTGGCGGGGGTAGGTAAGTTCTTTGCTTTTTTTCATTTTTTGTGTTATTAATGTTGTTGTTGTCCTCCACCTACCCCCAACCCTCCCCCCCACAACCCAACGTTCGTGCTGCCCCATCAATTTTCCCTGACCCATAGCTATTGCATTAGGGAGACTAAAATAGTGCTCCAGATCCGACCTGATGCATTTTTTTGACGGCCCAGTATTTCGAGATCCCAGAACATGTACAGAGCCTCATGCTACCTTCCTCCAAAGGTTACTTGTGTGCATAATGTAGCCAATATGCAAAACGTGACTGGATAAAACTAGAAGTTTCTCGTATACTACTCCTGTGAATTATCACATATTGCATTTTTGAAAGAGCATACCCACTTCTATAGCCCATATTATGGCAACTCCCAATCCAGTACGTACGTGGGAAGCAGTATCAACTCTAACCACAGAAGCAAAACCACCTGCTGGTGCCTAAAGGGAGTGTGGGAGGTAACCTCTACGCCATATCATATGTACAATCAAGAAATATATAAAATGAACACCACACACGTCCACACAAATAACATTGCAAACTGATTTGTATAGGTCATGCCATATTTAATGTGCAATAGGCTATACATGACACCAGACTGTACAGCAGATTTGCAGACATGAAATACTTTAAATTACAAGGTCAGAATACGGATTAAATTATTAAAGGAAATTCTACACCAATACAACTTCCTTAGTCACACTATAAATGGATTTGTTGGGGTAAAAAATTGAAGTCCTTTTCCTTCATGCGGAAAGTGCATAAAAACAGTCCTCGCAGTTCTGGCTGGACTGTTCCTACTGAGGTTGGACAGGGTGATTCACATGGGTTTGGAAACTGTGTTGAATGGTATAGTAAGAAAGTATTACAACAGACCAGAACATGAGGAATTGTCAGTGCCAGGGACAATATAAGCATTCCGCCCAGCGCATTTTTAGCCTGAGCTAAAGTTTGTGATTCTGCCACAGTCCAGTATTACCCATAAGGAAAATAGACAGTCATCCTTCTTAAGAGTCATGACTCCTCACTTTTCATACCAGTTGAGTTTGCACACCTCTTAAATCTCCACCTGTGTAAAACATCACTGCCTCATACAAGTAGCCATATCTGTGAGCACGGAACCTTCCCCCTCCCTCGCCCTTTAACGCTTTGTAACTTATTTACTTTCAAATCTTTAATAACATGCGATCATTCCCAGGACAGAGCACTCCTGGAGAGCGAGGCTACAAAATGCCAGAACACCAAGAATCGTTCTGTGCTTAACAGGACATCAATTGAAAAAGGGAAACTCGGGCTTCTTTTCTCAAACCTGCATTGCCTACTACACACATTACAAAATACACATTTTATTGGTCTTGCCTAGAAATAGTTTTAGCTTCCTTACCAACTTCATGAAATCAAAAATTCCCAAATAAAAACACACACACACACACACACACACACTTGGGTCAGCCCTCTTATTCACTGATCGATACCGCGCCTGGCAGGCAATAAATTACTTTCTATTCTTTCTATTTTCATTTGTGTGTGTCATTCTGGTCTGCTTAAACTAGGATTTCAGATTACTGCAATTGAAAGCCAATAGTACATTTTCTTTGCACGAGTTAAAATCATTTTTCACTGTGATGTGATTGTGTGATTTAAAATTACCAAAGGTTTCAGTACCCATTCTTAAGTTTTACTGCCTGCTAGGAGGCGCTCATACTATTAACATTATATATGATGTTCATTTTATTTTCTTAATAGTTTTTGATGCAAGCGTTTGGCTGCCATGCGCAAGTGGTGGTATTTTTTATGTTTTTTGTCTTTCAATTTTTGTAGCATAGTCTTACAATAAAAATAAAAAGAACGAAAAAAACATTAACTTAGTTTGCTAGAGCCAAACCTACTAGCTTTCCAAATACATGCGTGATGGGGAGTGTTGGTTCTTGCGGCATATTGAAAATAGGACGGTACTGCTTGTAGGCTATTGTAGCAGATACACAAAAGCTGTATACGTTTTGAAAGGCACCTACATTGTCTGAATCCTGTTGATTGGCAGGCGGGGGGTAAAATAAAGCGGCATATCCATTACTAGTGCAACAAGTGCATTGGCAGTGGGGGCCAGAGGTGTGATGGGTCCCATGTACCTCAACGTTATGTTTTACAGTCCGAGCTGGTGGTGGAGAACTAACTTTCCTTGCTTGCACTGGGGACCATGCCACCCTTGCTAGGCCACTGAGGGAAAAGGGTGGAGTGGGAAGGCTTGACACATCCTGGATTTGCAGAATTGGGCGCAAGGGAGCAGCCGAGAGTCAGACCTGGGGTTAAGGTGCTGTGTGTCACTCTCCGACCCTTTCTATGTGGTTATAGAGCGAGCCACACAGGATGGTGTTCACGGTCTGACCACTTTGTGTGATGTCTAATCCCAGGAAGCGGTCGCAATGTGGGTCAGATGCCAGCAGGTCTGTCTTTAATGCCAACTGGCATCTGAATGCGCCTCTCTTGGCGAGGACCAGGCCCCCAACCCAGGGAATCAGGGATGAAGGACATTCTGGCCACAAAGGATAACCGACAGGAAGGCCTGGATTAGGGCTTGGGAGATCCAGTTACATTGTAAACATATGTAGCTTCACTGGCGCCGCATGGGCTTGTCCGAGTCAGGGCTGGCAGCCAATGTCTCTCTCCCGGTCCGCTACACTCAGACCCACCCGAACAACGGAACACTCAGTGCACCCGCACCCCTTGTCTATGACCCATCCGTACAGATGGCCCTACACCTCAAAGCTCCAGTACTAAGTATCCGAACAGCTCTGTCAGTGCACCTCAAGTCTGAGCTGAAGCACCTTTCCACCCAAGCCTCAGGACCGGCAGACAGTTCTACCAACGCACATCAAGCGTGCCTAATCTTAAGTACTGGGTCACCCATTGGACTGGACACCCACACAGCTCCACCAATACACTTCATGCCTGGTCTACATAATACCTACATAGTAGTACTGTGATCATATGCACAACTCCGTCAGCGGTACTCAATGCCATCATACGTAATACTTTGCCAGTGTGGGTCAAATTACAGGCCAGGTACACAGTGCCGCCTAGTTCTTCACCTACTACACACATCCTCGTGGAAGAGGTGTGGCGCAGCGGCCAGGGTGCCTGACTCCGGACCACAGGGTTTACGGTTCGATCCCCGGCACCGTCTGCAGGTTATCCCAGCACCATGGGACTCTGGGCACTAGCTTGCTTAATCTTCCCGAGGGCCCCCAGCGCTGGGACACCTCTCCGGAGGTAGATGTGCACTTTACAAATGCTGGTATTTCATTTCATCAATGGAGTCTCCAATAATGATGCAGTGTTAAGGTAGATTCTGTAACTGATGGTCCATGCGTCAGTCACCCAAGACAGCCAGAGGTGACTGTGTACGTACAGAGTTACACACAAGTCGCCCAGCCATACAAGATCCAACGTGCAAACCTCTGCATCCGTGCTTCTCGCCTTGGAACAGTCTGGACCTTAAACAAAGGGATCCAAATCCATCACACAATATCTTTGGACTCCATTTGAAAGAGTGACTGTGTGACAATCTGCCGTCTCTGGATGGGGCATAGCCACTGTAAAAAGACTAGGGGTGGACGAAGAATTTTGCTATGCTTGCAGAGTTCACTGAGTTTTGCCCACTGTGCGCTCTCCGCAGAGTTCCACAAAACTCCACGAAGTGACACATAGTGGAGTTTTTTCTTTTGTGCGGCTGTACTCGCAAAAAAGAATTGCCCGCTAGACCTCCTCTTGGGGAGATTTCTAAATGCGAGCAGTCGCGGCAGATCACGACTGCCTGCATTGAGAAATCTGCTGCTTGCGTTGAGGAAGCTACAGGTCGCGTAGAATGTCTACTCGAGTAGCAGAAAGCAGCAGCGCCCTTTGGCGCAACAGAGTGCCGCTCGCACTGATTTTACAGTGCGGGATAAACTCCCAGCGCTTAAAATCAGTGAAAGCAGCGATCCTTAATAGACTCCGCTGCTGGCTGAACTCTGAACGGCGGAGTTTTTACGGCACTTCGCTGAGAAGAACTTCGCCCAGGCCTCCAAAAGACTGATTATCTATGAGCGACTCCTTCAGCGATCAAGAGGTAAACTCAAACATGCCAGTCATAGGATACGCCTAGAAGTTAACGTGTGTCAACCACCTAAATCTGGTGTTACTGTAAACTATGCAAGTAACACGGGCACACAGAAAATACTGAACTGCACCCTTGTGGCAGGCCCAGCAGCGGTCTGGACCTTCTGCAAAAGTCATCCAGAGATCACTGGAAAAGACTCCATCCCTGTACCAGTCGCCTCAGACACCCAGGACCACATCTCTGTGCAGTCACCTCAGATACCCAGGATCCCATCCCTGTGCCAGTCACCTCAACCACCCCAAGACCCCATCCCTGTGCCAGTCACCTCAGCCACCTATGGTTAGGGTGGCTCCCTCTTTCCAGATCATTTCAGTCATTGTTTCAGCCCTGAGAGTACTTGTGGCCACCTAATGCATTCTGGGAGTTGTAGTCCCGTTTCACTCCTATTGTACTAACGAGACAAACACACCTGACAATGATTTAAAAGTGAAAGGTTATGCACTGGGAGAGTGTGGCCGCAATGACCTGGCACACACGGGTAGTATATTGTAAAACTACGACGTTCTTCTGCCAGTCACCCGATTATACAAACCTCCAGGTGAATGGGCTTTTCCAACTCCCTGGGCCACGAAGGTTCACCTTGGTCAATTCACCGATCTCCCGTAGTTTGTAGGTAAAGAGGCTTGTGTGCCGGTCCCACCCTCCCTACCCAGCCCAGCCCAGCCCATGTCATCTCACAAGTAGCTTTAACAATTAACGACCCTATCTCCAAAAGCAGCCTCCTGGGAAGGTGGAAGCCGGATGTCCCACCCCCTCTGCGGCCCCGCACCGAGATGATTACAGGTACCGCCCGCCCCTGCCACCTGACCAGCTCAATAATTGATGCCTTATGCACGCGACGCCCACGCCAAACCCCACCAGTGATGCTCGTGTACCTGAAACAGAGAGAACTGCAAAAAACCCTCCTCTGCTGTCAAACGACAGATTGTCCCAAGCACGCGGAAAACCCAGAAATTAGCCACGCATACGCGAGGTCTAATTTGGAACTCATGGGCAGGCTGCAGCGCGGACTCCCTAGCGCGGCCATAAATAGAGCGCGACAGCAACCTCGCAGGGAGAGCAGTCCCAAAACACTCCATCCTGTCCCAGCACATGTAAAACCGGGAGAATCAACTGCAGATGTAAAACAAGCCCGGAATACAGTCACCGCATGAATAAAATATGAGACATTGCCCACTTTTCCTGTTATGCCACCTGAAGTGGACCGGGCCCAGCTGGAATTTTGTATAAACCGTTTATGCCAGCTTAATCTGATGTAATTTCCAATACTTAACGTTATGATTGTTAGGTGAAATGCCCGAGTTTATGCCATTAAGCCACGTCGCGTAATTGAGATCTCGTTGAAGTAAAAATCCTATTGCGGGTGCAACACAAAGGAACAGAATATGAATAGCGGCTGTTCACATCACCTTACGTTTTACCCTTTAAAAAAAATGTAAAAAGATGGTGGACGCATGGATTTTTTTAGCGCTTTGTGCAGACTTGCTTTTTGGGTCATATGTGTAGTTTCACATATATTTTGGGCAGCTCGCATAATTTCCACAATGTAAATTAGCAAATTTTGCCCAGACCTAGTGTGGACAGGTTAGAAGCACAGACAACACGTTCCTACTGTAAGGTAGATTAAAGAAGCACATACAGCTAATAACAACCCTTCCAATGTAATGCTTTAATTACTTACCTCCATTGTTCACCACCTCTGACTCAATCTTTATCTGACCTGTAGCCCACTGCCTTACAAATTACCAAAACCCTTTCAGCCTTTTCGTCCCACCCTCAACTGTGACTGCCAGCTGCAAGACCTCTTGTCCCAAAATGCAAATCCTACTCCACCTAAAACATGTACCAAAGGATAACAAACGGCCAAATGGCTGCCTTGGAGATGTCCGCTATGGACAAATTAGAACTTCTTCCTAGGAAGTGTTCTACATCTGGTCAGTCTTCCCTTAAAGACTTGCGAGGAGTGCCCTTCCTGCCTTTCAGTATGCAGTGAAGATCATATTCCAATCTACCTCTCAAGGGAAGCAACTCTAGGATCAAAAGTTCTGGTGGAGTAAAAAATGACCAGCAGATGCAGCAAAAAGAACACTACAGATCTGACAAATAAATCTATGCTATCTGAAAGCAGTTGGGGCCTAGTCCATTCCCACAACCCACGATGCACAGCTTAAAAAGAACATGAACCATCCAATGAAGTCAAACGACGCTTTCTTATTATATCAGGTTTTATTCTATTGTATTCCAAAGGTAATCCAAACTTGTATGTATTCAGTCTTTTACAAAGTTCCACATGTGCCAATATAGGCTTTGCTCCTAGACAGATCACAATCCATATAATTCAACGTAAAGGTGGTGATCTATGTAATTCATTGTAAAGGTGGTAATCCCAATGCATTTCAGATGGATTCGCCCTTCCTTAGGGGTAACTACAGTGAAAAGCATACACATGAGAAGCGCGTATCATCCAGCCTCATAAATACCATATATAGACTTCGAAACCATCATCGTTGCTTAATGTCGACCTTAATATATCACGTATGTAAATAACAAACAGGCCAATCCTGAAGTGTGTGCTCAAAATTATAAACTAATGCGCCTTGAGTGAAGGTAAAAATGATATGCTGCTTTGTGTGACCCTACTAATGTGCTCGGTCGTGGTATCCCTGAACAAACAAACATGCTCACTACAAAAACGCCATCACACACACCACGTGCTCTGTCCCAACTCTTTAACACCAGTGCTTAGTATATGTGCTGCATGCTCCATGATATTGCGCTCTCCTACAACGCCTTCCCAAAACCACGACTAGTGAACGGTGAATACCGAAACCGAAGCACAAGTGAAAACAGTGCCCCACTAACTTACCTCCACCACCAAAGAATCCGGAACGTACCAAAGAGTACGTGCATGCTCAAACGCAACATTTGTATTCTAAAGAGTAATACTCCAATGTGTCGAACTTAAGTGAGTCGTGTCATGTGATGAATCCTTGTCACGCGACACTAAACACCCGTGAAGGCAACCTAGTGCAAAACAAGATATTACTTTCAGTGTACCTGAGAAACACTAAAAATAACATCCTGTTCAATGACACAATCTGTATGTTTGATTAAACGAAAACTACAGACATATTCCAACCAATAAAATTATAATTCCATATTAATAAAAAATGAAATGTTTGCTGGAAAATACAATCCCAGTAGAGCCCACTGCTCGTATTCTCAGTTCTTTGAACTATATTCGAGAGTGAACATCCGGTGTCCTGTATTTGAAAGACTGCTTACTTTGCTACAGGATGCTTTTGTGAAGTGCAGATTATGAATCTTTTGTGTCTAGGAGCAAAGCAGATATTGGCACTCGTGGAATTTTGTAAAAGACTGAATAAATAAAAGTTTGGATTACCTTTGGTATACACTAGAATAAAACCGGATAGAATAAGAAAACAGTATTTGACTTCATTGGATGGTTCACGTTCTCTAAGCTGTGCTGGGACCGGACTATGCCCCAACTGCTTTCATGTAACATTAATGCGCACAGACGGAGTGCATTCCATGGTGGCACACCCTACACATTGCCTTGAGCATTTAAAATGTTGAAATGCACTACAAATTGGAGTGCATACTCACTCCCCTTTCCTTGTGAAATAAAACTATGCTTCATAGACACATTCAGTAAAGAATCAATTGATGCAGAATAAGTATGCAGGAACTTTAAGAAAAAAATGTGGACCTAAACAAAGAGCCAGCTAGTCTTAAAATTACGATGACGTTTGGGGAAGACTTATCACCTAGACACCGTTTTTTGTGACCAGACAAATTGTTATCGGATGGGATGTCTGAGTATGCATGAGTATGTATGTGGTTGTCTGGTTGGTTTGATAGAATGAGTGTGTGACCCATGATGCATGTTGATATTGATTTTCGTGACATTGATTTTCATGTCTTTTGTATTGTATTAATTACATAATATTTTTTTCTATTTACCTGTATGTATTCCTTTTGGGAGGATAATTGGTTTGTAGGATCTAGTTTTCCTTACCGGTGTCTCACCAGCACCAGATCAAATTAACCTTGTGCAGAGTGGTGTTTTTCTGCTTTGCTAGTGGTTTCTTTCCCCTGCTCCCTCTGCCAGCCATCAGCTCCAGGGGGCCCCTTCTGCGTGAGTGGACACTAGCACCGTCAGAACAGCAGTATACAGTGTTATGAAGTTCTTCCAAAGTTGGTCAACATGGAATCCACATGGACTGTACAGTCCATTTCAGCAGCACACTAAAGATTCTGAAGGCGCACCATGAAATGTGATACCAGTACCGTCACCTTATTGTTCCACTCCCTCTGCATTGGGTCCTTTGCTTGTGATGGGAAGCCTGGAATTTGAATTCCTGATGAACGATTGAAGCGGACCTACATTAGGAGTGGTCTCTTCCTCCGGAATGCCTAGGCCAGCTGTTCGATACGGCAGTCGTTCAGGGAGATGCTCCATGTGAATGTATTTGCCCTCTCCTCCCAGAGGATGTTGGTATGAAATGCAAGAAGCAGCAAGCGAGGCAAAGTCCCCTTGCATGCATCTACCATGAACAGGAGATAGGCTTGCACCCCTTCCACCCTGCCTGAAAACAGCTGAGATCAGATGCAGGTCTGTTTCCTCTTGATGCAGCATGCAGGCCATGTGCTGTGTACTGCCGTCCGCCAGAACTGGGCCTAAAGATGGCGCCCACCAAACAGCCTCCATGGACTTTCTATGCTGATGTTCCATAGAACATGCCTCCATCGTTCTCCTCTTTCGAACAGCTCTGATGCACCAGCCCGGGAAGGATGACAGCAGCCAGAGGGTTCACAATGCCCAACAAACTCGTGCTTCAGAAACAGGTTGCCTCCTTCGCAGTCTATAGTCCCATCTCCAGCTTTAGCAAAGAATAGACGCGTGCCAACTATTGCTTCCTGTTTACCTCAGAGTACGGATGCGCAGGAACCTAAAATTCAGGACTACACTGAGCCTCGGCAAGAAATGGAAAAAGTGAAAAAAAAATAGTAATAATGTAACCATTTATACTTGAACTATGGCGCAATGGTATCACTGAGGAGATAACCAAGAACCAGAGGCCCACGGGCCCACCAGCACGATCCAGATGACGAGAGGCTTCATTTAATTGCAGCCAGATGTACACAGCACCAATTACCCTCATCTCCGCCTGTATGTTTCCCTTTGACCAGCAGTCTTTTTCCCCATACATTCGTATTGTAATGCAGCATTTATATATCGCGCTTACTGCCCCTATATGGTGCGCTGAAGCATTTGCCTACATGAGTAGCATTCTACACCGTGTAGGGTGTGTGGTTGAAAGAATGTTCTTTTTTATCCTAAGTGCGAGGTGATCCATGTCATGTGTGGTCCCCACTGAGGTGCAGTTACTTGTATATGGAATAGGCTACATATCATTAGAGACCCTGCAGCCCTCAGTGAGAAGACCTATGGTCACACCACATGCACTGCTCGGGACCCCCACAAAATCCTTTCCCTCTCACATCATCAAAACTCACCCTGAAGGTGAAACAACATTATGGTCACCAGGTGGCTCGATGTCATCGAAAGCGCAATGCGCTAGATCCAGGAATTTTTTGCAGATCTCCTTTTCAGCTGTGCTAAGTGGACTGGAGCAACTGAAGTGAAGGACTACAACCCCCAGTATGCACTAGACTGACCCAGGACAAGTACAAAGCATCCTATGAGACGCTGGACAACGTTGTACCACATTGACGAATCCCGTACTTCTCCTGTCGAAATAAAGAGCGGACTACAGTTCCAACAGGTAGGATATAAATAATACGTCATACACTAAAACGAGGCTAGTGTAGGCTGAATAAAAGTGCAGTGGGAGGGGGTAGGGGCGTTGGAAATATCAAGGGAAGTAGTAAAGACACACCGACGTGTCACAGTTAAATGCATGTTAACAATGGGAGTGTGAGTCACAGGGCCCGAATCGGATGACCTCCTACTTGGCAGGTACGTAGACGTCGCCATCACCCGACGCCCCCTGGGAGACGCCGCCCAGCCAGGGCCTCGCGCCTCAGTGCAGCTTATCACCGAGCATACCTGCTGCAGCAATGGCAGGAATGCGGCCCCGGGCTCCAGGCCCAGGCCGCGGCCTGTTAGTACAAGAGAAAGGGGAGAAGAAAAGAAATGTGTCAGAAAGGAAAAAATGTAGCCGGAGGGTACGGAGTCAAAAAGCGACCGCGGAGGGTCCGAACGAAAGAGGGGACCAGAGGTTACAGTGTATAGCACCCGGCAGCCCCCTCCAGAGTGACTGTGGTTTAGGAATCATCGCCCCGGGGGCGTCAGTGGGCTGTTGGGGGAATTACGCGAACTTTGTCCACCAATGAATGACAGAGCGCGCGCTACGCCTGACTGGCCCAGGCCTCCGCGCGCGCACAACATCCTGTGAGTGGCGGCATGAGTCAGCACATGTATCAACAAACCCGCAGCCTCAAGGGCCCGGTTACAAACACAAGGATTCCACCATCATGGTGTCAACGTCGAACCTTTGCTAAATAGAGACATTATTCCTTCCTGGTAAGCACAACTATCAAACCTCCTCCCTGACTTCCACCCCAGCATCAAGACACCGCCCACCAAGACAGCACACACTTGAAGCACTTATGTTTGCAACACACCCTGCACCCGCAGATTCCCTCTAAACAGTCTATGCGCAAACGTGTTACACTGAGAAGATGAAACACAGCACAGCTTGCAATGTCAGAGCATTGAGTTACAAAGGATGCCACCTGCAAACAACGCGACTGCGGTCGTTTTGATGATCAGAGCCGGGTATTTGCTCCATTTTGTTCTGAACTTATATGGTTGAACCACAAGAGTGTGGTGTTTAAAATACGCCCCGTTCTCTGGATGATTAACAAAATGCTGCCACAGCTGACCTACAAAGCGGCCCTCAGACCCCTCGACCCTCCTGCCACTGCGCCTGCTGCATTAAAGATAGCTAATGCCTTCACTCTTACCAGAGATAAGTTTTTACCTTACACGGTGGTTTTAATGTGGTTCATTTTTTATCTAACAAATGGGAAAAGGAGTGCCATTTGACCTCTGCAAACCTCCTTAGTTCTCCTTTGCAGACTAGTTCATTTAGGTTAGCAAGAGGGGTGGCTGCAGATCAAGGGCACTTCAGGGAAAATAAAGAAAATCATCCTGTTGACATTATCAAAAGGTAGAACTCCAGGTGGATTGGTTCTAGGAAGAGACCATTCAGAGCCAAGTACACCACTATCAGTTTATCAAAACTGTCAACAGGGCCTTCCGTATTCCTAATCCCAGCCTCTAGATTGTACTATCCAAACTTTTAGGTACAACCCAAAGAACCACCAGTTTCTCAACTAACCTCCTTGTTTACCCATCGGCTCCACTCCCTGTTAACCCAAGTCATATGCTTGGGCCAAGAGATGTTTTCACTCAAGAGCGGGCCAGAACCTGTGCATTCATTTACACAAATTGGCCAGATCCAGAGACCCAAATAGCAGAGGCTCAGGGTGCTGTAAAGTAAAAAAAAAAAAATGAAGGGAGATATATATATATATATATATATATATATATATATATATATATATATATATATATATATAGTCCCTTTCCATCTCAGCATGGATGGCACAGTGCTAATCCTATGCTGAAATATTTTGATAGAAATGCAGATATTTGAGTTTTAAATTTAGAGTGTCACTGGTGTTGGGGGTGTTCTATACAGGAGCTCCTCTCCACCCAAACCTGGGAATTACCCAGAGTTCTCTGCTTCCTTTTTGCATAATTTATGCATCACTTTATGCCTGAAAGGGCATTGTTTTGACTTCTACTGGGCACTGGCTTGTGTCTCGACAAAGCTAAACCTCTCTCAAGAGCTATAATGATAGCAAAACACACGTCAGGGGTTGCTTTTGTTACTTTCAGATTCGCTTGGTTGGTATTTTAACAATTCAAAGCTGTAATACTATGCCTGGAGTGGTAATAAGCTTTTATCATTTTACAGCTCGGCATGGATAGCAGTGTGCCAATCCTATGCTTAAAAACTTTGCTATAGAAATGGCAATAGACTTTGTCCCTTTCTATCTCGGCATGGATAGCACTGTGGTAACCATATGCGTTAAAATTTTGATAGAAAAGCAGACATTTGAGGTGAGAAAACTTAAAATGTAGCTGATGTTGAGGGTGCTCTATACAGGAGCTGCTCTCCACCTAAACTTGGAAACTGCCCAGAGTTCTCTGCTTTTTTTTGTGCATAATTTATGTGTCACTATGCCTGAAAGGGTATTAGTTTGATATTATATATTATACACGTATACATATACATATACACACACACACACACACACACACACGCGCCGCAGTCAAATAAAAATGTGTGTCACATTTCCCTGTGGTGTTTGCAAATGAACTGCTTTTGAGAAAAAACATATCTTTATATGACCATGCCTGGTAAAGGCATCAGCGTGGTAAAGTCATTTGTGGTAAAAGCATCCATGAAAAAGCATGCGTTGTAATATTATAAGACCCCCATAGGATCAGGTCAGCCATTTCCCATTTTTTGCACTTTTCTGTTAAGATCCCCATTATAAATTACCTTTTCCAGAGGAGCACTGGAAATAAGTGTATAGCAAATAATCACACTTGCTCTCCCGCAACCACCCTATTCCACCATCCTGTGATGACTTTGATGCTAGTATTCCCCAACCACCTGTTGAAAAGTTCTTTGAGGCCACAGATGAAAAGAAACTGTGGACGCCTTTATCCCTAGTTGGAGAGACTAAAGTCCTGTGATAAGTATGTTCAACATCATGGCTCCCTTGGAGCTGTGCATTGTATCGCCAACCATATTTTCAAGCAGTCTCCAAAGTAAGTGGCTTTACGGCTCTCCAAATGAAAATCCACTCTGTCACACGTGCCTTTTCAGGATTCAAAGCCATTAGTATAGGTCCTTGATTTCCCCTGGCATAATCTAATTTCCGGTCATACAGGAGGAGAGGTCAACGTGGGGTTCATTTGGAGATTAGCCAATTTTTCTTAGAGTAGATAAGTGCGCATTATTTAATGCTGGCTTTTTTTATAAGTATGCCGGACAAACATATTTTAGTGGGAACATTCTCTGTATGATCCACAATATTCCAATGCGCGACAACTAAAGCAGCCACACCCCTTTCCGTGCTTGGTAAGACACTTAAAGCATGATTTTAGTACCAATCATTCCTGTCTCTTTATTAATCCATTTCTATTTTTGATGATTTAGTTAACTTTTTTAATAGCATTCCCTAGGGGTATGCTGAGGCACCATCGGCTCGGTTCACTCTTGCTTCCCCATCTGTTTCTCCTCGCCTGAAGCTACGCCATTGGCACGTTCTTGCGTTGTGACTCAATCCTGTGACTGCCATCCTCGCCGCCATTATTATTCATGATGGAAAGCACCAAGGAATAGAGTTGAAAGGCATCTTGGATGGGCCTCTGAGTTGCATTCCCCACAGTAACACTCACGGCCTTCATTGATGCCTGTTGATGTAGACCATAATGTGTTGTCATATAAAGTGCTCCGTACCGCACTGCTGACGATTCTAAGCACTATAAATAACAGGTGAAACTATTACTCAATTGAAAGCTTCTCAATTTATCGACCTCAAAAAGATGGATGGCTGAGTCAGGCTTACAGGCATTCCAGCTCGTGACCTTCACATCACCACACGTTTCAGCAGAGGACGTTTAACTCTCAGAATCACACTGGGGCAGTACGTGTCCCATGTGCGCAGGTTATGTGCTCTTTCTGTCGTTGGACTTGCTGCTTTCCTTTGCAGCGTGAAGGTTCCCACCGTCCCCCGCTCACCAATGTGCGTGGGATGAGTATTCAAGGCACGGAGCCTCATTGGACAGGACCCAGGAGCTCTGGGCGAGGAACCATGCTGCTCAGCAAAAGCAGGCTGGGCCTTTCTAATGGAGTGCCCGCTATAAATCAGCGCTGGCAGGAGGCTGCAGTCTCGGGGTTCACTTAACTTAATTAGCATCCTAGCCAGGGGGGTGGGGGAGGAGTGCCTACAGCCCAGCCCTCGCTCTATGCAGTGGTTATGCAGTACTAGTCTCACCTTCAACTCTAAGCAAAGAGGGCAGGGAGGGGAATGGGAGAGGAGAGAGGCCGGGTACCGCTCGCCTCTTAATTGTACATGTCATGGGTGTAACCTTCAGATGTTCCCCAGCTCTGCAAGCAGAGGTCTTTCTTCATCAGGGACACACACATGTACAGCCCAGATCAGTAAAACTCTGAGACTGGGAACAAGAGAAGCTGTACACACAGTTGATCCTCAACACGTTGACACAAGATCTGCACTGTCAATTCCCAACATGGGCACCGGAGGTCTACACACGGAGATCGCCAACATCTCAACTCAGGATCTTCATACAACCGACTCTCAGGATGCTGCACGAGAGAGGTATACAGGGGATTCCAAAAATGTCCCCAGGAGATCTGCACATAGCAGTGTATCCATAGTGTACCCTCCAAATGCCCACCTAAAATGCACGACGAAGCGCAAACATGCTCACCACGAATCAACATGTCACGTGAAGCCTGCCTGCCACTAGGATGTGTCTGGAGCAAGATGCACAGGAACTGGGGGTGGAGGCAGAGCAGTCAGATCCACAGTTAACCTCCTGATTTGAATACTGTCCCAGGGTGGATGGCGAGTGCTTCACCCACCAATCGACAAACCAGTGGGAGAAAACGTGTACATTACCAAAAGAAGGAACGGCGAAGCTCCATCAACGATACACGCTGTTCTGTCCCTTCCTGCAAGAAAGGACAGCCGCTAAGACCCATAGACTGTGACAGCAAGAGATGGGGATGTGTGTGGTCACCAAGACGAAGGCAATGGGTAGAAGCAATAACTAGCTCTTATCCCCTCCCTCGATTTAATGAGCTAGGCCCCCGTAAGATACTATTAGCTCTTGCCCACCCACCCTCCAATCGCATTTTACTTCGAAGGCCGGGAATAAGCTTCCTTTTCGTCTCAGAATCCAGCCCATCTGCTGTTTTCCAAAAATGCCTTAAAATCCATTTGTTCCCCAATTAATGTCTTCAGCAGATATCAACTTTGTGCCAGGAAACCTCAAAGAGTAGTCATGGTATTTTATAGACTCTGGTGATCATCATTACCAATCAGATCGTTCAGCCTAAGGGAAGGAGAGGATTGCCTATGAGGGTGGCTGTGTGATCCCTGGACACGGTCCTACCCTGGGAGGTATGGTGTTCAGCTGGTTTGGTGCAGAAGGTGGGAACCTCCCCTTACTTTGCTGAAATGGCCGACGACTGAACGCCAGGTATGGTGCGTCATCTATACATAACCATATGCAAGGGGAAGAGCTCTCCCTGCCTGTTCCTGCCCCACCTACTTGGATCATTGCACTGCTATGGCATCAGACTGCCCTAGGTTTGCAATGTCCTAAAGCTCAGATGCCAAAATCCCTCATTGTTGGTGCCCTGAGAGCCTTGAAACCACAGCATCCAAACCCATATTGAGGAATTGCCTGAGTTCTACTTTAAATGGAGTGGTTTACGGAAGTCTTATGTGTCGGCCACCAACCAAAAGAATGGCACTAATACGCAAGCACTCATTACCCCGTAAGCCCCCCATTGGGATACTTGTCCCGTACTTCGATTACAAATCAGGATATATCTGAAGCAATGGACGTTTTCTTTACCTCTGGCTGTCAGCACATACAGCCGGAGCCAAGACACCATCAGGCTGTAGACAAAGAAGTGCAAGAAAGAAAAAACAAAGAAAAAGCAAATCGCCAGCTGAGCACCGAGGATATGAAAAAAACACTCTAGGTCCATCAGAACTGCTCCAACCCAGCTCCAATTTCAGAAAAAAAGCTGGAGACCTATGTCTTTGAAGAACCCTTCACCATGATGCTGTTACTGTCCAAATCCGATCCTAGAAACCAGCAAACTCTCCTACCACACATTGACTGTGCCCTTGACTTGAACCCGCTACAGCAATCCACTGCTCTTTAAATTTGTTTGCATAGTACAAATATCACATGTGTACGCACATACATACCGTTTTGTAATTGCAAGTAAATAGATTGATATCAAATAAATACCTTTTACCCCAAAGGTGAAGTTTGTCCGCTAGGGTGAACAAAACTTATCCAAAATTCAGATGTAAGCTCTGCACCGTGACTCAGTTGCTTTATCCTGTGCGACCCAGGTGTGCAAGGGCAGAGCAAGCAAAGCACAAAGGCGAGACAGTCAATCACCAGCTGTAAGTAGTCCACAGAGCAGAGAGGGCATGTAGAAGACCAGGGTTGATGCCCTTCTGGTTTCATTCCTGCTGGAGGTGCCAGACCAGGACCGTGGGTTCGGCAAAACAGGAGTACACCTTTGCTTCTGGACTACCGTCCATTCTGTAAAGGTCCCACTGCCTGCGTAACAAACCAACCCCTAGTTCGATCACTCGCACAAACTGTGTATTATTGGGAATATTTCAGTGTTGTCTGAAGCTGTCATAGTAAATGAAACGAAACCAAAAAGGCTCCCTTTCCTATCTTGATACATGTTACAGGTGGTGGTGGAGTTCGAGCAGGACATCTTAGTGGTGGCATTGAAGAATCATGGAAATACTATTAAGTCCCATTCGCTTAGCCCTACACTAATACCACAGCACTCTTTACTAGGAGCAGGTAAGGCGAAGAAGTATGGAAATGAGGAGGAAACATTAAAAAAAAATCTAAATGGCACAGAATGCTATGAGAAAGAGGTTTAGAGGTAAATATAATGAATACCAGCGAGCCGGAAAAGCTAGCAAGGAGAATAGGTGGGCAGGTCCCAGGACGCGGGAGCCTGGCATCCCTCTTGTCAATCCTCGAATAACAACTTTTTTTTGGTTGTTTTTTGTTCTGCTGCATGTTGAAAGTGAGATGGCTCAGCACGTGCTTGGTCTCTTGGAGCCCAGCCAAACCCCTGACTTGGAACTTCCTCGAAATGTTCGATCTTGCTCACCTACACCCAAGGACAGCGCAAGGGTATGAGAAGGATGCCTGGGTACCAGCAGGTTGTCAATCAAGACAGGCAAAGGAGAACACGGGGAGGAAAAGGGGAGGTGTAGAGGGTGGGCGAAGGGAAGGAGTAAAGATACAACACTGCATACGGCGTGGATGGCTGAATTCGTGCTATGGCCATATTATAGGTGCATGTCCCAATCAAGCCGGATGAGGAGGGGGAACATTGTATGCAAATAAAAATACACAAGTCTCTGCTGTTGCTACAAGGTCACTCATGTGCTCTCTCACACAAGGGAGAAGTAAGGGGAAACTGTGACCGGACGTACAGTCAGTCAATCAGCGGGTGCACCAGAGAGTGGGTGTTTCACTTTCAGGCCGTCGTTCTCCTGAAAACAAGGCTTCAAATAGTGTTTGTTTTAAATGTCTTCTTCACCTTACTCACCTGCATGTACTCCACTGTCACCCACATACAGTACTGGAAGACACCTGCAATCTAACCTAGGTACAAAAAGACTAAGGCACATGATCACATGGAGGGACAGGAAGTCAAAATTCAGGAAAAAGAGACACTGATGAAACACACAGGTACAAACAGGCATGGATGGACTGAACACTGTGTGATCTTAGACGCAGGGAGACAAAGGAGTCACAAACTGAAGAGATTGCATGGAGTTTTGCTAACTCCTGATTCAGCTGTTCACACACTTCACTACTAATGCAATAAGTGACCCTAGAATAATAAAACAACCAGCCTGAGCAAAAACAGAGAGAAGGGGACTTTAGGACACTTTAATTCACCAACGCAAGGGCGTGCATGGAGAACAACTCACAGATGGGACCAAACCTTTACATCTGTATCACCGCCCACACAACCTCAGAGGCTGGTGGAAGGTCAGCAAAAGGAGGCATCTGCTGTGATGCTCCGAATCTGGCAGCTAATGGGCAAACATCTCACAGACTGGGCCAACAGCCATAAGATAGCCGGTCAAGGTCAAAACTTGGCAAAGATGTGAACATGCAAAGCAAGATGTTGAAAGTTTTCAGTATGGTGGGAAAGAACTTGCACACATCAATCTAGTGGAAGGTAAAAGACCAGACTCCTACGAGCCCGGAGACCAGCCTTTCAAGGGGGTTAATGAAACAGTGCAAGGATAATCAACAAAAGCAACAGAAGAGAGACTGTGTAAGCGTCAAACACAGAACACAATACAAAAGCAAACGCGTGAGTGAACAAAAACTCGCAGCGCAAGCCAAAGAGCAGAAGAAAACACGTGGAAAGTATTTACCCTGAACTTGCAAGACTTGAGCAGATCAGGAAAAGCCTGGGCTGGTGAGAGGGCCAGGGAGAAAGTCGGTCTCTTCAAAGCTTTCCAAGAAGGCGGATTAGGGTCTAAAGCAGCCCGGAGGAATGCAGTCTTTGTAAATTATTACAGAACACACACATCCCACACAAAAAACTCCTTGGCTGGCACTGTCACCAGGCAAGCTGGGACTGGCCCCGACTCCACCATCCCCCATAATCCCCCTCGGGGGCAGGTGAAGCAGAAGGTGCAGCGTGTGAACAGCTGTCCCAGAAGGAAGTAGGGCGGAGTACAGACTCGGTGCTTCTCCATTATAATCTCCCCATTGTTGCATCCCATAATGCGCTCTTCAAGACCCTACAGTACGTTTGTCGAAGCGAGCATGAACACAAATGTTAAGCAAAACTGGATGGACTGGATCAAAGGTTCCCATGGATGCTAAACCAAGTGTAGCACTGAAGATGAGAACTTTGTAAAGATGCAGAAGAGTCAAGTAAGTCTCTAAAACCAAGTTGAGCATCATACCACGACAGCATTTCAAATCTCATAATGAATAAACTTATCTCTTGAAAAATCATAGTTTTGTTAAGGGGTCTGTAATAAAGCCCATATTTGAAAACTAATAAACCTGAACCCATGCCATATAGACACATTTACGATGAGACTCCAAATTTAGGGACATTTTTGGGAAGCTGATCAAAACCACGGGTGAAAATAGAGGACAAGGACGTAATGACCCTAGATCAGGTTTTTTTTCAGGATGAGCACGATTCATCCGTGCCTGGAACCTGATCATCTGGCCTGGAGGTCTGCTGGCATTCAGCAGCAGAAACAGACCGGTCAACCCTATATTCCATGGGGGACCTAGATATGAACAGTTACAATCATGTCTACTCTGTAGTGATCTCAAAAGCAATTCCTAAATTAATTTAAAAAGTACACTCCACAAGCATGCACAAAACCGGAGTAAGCACATTTTAAAAGATGCCTACAAGAGCCGTACAAATACATTAAAAACAAACATCTGGTGGCGAAAAGAAAAAAAAGGAAGTTCAGATGGAGTAGTGGTTAGAGGTATTGTGGGTGTGTAGTAACAGAGGTAAATATAACGATAAAAAAAGATCAAACAAACAGGGTCAATTATAAGAGTGCAGTTACCAGTTACTGGGTTGAATAGAAATATATCATCATTTAGAGCAATTTGAGTTGGAGATGTGCTCAAGTTTCGAACCCCTTGATCAAAACTGCATGGGGTCATCATCAGGACAGAATGATACACCAACCACTGGGTTGGATGCAGAAGTCTGACCAGTGCTCAACATATGCAGACCGATGCCCATAATCTTCTTGCGAGCTGTTTTTCTGGCTACATTTACTGAACGAAGGACTCCGTTTGATCTGTGGCATCAGAGCATGAGCTTCCACAATCTGGATAGCTTCTGGAATAAGAAATAAAAAATATTTTGCGACATGTGTGGGAGGCCCGATGTAGTTTGAACATGGAGGCAACTAAACAACCTATTTTTGAATGGTCTTTGAAAATGCGGTCAACAAAAAGTATTTCTAAGGGCTTTCTAAAGAGTCCCTTTGTAGACCACTGAGGTTAAATATCCTCCTAATAGCACAACTGCGTATGGATACTAACTAACTCTGTCCATTCAAAAAAGATGTGTATGAAAGTGCACGTAGCCAGCCTTGGGAGTCAGGCAGAAGGACCCAGCTATGCTACCCTGTCAGGCTCAGAAACACTGCAGCAAAGACTGCTTGGCTGAGCAGGCAACAATGATGCTTCGGGATGGGCTCGAAGTCAATAATGCACAGGGTGTCCAATATGCTAGTGTCTTTGCAGATGTGTCCCCGTCCCCCCCCCCGGCATCCCACTTTACATCGCTTTTATGGAACCCTCTCTTCACCTCGGGGAGCAGGGGAGTCTGGGGCTCATACCACAACCAACACCTTGGGGCCAATCCCATAAGACAATGTTTACATCATTTCCCTTCTTTTGCCTTTCTTTTAAGGTGACACTGCTAGATTTCGAGACTTGCCCACATGCGCCTCCCCGTCTGCAGCACCGCTGGCGTTCACCGTTTACTCACACTAACCAATGATTCTTCTGTCCTATCTGGTCTAGGGCCTGCTAAATGCACTCCCTATTGCCACTAGGAATCTCCAGGCTAGCAGGGCGCCCCCATGTGTTGTGGAGGAGGTACTGCACCAGAGAGCAACTCACGAGCACTGGATGAGGCTAGCATGTAGTGGAAACCTACGAACACAAGAGGGGGAAGAAGCAGGTGTAAAGGGCTACTAGTCTGTATATTAATTACACTGAAGCATATTACAGATTAACACCTTGTTCCAAGGCAGAATGACCATTTATTTAGGGCTTTTTCTCTTCAAAGTGGCATTGGACAAACCTTGGTAAGGACAATTACACACTCAACAAGGAATGTACAACGTAGATTGTCTTGCAGAGCTATTTATAAAATGTGAACTAAGATGTATTTAAGATTAACAAGGTAGGGGCTCAATTGTTAGTTTAGGGGAAATATGGCAGAAGTTGCACATTTAATTATTTGGATGTAAGGCCTTTTTTAAGTAGTATTATGTTTTTGAATGATTTGTCATTTTTATATACAACCCTGAACACAGTGACAGAGAAATATTGTGTAATAAATGTTGCTGCTCCTAAAATACTGAAATGCTAGAACTGCCACTATCTATGCCTTTTGCGAAAACCTAGAGACCTGGTATCAGATAGATAAAGAAGGAGAAGTTAATCTATGCTCAACCACCGTGTAAAACAGCAGACATTCAGCTGTGGGTGATTTGTAAACAATGCTAGTCAACAAAATGATGCAGACCAGTCTGCTTGGGAACCTCTGTAAAAACACCATTGTTGTAAAATGCATGCACTGCTCTTCTTTCCTGCAGCAGAAAGACAATCTCCTTTCAATTCATCACACCTGTCATCTAACAGAGATTTGTCAATTACTTTTCAAAGATGGCGGCAGATCAGTAGCTTAGCTGCTACCACTACTAGAGGGTGTTGAACGGTAAAAAAAAGTCACTTCTACAAGGGGAACACCTCACTCACTGCCAGACAAGTCCTAATTGATATAACTATGCGTAGGCCCAACTGGCTTGGCAAACCGTAAACCCATGTGAAATTTGCTCTATCCACCAAATTCATCAACCCTCGTCAAACATGCCCTATCCAGCAAAAACAATCTGCTCTCTCCAGCAAAGCCACCAGCCCATGACAAATCAGTTTTATCCAGGAAATCTATCAATCATCAACTAATGTCATATCTGCTATCGACACCAAAACCACCAACCAATACCAAATCTATTCTACCCAGCAAAATCATCAACCCATGTCAAACTTACTCTGTCCAGCAAAACTGGTGAAACAAAAACAACCCATACGACCTGGACTAATTGGAACAAATTATTTTGCCTGTGCATGGAATCTTATGTACTAGAGTTGCAGGGCTGTGAAAATCGGTCATATTTGGAATAGACAGTACCCGATTTGTTGGTGAATTTCATATTGTTGCTCTGAATATTCCTATTATGGGCCTGTCCCTTCAGAGACTTCAGGGCAATGTCTACATGTGGATTTCTTTGCTCTTCAACACCCACTTTCATAGTGTTTCTACATGTTTTCAAGGACATCTACTGTCCTAGGGACCCTTGTTAGCCTTTAAATATGACACATAGCTGGCTAGAGTGATCAGTGCTCTGTACGACTATCTGTAGGCTTATGTTTGTCAAGAGTGAACATCTGGACAAAGCAATATTTACAGTAAAGCTCATGACGGCACGCAAAGGCTGTCTAGGGACAAATATACATATTCGCTCTGGTCACCTTTGAAACATGGCCAAGGTACGTCAGATCAGTGCCAACTCGCTCCCTTTTTCAATGCAGTCTTGTGAAGAGAATAAAAAAGCTCTTGCTGACAGCCATGTCTGAACTGGGGTGGCAGAGTGGGCTAAAGAACGGTGATGGATTAAACCCAGATCTTTTGACTGGGAGTGAGTGTTTGATTGGGTTAGATGCTCCGTCCATCACCACCCCCTTTTGTACCTCTTTGGCCGCCATAAGTGTGGCAGGGTATGCTCAGACGTGAGTCCCTTGCTCACTTTGCCACTGGATTCAAGCAAGCCGGGCTGAAGACGGCTGTAATGCCAAAAACCGGTCCTCAGAAGCTTGTTTCCCGTCCAGGGAAGGCATGGCTTGATAGTTCGGGCTGGACTGTTCCCATGAGGCACAGGGTCAGACTGATTTGCATATGGCCATGTCTGAACTGGGGAGGCAGAGTGGGCTAAAGAACGGTGATGGATTAAACACAGATCTGTTGACTGGGTGTGAGTGTTTGATTGGTTCAGATGCTCCGTCCATCACCACCCCCTTTTGTACCGACAGCTCAATCAAGGCAGTCTGATGAGTCGTAGCAGGAACAGAAATAATAGGTTAAATGTGCTCTTTCTCCTTCCGTTGAAAATGGAGTTTGAAATAAACATACACAGCAGTGAACATATGTCTAGCAGACTGCAGGAGAGCTGAACATCACAGGTCCATCCCCGTGGTGCACTGTAGATGGCTTCTTTTCAATCTATACTGATGCTTCTGCAGAGGTGCACGGCTTCTTTTGAAACTGTTTTTTTCTTAAATTAAGGGAGACTAGTGCTAAAAACGTGTATAATACACAGCTTTCCTTTCATTTAAATAAGTACTCTAGATAAAAACAGAGATGCACTTTGAACCCATGGGTTTACTGAATTGTACACTTTCAGGTGCAGAAAGAAGAAGATGCAGAGCCTGAGGACAGGAGGTGATCCTTGTGACTGAGCTGCAGACTCTGTGGCTGGGAAACCTGGGCTCAAATCCTGGCTTCGCCTCTAATCCACAGACTGATCTGTGAGCAATTAAAAACCTGTCTCCAAGGCATTCCAACCCTGGACACAGTAGGAGATTTACTCCCGACAAGGGCATGAGAAAATCTAATTCTAAAGTGGGAACAGGGCCAAAAACCTCCAAATTGGTGGTTAACAGATGAAGGCACAACTCCAAGGGGTAAAATAGTTTTTAAGTGGCTAGGAAAACTGTTCATTGCACACATGAAAATGCATTGCCGCATGGAATTCTACACCAAGTACTACCATTGTGCATTGAGAAACTCCAGGGACCCACAGCTGTTCCAAGAGCCTAGAAGTACTCCTTTTGGAAATCTACATCCATGGGATGTGTACGCCCGTGGGTGCAGGTTTCGGGTAGGTTTTCTTATTTTGTGGTGACTGGGCCAAGGTTTGAACATCTCATCCTCTGCTATTTCTTTCTCCTGGCAGTCCAACTTCTCTGGCAGTCCATCTAGCGGGCAGAAGCCAGAAGGGAAAGAACAGTGAGAAGGGGGTGGGGGGAGGGGGAGGTTGCCAGGCTCTGCAGCAGCCTCCCATTATAACAGGCAGATTGAGCCCCTTTACACCGCTGAGCCCCTAAAAGCTTGGCTCACGCTAAAATGATCTATTAACATACCTCAATGTCTCTTGATAGGGCACGCGGCAGCGAGCGTTGTGCTCTCCAGAAATTCCTTGCATTACACCAACCGCAGATCTCCAGATTACAGCGCAGTCACAGCTACCACTAGAAACACAAATCTGTCCAGTTTAACATTTTCTTCCATTCTTGGCGAAAGTGTAGATTCCGTTTCCCACGCTTTCTGAAAAGTATGCATTATTAGTACAAGTTCACCTGTTACTCCCACGCGACCCTGGCTTTTAAGAATCCCCCTCCTCCGCAGTCATTCTTTCCCTGCTGATGAAGTTTTACAATTTTCCAGCTGTTAAAAGGGTTTACCTCCACTCCTCAGGCAGTGCCTACATTCGGCGAGCGCGAGGGAAAGCAAGGAAGGAGTTCACCCAAACTGGAAGTCAAGGTTCCACCTCACAAAATGGCGGCCGGAGAACTACATGCCAATGTCTTGCTTGGGGCTACACAATGGCCCTGAACATACAATATTATTGTGGCTCTCATGTGGCAAAGTGTGGAAGGAACTCAGTGAATATTTAACAAAGCGGTCACAGGATCGAATCCCAGCAGGGGCTCTACACAGTCCACACAGAGCAACAAATGAGTACTGTTAAGTTGGATATGAATAACCACCCCCATTCAGAAACATAGTTAACGTTTGTGCAGCAAGTACAGTGGCACTGG
This sequence comes from Lissotriton helveticus, assembly GCF_964261635.1. Lineage (NCBI taxonomy): Eukaryota > Metazoa > Chordata > Amphibia > Caudata > Salamandridae > Lissotriton > Lissotriton helveticus. Next base: position 316,320,266 of record NC_136065.1, on the reverse strand, counting down.
GGTACCTTCACCCCGAGGAGGCCTGTCCTTAAACACCAGCTCAGGTGCATGGGGCCACTGGCAGGCACACTACAAGATGGCACCCATTATTGAAAACATCACAAGGATATTCTAATATCATTAACCATCTAGGTCTTGTGGAACCTCTGAGGAGTACAGAAGTGCAGAAAATGAGCAAACTGGACAGTTGTCTAAAGCGAATGGCAAAAGGAGGCTTTTAAGAACAGATGATGTCACATCCTGGGACGATGGCCAGACTGCTTTGGTTGAAGTTTACACGTGTGGTTTTGGAAAAATAGAGGACATGATGTCCCAGTGTGAGACTGGCTGTGAAAATAATCAACAATGTGGGCCTTTTGCTGAACAAGAGCAGACATCACTATCTTGTTATGGGATGGCCAAGAGATTACATCAGCAGATAAGGGTATCCCAACTGAACCACAAATTGGGTCATATATTACAAACAACAGATTCCAATACCACCGACACACCAAACGTGTGATCCTGGTTACAGCAGACACAAGGGATTCTAGTACTGCTAATGCAGCATGAAAGGGTATCTTGGACACTGTACAACAAAAGATTTCACCTCCAGCATAAACACCAATCGTGTTGATCAAGAATACAGCAGACCAAGACATTCCAGCATCGAACCCACATCAAACGTAAGGATCCTGGATGGTACAGAGTGATAGCTTTTACAAGGAACAACACGACAATACCAAATTATGATAAAAGTAAAAGTAAAGTCCACATTTGTAAAGCGCACAATCACCCGTAAGGGTCTCTAGGCGCTGGGGGGCCGTCGGGAAGATTAAGCGAGCTATTGCCCAGAGTCACATGGTGCTGGGCTGACCTGCCGCCGGAGCCGGGGATCGAACCGTGGTCCCCAGATTCCAGCGTCAGTCGCCCTGGCCGCAGCGCCACACCTCTTCCATGACCCAGCGATTGCAACAGTAACACCACCACAAAACAGGATAGGGCAGAGTAGCAGTTTTTGGCATCATTAACACACCAGATAGAAGGATACTGAAAACTGAATACAGATTTCAGCACCACCATATGTGGGCATCCAGGAGACAGTAGACCTACAAATCGCAGCATCAGCAACACAACCATCAAAAGGATTCTGGAACACCACAAACCTGTATATCCCTGTGTCTCGTTGGTTCAGACATCGCTCGAAATCTTCAGATGCCAACACCATTTATTTACACACCAAAAAAAAAGGTTGTACTGATTGTAAAATAAGAGATCTATGCTCTACAATCACACCCAAAACAGTAAACCTGAATACTGCATACAGGGATATTACAGCGCTATAAAAACATGGACCTCAAAGTTCAGGGAAACAGTGACCCAGAAGACTCCACCACCACTACACATCAAACACTAGAAACTTCAGCAGGCAGTGTGGAAAATTAGTACGGTTTGGTAAACATTATCTGCGCCATCTTGCCTTTCCCCCTGATGCCACACTTTTTGTCGTGCGCGCCCCGCCATTTTAGGTGCCTTGAACAGAACAGCCCTTTTTGCATGCCACTGGCCCCCGACATAGCCCTCCGCCCTCACCAAGCCTGCACGCTGACCAACCCCCCCTGCTCGTACCCGCCTTGAGTCATAAACCCCTCTTCAGCGCAGCTCTGCCTCAGAACCCCATCCTGTTCCCAGCGCAACACCTCCCTTCATTCCTTTCATGATCCCCGGCCCTTTGATGCAAACCCCCTTTTCCCCGTGTGCCCGTTTGTCTTATTCGTTCCCAGGCCGACACCCAGCTCTGCCGATACTATTCCTTGCCCCTCCCCGTACAGCAGAAAGCTTCCCTCATCAAAAGACCCCCGAGTTGATCAAAGCCCCCACCCCATGAGATCCGATCGAACCCCACATTCCATGAATCGACGGAATATCCAGCTGTGCGATAATCATCACCTGTTGTGACCGGGGTGGGGACTTCTACTGTAAATGTGTGTGGGAACGGGCCCGAAGGGGAGATCCCGGGAATGTCTTTCCGTACATCAAAGCATTGCCATGAATATGTAAACTGTAATAAAAGCCATGAAACCTGTATATAAGGGGCCAGGCCTCGGAGGGGAGGTTAGAGCACCTCATGACGATACCTGCTGTCTGTTTTGTTGTGTTCTCCTCCGGAGAGAATAAACCTTGTTTCCTGCTTTCCAGTCTCCAGCGCCTGCCTCTTCATTGATTAATAATTCGTGGGTTACAGAGGCAATACCGCCGGGCAAATATCGATTGTCCCCGACCTTAGGTTTTACAGCAGGGCGATTCCAGTATCACCAAGACACAAATCAGGGTCCAAGCAGAGCTAGCGAGTCCAGCACCATCTAGAAACCAAAGGCGTGGGTCAGGAGTGAGCAGATCTAAAGACTGGAGCACTAGTGTTCTGGATAATAAAACAAAAAATCCTGGATAATAAAACAAAACATCCTGGATAATAAAACAAAAAAATCTAATCTCCCGACAGGCATGTATGAAGCACCTTATTTACTACCACAGTTTTAAATTCACTGCATGTGTGTGAATACACAGCCACATCTTATCAGACAGTGAGACAGTCATGACAGGCACACGTGTCCATTCAAAACAATAAAACATCAACACATCTTCTATGGCGCCTACAGAAAAGTCTCAAACAGAACAAGAAGTGTTGAATTAAGTTCATTTGGCTCGAGAAAGTTACCAAAAGTATGGGCTTTATACATAATGCTCTTCCTAATGCAGATTTGAAAATGAGTATTTTCAACCAGTCAGTCTTTGAATAGGTTTTAAATGCCTACAAATACTGAGATTTCTGCACACATCAGTTATCTATGTTTTACAACTGTATCCTCATACTATCCAGCCTCTGTCATTTCAGACTTACGAAATAGAAAAATCTGAAAATAGAAACACTATTATAGACAAGGAGTGCTATCTTCATTCTTCCCTTGTTACGCACTGGAGTGGAGTTTAAGAGGGATTGGAAGAGATTTGTAGAGAGACGCTATGTTTAAAAAAAATTGCACTTTGCAACCAAATGGGCAGATGGGTCCTGCAGAAAAGATTTTTCAAGCGGTTAATTTTTGTATTTGGTTCTAGTAATTGTATTCCTTTCTTTTTAGAGGCTTTGTTTTGTGCCACTCATTGGAAGTAATCGGTACAGAATATAAATTATTTTTACTAATACTTTTCTTGAGTAAACCTGACAATGCGTTTCTCATAAATGTTTATAGTCTAGTTAAAAAAATAATTAACATTTAAAAAACATAAGAGGTTGCCAGCCAGGTTACTTTGCGATGCACAACAATAGATTGTTATATTGTTGCATCACATACAACACAGAAAAGCACAAGGAGTTAAAGTGATGCTCTCATCAGCACGAACACAAATTAATTCACTAATCTGTAAACCTTTGACAACAGGAAGCTCCACTCTTTTCTCTTCCTTTTTCTGTTCCTGTTGCATCACTGCTTTACCTCACACTGTGAGGACATGTACAGCCATGCACAGCCACATACACAATGAATAATATTACATACGAATGGCCCAGGGCTGTTTCGAGCTTCCCAGCCTTTGCATCTGTAAGTGGCTTAGAGCTCTCTGGTGCATTTGATTCTGGTCCTTCCCTCTCTTTCTACGTGTTCAAAGCAAGCGAAGGAGCCTCCAACTCCCAGCCCCAAATAAAGGACAAAATGCTTCTGAGGGCGCGGTCATGCTGTTCTTTCACTTTATATTGACTGGTGATAGCCACAGGAGCTGACCTGTTGCACTTTTTGTTGGGCCACTATCAAAGCAACAGCGGGGGGAAAAGTGGCAAGTAAATTTCCATTTAAAACAAAAACTTGGACTGTACAAAGTGTACATTAAAAGTGGTCTGCTGGTGCCTGGCTTAGGATTATGAGACACTGCAGTAGCTGCTCAGGCAAACAGTGGACTTTGAGGTTGTGGCGGGTCACTTACGTAAGGTGTAACTGACCTCCAGGTTCTGTTAGGATGCTGCCGTCACCCCTGACCATGCACTGAGTTGCTTACTCTGCATGTCACAGATTTAACAGGCCTTCTACAATGTCCTCTGTCTCAGGACACCACATTCTCAAAGCTCGCAGCCAATTACTAGGGCTCTCCAATGTCACAAATCCCAACTCCCCTGAGGCCTGAGGAAGGTATAGGCCCACTTGAGGCCCAAGATAGAAGAGGGGAGCCTAGGCACTGCGGAGCCTACCCTGGTCCGTACAGGAGGTGGGGTTACCACTTGTTTGCCTCTGGTTTTCCTGGAGTCAGCCTACATCATTTGGGTAAGTTGCACATTGTAATGGCCAGATCACTGAGCAGTACCAGAATTATTAACAGTCCTGTAAAGTTGAATAGTTTTTAGAACTGCATGCCTCAAGCTGCTGCTGGACCTCCTCCATCAGTGCATGCACAGGGAAGCTTGTGATTTAAAGATGTGTGAGCGAGGGCAAAACTGGCCACAGTAAACAAAGGGCATCCATTATGTGGCCATCTGGGTCAGAAGCCACATGGTCTTTTTTCGGATCTTGGTGCCATCACCCCCAATATGTTTAAGTGATCGCACATGACGTCATCATTGGCCAGAGGTTGTGCGATCTCATTTACTGTGATGTCATCACTGCGCTAACACACAGTTTTAAAACCTGAAATATCCAACCCCTTTTTTGGCTATTGAAAGTTGGCAAGCATGGCGCCATTTTAAAATCACGGCCTTCCTTCGAGTGGGAGGCAGATGGAAAGGAAAGAGACCGCCCTTCGCCTTCACCCTCCCATGCCCCAGTGTAAAGAATAACAGCAGTAAACTAAGTTTCCATGGCAACCACGCCTCGTCCCCAGCAGGCCGGTCCCAGACACTGACAGAGGGATGCGCTTGTTGGACCACCTGTGCAAACATGGTCTTTCACAAGCAACTTTTACGTCAAAGATGCAGTTTCCTGTGCACGTGACTTCAATCCAAACAGCATTCGTCTCTAACATAATGGGCTTAATGGCGCGGGAGGGCCCAAGGCTTCGGGTTTAAAAAAACTCTCACTACAAGGCGCCGTCGTCTGGTGCCGCTCAGATTACCAACTCATAGTTTGAACTGGTACCCTGGAGTGACTCTTTAACAACCAGGCACGAGAAAATACGAGATAATCCGTGGCTAGCAAGTGTGCGACACCCACGGTCACTTTCGTCTTTTTAGCCACAGCATTAAGAGGTACTTTGAGACTCGTAGTTTCAACTTAACTCGAAAACCCAGCATGCAAAGTGTTGTTGGTTAAGAAGCCCAGGTCTGCGGAGGAGCCACCTGGCAACTATGGGGGGGGGGTGTTTAAAGTTTCCAGTGTCGAAGAAGGAGGTCAAGATTCAAATCCCAACTTCCCTACTTAGTCTAAATTGTGGCATTCTTTGCAAATAGTTGGGAGTTCGATTATCAACAAACACTAAGTGCTTAGAAAACAACTAACCCAAATATTTGGCACTATTAATTAAAAAAAAAACTGTCTGATCCAGCACTCCGGTCACACCAGGATCGAAATATGCACCATTTTTAACCATATGCTCCTCCTGATGAAGGGCAAATCAGTGTGCATCCACCTGAGCGATCCTTGAACAGAGGGCACAGAGTCCACTCTCAATCTGCAAAGATGCTAATTTCCTCTAAAAATTCAATATCTTTCTGTGTTTAACCTCTCGATAGGCCTGCGGAAAGCCCTTAATAACGAGTCCCCACTGCAACGTCAGTTAGGGCCTGGGAATCGGGTGGAAATCCCATTAGAGCCACAGATAACAGGCAGGAGACCACACCGAGGCCTGTGGTAGTTGTGAGAAACCCAAGGAACCCCAAGGCCCGAGTTATGGGCCACCCTCTTCAGAGAAAGGCTAAGAATTGACCAGAGACAACCAGATTTTGCGTTTGAGAAAACAGTTCTCGGGCCATCTTAATTACAAAAAAAAGGATAAGATTAAAACATTTCATTACCATCACACAATGTACATACATACTTACACATTTAAAATGGAAAAGAGTTGGAGAGCTTCTGTACATTGGAAACACCTAACCACACTGTTGAAGTCATGTTTGGCCACCCCGCTGGCACTTCGAGCACCGGCTAATTGACTTGGGAACCCGTGTGCTAGCCACTGGGTCCACCAATTATAATCTTTACAAGGCAAACTCCCCTGCTCCCTCACGAGGAAAGGAACCAAAGGCCAGCAAGTCAGCTGAGCCCCTAAACATCCACACCAGAGCAACCCACAGAGGGATTCAGCCTGGGACCATCCAGGAGATGGGTCTGGAAACTGGGCCATGTCTCTGCCACTTGGTTCGAGCTGCAGCTCCCAACAGCCTCCAGGCAGTACCATAGTGTACCCAGAGAGCCACGGACAATCACTGTAGCACACATCCCTGGCCCTGCATCACAGACCATAGTACTTCCGCCCAGACTTGATCAAAATTTTAAAGCCAAATGTATCCGGAATTCACCTTCCTTCCTGTTTCAGATGCCAAGATGTCTACACGCTTTGTGGTCAAAACTGACTGACTCCGCAATAAATACGATAAACCATGAGAATACATACAACCATGAGAATACATACAAAGACAATCAAAATGCAGAAAACGAACCACGAACAATCATATGCCACCCCTCCCCCAAATGATTGAACTAGGGACTGCTGGGCAGGTTAAAGAAGCTTGGGTCCAAGGCAGAGGCTTGTGCTCACGGTTGGTAGGGTCATAGCAAACCAGGAAGTTATGTTGGTGCTCCAACAACCCAAGGCTTAAATCCCCTTTCCTGTCCCCTTGCGCGCTGTCCAGGCGACCCTGCTGAAAGCTGGCAGCCAGTGGGTCCCAAGTGCCGTTTCCCAGGCTACCTGGGAAAGAACACAAACTTAAGAAATAAACACTGTTATGTTATAATAATTCTTATAGAGCGCAAGTACACCGATTGCTTTCTTGTCGCTGTCCCTAGGATTTTGCTGGAGCCCTATATGTTTGGTTGTTTGCTTTGATTTTAGGCGTATACTTGGATAAATAACCAGGTCTTAAGAAGTCTTCTGAATCTTGGGAAATCGGTGCAGGTTCTGATGTCCAGCAGAAGTGTGTTCCAGAATCTAGGGGCCAATACTGCAAACCTGCATCCACCTAGTCGTTGCCGTTTATAGAGAGGAATGGCCAAGAGGTCCTTATGTGCTGAGAGCAGGCTTCGTGAAGGTGTTTACTTTTGGACTAGGCTGGAGATTAGTTTTGGGCTTGCGCCATGCAAGGACTTAAAGATAAGGCAGCCAACTTTAATTGTGCATTTTTGTAGGGTGGGAAACCAATTGCGTTTTTCCATAAGGGAGGAGACATGTTCCCATATGAGCTGCAGAAAGATCTGCCTGGCTGCCTGGTTCTGCACCAGTTGCAGTCTTTCAGTGAGATACAGAGGAATGCCAAAATATAAAGAGCTTGCATAGTCTATACATGATATAACCATGGCTAGGACAACCTGGACCACTGCTTCTCTGGTGAGTAGTCTACTGATCTTCCTGATCTTTCTCAGCTGAAAAAAACAGGTGGAAATTACTGATCCGATCTGGGATTGCATGGTAAGGTTGCTATTAATTATCACCCGAGACTCTTGGCTGAGGGGAAGGAGTGGGGGAGAGCCCAGCTCGCCTGGCCAAAAGTGTGAGTTCCAAGGGTTCAGAGCGCCCCCTATCAAAATGAGTTCAGTCTTGTCTGGTTTAAGTTTTAAGTGATTGCTGTTTATCCAGCTGAGCAGTAAATGCCATTGGTGTGCCCCTCCCCTCGGCCAGGTTTTGGCCCCAACTGTGAGTGGAGGCTGACATTATGGCATTGCCCCTCTAATCAAACTCTGCATAAGAGTTCTTATTTCACCTTCGTGGTCCCTTCATGGGGCTACAAGCTCTGTCCCTGCAAGAGTGGCTACTGCTCGCATATTACATACTTCACATCAGGTATCAGAGATAAACCCAATAAGTGTTAAGAGGCTGCCTCTGAGAACCCAACAGGGCTAACAGGGGTCTAACATCTTGCTCAGTCGAACCTCATCGGGCAGAAGTTGAATAAAAAGCCAGCTAAGGACCTCGACCCACTATCGAGTGAAGGTGGCAGAGTGGAGGCTTTATTGAACATACAAGCCTTTGGTCTCCACTGACCACTTACCTCTTGTATTTCTCAGTAAAGGAGTAAAGAAGATGCTCACTATCCAAGAGAACGTATCCATATTAGGATGATCGTGTTCTTCACGAACCACCAAATTGTGCCATAAATAGCTCTAGCATTTGAGAAAAAGTTCACTTGGCAGAATCCAAAGGGTAGGTTGTTGGAGCATGCCCGGCACCATTTTTACTCACCAGAAGCCAGAGCTAAATATGCTGCTGGTCTGAAAGACTAGAAATAGGAGGTTACATCAGGTATGCTCGCAGGGTTACACTTCTCGATTATTAGCAGACATTGTCACAGAGTTCTCCAATCCACGGAGAGCACGTAAAATCCCCATTAACTGCTGTCCTCTTATGGCCAATATTGAGTGTAAGACTCCTCTCTGAGATAAAAAAATAAATAAATACACTGAACTAATGACCACTTATACCAATGCACTCGAACCTGGAATCAATTTAACCGAATCTAAACCACTTACATCAGAAGGTACATGAGCCACGGCCCCTTGAATGACGTGGTTTGCAAGCCTTTATAAAGCGACAACTACTGCATGGTATAGTGTCACAGTGTAGTTAGTAACTTATCTGTTGGAGCTAGAAACTGATTTTTCTTTTTAAATCTGCAAATTATGCAGGAGGTGATGTATTACATGGCAAGTGTGGAAATTCCATCATTATGAGGAAAGGGCCATGGCTGCAGAATTAAATAAATGCAGCGGTCCCGTCTATCGCTTGTGAGAACATTTAAATCTGGCTCTACTGTCCAGAGTGCACCATGCAGCTGTGAGCCTCTTTGGTCACTGAGGCTCCATGTAGGCCAGTGACCCGATCCTTGGAGCCACTCCGAATCCCTGTGAGTGAAAAACAGCTGGAGTAATCCCCTTGGTGAAAAGATCTTCTCCATATATTGTCAATCTCAAGAATTACAGACACATCTCTCTACTCTATAGTCAGATAGCCGAGAAGGAGGTCAATGCTTAACTCTCCTCCATTATTACAGGAAATTCTTTACTCCGTTCTGAGCAAGAGGCATTTCCACCCTAACATGCAAGAGAGGTTCCCTTGGTGGTACCACGTGGTGAATAAACTTTGCATGAATCTGGACTGGGGGCAGAGCAGACCTGACCCTTCTTCATTTCTCTGCAGCCTTCGATACGGTGTCCCACACAGGTCTTGTAGAAACAGACAGGGATTGAGGAAAGGTGCGGCATTGGACTTCTTCCTTTCCATCTCTGCTCAGTTACGTGGTCAGTATGTCCCATGGTAGGTCTTCGACCACATCATGCCCCATATAGTTCTTCTACCAAACTGCAGGCCTATTGAGTCCCAGGAGGCTCCTGCCAGTATCAATCCTACCTTATTCAATTTACATGTGGCTCGCTTGGCTAGTCTCATTAGATCCTTCAACATGACCCTTACGTGCTATTTTGACAATATCAGCTCATTTTGAGGGTGGATAGGAACAGCAACTTTTTTGCAAGTGTTGTTCCAGCCTCAGTGACCTCTCTGATTTGATATCACATAGCCTCTTAAAACTGAACACAAACAAAACAGAGGTTATATTATTTGCTTCATTTCAAAGTTCTAAGGAACATCTTACCCATGCTGCCAAGACCATACACATGATATTGTTCATGCTGTAGTAGGTTTGTGGCTTGAGTATGCAAATGTGCTGAACTTGGGGCTTCCTTCTTAAAACCCTCAATCAACCTGCATTAGTCCAAAATCCAGCTGCTCACCTCTTACTCAGGCTGACACTAAAGACTCTGATTGTAGGACATCTCCAGACACCACAGGGGCTTCCCGGTGACAAGCGCGCCATCTTTGAAAACGTGTACACTCATTCTAAATACACACTTTCTATTTGCCAGTTATTCCCCTGTATTCCACAGCATGTTTTCTAAGATCAGCTTTGGTCCATCTTCTGGCTCTAAGTGGTCAAGATGGCTCTGTTTTTGCTAAGCAAGTTCCCTAGAGGTAGAGTTAATTCCTTCTAGAGCTAGGTCAGGTTTCTAACTATCTGACCTTCAGAAAAGAGCTTAAAACATGGCGGCACAATTTATAATTCGAATTGCGACCGGATGCATTGTACGGGTATTTAGCACCAGAATGCCTTTTTGGAAAACATCTAAAAAAAAAAAAAATGAACTCTGTACCATGTAATTTGGTACAGCCACATTTTTCTCAGAAATTTGAAGAGCCGAGAAGTCAGTCCTCGGGTGGCATAGTATGGCATATTTTCAGTGATGAGGCAAGGTACTGAAATTGCATGGCCTTGGAGGAGGAAGTTGAAAGAGGACTGAAGGTGATTTTTAAAGTTTCTGATGTAGGATGAATAGCCACATAAGTTGTATTGCGTTATAGTTGCTGGTGGATAAATAATAACTTTGAAACGAGGCACTGGTTAAAAATAGAAAGTGACAGAGAGAGAAAGAATACCGGGTCCATGTCCGTTTGTCTGTCTGTGCCCGTCTGTGTGAATGTCCATCTATCTGTGTCAGTCTGTCTGTTCTTCGGTGTCCGTCAGCCTGTCTGCATGTTCATGTCACTTTGTCTGTGTCCACCAGTCAGTCTCTTCAGCTTTGTTTGTCCGTCCTGGAGTGAGTATTTCCGTCTGTCTGTCTGAACGTTCATGGCTGTTTGCTGGTGGTGATGCGTATGCATGTACATGTCAGTTTGACCGCGTCTGTGTGCATGCGAGTTAGCTTCTATACACATCCATGTCTGAGTTCACCGGTCTGTCTTTGTCCGTGTGTCTATCTGCCTCCCTCTGCGCCTCTGCCTGCCACTGTCCGTGTTGTTTCGCGCCATCCTCTAGCTCCTCCCAACCTGTCTCCACTCCAAAGCACTTGGCTCAGAAAACCAGCAAGTGTAGCTGAGCTCTGAATCACAAGTTCACAACACATGCAATGAGATGTGCTCATGCATCAGAGTCGGAAACACCAGGGCACCCTGGCGGGTTCACTCAGATGTTTATAACCCCGAGGAGTTTTCCACTCACATTGTAAAAGGTGGACAGAGCTTGCCAAGCGCGGTGAGTCAGAACGCAGCACTGTGCCTGCTGGGCTCACAGCAAGACAGCTCGATGAAGTGGAATAGACACAGGGGTGTCAGTAGTCTAGAGAGGCATAGACAAGCAGGAAGCACAGTTATTTGTGGCCTGGACTTCCGGTCTACTTTACCTTCGATCCTCTGACTTGCAGTCTCAATAGCCTGTAAAATAACAATAGACTATTTCTATTGGGCCAAAGGCGGGGTGGGGGAGCAGCACTGGTACAGGAAATAGGTCTGACGTTGGCGACCAGCCTTTTGGCTTTGTCAGTGACTTCTTAAATCATGGTTTTTGTCAAAAATGTATGCTGGGGCGAGTGCCAGGCCCTCACTAATATACAAAAAAAACATTACTGAAAGCCAAAATATTTTCTTGGTTTAAAAGAGTAAACACTGCCTTTAAAGTCCCTGGCACAAAGCGAGCTACTTTGCATGTGGGTGTGCTGCTTTTAGTAACAGAGCCGAATGTGTCAATCACAGTGAAGCTAGCCTATGGGTGAAGTGGGCGGACCCACTGATTGTGCTGTCAGCTGTAGTGAATGAATGAGGTTGTTGTAAAGAAGGACAACATAAACAGCAGGAGTGATATTGATAGGTGTTTATTCCTAATAAAAGTCAATATCATAAAAGTCCCACAAGAAGAGGTATAAAGACAAGATGCTGTCGTGTCCAGGTACAGATCAGAATGACACGACAGCCAACACTGGTAAAAGAATGTAGAACACAGAGTATGTCATAATGGAACCTTAGTGAAATTAAAGGTACAGATGCAACATCTCCTTTCCATAAACAAAAATAAAAATAAAAAACAATTAACTAACATTAATACAAATAATAATCCTTAAACTTTGTAGGTATTACAGTATTTCTTCTAGCATAGGTTTCATTCAAATCAGAACCAATTTCAGGAAGAAGACTAGTTTTGTCTATTAAATTATCTGGAACACAACTTGAAGAATTCAAATTTTCATTTAAAACTGAATCATTATTCACACTTCTTTCCAAAACTGAATTACCATTTTCACCTCTATCTAAATGGTGATGAGACTCATCACCAGTTTCACAAACTTGTGAATCCAATGATGACTGTTCTACACCATCACCCTCTTGTAAGGAAAATCTCTTTTCCAACCCTGAATCTAAGGAATGTTCTTTATTTAAAATATCTTTAAAACACAAAAAAGAAGAATCGTCCAAATAACCTTTCTCTTCCATTTTTTTATGGATAATGTCTTTTTGAAAAGGTTCAATCCTAATAACAGCACTTTTGTTCCACCAGCCTTTGTTCTTAATCATCACTGATGAATTAGACGCTCTGACCACCTGTTGAGGCATAGAATACCTAGACTCCCCTTTAATAACTTTCTTTGGTTTTCTGATGATCACCCAATCACCTGTTTCAATTTTCAAGTCATTCAGAGGAGAAACCACATTCTGTAATCCGTACTTTTTTTCAAAGTTTTTTCTAACACACTCATCAATAGAACTAAAAGAAGTATCTCCCTCAAATTTTTTAAGAGCAGTCATATCTTTTTGAAATACAGGTTTGTTTATATCATTTGCATCTCTCCCTTTCAATAAGAAAAAAGGTGTGAAACCTGTTACCGAATGTGGAGTGTTTAAATAACTCCAAACCTTTTCTTTGATATGTTTCCTTACATCCATGCCAGAAGATAGAGCTGTTTGTATCCCTTCTTTGAAAAATTTGTTAGCCCTCTCAACTAATCCATTAGCCGCTGGAAAATACAACGGACTTTTAATATGCTTGATATTATGCTTACTTAAAAAATCAACCATCTTTTTTGACACAAAATGTGTGCCATTATCGGATACTAATTTCTTGGGAAATCCATCCACACAAAAAACTTTCTCCAAAAAATCAATCACAATTTCTGTACTAGGGAACCTCACAAAATCATAGGATATCCATTTTGAATAATAATCAGTCAAAACTATTAAATATCTCATGTCTTCTGCCAAAATATTATAAGGTCCTGAAAAATCTATTGCCAACTTTTCCCATGCTTGGTCTGGCAACAAATTGGTGGAAGTAACTGCTTTTTTACTCTTCCAATGCTTGTCCGATAGAAGACATTCCGGACAACAATTAACAAACTGATCTACAAAAGAATCCATGCACGGCCACCAATAAAATTTTCGCAAAATTTTCTTGGTTCCAGACATGCCAGGATGTCCAGAGTGTGCTCTTTCCACCAGACCCTTTTTCAGAGTTTCAGGTGGTACAAAAAACCCACATCTAGTGATGAATTCATTCTCTAGACTAAGCTCGGAAGAAACCTGTTGGAAGGAAATCAAAACTTTACTAAGATTTCTCAATGGTGGCCAACCTTTTCTAATGTATTCCTTGACTTTCAACAGAAGAGAATCTTTTTTATAACCCTCCAACCAGTCATTCTCCGTAAAACATCCCAAAGTATTATCACAAGCATCTAAAGCAGAAACAACTACACATTCTTCCTCATTTGAGTCCAAATTTTCATTCTGATTCACTAAGGGAATCCTAGACAAACAATCCGCCCTAAAATTTGCTCCTCCAGAGATGTGTTTCACTTCAAAATTATATTCTTGCAATTTTGAAATTATCCTGACTAATCTCGAAGTAGCTTGACCAGTACCATTTCCATTCATCAAGTAAATGAGCGGTTTGTGATCAGTAAAAAGATCAAAACAAGTACCCCATAGATAATTTCTGAACTTTTCGACCGCCCAAGAGCAGGCTAAAGCTTCCCGTTCTATAGTACTATAATTTGCTTCCGCCACACTCAAACTTCTAGAAATGAAAGCAATAGTATTCTCCTTTCCATTCACGAACTGTGTTAATACTCCACCTAGACCTACACAACTGGCATCTACTGTGACAATACACTTGATACCACAAGTAAAAGGCTTTAATGCAGGTGCATTCTTGATCATTTCTTTTACTTTTTTGAAAGCTTCTTCATGAATTAAAGACCAATCATACTTCTCATTCTTCCTGGTTAAACACCTGAGTGGTTCTACTACAAATGCATAGCCATGCACAAAGCGTGCATAGTACTCACTAAGTCCTAAAAAAGATCTTAGTGAGTCTTTATCAACTGGTGCTGGCGCAAGCATAATAGAATCAATCAGATCCTGTTTAGGCTTAATGCCTTCCTTAGTGATAGAGTGCCCTAAATATTCCAACTCTTGTACTAAAAACTTACACTTATCTTTCGATACAGTCATACCCCTCTTACTCAAGATGCTCAAAACTTTTCTCAAAATTTTGTTGTGTTCCTCAACTCCTTTTCCAAAGATGAGGATGTCATCCTGGAATGCCTGCACCCCTTTGATGTCTACAAATAACGAGTCCATTAGCTTCTGAAACACACTGGCCGCAGAAGCTAATCGTCTCGTATATTTGAAGGCACCAAAGGAGGTTACAAACGTGGTAAGATCCTGTGACTTATCTGATAAAACAACCTGACTTTAGATCAATAAGAGAAAAATGAGTAGATTCGCCTATAGCCATCAGCATCTCCTGAATCAATGGTAAGGGATGGCAATCCACTAAAATGTTCTTGTTTAGGGAACGTAAATCCGCACACATGCGCAACTTTCCATTCTTCCTCTTTGCTAAAACTACAGCTGAAACCCACTCAGATGAGCTGGTAGGTTTAATCACTCCATCCTTGCACAAGCTATCTAAATGGTCTTTCAGTTCTTCTCTTACGCTCAACGGTACATTTCTAACCTTATGTACCACTGGTGATGCATTTTTTTTTAATACAATTTCATGCTCCACCCCTTTCACACACCCAATTCTGTCTTCAAATACTTCCTTGTACTTTTTAAGAATCGACTCTAAATCATGTGAATCTTCAGACACTTTGCATTCTTCTATAAAAGCAATAGGAACATCCCCAAGAATAATGGGTGTATCGCTACCGGGTTTCAACATGATACCCATTCTTCCTAAATCGCGCCAACCAATGATATCTTTACCTTTCTCAACAACATAAACTTTAGTTGTTATCTCTCTTCCAAGTAGTTCTACCAAACCTGTGAAATAACCTATTATGTTGATGTAATGACCTCCTATAGCCTTCGGATTGACATCTGGAACCAAAAGCTTGGTGGGAAAAGAATTATTAGCATAGGTTATTTCATCAACAATGGTTATAGGCGAACCAGAATCCGCCATAACCTCCAATTTAACACCTGCAATAACTGCTTCACCAAGGGGTGCTTTGAATGTAATTTCCGAATCAATTAGATTCACATTAATTACAAGGTTACTGATTTCATCCTCCATATCATCTAAAGCATTAACACTGGTTTGTGAAACATTCCTATTTCTAAAAACAGTTTTACATGCACTTTCAAGATGACCTATTTTTTTTACACATTTTTTTCCATGTGCAGGACATTTTGGATTATTAGCAAAGTGAGACTTAGACCCACAACGATAACATGACAAATTTTTCTTGGCAGAAGTGGCACCTTTTTCCTTTCTAATTTCTATAGTTTTCATCTTTTCGGTTACCGAACATACAGCCTCTGAATTATCTGTTCCAGATATAACTTTCGTTGACACTGAAGATCTTTCTATTCCGATAGCAATGTCAATCACTTCCGTTAAGGTTGGATTTCTACATGCCAAGAGACGTTCTTGTACCTTTTTCGAGAAACAATGAAACACTAATTGATCTCTTAAATAAATGTCTAACATATCTCCAAAATCACACTTAGCTGCCAAAATACGTAAGTTAGAAACATAGTCTTCTATACTTTCCTCTGGCAACTGTTTCCTTTTGTTAAAACTGTGTCTTCCCACCATAATGTTAGGTTGTTCATGAAATCTCTTTTCTAACCTTTTTACTGCTTCAGTGTAATCATCCCATGGAATGAATTGCCCAGCTGGTGGTTCACTTTCAGGAATGTTATCAAAAATTTCTCTTCCTGCATCACCGAGAAGTCCATATAACACAGCCCTTTTTTAGGTTTCGCTGGAGGGCGGAGCTCTTAGCTCCGCCTCCAGAGAAATCTCTTGATTTCCAGTAAGGAGAATGGAATACGCCCCCCTGTCCCATTGGCTAGCTCCATAAATGGAGGCTAGCCATTGGAACAGAGATCTGTCTGTCATTCACAGACCAGATTCGTGGGCGTTCCCTCCATTTTTTCCCTGGGCGTTCCGCTATCCACCCTTTTTGCATCGTCATTGGGCGGTGGGCAGAGTTTCGTTTTTTTTTTCTTCTGGGTTTGTTGTTGTTTTTAAATCTTGCCTTCCCTCGTTTCCCGACTCCCTCCCGCTCTCCGTTCCTTTCCCGCCCCCCCCCCCGCTCTCCGTTCCTTTCCCGCCCCCCCCCCCCCCCCCCGCTGTGCACTTTGATTGATACTCTCTCCCTTCGGTAAGCGGATGGCCCGTGTTTAAAATACTCGTCACCACCATGGCTAACAATGACGTCTGAATCCGTGTAGGTGAACATGCATTTTCTCGAATATCCGTGGCAACTCATTTTGCACTCATGGTGGCAAGGGCATGAGTTGTCCACAGTTTGCTATGCAGCAGCTTGCTCTTTGTTGACTTTTAAGGCCCTTCTCTCTCTATGCAGTAGTTACTCGTGACAAAGTCGCTCGATAGCCCCTCCCTCCCTCTCCTCAGGCCGGCCAGCCGAAGGAAGCAGCCGTCCGCCTCCAGCCAGGGCCGCGCTGGGATTGGCCCAGCCAGCCGAGCCTCCGCCGCGTCATCGGGAGGAGGAGTGGAGAGCAGGAAGCAAGAGATCTGCCGGAAGATGTCCAGGTGAGTGTTTTGTTTTTTTGTTTGTTGCTTTGTCCGTGTGTGTGTGTCTGTTCCCGCCCCTCACCCTCCCGCTGTCAGTGTGTGGCCGTTCCCGACCCCCCTCCCCCTCCCGCTGTCAGTGTGTGGCCGTTCCCGACCCCCCTCCCGCTCTCCGTGCCTTTCCTGGTATATCTTACACTTCCCACTAAGTAGGCACAAATACGTGGTGATGCCTTTAGTCGTGACGTGTACCAACTACCAACCAGTCTGTGAGTGAGAAAACAAACCCTTGCGATCGGGGGCCAACAGGACCGGTGTGAGGACCTCCAGGGGGGCAACCATGGCTGGCTGCGTGCCCACCCCCCAGGGACTCGCACAGCGCCTGGAACAGGACACCTCGCTTCTCAGCTCGGCGCGGAAACACAGCGTGGGATGGGACTTCCAGACAGACGCACAGACAGGAAACAACAGGCGCCCATCACCTCACACCGGCTCTGGAAATAGGTCACGGAGGGAGGTGGGGCCGGGAGGGGGCGGCACGGGGCTGCCATGGAGGGAGGTGGGGCCGGCCGGTAGAGTGTGACCCGAGGGGGGCTCGGGACAGGCCCTCGGAGGGGGGCAGCGTTCAGTCTGCAGAGACAGGAAGGGAGGAGGAGAAACGCACTCACAGCTCTGCAACAAAGTCGCCGAACGTTTTTGTGCCATTCATGGGCCCTAAGGAGATGTTTGGGAAGAGCCCCTCCCCCCTCCTTCAGTGCACCCCCTCTGAAGGATGAAGGCAAGAGACTGCGCCGCGCGCAGGATGGTGCAGACACGGGGGTGTCCGGATCAGGTGTTCCCAACATGGGGGGTCTGCACCCCCTGGTTCCCAACATGGGGTGCCCGCACCCACAGGGGGTGCGAGATGGGATTTCAGGGGGTGCAACAAAGAGGGGAAGAAAGTATGTACAGCATGCATGATAGGAAGCAGGAAAGACTTCTGTAGAGGCGCGAACATTAATCATGCATTTCCAAGGGTGCGGGACATAGAAGAGGTTGGGACCCCCGGTCTAGGTTCTATCCAGGGTCTGAGTCGGGCCTTTCTCTGGGGCAACCACATTCCATCCCACCCACTGGGCCTTGCCAGGCTTAGAAAAGGCACTGGCCCCCTCTTTCCTCCACTCGCGGCCAATCCCCTGCTTTACCTGTGGAGCCCTTACCCCTTGTATCTAGTCATAGTTGCATCTAGGTAAATCACATTTGTGGCTTTGACAGTGCTCTAGAAAACAACTTCCTCATCAGGGGAGTGTGAGTACGGTGCCTCCCTGCTGGAAAGTCCAGTTCTTCCCGACATTCTAGTAGACAAGTGCTGTCGCAAGACGGTATAGAGGCTCGAACCAGGGTTAAATCTCGACATGGGGTCGGATGAAAGCAACCGATTGCCCAGATGTTCATGAGCACCCACCAAGTTCTTATTAGACTGTATCAAAGATTCTAATACAAACACAGTACAGTGACTAATAATGCATATAGTATGACAATGCCACAGTACTTCCATGTTCAGATAATAGGAGCCATAACCCTGCTGATCAGTTGTTATGTCAACTACAGTGAAATAATGTTTTTTTTTTCTTCCTGTAATACGTTTTACATTTCTTTATATACTTTTCTTTCAGGTTTGATCGGGTTTAGGTACTTTTTCAGGATATTGCATTATGCCCTTTTCCGAAAAGATATTTGTCTCTCTGCCGGAATAGGTCATAGGTTTTTCCAAATTAAGGTCATACATTGTATTGGACCACATGACACATTGACGTATTTTTTAACTGATGAATTCCTACGTATATAATGCTTACACGCACCTGGCACCTTGAAGCAACCTGTATGTTTTTTTTGTGCGCTAAGATAAATGCAGTTTGATTTTTAATCTTGATGGATTCTACATAGTCGTATTGTGGAATGTTTTCACATGGCAGTTTGACATATATAATTTTTTAACGCTGATGAATTTTTACGCTTACAATGTTTACCAACACTCATCACTTTGAAGTAACCTTTATGGTTCTCTGAGGATTAGGACAAATGCAGTTTTTTTATTTACTTTGATGCATTTTATGGTTATTAGTTCTAATCGAATTGCCGAATGAGCCGGTAATGTATGATAACGTCAGATTGCGGGATATGTACTATAATATGTCATTTTGTGATGATTTTTATTAATTCTGTAGTGTAGTGTGGCCTGCATCCTGCCCAATAGTCAGTGGGTCAGTTTTCCGTTTTTTTTATTTTCCTGTTTCCTGTTCTTGTGTCAGTGGTAGAAGGCCCTCCTCATCTTTTATTAGCAATGATAACTTCTTACATAGAGTTTAAATGCTGTTGTTTCTAGATGCTGTAAACAACAGGTGTTACTACTGCCCAATTCAATGGTGCTCATTGTACCCACCTCCGAAGCATAGGGATCGGAGTTGGCCTTGCAGGGCTCAATGTTATGACCTGCAGAAGATGAATATGTAATTACTGACCAGTATTGCAGGTTAACATTAGTGGGGTGGGTCCCCAATTCCTTCCTTATTAATAGCAGGGTCTTCATCGCCCTCCTTCGTTTTCGTATGCTGTAAAAGATTCTGCATTCCACCTCCTTCATAAGTGATGCCTGCCTCTCTCTTCTATCGTGAGGGGTAGTGGTAGCGGTGTCTGTCTCCCTCTCCCTTCATTAGAGGTAGCAGGGTCTCTCTTCCTTCATTAGAGGTAGCAGGGTCTCTCTTCCTTCATTAGAGGTAGCAGGGTCTCTCTTCCTTCATTAGAGGTAGCAGGGTCTATCTTCCTTCATTACTGATAGCAAGGTCTGCCTACATCTCTCTCTTCATTCCTGGAGGCACGGTCATTTTACCTCTTCTTTCATTTCAGATAGGAGGGTATGTCTCACCTCGTGGCTAACTCCTCACACAATGCCACGCATGCCGCTCTTATAGATTACCAGCCTCTGTCCATTGCAGAGTCTTTATTCTCCTATCATGAAGCCCCGTCCCCGCGGCACGGTAAGCATCTAAAGAACTAGCCCAGAAAACAGCTTACTCGCCGTCACAGTTACTCCCCATGCTTGAAGCTGCTCCTCGAGGCTGGCTGTTTCTGCGGCCTCAATAACAAGAAAAAACAATTTTTAATGAACTGCATTTGTAACACGTTGCCAGGACTTCAACCCCGCTTCTATTTCTGGGCAGTTTTAAATAACGCGAAAGTAGGTATTGGAGTGCTTTACATGAGCACCAACTACATTACACAAGTACATTAGGTAATGTTATTCTTTCTGTGCTGTGGCATTTCTGAAGTAGCGTCCAAACCTGGGCCTGTGGTGTTCCTGGATCCAAAGCACAGTGGTATGCAGTAGTGTACGAGGTTGTTATTCCTCCACTATAGTTGTACGCCGACTTCTTCCCAGTTCAGTGGTATTTGTCCCTCGCAGTTACAATTGCAGCCTCTCTCGTGTAGTCAGGACATAATGTTTCTACTTCTGAGGTTTCATTTAGCTATTTAAGGTATTCTGGGAGTTGTTTTCGTTTGAGTGGCAGGCCGGAGACCAATGGTTTGTTCAGAATAGCCAAGCACTGGAAACATGGCTGTGCTTGCTTCCCTGCCCCCTGGCTGTGCTTGCTTCCCTGCCCCCTGGCTGTGCTTGCTTCCCTGCCCCCTGGCTGTGCTTGCTTCCCTGACCCCTGGCTGTGCTTGTTTCCCTGCCCCCTGGCTGTGCTTGCTTCCCTGCACGTGCTTGCTTCCCTGCCCCCTGGCTGTGCTTGCTTCCCTGCCCCCTGGCTGTGCTTGCTTCCCTGCCCCCTGGCTGTGCTTGCTTCCCCGCCCCCTGGTTCCCCTTCCCCTGGCTGTGCTTGCTCCCCTGCAACCTGGCTGTGCTTGCTTCCCTGCCACCTGGCTGTGCTTGCTTCCCTGCGCCCTCTCTGTGCTTGCTTCCCTGCCCCCTCGCTGTGCTTGCTCTCCTGAGTTTGTGTGTGGCTCTGGGTGGGTGTGTGTGGCTCTGGGTGGGTGGGTGTGTGTGGCTCTGGGTGGGTGTGTGTGGTTCTGGGTGGGTGTGTGTGGCTCTGGGTGTGTGTGTGTGTGGCTCTGGGTGTGTGTGTGTGTGGCTCTGGGTGTGTGTGTGTGGCTCTGGGTGTGTGTGTGTGGCTCTGGGTGTGTGTGGCTCTGGGTGTGTGTGGCTCTGGGTGTGTGTGGCTCTGGGTGTGTGTGGCTCTGGGTGTGTGTGGCTCTGTGTGTGTGTGTGTGTGGCTCTCTGTGTGTGTGTGGCTGTGTGTGTGGCTCTGTGTGTGTGTGTGTGTGTGTGTGTGGCTGTGGGTGTGTGTGTGTGTGTATGGCTCTGGCTGTGTGTGGCTCTGGGTGTGTGTGTGGCTCTGGGTGTGTGTGTGTGTGTGTCTCTGTGTGTGTGTGTGTGGCTGGCTCTGGGTGTGTGTGTGGCTGGCTCTGGGTGTGTGTGTGTGGCTGGCTCTGGGTGTGTGTGTGTGTGTGGCTCTGGGTGTGTGTGTGTGTGGCTCTGGGTGTGTGTGTGTGGTAGTAATTGCTGTCTGCTGAGCTCGTCCGTAGGGTACAATAGGTCTCACATTTGCGAGAGATTAAGCTAATGGCAATGTAAATGACAATGCCATTTATTTATCTGTCTTCAAAACCAACACATAAATACAAATTTTGTCATTTACAATGCCAATAGCTCTAACTTTTCCAAAGGCGAAACCATTGCATTGTAAATGCTTGTCTTTCATTTGAATATTCCTTCCCATCTATAGCAATGAGATAACTCTCAAATGACTTATGCCACTGTTCCCACCTAACTGGTGGTTTTCCAGCATTCTGTAGGAAAGGATTAATTTGATAGGGTTGTATTTGATAAGACATTCTCTTAATGACTCTCAATAAACTGTTTGTATTTTAAAGTTTATAATTTAAAAAAAAAAAAAATTTTATTTTTTATTTTAAATTAAAATTTTCAAGGCAAATGCTTAGTTACTGTTCCCTTTGGCTTCCGATTTGAAAATAAATTGTAAATACCATCAAATTACTTCAAATCGCCCTTTTCCTCCTTCCTTCGTGAAGAACTGCAAATTTGCTTCCTTCGATGTTTCTATTTACCATAAAATGGCCGCCGCGTTGGGTCACGTCCTTTGACCTTGCGTGATGACATCAAATGCGTAGCGCACTCCGTCACGCTCTGCTCCTCAATGACGTGCTGACAATCAAGACGCGAATCTCAGTAACAACGCGTAGCAGGCTGACACACGCGCTTCACTGACACGCTGCAATCTCACGCGGCTCCCGGCTTTGGAATTCCGGCTTCGTTTCAAAAAGAGAGGCAGTTAACATACTTCTGCCATCCAAGGTATATAATTTTGGCAAAATAATCTTACCGCAAAAATTACTTGCATGTCCATGGAAGTAGATGCCTCCTTCTTCTTTTTGTTTAATTTACGCTTCTCGGTGGGTTGACTTTTAAACTCAACTGCCATCCAAAAAATTATTATTATTTTTTTTTTTGATTTCGGATCCCAATCCATCGTCGCCATATTTATGTTGTAAAGAAGGACAACATAAACAGCAGGAGTGATATTGATAGGTGTTTATTCCTAATAAAAGTCAATATCATAAAAGTCCCACAAGAAGAGGTATAAAGACAAGATGCTGTCGTGTCCAGGTACAGATCAGAATGACACGACAGCCAACACTGGTAAAAGAATGTAGAACACAGAATATGTCATAATGGAACCTTAGTGAAATTAAAGGTACAGATGCAAGAGAGGTTTTGCAGAGAGCAGTTACTCTTAGCACTGGGGGTGTGCATAACAAAAACTGACAGAACACCTGATCTTTAGGACACAGAGGACAACCATATCGCACGCTTCTTATGTAACAAAGATTCCGACTTGAGAATGCGAAGATCCAAAGGAAGATGGTACCAAGCCTTTGCAGTCAAATAAGCAAAAGGCGCAATCCGATGTCGTGATGCCACTGCCTGACCCCTGTCTGCGACAGGACAGGCAGGAAGGGAAGTGGCGGAGGAAAGGAAGGAAGTGAGGGGAAGAAGGCAGTTCAGGGGTAAGCACGAAAGAATAAAGACGTGCTCAACCTACCTCTGTGGCTCCTGTGTTCATTTGGGGGAAAGAAGCGACAATGGCGACGAGGATGGGATCAATTCCCACGTCGCTTAACCCCCGCCGCTCGTAAGCGGCCGAACGCGCTGAGCCTGCAGCCTTTGCCTTCGCTGGTTTGGCGCGTGGGAGCGAAACGAAGACGCGCTCATACATCGCCTGGCTGCCGCTGCTGAGAGTGGAGCCCAGAAGCGAAGCTGCCTATCGCGGAGGAGCGGCCCTTGATACACGCCGCCTGTGCGCAGTACCGGCCCTAGCTGTGGCCAAAGAAAAAGGGCGCGAAACCGGCGAACAGAGAAAGAAAGGGCGCGAAGACGCGCTGCAGTCAGAACTAAAAGGGGTGAGTCTCTGAAACTGAATATTTAACCCCACTGTGCAGCGGATCCCTTAACCTACCGGCAAGCACCTTGCAGCGCGCCCCTACAAATGGAATAAACTGCAACTAGATGAAGCCACGTGTCCCGAACGGCGGCCATCTTGAAGTCAGGCGCCGCCCATAAACCTAACTGCACAAAATACATGTCGGCCATTTTGAAGTCAGGCACCTGGAAGTAATCACCAATCTAGCATTATTCAAGCCAAGCAACTGGAAATAAGTGTCATTTGACCACTGAAACAAACACACATACCAAAAAGAATGTCCACGCAACCCACCTCAACCAGTGACACAGGAGGGGCACCGGCATCACGAGCCTTACCAAGCAACCCGGCAGGAGGGACTCAAGGGCTCCCAGCCATCATGGGAATATCATACCTCAGGCCACCTGAGCCTCTGGAACTCACCTCTGGCAGTAGCATGGGCCCCAAATGGAAAAGCTGGTCAGAAGATTTTGAGCACTATATGACTGGGTCACAGGTACAAGACCCCAAACAGAAACTAATTGCCCTACGAAACCTAGTGGGGAAGGACATTGCCCAAATCATTAAGGAGCTGCCTGATGCAGCCACCGCTTCATATGATGACGTCAAAGGAACACTTGACCGGCAATTCTTACACAAATACAACCTCGACTATGACCGATACACGTTCAATCTAGCCACGCAGGAAAAAGAAGAACGAATGTGCGACTTCATACTGCGCATACGACGGCTAGCTCGCCACTGCAACTTTGACGACTTCAACACTGAAGATGCCCTACGGCTTCGCATAATTGAAGGATGTCAGTCTGAGTCCCTACGGCGGCGTCTACTGAAAAAACACTATTCCTTGGCAGAAATTGAGGAAATGACGCGCATAAACGATCAGGCAGAAGACCACGCTAAGAAAATGGAGACAAACAAATCGGACAAGAAGGAACAAGCATTTAGGCTCCAAGCCCACAAGGATCAGAAACATCAGACTGATCGCCGAAAATCGAGCAAGTCATCGTACCACGCGTCATCTCGGAGAACGGAGGCAGGCCATAGACCACGAGAAGCACGACATGCCAAACCCAACAAATCTGCATCAGCCTGCTACAGGTGCGGACAAGACTATCCACACTCGGGCCAATGCCCAGCCATGGGGCAGCGCTGCCACCGCTGTGGCAGGGACAATCACTTCGAAAATGTTTGCCAGTCCAGGTCGTCGAGACAAAGTTCACCGCGCTCGGGACGCAGATTGTCACGGCCCCGATCTTCAGCACGTCATCATGAACGGGCAGTAAAAGAGCGGGAAAGGCGCTCGACCAGTTCTTCCCGATCCAGCGATCACTCACTCAGATCACGTCGGTCACGACGATCGAGGTCAACATCCAGTGACTCGGGGACACATACACCGGTGTCCCAAGACAGTGATGAGTACATCTGCATGGTCTCTGAACCAGACCGTCTACGAAAATACCCAAAACTGGACATCCGGATAGGTGATCATCCAGCCAAGTTTGTCCTAGATTCAGGCGCCTCGCTGAACTACATCTGCGCCCTAGAATACCAAAGCATGAAACCACGACCTGCGCTAGAACCGGCAGCAGTAAGAATATTCACGTGGATGTCCCGAAAACCATTGCCATGTCTCGGTCGCTTTCACACAACCCTATCATTCAGGGACCGAGTGATTCCAGCCTACATTCACGTAGTGGAGGGTCCAGATGTAGCCGACTGCCTACTCAGTTTGCCAACAGCGGAACGACTTAAATTGGTGGAACTCCTCTACATGACCGAAGATGCCCCAGACATCGTGGCCAAGTTTCCAAACTTGTTCAAAGGACTTGGAAAATTAAACCACTTCAAAGTCAAGCTACACATAGATGAACGGGTAACGCCAGTGGCACAACACCATAGAAAAGTACCGTTTCATCTGCAACAAGCAGTAGACGAAGTACTGCAAGAACTCCTCAGGACTGACATTATTGAACGCACCTCCGGCCCCACTCCGTGGATATCACCTGTAGTGGTAGTCCCCAAAAAGGGTCAAAACAACAAAGTGCGCTTATGTGTAGACATGCGTGCAGCTAACATAGCAATCGAACGAGAACGTCACCTTGGACCACACATTAGTGACATGATTGCTCGTCTCAACGGAGCCACCATCTTCTCGAAACTAGACCTCAACAAGGGTTACCACCAGCTTGAGCTCCATGAAAGGTCTCGCTACATCACAACATTCACAACTCACCAAGGACTCTTCCGCTACAAACGCCTAAACTTTGGCATATCATCCGCCGCCGAAATCTTCCAAGAAACCATCCGGCGTGTAATTCAAGGGATACCCAACACCTTCAATTACAGTGATGACCTCCTGGTGTATGGCAAGGACCAAACCGAACATGACACCGCCCTTGACAGAGTGTGCCATGCCCTCCTCAATGCAAACCTGACTCTGAATCCGACCAAATGTGAGTTTCACAAGTCGAACTTAAAATTCTATGGTCACATATTCTCTAAGGACGGCATGACCCCAGACCCTGAGAAAGTCTCTGCCCTCGCAGACACGCCCACTCCACAAGATGTGAGTGATCTTCGTTCATTCTTAGGCATGGCAAGTTACTGTGCCCGTTACATTCAGGACTTTGCCACACTCAGTCACCCCCTGAGAGAACTCACCCGCCAAGGGCTGCCATTTGACTGGACGGATGCCTGTCACCACTCGTTCCAAAAGATCAAAAAAGCCGTCAGTTCCGCAATCAACTTGGCGTATTTTGATGCAAAGAAACGCACTGAGCTCACCGTGGACGCTAGCCCGGTAGGACTTGGCGCCATCCTTGCCCAATACACAGAGGACTCCGACCAACGCCACATCATCGCATATGCCAGTCGCAGCCTCACTGATACTGAGACCCGATACCCCCAACCGGAGAAGGAAAGCCTGGCAGTGGTCTGGGCGTGTGAACACTTCCACCTGTTTGTATACGGCAAACATTTCACCATCGTCACAGACCACCAAGCCCCCCTCACTATATTCGGAAACCCCAAGGCCAAGATGCCTCCACGTATTGAGCGATGGGGTCTCCGTCTTCAGGATTACATATACACCATTGTCCATAAGCCTGGGAAATCGGAAAATCCAGCCGACTATATGTCCCGTCACCCCAAAGTCACCACTACTGCACCGCAATCTGTCGCAGAAGAATACCTTCATTTTGTCATTGATGCAGCGTGTCCTCTCACAGTCCCGCTCGACACCATCCTAGAAGCCTCCATCCAAGATCCGATCATTCAGGGTGTGTGTGAACGCATTCGCAACAACTCATGGCGCCACATGACGGAGGACCAAAGCACACAATCTCGGGAACTCCTGGCATTCAAACACGTCCACGACGAGCTATCCATCAGCAGTGAGGGCTTGATTTTGAGAGGGGGGAGGATCGTCATTCCCCAAAGACTGAGGCAAGGAGTAATCAACCTTGCTCACGAGGGCCACCGAGGGATCAGCGCCACCAAGAAAGCACTACGAGAACGTGTCTGGTTCCCGACATTAGATCAAATGGTAGAAGCCACCCTCAAGGACTGCATATCATGTCAACTGGTAAGCCGAGATGAACCACCAGCTCCGTTACAGATGTCGGAACTGCCTGAAGGAGTGTGGCAACAAGTGGCTGTAGATTTCTTTGGACCCCTGAAGTCAAGCCAGTACATCTTCGTCATCATGGATGAATACTCCCGATTTCCTTTTGCACACCTCATACCATCCACCAAGGCCACTGCAGTAATTCCAATACTAGATGAGGTATTCGCGGCATGGGGTATCCCACTACGTGTCAAGTCAGACAATGGACCTCCATTCAACGGCCATGAATTTGCAGACTTTGCCAAGCATCTTGATTTCAAACACCAAAAGATCACACCACTCTGGCCTCAAGCTAATGGCATGGTGGAAAGATTCATGGGAACTTTGAAGAAAGCAGTACAACAAGCGGAACTGGCCCACAGAGACATCCAACAAGCACTGAATGAAGTGTTAAGAGCCTACCGCACCACGCCTCACAATACCATAGACCAATGTCCAGCTACTCTCATGCTAGGAAGGATTCCACGCACTCGACTGCCCACTCTAAGCAGCGCGAGTCAGTCCAGACCTCCGAACATTGATCATGAAACATTAGTCAACATCGATCAGGAGAAGAAACTAAAAATGAAAACATACGCTGATCAGCGCAGACATGCTAAACACACCGACATCCGAGAAGGAGACTGGGTGGTAGTTCGACGGGATCGAGGAACAAAAGCAGACAGTCGCTACCTTGCCCATCCCTTGAAAGTCAGCCGTCGGAAAGGAACCATGATCACGGCGCAAGGTGATCATAAGAGAATTACACGAAATGTGTCGCATTTCAAGAAGTACAGTCCCCAAGGATCTGACGATCGTCACCCTTGGGAATCGTCTACTGACTCTGAAAGCCAAAGCAGAAGCAGCGACCGCAGTCAGTCCAGCCCAGCAAGACATGATCACCATTCACATCACCGACGCACCTCGGAACCATCTGAGAGACCCAGACGACAAACTCGACGGCCAGAACGCCTCATTGAAGTCATCTGAGATACAGTAAGACTTTATACAAAAGGGGGAGATGTCGTGATGCCACTGCCTGACCCCTGTCTGCGACAGGACAGGCAGGAAGGGAAGGGGCGGAGGAAAGGAAGGAAGTGAGGGGAAGAAGGCAGTTCAGGGGTAAGCACGAAAGAATAAAGACGTGCTCAACCTACCTCTGTGGCTCCTGTGTTCATTTGGGGGAAAGAAGCGACATCCCCCTTTCTCACTCGCCTGACCCCTGCCAAGTTGCAGATGCAGACCGCAGAGCTCTAGCCGGAGGGCAGAATGAAATCTGTCAACAAGATACTGGGGACCGAGTGCAGAGAGGGCCCGGTAGACCAAGACTAGAGAATTAAAGAGGATCCTCTTCACTGGAAGCCAATGAAGAGCCATTTGATGGACAGTTACAGAAGCATGCCACTGCAGCTTCAGAATTAGACTAGTTGTGACCAGTGCTTAATTTGAGCAAGTGGCTTCTGGTGCTCGGCACCAGCACTTAAACACCCACACTGGCGCTCATAGAGCAAACTTGACCTAAAGATATTGGAGTGATTTTCATGAGCACCAATTAAAGACACTTTTATTTTTTGTAGGCATGGGGAGATTAAGTGATTTGCACAGAAATCACAAGATGTTGAGTCTGCACCAAGACTCGAACCTGGTTCCCCAGCTCCAAAATCAACAGCTCTGGCTTTTACCCCACATCCTCTCCCCACTTGTAGGGTTTCATATTCAGTGGTTAGTTCTGTTAACCCGTTTACCGCGGCCGTTATTTCGGCGCAGTGCGGGCGTTCTAAGGAGTGGGCGGGGCCGTGTCGGCCGTTCGTAGCACCAGCCGGGTAGTGCTCGCGACGGCCAACGGGAGCACGGAAGGGGTTAAAGGCGACGCCAATTGGAGCAATGGGCTGGTGGAAGGTACCTCCTGACGAGAGCGCCGCCACTCACTTTTTTCACATATTGACCACTGGTTGCGGCATTTGGAACCACTTACAGCCACCAAATTAAACCAGCCTAAAGACCAAGAGAGAGAGCGATGGGGTAGTCCACCGTTTTTCTAGAACGTAGTCAATAGATCAAGAAACGTTTTAAGGGCCTGACGAAACCCAAACTGGATTCAACAACTGCAGACTCGTGTGGTTGGAAGGAATGTTGATTGTTGAAGTTAAAGCCTAGGTTCTTTGCCACTTTGGTGGGAGGCGAAGGAGATGGGCCATGGCAGCGGTGGAAGAAACGTGTGAATGATAACAGACCAATGGATGAAGAGAGAACTGAGCATTCGAAATAACTTTTCGGAAGAGGTAGATTTGGTCGTCCCTGGCTCCGGACAGCTACACTGCAAGAAATTTTAGGTGACTCAGCAAAATTTGACTTTGCCGATTGGGTGCTCCAGTGTACCTAATAGCGCCATTTTGAGGCCATCTGTTGCCCTTTTATAGAGTCATCATAAGGCAGCTGCAGACAGAGTTTTATTGTAGCTTAGACCGCAACTGCTGGTAGTGGGAAAGAGTCTGCAGGGAGGTTATAAATCTCAAATAAAAAACTCCGCTGAGTTCTCCACGCGAGGATAACACGCTCTCTAAACATCTCTTTATGAAGAGAATTCAATCGTAATACACCACTGTGAATCAACAAGCATTGCCCGGTTCATTCGAGGTGGCCCTGTTACCAAAGATGCTCAGTCCAAAAAGAGTCTGCATCTATAGCCTAGCTGAAGATATGGTTGTTCTCTGTGCCCTAAAGCTCGGGTCTTTTTTTTCTGTAGACAGTGCCAGGACACTCCTAGCAGTAACTGCGCACTACAAAACATCTTCATTCATCCATTCATTCATTGACTACAGCTGACAGCACAGATCAATGGGTCAGCCCACTTCAGTCATAGGCTAAAGCAGTGACCTGACTGAGCTCAGCCGCTCCAAAGCCTGGTATTGCTTAACGTGCTTTTTGGAGCTTAACAGGTTAAAAGGTAGATTTCTTGAAGTAAACTGCAAGAATTCATGTTTTTCTTTAAAGATGAATTAATAGCTACAGAGAGAAGCAGGAACCATGGAGGCTGTGGGTTTAACATCATAATTATTCACTGTGCTAACAGTGGGGGAGGCGGGAGGTGGGTGGTAGTAGAGTGTGTGCCTTTACGATTCGGTGTTTTTAACATCATGTAAATGAAAAGGATTCATTTCTATACCACACAAGGTCGCCACTGCACTTACGATACAATGGTGTGATGGAAAGTTAGAGATTTTGGTAATGACAAGCTGGGTCCCAAGTTGTTAGGGACAGAGAGAGAAAGTGAGAGTGCGTAGTAAGTAAAATACACCTGTCTGTGTGCGCATAAATTAACTTTTGGGCCCAGGTCAGGGGTCACTTTGAATTTCTCCAATAAAACAACTTTTGAGGTGCCTTCGAGGTCAGGTTAAACCATGTTGTGGCAGCAAAGGCCCCCTCCCCCCCCCCCCGCCCCACACACACACACAGTATGGTCAACTTTTCTATATGTGTCCGACCCTCTACTCAAGCCTATTCAAAGGCAGACTTTCGACCTCAAAAAGATGTCTCTTCACAAAGAGGTCACTTTAGCCACCTGGCCTCCAGCGCATATTTTAAGGTTTGCCCTTCATGTGCGCTCAACGCTTTAAAATTCGCGACCAGGAAATAGGGCGCGTGATGGGCACCAAATGTACCGCCAGTCCAACCTCACCTTACTGCTCCTTTTCGACAGGAAACCTATCAGTGCGGCCATATATTAGCTATGGCCCTATAAGCAGATGTACAAGAGGCTTCGTTCCCATTCTTACCAGCGACAATCACCTAAGCACAGCCCCCTCCCCCCACAAGCATTGTATGTGAAGTTTTGCCTTGCTATCCACAATAACTTGTCCACACAGCTGAGAGCGAATGTGACAATTGGGTTCTTCAAATGACGAGTTCCTTTAGCAGACAATACTAACCAATCAACAGCAAATTACTTTTTGGAAATAAAGTTGATCTCTTCGGAGTGGGGGGGTTACAAGGTAAATATCCCAGTCACCCAATCCTTGATCAGGACAAGAATATGCAAACAATGTAGATTAAAAGTACAGCCTCCCTTTTGTATAATACGAGCACAGAAATGCTGATGTCACGCTTCTGGCGGAATAATGCAATCTAATTTAAAGGCTTTACAATAAGAGTATTTATTCTTCGCTACAATTGAAGGCAATAGGAGAAGCCGGGGGCGTTGAAAAGATTGGTCCCTAGGGCCCCCAATATTATAATTCCCTGAGGGTGGGGAGACTTCACATTCCAGAAATGAGAAAGCCTGAATGGCGCTCTGCCCGACTCCCTCCGCCGTGACCCTCCCACACGGAGCTTCTTGGCATCTGAGCTATGCCCGCGTCCATACCGCTGATGTTCAGCAGAGCAGGGAGCGCCCCCACCCCCTGCCAGCTCCAGAGGCCCCCAGAGGAGCAGCTGGACTGCCTCCACCCCTGTGCCAACCGTGCCAACAGAAGCCCAGTGTAACCAGAGCGCGCGGCCTTCATATGGATTTACATAAGGTGATGCTGCGCCCACTCTCTTCACCCCTGGGGGTCCGGGGTGCAGAGAGTGGGCGTCGGGCGAGTGGCCGCCGGGATGAATATTAACCAGGCAGCCACGGAGCTCGGATGGAGTACAGTGCAGAAGTGGGCTCCCTAATTGGGGTCACATTCCGCGCGCGCGGTCATCTGTGCGGCGGCCGCTCCTTGACTCGAGCATCAGGTCCAAGACGCTCGGCAGCCATTGTTCCACCTGCTGTGCGGCCTGAGCTCATCGCACCGGCGCGCGCTGCTGCGTCAGTGACCTTAAACAATGTGGGTGTGATGACTCGCTTATTAAACAAGCATTGCCAAAGCCAATGGGTCCGGCTTAAACTTGGAGTCCTGGCTGAAACGTTTAAAAAAGGATTGCTTTCTTTAACAAATGCACCTGTGATAAAGAACAGAATGTGTGATGGTGGGATGAGAAGTACAATAGTGCTTTGTGCTCTGCAGATCAACCACTCCATAGAAGGCGGAAATTAATGATCCACCAACAAGCTAATAGCCTGAAGTTAGAGGGAATCACTCTTATGTATATTTTAAAATAATTGGTAAATCTAGGTCTGCAGAAAACATCAGTGTCAAGACAGACAAAATAAATGTAGCAGTTCCTAGCGAGCAAAGCACCAGAGAGCTTAGGACAATTCTGGGAGTGTTGGCATCACATGGCATACCGAGTAAGCCTTCTGTCCCGCGTGTCCATTCATTATTCCTTTTACCTCCCACCCTGGGGAAAGGACCAAAACATGCCTGCTAATATCAGGGAGAAGCTCCTTAGTTGCCCGATGTCCTATATGAGATATTTCACCATAGCTGGCTTTATAGCTCATGCATTCCATTCTGGATTGTTCCAATCAGACTGTAAGATATGTAAAGACATGACAGCTGAAGGCATGGCTGGCTCAAGATCTGACACGAGGCAGTCCGAGATCTCTACCAATGATGGCATCTCTCCAAGCCTCATCATGTCTTCCTGACAGCAGACTGGTCCAAAAGTGCACAAGGGTTTCAAGGTAATGTTGGTCTCCACATTCTGACTCCAGGTAAATTTAGCATGCAACGGTTTCCTCTCCTTGCCTTTGGTATATCTTCTTCTGTCATGGACCAATCACGAGCCAGTGCAAATTAGGATGCCCTAGAGAAAATGCTTTAAAGCTGGAAATACAGGAATTAGAGGAGCATCTCACACCCACTCACAATATAGCACACAAAAAAGCTCTCTCCACAGTAGTTATATATATATTTGTTTTAAAGAGGAATATCATCCCCTCTAAATGGAAACAGAAGTGTAACCTCTCACAGCAGCTGGAAACAGGGGAGGAACAGATAGCGGTTACTCGCCATTACTGCCTAGAAGTGGTATATAGCAAGCTCACACTGGCCCAAAATGGGAGGATAAGGATATGTCACACGAAACGGCGACCAGGATATTCTAATACGGCAGAACAAAATATGAGGACAAGAGAAAGAATGGGGATAATCAAGAAAGTCATCTCTGTGGCTCAAAAATAAGGGGGTAGAAAGGCCCTTCAGCAGGCCTGGGAAAGCAACATACAAAAAAATTCCAGAAAAAACCCTGGCAGGTCTCCAGCCCAAGCCAGCATAGTCTATAAGAACTGCCGAGCACAGGGCCAGGCAGAAAGAGTTCAGTCCATCCTGGACAGGGGTCGGTCAGTAGAAAAATTATAGCCAAGTCCTACACATTCTTGGAGTGCAAAGTACATTTGCCAGAAGGTCCAGGTCCACCTATGGTAAAACATGAGGCCCCCCTTCCTCCGGTTGCTCACCACTACAGTTCTCTGGATCTCAATTACACATGTGGTTGGTCTCGTGCGATAGCACAGCCAAGCCATGCATTCTACCGAGAAGAGTAATCAAACTTTTCAATCTATCACCATTGTGATGCATAAATGAGGAAGAGAGGGGGAATTAACAAAACTGAGTGAGATGAGAAAGCCACAGAAGAGCTGGGGTTTGAAGACCAACAGAGCTGTGCGGGTGAAGCAATCCCCAGGGGAAAGAGCAAGACAACACACAAAGTGTCATACCATGCTAAAAGCAACAGAAAACAAGAAGTACCATCAATGTATGCAATGGAAGGATACAAGACATCCAATCAAAAGATGATAAAGAAGTTATGCTCCAGGAAGGAACACATACAAGAAAGAAAGCCATCAAACAGGAAGAAAGCAAACACTGACAAGACAGCTGACCAGTGATAAACAAAGGGTTGACCCAAACCCTACTATAAGTACTGCTGTTGTTCCAGAATAGGTATTTTACCATAGGGAAGACGTAGAAAGGGCTGGAGGAAGTTAACCATTAAATCTACACTGTATGTTGAAAGTGGTAGCTTTTGGTATTTTTCCAATTGCTACAGCCTTCATAAAACAAAAAATGATTTACTTTGTTAATTAGGAAAAGGTGAAGGATTACCCATCCAACATGGATGCAACAATCAACCGTGTTCTCTGCCTTATTTGTAAGGCAAAGCTCTGCACTACCATATCGGATTAGGCTGCGGACGAGCATCACAAGACCTGAAAGACCCACTGCACGGACATCAACATGTCATGGCAGCTTCGAGGTGTTTCGCTATTTGGAACACATAGTCAGTTTGTGCTCATCTTACAACCTTAGCAGGGGCACTTACAAGCAAGGAACCACCAACCACACCATGCCCTCCTAGGCACCTCCTTAGCTGTGGATTATTTTCCCTTCCAGCTCCTCCCACCAGAGGAAGTGGACATCCTCTGCAGAGCTGCAACAGGTGCTCGAGATCAATCTCTTCCGTAATGAAATCCCCGCTCATTGGGTCGGGCATCATGTCCAGATCTGCTTGTCCGTGCGTTACTGCAGCCGGTGCAGCAAACGGACAGCAGCATCTACGCGCGTGCAACGTACCCTCCCATCAGAGGTGTCAGCACCTATTAACCATCTCAGTCCACAGAGCTTAAATAAGGGACCAATCCACCATGAAACACCACCAAAAGAAGGTATTAGCAACCTGTAGGAAATATTTAACTTAGCTCAGGCAGTCCCAATACTGGATTTAACTACTACTGCTTGTAAGTTCAGAGAGTCGGGACATGAAGAAGACAGGCCAGGAGGGTTGGCATTTGCCACAGGAATATGTGTGCGATTATGGGAATTGATGCCAAGAGCAACACGCAACACACACACACGAGATAATGAACAGGCGATCAATGCCCTTTCCTCTCTTTATAAGCCATGGATACTGGCTCTGGGCCATATGGTGATGGTGCAATAATTAGCTGTTGACAATGACATCTTCAGCAGAGGGTATAATTCACTAGGACTGGCCTAAACAGAGGGTGATGATAGTCATGAAAAACTTAGCCTTTGTTCAGCCAATCACAATGCTTACAATGTTGGCAGGAACTACTGTTATTCACGTGCATTATAAGCCTAGCAAATGGAAGAAACAGGTATTTGAAAGGGACAACAGGTAAATATGTAAGCTTGTGCTGAGCAGAAATGGGGATTGGGGCAGGAGTGCATTTATTGCCACTTGCAGGGAGGAATCGTCTCTTATTTACCCTTTTCCGTCATTATACATCCTTCTCTGTGGCTGCAGAATAGGCATTCAACAGTGTTAATACCTTCAGACCTGTATACTTAGGGCAATAACACTCAAATATTACCAACATGTATCTGGCTCTTTAGCATGAAATACTGAGTTCAGCCTGTCAGGAACCAAAGCATGACCTACGAGTGGCCTATGATTTTCTGCAGGAGGCCATATTAGCCCAGTAACACATCTACGTTCATAACCTACATTACCAGCTGTTGAATCAAATTACACACACACACACACATAAACAATTGTGTATCTCACGATCTGTAAGGGGATCATGAACTGCACCACCAAAACTTGGCCACAAATGTTATACTCCAGTAATTTCAACTAAAAATAAATAAATTAAAAAAACGACAATTTTGAGATTATCTGGATATGTACACACAAAGTACAATACAATAAAATATAAGGCAAAAATCATATGATGCATGAGGTTTGAAAGACAAGGATACACCTTATTTTCCAATAAAACTTTCTAATAGATGGATTGATGCAGACAGGGCATGTAAATCACATTTGAGACAAAGCGTTTCAGGCTGTCCACGGGCTAGAAGACGAACCGTGTGTGCAAGTGAAGCCACTGAAACTGTAAACTGCAGAGGTTACTGTATTGTAATTGCATTTATACAGTGCTTACTACCCTTGACGAGGCGTCAAAGCGCTTTTTTGGCGAGTAGCATGCTACTCCGGAACCCATAAAGGATTAGTGTTGAATTAGTACAGTGAAATATGAAAGTAATTTCAGTGGTGGATAGGTTAGTCAGTTATTTGGATTCAGTACTTTACTAGTGCCTCTAGGATGTTAAAGTTACAATACACACCTCACTAAGGGCCTGATTAGGAGTTTGGCGGACGAGTTACTCAATCACAAACGTGACGGATATCCTGTCGACCATGTTACCAGTTCTATTATATTTTTTATTGGATATAATGGGATTGGTAATAAATTGGACGGAATATCCGTCATGTTTGCGATGAAGCAACCCGTCCATCAAACTCGTAATCAGGCCCTAAGGGGTAAAATAGTTACAGGATTATAAAAGTATCTTACGTTTCACAACAGCAAGATACCCAGCGAGTTAAACGTTCATCGCTGCAATCTAAAGCTCACATTCCAACAAGGTAATTTGGTGACATCTGGTTACAGTGCTTACAATTCCATAAGTGCACTATAAAGCACTATATGAAAACATTGTTGATATTATAGGTTTACTAGGCAGCAGTACACGCTACCTAAAAGTTGTCCAGTTGGGAGTAGACACACGTGTCCCATAAATCATCCAGTCTCGGAGCAATCATACAGAATACCACAAATCACAGCATACATGCTTCAAACCTTTTAAAATGTTCACTGTGGATGGTTTATACCTTTACAATTTTCTTTGGGATGCAATTTATTGGCAGTCCTGAGCGTGGTCATAAATCTACGATTAATATAGTGCACAGAGGAGGAAATGGTTTATTCTCATTACCCAATGTACGCCTGGCGCGGTTTACCTTCTCCATCAATTACAAGCGCTTTAATGAACCATCATAAGTTTTTTTTTGTTTTGTTTGTTTACATCTGGTATTAACAAAACCGAGGCACTCTGTAAAATTGCACACACCTTAAGCTGGTAATGAGCACTACACCGAAAAGGTTATCTTACACGGAGTGCGCAAGCAGCCTGTTAAGTTGACATTTCACCTCCTCACAACTCAGCATCAGGAGTGAACAGTACCTTTACATCTAGTAAGAATTTTTAAGTTATAAAGTGAGCATTAATCTTGTTTAGATCGAACATAAAATGTATTTTGAACTTCTGCCTCGACATCATCAAAACTGAAGTTGCAAGAAGAAATCCCAAATTGCGAATAGTTTAGCAATAAGGCTGTAGGAATTGGATAGTCAAGCTGGAACTGCGCAGACCAAATACACCTGTGTCAATGAAGAACAAATGTCTTTGGCTCCCATAGAAACCATGAAAAATAATTGGCTGTGAAACCTGGGCAAAACGAGGTGTGTTTCAGAATAACCTGGGCCAATCCCAAAATATTTTCATGTTTCTTTGACGAATGGCTGACTAAAGACACCTGTGTAGCGCCAACTACGCTAAAAGGGTCTCTAGGCGCTGATGATACACCAAGTGCATCTTTCAGAATAAATATCTTTAAGCAGGTGTCCAAGACATCTTAAAATTATCCAGAGGCAGGGTCAGTTTTGAGGAAAGAGCATTAAAAGATGAAGTAACCCGTATAAACAGGTCTATT
Source organism: Lissotriton helveticus (assembly GCF_964261635.1). Classification (NCBI taxonomy): domain Eukaryota; kingdom Metazoa; phylum Chordata; class Amphibia; order Caudata; family Salamandridae; genus Lissotriton; species Lissotriton helveticus. The sequence goes on along the minus strand of NC_136065.1, from coordinate 316,282,810 downwards.
CATTTGTTCCTCATAACCAAACTTAACATACCTCTTGACAATGCAGGAAATGAAAAATCTTTAATACACTGGTGTAGTTATTAAATCCGGAGGCAGCCTATTGTGGGCGGAAGGAGCTTGCCAAATGGAGACTGGCCTATGTTACAAAAGTTTATGTTATTCATTTGTTTGGCACGCGCCGCATTGTCCAGCTATTGCCTCACACTGCATGGTATCTGCACTTTGGTTGCACAGATGAAAGGTGCATTGGCATAGACAACAACAGCAGTGGCCTTGCAAGCCGGTGATTTTGTTCTATAAAAATATGTATTAGGCAATAAAATTGCAAAAGTATTAAAAATTTAAATTGCCACGGTGTAAAGGTTGGCTACATAGTTAAAGAAAAAAATGATATTACATAAAAATTAAAAAGATGGACGAAAGCAGAATTAAAAAGCAGAGATTGAAGTACCAAATAGATATATTTGCAAAACAGTAGGCTGCAACACGACTAAAGCCTGCCAGACCCAAAATGGCAACCGACTAGTACTTTTGTAGCAGACACCCTGTAGCGGCTTGAAGCGAGTACGTGACCCACATTTAGTTAAATAGACAGGACGCTACAATAATGTTGGTATAGGATGAAGGCGGAAAATTACAGAAGCACAAACATTGATAGAAGGCATGATAAACAAGCATTGGCATAGCCAATAGGTCTCGCTTGTGGGACCTTATAAGTATTTTGTTTTGCAGCACAATATCCTTGTAACTAAATACTTATAAGGTCCCACAAGCGAGACCTATTGGCTATGCCAATGCTTGTTTGTAAGGGCGCGTCTCTGTTCCTTCAGAGGGGATTGGGGATGGGCGATGATAGCACGGCCTCGCCTCCTAACGTAGGAGGGGCTGGTAGTCGCATTTTCCCTCGAGTTTTGTAAGGAGTTGGCTCTCTGGGCTTTTGTGTGTTTTTTTTCCCTTTCTTTTGGGGGATGGGCCTTGGTGGGTTCTGCGCTCTTATGCTCAGCGTGTAGAGGGACTGTTCTCTAATTAATTTAGAATATAATTATTTAATGTTCGGGGGGGGAGGAGGGTGTTAGGGTTTAATAAATAGATTAGATATTTTTAAATGGAACAAATAAAATATTTAACTATTGGGTCGAAGCAAGCACAGTGGGGAATGGTAGGGTGGCATGCGTTGTTTTTTCGTATCACTGTGGCTGCTTTGTGGTCGTAAACAAGAACCCACCTCCCCTTTATTGTAACCATTTCTGTGTTTAAAAAAAAAAATTGTTAATGTTGGCGGGGCTGGGTCAGTCCTGAACCTCCCGAATAAACTAAAACATTTCATGCATGTGTGTTTTTATTTACGCAGAGCTCACTCGGATTGAGGTGCTTGCAGAATTCACATCCGAGCTTCTGTTGGGAAGGAGAGTGAGAAGTTGCTGAAGACTGCAGAGCCGGCCATCTCGCGCACTGGATTTTTTTCCGGTGTTGTATTTTTACGTGCCTCAGTCATGGGACCCTCGGCGCTAACGCACTGGACGTATCTACTTATTAAATACATGTAAAGGAGGTGGCATAGGGACTATCGGTACACATGACTGTGTTTTACGTGCTGTGTGGCATCGACAGTATACTGACTTTTGACAGTTTAATGTAGGTCTTCAAATGCTTAAAAAGAAATATTGTATACGTATGTTTTTAACAGTTTTATCTAGCGGTATTTCGGCACAAGGGCATTAAGGCATGCGCGCCACATTATATTACAAGGTCAGATTATGTTGTTTGTTGTTTGTGTTTTTATATTTTGTAGGCACGGGGATTAATTGCTTCAAACAATACGGCCACTTAGAGGGGACATGCAACCAAGTGGGTTATTTGAGCCTTTTCCACCAGAGGTATCATCCTGTAGTTCACTGTCTGATGCATCCAATTTGAAGATGCCTTTGTGAAGCTTGAGGTCCCTAGCGAAGAAGGGACTTGATCAGTAGGTTACTTTGTGTTAAATTTAACATGGATATTTTATGTAACATGTTTCGTCTGCAATTGGTAAGGCTAGCTCTTTTTCTGGTCACTTGGACAGTCGAGCTGCATCTAAATTTCATCAGTGTCAAAGTGGAAAGTGTACTGAGACGCAGCCTACAAAAGCAAACGTTACGTTACATGAGACAATAGTGACAGTTGTGCAAGTATCAAGAGCAACAAAATACAAGAGGTAGCAAACGATATGTGACGTGCATGTCTTGTAGAGGGGGAGGAGGGAGGAGAAATGCTTGAAAAAAAAAAAATGCGTGCGCCGGGAAAGGAAGGCAGAGAAGGGGAGGGGGGAGGAGAAATGCGAGACGGCGGGCAGGGGAGCGGCGAAAATGACTAATTAGGGGAGGAGAAGCCGCAGAGCGCACGCTGGGCGAAGCCCTTTGATGTGCTGTGCGGCAAATGGAGGGAGGCTGATGCGCGTTCATGTTTGAACACGTGGTTCACATGTACTGCATGAAAACGCCAGCAAAAAGCTGGTGGTTTCATGATGTTTTCGCCGCTTGAATTCTCGCTCCGCTCGATGCGCATGCGCGCATCGATAGGTCGCGAGACCTAAAAAAACAAAAAAAAACAAAAGCGTGAACCGGCTGCATAGGGTGGGCACAGAGAGGTTATACTAGGCCCCAAATTCAAACTTGGAGATAGGGGGCGGAGTTCAGACGAGAGAAACTTTACCCTGAAGTAAAAGAGACTGGCAGAATTCCGACTTTCGAGGGGTGAGTCGCTGCAGAGGTGAACAGCAACGAGAGGGGAAGATTTGTTTTGTACTGTCGTCCATCAGTCATGGCGCTACTCATTGCACGCGGCACTTTAATTTCAGCAAAGCCCGTTCTGCTTTTCCTTACACACAGGATACTTGGTTGTTGGGTCAAGCCCGCCCCACTACCTTTCTCACTGACCAGAGGTGGGATTACCGCTCCCAGTGAGGTGGCACCCCTCGAACCAGCAGGGGGCAATGACACGTCAGCTGACAGGGCGCTCCTCCTGCAGAAGAGCAAAGGGTGGGATATCACACAGCCGTGCCAAGGGCAGTTCACAACCAACTGGTGTCTGGGTTCACCAGCTTCTCACGAGTGCAGTCTACATGTGTCACCCAGGCGGAGGCCAATGCCTGCATGCTGAGCTCCGAGCTTCCCGGCTGGAGACACCCCTGCATGAAACACGCTCAGAACAACACGAGCAACAGACGTGGAGCAAAGCAGAGGCATGACATTCAGAAACCTGAATTAGAGAACATACCAATGCTGAAGGAGGGGCACTCCTACCACCACAGTGTGTCTTCTCTTCGATGGCTTCCAATCGAGGCAAGATCTATTTACAAAACTGCCTGCATCACCCACAAAGCCTTGCACACTTCCTCTCCTCGTTACCTGGCGAATAAACTGAAAATGTCTGGAGGCTCGAGACCTTCTCGGAATGCGGAAAAGTTTCTGCTTGAGCCCCCCTCCTTCAAAAGGGAAAGATCGATGGCTCAATAGTTCTGCGGCGAGAATCTGGAACTCGCTTCCTCCATTGCTCCGTGCCACCACCTCTACCCGGATCTTCGAAGCTGACCTCAAATCTCTTCTCTTCCAAAGACTTTCAGACCTAATACCTTCATTCTCAGACCCCTCTAGGAAGTTCGTTCATCATTGTAAATTTGTAATCTTTTTTCTTGTACATTCCTCACCCTTGCTTGCTGTGTTTGATATGGTGTTCTTGGCTTCTATGGTTTTACCGTACCTCTTCTAGTCTCCTGTTTATTTTGTAGCGTTCTATTTTGTAACATTTCTCTCATGTAACGTAACTGGTTCTATTGTACAGCCCTCTGACACCTTCGGGTAAAGTCCGCGCTATATAAAAAGGCATTACATAAAATAAAGTATGAAGAGGGTTGAGCAATGTACAGGAAACATGCCAAGTCAACAGTCCGTAACCCAGCTGCAAATCCCCCCCTGACTCAGGGACAGGGATGTAAATGAAGCATACTGGTCTCCAGCCTGCAACCCAGCGGAGGAGGACAGAAATGTTGAGGAAGCAAACCTAGGCATCAACCTGTAACCCAGCTGAGAAGTACAGGGACATACAAGAAGGTCTACAACCAGAAACTCAGCTGCACCTCACCCTTCATCGACTCAAGTACAGAGATGTACACAAAAAAAACCTGGTCCTCAACCTGTAACCCAGCTGAGAAGTACAGGGATGTACAGGAAACAAACCTGACCCTCAACCTATATCCCAGCTGACAAGTACAGGGGTGTGCAGAAAACATACATGTCCAACAACCTGTAAACTAGCTGACAAGTACAAGGGTGTGCATAAAAACACCCATGTCCAACAACATGCAAACCAGCTGACAAGAACAGCGATGTACAGGAAGCATATCTGGTCCACAGCCTGAAACTCAGCTGCACCGTACCATGCATCGACTAAAATAGAGAAGTACAGGAAACCTACCCAGCCTCCACCAGTCTGTTACCAGAGGCCCCCATCCCCACTAACCCATTTACAGAAGAAAACGACAAAAACAGATTGGTCCTACAACCTGTCGATTAAAACATGAGCTTTAAATACAGAGATGCACGCAAAACATACCAGCATCAACTTGTAACTCAGCTGTGGAGTACAGAAATGGAGAGAACGCAAACCTGGCCTACAAACTGTAACTCATCTGTTACTCAACTTCATCGACTCAAGTAAGGAGCTGTACAGGAAACATACCTGGCAATCAACCTGTAACCCAGCTGCCAAGTACAAAAATGTAGAGAATGCAAACCTGGCCCTCAACCTATAACTCATCGGTTCCTCACCCTTCATCGACTCAAGCATGGCGATGTACAGTAAACATACCTGGCCGTCAACGTGTAACCCAGCTGAGAAGTACAGAGATGTACAGGAAACATACCTGGCCGTCAACCTGTAACCCAGCTGAGAAGTACAGAGATGTACAGGAAACATACCTGGCAATCAACCTGTAACTCCGCTCCTCCTCACCCTTCATCGACTCACGTTTTCGACTCAAGTTTGGAGATATACAGGATATATTCCCAAGCACAGTAAAGAGAGGCACAACAATTCGTAATTGGGCGTTCTCGCGCCATGCACATAGCCGTACTGTAAACATATGTGCTCAAGAAGTGCCACTGGCTACCACTTCTGCCAACAACTTCAGTACAGATGCATAGGAAGCATCTGTGGCCCTACAATGTGTAGACGAGCCACACTTCTTTCTCCAGTGGCCGCTGTATAGAGACATACAACGGACAAGTAGCCTCGAAGTATTGCTTTTTATTACCAGCTTGGTGTTTGAAGCCAGGATAAGAAAACATCTACTCTGTCCTCAGGGGAAATAGCAAGACACAGATTTTCTACAAATGACTGAGAAAGAAAAACACTCAAAATCCAACACACACATCAAACTTAGCTTGGAAGCTGTATATAAAAAAAGTTTAGGAATAACTATGTTCACTAGTCATTTGTGGTAAACCAGTGTGGTCTACAAGTGGAGACTGAGGTCTGCAGCCAGGAAGCTGTGGGTTCACCTCTTGGCTCAGCTGACGCACAGTGTGACATCAGGATAACTATTAATACATCCCTGTCAGTCAATTCAACAACCGACTCGTCAACAGTGAGCTCTGCAGAATGATGTACATAATCTCCGTATCCAATTCCTCGTCTCATTTCTCACTTAACGATGACAGGCCCACACCCCTTGATCAGCACTTTTATTTCAAAGTTACAAATAAATCTGTCTTTTTGAACACACCTTGCTGTTCCGCAAATTCTATTTTGTTCGGTGCCACCCTCAGTCAGGCACCCCAGAATCCGGTGGGTTCCGCTTCACTGCAGGGCAATGATGAGACCCTGCTGCTGGGACTTTTTCTTGGCTCTTGGGTACCTGATTAAGACATGCCACTCTGGTACATCCTCATGAAATAGGATGGCAGAGGAGAGGCGGTACTGGTTTGGAACTTTGATATGGGTCAGGGTGTCTCCACATTAAGTAAGGAAAGCATTGGAGTAAAATGGTTTACCACTGCATTATCCAGCTAATAATATGGTCTTGATCGGCTGATAAAAGGAAATGAAACAATGATAAAACTGTTTGGCCCAACGCCCCCTCAGTGGACGGGTGAAAACATGCAACACCTTTAAATGCATGGGATCAGCTATTTAAAATGTGTAATTTGGGTGGAAGTAAAAAGTATAAATAAACTGAAAGATTTTCATCTGATAATCAATGCATCCAACCCAGGCCTCTCCAATGTTTTAATTTCTGGTGCACAGGGGCAGTGCACCAGAAATGAAAATATTTCTGTAATAATAGTTGAATATTACACTTGAACTAAACCCACTGCCACATAATACCAACTCTCTCTATGCTCAAGGCATCAAGACATTGTCTACGGACCGACCTTCCATCCTGAATCAACAAAGTCCCTTCTGTAACAGGTCCCCCAAGCACCCGCTGCCTAATACCCATCAGCCAATGTCTAATTGAAAGATATTTCAGACACCAACAACTCCTGGCCTCCAAACCCTTTGGAGAAAAACAACATTTTAAGAGTTTCAAATCCTGCTCAAAGGACCTTTTTACCAATGGGCATTTAATTCTGAGGGGTCAGCAAATACCAGTTACTGGCCCAATCAAAATAAGGAGAACTGCGGGTACATCGCCAATCTGTTGATTTCCATCCAGAGATTCAGCAGCTAAAATCTCCGGGTCAAGTTCTCAGGCAAAATGAGGAATTACTGGTGGTATCGGACTGGCAATTCAACTTTTCTTCGTGGATTCTCATGGTTCAACACACAATGGGCTGGATTTTCCCAGTGCCCTGTATTTACCAATCCCTCCCGGTGTCAGTAACTCCAGATGTGGGGAACACTAGCGCATTTCCTGGGCCACTGGTAACTAGGGCCATGGGAGTCCAATCAGGCCACGCATGCGTAAGGCGTGGTGTCTTTTGAGCATGTAAGTGCAGACAACCCCTATGTCCTCTCCCACTTGCCTTTCATCGAGATCAACCAACCAGCAGCATATGGTTTAAGTGAAACATTAAAGAGCAGCTCACTTCAACTAAGACCCTTCAATTTTAGAAACCATTACCTGAAGAAACAGGTGGATCAATAACGTGCAAACAAAAGGGTGGCAAATTGCCCCGATCTCCGGGCAGAACCTCAAATCGGTTTGTGACTACAAAGAACTTTTGCATCCCTAATGTAAAGTGAATTGACTACTTTACCCTTTTATCTTTTTTACCAGCTGTCTGGACATGTAGGAAAACAAGACCTGATTAATCGTTTTATGTGTTCCTTGTTTATACGAGTAATTTTATGGTCTGTTTTTATTGTTATTCATGAAATTGGTTTTATCATCTTGGATTTGTAATCTTTAATGCCGATTGTATTTACCGAATACATATTTATTGATCGATTGATTCATTTCTTTACAGTTGTACTTTCCCATCCTTCTCTTTGGTAATAGAGTGCCCTCTCCCGGAGGCAGAGGGCTCCCCCAATGCCCGACTCACAGATCTTGTACGGAAGGATAACATACAGACCCCGTTTATGACCGCCCCCCCTCCCCCTAACCAGAAGCCAAACCTCCCCCTCCTTTACTGTAGACCCGTGTACTTCAACCCTTTTATTGCCTCGCCCCACCCCAGTACTAAAAAAAAAAAAAATACCCCCACACCCAGAATTTTTCACAATTATTCTATTACATTTGTAATTTTAAATACGTCTAGACTTATTACAGTCATGTTAAACCTTTAGGCAGATTAAAAGATCCTTTTTAAGTCCCTTTAAAAAGTACGAGTTCTCCGCTGTAGTTCTATTAGCGCCCCGTTGCCCCCCAGATGTTCATGTAATGCCACTTTATACTGTGATGTATCCCCGCTGCCGTCTTTGACAAGCTGGGGAGGGGAGAGTCGGCCACCACAAACAGAAGGAAGGGCTTATTTGCTGTTCGTGAACACGGCGATGTTTGCCTTTCGCGCCAGGCCCCGGCTCGAGCTCAGGGCACAGATTGGCATTCCAGGCCCGGCCCATCGAGGAATCCTTGATCCTGCAGCTCCGAGACGAAGATCAAAGCGACACCAGACCCTCGCGCCTCGTGTAGATTTAACAGATTTTGTCCAAGACACCCGCAGTCCTCACCAAAGCCCTCCCTCTGATCTACTAAAACTTGACACCCCCCAGCCCCCAACCTCACCGAAGCCGCCTTCCCCGCTAATCCTCAACCCCTTCTTGGAACAGACTACAGCGACAATCCATCTCCCTCTCTCTCTATTACAGTATTCATCACCAACCATCCTCAGATCCTACCCCCCAACCACCCTCCCAGCCCTCTCCTCTCTCAACCACCTCAGCATCCACAACCAATAACCTTTAAAGTCCAACCCGTCTCACCCGCAGACTTCAGCTCTCAGCCTGCTCCGGTTCTACCTCAGGCACCAAACATCTGCCTTCCCAGCTGTTCCACAGGGGGTGTGGTTTCAGGGGGTGGGGGTGCTAGGAGGGTGTTTGGGGTGTTACGCCCCCTTAAGAATAGTAATCTGCAATAAATAGTTGGGTACAAGGGCTTTCAGTTGGGTGGGATTTGCCTCTGTTTTAAAGGCCGTAAAAAATGTTGATCAGTTTGAAAAATGTTGCATTTTAAGTGCCACTAAAAATGCGCCCTCCTTTCTCATTCCACTGCCCCTTAAGCCCACATGTCCTTCTTCTCATATAATGTGTTTTTAGATAATATCCCAGCCTGACTGTTGGAAACACTGAAGCTTACAGCCCCCAATCTTATTGGCTAAGTCAGGGGCGGGGGGGCTCGAGTGTCGTGCGAGGATGCGCATAAAAAAAATTACCTTACATTCCTGCCGGGTCCCGCGTCTCTGCTCCAGCTCTCCTCCAGTAACAGGAAGCCCAGCCAGGCCCTATAGACCAATCAAAACGCTGCAATGAAGCATTGAGATTGGATTTGAGCGTCCTGGTTTGACACTCAACCAGGGAATGGGTTCCTGGGCATGTTCTCCATGCAGGCTGTAATGGATCCTGCATGGAGAACGGGGAAAGTGCGCATGACTGGTTTGGGCGGCCCCATAGGGCCGACCAAACAGTCATTGCGCACTTAGAGGAGTGGGCAAACCACTCCTCCCCTGCCCTGCTATGAGAGCAGAGCAGACCCGCCCGCCGGCAAAGCAGCACAAACATAAAATAATAATAATAACTGAAAGTTAATATCATTTTATGTTTCCTTTTCTCGCACTGCTTGAAAGTAGTGGGGCGATGCTCCTCCGCCATAGCGAAGGAGCCGCCACTGAGCTTTCCTCTCCTCACCCCTCCCAAATTTCATATAACAGGCGCAGGCAAGGCTTTGAAGTTTAAAATCGCTCCTCCACGACAGGTAGTATGGACACTCAGGAAAGCGCCTAGAAAAGGTTTGTTAACTCACCTACCTGGCCAGGGTTGCAGGACATAAATACATCTAATGTATTGTATTGAAACATTTATATAGCGCTTACTACCACCTAGTGGGGCGCGGAACTGCTTGCCTCCATGGCCATGGGTAGTAGACTACACCGTGCAGGGGGAGTGGCTGGGAGAGGGTGCTGCATTTGTTTTGATACTGTTGGGAAGAATTTCCAAGTCATGTGACGTCTACCGAGGTGCAGTTACCTCTCAAACCAGCTCTGGTTCACCCCTATTCCAAAATAGCAATGCTAGCGCCTAGTGCAGATCACAACCACTTTCACAATATAAAATATATATATATATATATATATATATATATATATATTATATATATATATATACACACATATATACACATATGAAGAGATTACTGTTTTCTCGGCCCACAACAGAGTAGGGCAGTAAACCTCTCAGGAATGCAAAAATGCAAGTAAGCTTCTCTCCCAGCAAAACAGCAACAGGAAAACTGAAAGGACAGGTTGAAAGAACGTCCCCTTTAAGAGGAAGAGAGAACGAGCCACTTCAGAGCCACCAGCCCTCTCCAGAGGCATGAAAAATGTATGGGATGAAACAAGTTCGAGGCAGAGCAGGGCTACGAGGAGATGACAGGTTAATAACAACAGACAAGGTTGGAGCCGGGTGTCCTCGCGCTGCCTCGTTCACTCGGAGGCGATCTGAGGTCATCGGCTTAAGGCCCACTCAGAGGTCACCTCTTCTATCCGTACCACGTGGTATGCACGTGCGACCATAGAGCTGTGACGCAGGCACTCTCGCCCACTCCCACGCGCCTGTGGTACAGAGTGGGTTCTGGGACACTGCTGTAAGGTTTCTGGGTCTTGCGTGGTGAAGAATCCCAAGAGAAAGGCGTGTGTGATCCTAGGCCATTAGTGTCGGAAATTGAAGGTAAACAAAGCATTCACTTACAGCCCAGTGACGCGTAAGAGTGCAATGCGTCACCCATTGGGCGGGAAAATGGTGATTGGAGGGCATTGTTGACGAATTGGCGATGGAAAGGGAAATAGCATATATGTGCTGCTATAGCATGATGGTGATAAAAGAAGCTGAATGGAATGATGATAACACCAAGGGTAGTGGTGGCACAGAGTCAGAAAAGCCATGGTCACCAAAGGGCGCCGTGGGTGATGGCCATCGAAGACACGTGGGTGACGGCCATCGAAGAGGCCTGGGTGATGGTCATCGAAGAGGGCGTGGGTGACGGCCACCGAAGAGGGCGTGGGTGACGGCCACCGAAGAGGGCGTGGGTGATGGCCACCGAAGAGGGCGTGGGTGACAGCCACCGAAGAGGGCGTGGGTGACGGCCATCAAAGACGCGTGGGTGACGGCCATCAAAGACGCGTGGGTGACGGCCATCAAAGACGCGTGGGCGACGGCCATCAAAGACGCGTGGGCGACGGCCATCAAAGACGCGTGGGCGACGGCCATCAAAGACGCGTGGGCGACGGCCATCAAAGACGCGTGGGCGATGGCCATCAAAGACGCGTGGGCGATGGCCATCAAAGACGCGTGGGCGATGGCCATCAAAGACGCGTGGGCAATGGCCATCAAAGACGCGTGGGCAATGGCCATCAAAGACGCGTGGGCAATGGCCATCGAAGAAGCGTGGGCGATGGCCATCGAAGACGCGTGGGCGATGGCCATCGAAGGCGCGTGGGTGATGGCCATCGAAGACGCGTGGGTGATGGCCATCGAGGACATGTGGGTGAGGGTAGAGCCGAGAACCTAGAAGTGCGTAGGGAGGTGCGTGGAGAACCACTGACTTGTGCCAGCTATGCCAAGTAATGTATACGAGAAGTGTAAAACGTGCTTGAATGGAAGACAGGGCAAGGATGAGGTGGTGAAATCAAGTGGTTATGGTGCTCAGGTGTGAGAACGTTAAAGACGTGACGGAGCTATGGTCTCTCTCCCAAGAACGGAGGACACAGTAGCCAGGCGGAAAGGAAAGAGTAAAGCTCAGCCCCCCTCGGCCACATCTTCTCTTTTCACCTAGCTTCTAACAGCCATGAGCCACGCACTCACCTGCTCTCTGCTGAACATTCCACCGCCAGAGAGGGACAGGCCTGTAGAGAAATCGGAAAAACACCCGACAGGCTGGTGCCTGTACAAGGCCAGTAGAAGTAGAAAAAAAATGGGATATTTTCCATGCGGCCAACATAGGTCACTGGATTAGCCCCATCCCAAAAAGACCTAGAGAGGGACCGCACGGTAGCCAAGCCTTCCTAGTAACCAGAACGCTGACCCCCATTTTTGAATCCCCCCCCCCCTTCAGAAACCAAACCTTCCCCTGCTTTACTCTAGACACATGTTTGATACTCCAGAAGGAGCTCACCTTGTTTTTGGACGCGTGATTTTTATACTAGTAACTTAACAACGATGGCACCACTTTTATGTATTTTAAGTTTTTTTCAGGTCTTGTCCCAAAGTCTTTATACGTTTAGTAACAACTCCCATTCACCTTTTGTTAACACTCAACTCTTGTATCTGCCCAGCTCCAAAGTCCATGTTCACAGGACAGATGTAGGTATAATCCAAAGACGGGGGAGTGGGTGCAGACTGAAGCAGTAGCATTTTGTTACTAATGTCGATGCCATGGGTCTCCAACCTTTTCTGTAGCGTGTGCTACGTTTGATTAGTGAAAATCATCATGAGCTACTGAAGGCTAAGCAACTTGCGCACTGTTACCAGGCGCCACCGTGCCCAGCTTAATTGACTTTTAGCCTAATGTCCAGAGCCAGATGCAATGGTTTGAACAAAATATTTTGACTAGGGGCAGTAGGAGAGGGCTGTCATGTGTCAGTGATAGCGTAGTTTTGGAGGATGTATGAACATGGGTGCGTATGAATGGGATATGTGTGTGTGTACGGGTGATAGAGAGACTGTCATATGCACTTATGGCATAGGACATACCTTCCAGTCATATGAGGCACCGTTACATGTATAACACAAATGGGAGAAATTTAAAGTGCAGAAAATTGTTCTTCAAAAATGTTCCGTGGGTAGGCGCAAAAGAAGTTTTGAGTGACTGGATAACTGAGGAAGTCAAGGGTGAACAGAAAGACTGTAGGTGCAAGGCGATACTAGCAACAGTAGAGAAACAAGGGTGAAAGAAGGAATGGACAGACATGCTAAAGATAGGAAAAACAGGGTCAAAGTATGGGCAGAAAGAAAGTGGGAGGGGTGTGAGACAAGGCCTGGGATGTGAGGGGAGACTGCGATTGGTGTTGAAATAGGGTATAGGAGATGCACTGGTGTTGAGACCAAGACAATGGCATATTTTGGAGACAAGATCAAGGAATGGATGGAGAGATAAGCCAAGGATGCAAAGTGAAGGCCAAAGCAGAGGCAGAGAGGTAAAATGCAGGGATGAATGGTAGACGAGATAAATGGATGAATGGGCAGGCAAGAACGAGGGATGGGTGGATAGGCATGCGTTGGGTGGAGAAACAAGGGATAGGCACGGAGACGATTACAAGGGAAGGACAGCGAATAGACCAGTGGAAGAGAGGAGAAACACTGTCCAGAGATGGGCGGATAGCCACTGGATGGAAAGAGTAAGGCAGTGCTAAGGGATGGAGAATTTCAAGGTAAAAAACAAAAAATAAAATAAACAGATTTACAAATAGAATGTGAACAGAGCGTGTTAGATTTTTGTAAATCACTTACTTGTTTTACATAAATAAAAGGCAAATTGAGTTTAGGAAAGGGTGAGAGTTACAACAAATGGATCCTTGTTGTAGGACCCGTAATCAGAACAGTGACCGGTTTGCGACACACAGCTCACTGCATGAAAGCAAAACTATGTGAAACAATGCCATCGGTGGACAAATAAGGTTCAAATAGATAACATGGCAAAGATATACAGCGAAAGACCGCAACCTGAGTGGACGGGGCAGCCAGCTGAGTGCATTTGAGAGCTCAGCAGTGGCATTAGGGGAACACTAACATAAGAGTTGCAGATGGATAGGACAGAAAAGCAATCTGCAAGGTAGCAGAGGACATAGGAATCTGCGCAAGTGAAGCACCCGCAAAGGAAGAAAGAACAGTGACCTGTGAAGTGTTTAAGAAGGAAATAGAAACACCCTGACAAACAGCTCAAAAGAAAAAGGTCAACAGCACCAGGAGAGAGTGACACCTACAGTAACAACAGTGCACTGAGAACTGTCCCTAGGATGGAGAAACACGGAGACAGCTGCTTCCAGAGAGGCATTTCACAGAAAGGGGACAGTACACTGAGAAAAGGCAGCACAGAGAAGGAGAAGCCAGAGCAGTAACCCGAGGGGTGTCGCCGCCAGTGTTGTATTTAAAATGAATACCGAGGCAAGGTAAATTCAAGTACCTTTATTCTGTCATCCACTCTCCGCAACTGACATGTTCAACATTCCAAAGTGAACTCTAAGGGAACGTTCCAAAAGGCAGGAGGAGGCGGGGAGAGGGGGAAGATACCAAGAGGGAAAGCAAGGAAGAAAACAATACTAGGGAAAGTACCAGGGGAAAAAGGAGAGAGATTACAACACAGGGTAGAACCATAAGGTATATTACAGGGCAGTGGCACACAGAACGGTACCCTAAGCAGTAAGCTGGAGCAGTATCCTGGGAAGGAATTCACAGGAAGTCTGCGTCAACATCTCTAAGGGACAGTAGAGCATCACTGGTACTATCAGCACCACGGACCTGGACACTTCGAGAAAGCTGCACCCAGAGAGAGGATTTTCAAGGATGAGAGTGCATCCCGAGCGAGGGCAGCACACCGAGAAGAAAAACACAACCGTATTTTGAGGAGAAAGGGGTGACCGATCGATGGGAGAGCAGCTTAAAAGGCAGTAGAGACAGGGTGGTACCTAATGGAGGGCAGTATCAGAGACATCAGCACTCTGAGAAGGTAGACTGAACCATTTTCTCTGAAAGGGGTTTCACGTGGAAGGGGCAGTACCTGAGAAATAACTTGAGAGCGAGAGGGCCGCAACCACATTAGAAATCAGCACTAAAAATACAAACAATATACTGAGGGAGTTGTCACTAGGAAGAGATAACATGAAAAATCTGCACTCCAAGAGAGGTTTCACACGGAGGGACAGCACCCCTAGGTACAACTGCGCCATAAATGCATAAAGAAAGGTTTCCCCGAGAGCGCTCGTCACCCATGAAAGGCGGCATCAGGAGAGGATTTCCTCCGGTGGAGCAGTACCCGAGAGGCGTTGGGCAGAGCGAAATGTCACAGCAGCACCCCAAGAGTATGTGAATTTTAGTGAGGGGCGGTGGAGAATCCAGAGGTGAAAACAATCACCATCTGAGGGAGCATCCAGAGAGATAGTAGCACGCTCAGGGTGATAGGACTGCACCTTGAAAGGAGAGAATGCTACCCTGATGAGGAGCTGGGTGCAGCACCCACAGCGTGGGCAGTACCCCTTATCAGAGGGCAACACTCTATGAGACAGCTGCACCACGAGTGTGACAGGAAAGCACATTCTGAAAATAAGAGCAGCAGCAAACCCATGAAGGGAATGGAGAGAGAGAGAAAAACGGCACATTGCGAGGGGTAAACCCGAAGAGAAAGTGTGGGTAGCACAGTGAGAAGAGAGGAGCCGGTCAGTACACTGAGGCGAGGGGAGGGCAGCAGCATATCTTGGAAGCATCAAGCACCAGTATACGAGGCGAGAGGCACCCTGGTCAACAAAGGGGTGAACAATACCTTTAGGAGAAAGTGTTACCAATACTTTAAAATATGGCTATGGGTCATTGGAAAGTTATGTTGAGGGCCCCAAGTCTAAAGGTTTACGGGTGGGTGCATTAAGAACTGCACATAGATACTGTGTTACACGGATTCTCACAAATTACTGTA
This sequence comes from Lissotriton helveticus, assembly GCF_964261635.1. Lineage (NCBI taxonomy): Eukaryota > Metazoa > Chordata > Amphibia > Caudata > Salamandridae > Lissotriton > Lissotriton helveticus. Next base: position 316,267,491 of record NC_136065.1, on the reverse strand, counting down.
GCAGGCAATGGTTTCTGTTTTGATTTACCGATTGAAAAAATCTCCAGGGGCGAAGATTTGCACTGGGATAGTGCTTGTTAGACCTTTCTAACGAGTTTTGCAAACACTCATTTATAGGTATTAGTAATTTTGCTGCCTCTTTGCCTGATGCCTGCTTAGTGAGACAGCTAATGCTTGATTTGGTAGGTCCGAGTTGGTTTTCGTGATGAGCTAATGGTAAGGTTTTAAAACCGATTACTTTTTTGGTAATGAGCCACTGTCCAATGCCATAGGTAACATCTGTTTATTATGAAATCTTACAACAGGCTCAGTAGGCCAGTCGTATTGCGAGAATCATGTTTTAAAGCCAATTGGCCTTTAAGGGTGCATTCTAATTAAACGGTGTTAAAGCCTATACAAAGTTTTTTTGTTACATGGAATCACCGAATTACTGTAATAGACAACATGTTGGTTAATTCCCCAAACAAACCTTTGAGCATCTGCACTGGGATAATCCTTGCAAGACCATCTTAGGAGGGCATAGCAGGTGTAGTTTTCTGCCAGGCCCTTGCCAGTGTTTGCCAGTTCGGGAGGCAGTCCTACATGACCGCAGAAGGGTAAGTGGGTAAATGCAAGAATGACGTAGTGGTAAATGAATGGGTACGTTCTCAGCCCTTTTCAGATTAGCGTCATGGATGGTCCCGCCTCATCGCTTGCTATATGAACACCTTGGGTGCTCATGACAAGCTCAGCTCGTCATGAGGCACAGTGGTGCTGTGCTCATGATGAGCTGAGCTCCTCATGAACGCCAAGGCGGGGATAATACCCCTGCTGTGCTGAGCGTTCCATGGAAACGGGCATGGTCATGAAGAGCTCAGCTCTTCAGGAGCACAGCGCCACTGTGCTGCGTGACGAGCCGAGCTCGTCATGAGCACCGCGGCGCCGCCCCTCTCCCCCCAGCACCACAGGGGAATTAGCCCCGCGGCGAAGGGGTACTCCACTCCATCCCTTGGTGCATTTGCCCAGCCCTATTCCTTGGTGTATTAGCCGCCACCCCTGAAGTTCAAGTCTAGTTGCGTCCCTGGATGGTGTACTCAAGAGTTCTAGTTAACTCGGTTTAGTGATCTGTCCTGAGCAGTTATGTAAAGAGTCAAGGAAAGTAAGGAGTCCAGACTGCCTCAGTACCCGGTCTCTCGGACATCTGGCAGTAGATGCCGCTTCACTGTTAATCTGCAACATACATTTTACAATCTCACGAACCACAAGGAAGATCTGACGCAAAGGGCTACCTAACCGCATGCAGGTCTCTTTATTAAATTACACATTTTTATTGGGTTTTGAGATCTATATAACAATCTCAAGAAGAGTAACTGTAAAATGCAAATAAACAATGCTGCTAAGTTATCCAGCACTCCCCCTTCATCAATGAATGAAACATGGATTCGTCTTATATGTGTCAACTCCCCTGGAGTTCAGCCATCTGAATAAAACAGCCCCCCACCCCCCTTCCCAGGTCCTATGCGGTTTCCCGATACCGCCAACTGATGTATAGACACGTTTTTCTGCAGTAGAACTGTAATCCATCCCCTGTGTCACTTCAAACAGTGGCGGTGGCTGCGTGGAACACCTGTGTCCCTTTTGGAAAGAAGTTAGCCCAATGCAATGAGTGCCCTTGTGCAGTGACTCTCTCCCCATTGGTCCATCAGCCCCAGTTTTGGTTCAGGTATCAGCGTCCTACCCATTATTTGGGAGAGTGACGTGCACACACTCCACCAGCATTGTTGTTGAGCAGGACATTCCCACCTTGTTTGAAAGAAGGTACTCAGGGGATGTTGGCATGTTAGGGACAGGGGATCATGGCCTCTCTGCATCTTATTTAGCCATGCTTGACTATAGTAGATCCGGTGCAAATACTTCAGCTGGATGAGATGTCGTTTCATAGAGATCGCTAGTGCCCTATGGGCCGTTCTCAGTTTTCCTCCTCTAAGGCCATCATCGCGTCTGGGGTGTTATTTACCAGGGGATGATGTAGGATTGAAATGCCTTTCCCGCTCATCTTGGATTCTGTGACATGTGTTACCAGGGGATTGTATAATGGGAGAGATTGTGTGGGCACTAGGGAGGCCTTGAGAGCATGAAATAGTTGTAGCCATCGACAGAATTGCGTCCTATGCATTGCATATGTGCCTGAGAGGTCCTGGAATGTGCCCATGGAACTGCCCCTCAAGACATCCCCTAATTTATTCATGTCAATATTGTCCCATGCTCGAAACCCTCCAGTTTAGATGCATGTTTAAGCTAGAGGCCAGTCCACCGAGGTGTTTCTGCTGTTGGCACTCCATGATACTTGATCCACTGCAGTGCCTGATGCCAACAGGTGAGGGACGTTTGTGTTGCAGGTGGAAGGGTTGTAGGTGTGTCAGATTCTTAAAGAAGATTAGGAATGCCGTGGTGTTCAAGAGCACGGAGTTCTAATGCAATAGAGGATTCGTCCGGTCCAACGTAGAACTACCCATTTTTCGACAGTAGGCGGCTGGCCTAGTAATATAGCTTTCTATCTGCAAACCCCAGGCCCACATCATTGGGGTTGAGTACACATTTACGGTAGGAAATGCGGGTCATGCCTCCTGCCCATATAAGTATCACCATATCGGACTGGAGGGTATGGAAAAAGGGAGGCAGGATAATGTGTGGTAATTCTGTAGACTGTAAAGGAATCGAGGAAGTTATCATTTTAAACAGTGCTTCTCTACCCGCTATATTCTGTGGCAGCCTTTCCCACTTGTCCATGCATCTCCATATGCGAGTGATCAGTGGGGTGCATTTAGGTCCAATGCCTGTTGTCGTGTGAGCGCAATGTGCATCCCTAGGTATTTGAAATGTTGGTTTGTTAATTGTAAGGGAATGACTAACTTAATGTCTTCTTGTGCGTCAGTCAGAGGGATATAGGTGGATTTTGGCCAGTTCACTGGGAGGCCGGACACATCTTTCATGAGTCGGGGTAAAGAGGTCTCAGGGTCACTGATCTATATTAGGAGATCTTCATCATAGAACAATGTCCTGTCTCCCCAACCATCAGGACCCACTAAATTGTGCGTCCCGTGGGATCCACTCCGCCAATGGTTTGATCACAAGGGCAAACAAAAGAGCAAAGAGGGGGCAGCCCTGTCTCGTTCCCCGTTCAATATTAAAGACCTGGGAGAGCTCCCTGTTCACGTGGACACTTGCCCACGGTTTGGAGCATTGCACGTGGACATAGCGGAGAAACAAGGGGGCCAAAGTTCATACGTTCCAGGAGACAAAACATGAATTGCCATCAGACCGAGTCGAAGGCCTTCTCAAAAGCAATTGATACGAGTGCACTCCATTCAGCTGTGTTCCTAGTTAAGGCTATTGCACTGTTCAGACATTGGAGACAGTTGTGAGTGCTATGTCCAGGCATGAATCCATTTTGGTCTGGATGGATCATGGACATAATCACTTTACCAGTTGGAATGCCAGTACGTTGGCTAAGATCTTGGTCTCCACGTTGATAATGACTGCGGCCTGTGTTGATGATCAGCCTGGGGGCAAGACAGAATGCCTGATACACAACCAGGCTTCTTGGCAGTGTTTGTGCTGGGAGGAGATGGTTTATTAGCTACCCAACAGAAAGTAGGAAGTGTAGTGATGGGGCGCCCAAGCATCACCGTTCCTACGGCCTATAAATCATATTTATGCATAGATGCACGGATAATCTTCAATAACTGGAACACATATGTGAATTACACCCATTAGGCCATGCTCCAGCATCATGCATATACAAACCTTGATATCTTCCCTCGAAAGGGGGAGACAAGGGAACCCCACTAACTAGGAACCAGGGTGCATACTTTATATAGGAAACAGCGGTTCCAGTGGAGCAATGTAATTACTTGGTATAATAAAAATAAAGCGTAATAGCCAATATACTGTAAGGGTTACGTGTTAGCGAGAAAAGGCAGCTAACAAAGAATTTGGATAAAGCAATTGTATTTATAAAGACACTTCAAATTATATACATTTTACAAAATTGTTTCAGTGCACAGGTGTCCCAGTGTTTCAAAAAGGAGAACCAAAGAAACTTAAGAAGGTAATGTGATTACGTGTGATAATATTTACAAGATTTCTCAACAGTATTTTGTAGGAGGAAAAACGACTGTTCTGGATAATTAACAGAAGCGATAGATAGACACTCATTACAATCATAAGTGCTGTCTGCAAAGTTTGTTTCCTTTTTGCATTGATGGCGTTTCGACCCTGTTGTGAATAAAGGGTCTCGTCAGACCAAAGGTAGGGGGACATCTGAATAGATCAGTGCAAGGTCACACAGCATGTGTCCAAATACCTCACCGACACGTGTATCAGCATGTGCCCAAATGCCCCACCCCCACATGTATGATCATATCAGCATGTGTCCAAATACCCCACCCAAACATGTATGGTACTATCAGCATGTGTTCAAATACCCCACCCAACCATGTATGATCCTATCAGCATGTGCCCAAATGCCCCCACATGTAGGATCTTATCATCATGCTTCCAAATACCCCACCCAAACATGTATGGTACTATCAGCATGTGTTCAAATACCCCACCCAACCATGTATGATCCTATCAGCATGTGCCCAAATGCCCCCACATGTAGGATCTTATCAGCATGCTTCCAAATACCCCACCCAAACATGTATGGTACTATCAGCATGTGTCCAAAAAACCCACCCAAACATGCATGGTCCTATCAGCAGGTGTCCAGATGCCCCACACACTGTATGGCAACCAAATATGATTTGAGAAAAACAAGGACACCCTGAACACTGGTGTCAATAAACTCCTAGGGCAGGGATAACAATGTGTGAAAATGTCTCTCCGCCCCTCCGTTTCCATGACGGATCTACACGTCGCAATTCTGCTAGTCTGAAAGCATTATCCTGCTTTTCACTTTTAAATTTAAAGTTGGTTCACCCGGATGAGGCAAGTAAAAGGATCGATGTTCTGTAACCATTAATCATCGTGTGACTGTAGTATGCTGATGTATAAAGAACACAGCTCTACTTTATAAGGAATTTTAATATAAAATGTATCGGTACCGTGGATACTATTAGATCCTTGGCTTTACCGTTTACTTCGTTCCATATATATCAGGATTGTATCTATTGCGGCCATTGTTCTGCCGAACCTGCAGGACAAAAGGATTTCTTTGTTTGCTTTCCTGTATACAAGCCCTGAAACACTTCCCAAACAATATCACTGTGTGTGTCTCCTGAAGAAGGCGTTGTCCACGCCGAAACGCGCGTTGAGTTTCATTCACCACAGTGTTGTTTCCTCTTTGATACTATTGATATTATATTGTAGAAATGCTCTATACATGATGACATAATAATTGTATGAATTGTATGTTTTTTAATTGTTTTTTTTATTGTCATACAGTAATGGTTACACTAGTTATTTGTATGATTTTTAATTATGTTCATTAAAATCATGATTATTTGTATTTTAACTTTCTATGTATGATTTTTTCGATGTCACTTTATATTACTTGTTTGCTGTTTTTGTTGACTGCCTGGGTTTTTTTTTTCACACATGGCAACCAAATATGTTCACTCATCAGCCTGTGCTCAGAAGCCCCACTTCATGCCTCCCACGTGTAAACTTTGTCGCTCCTTGCCATCTCGAAAGTGTGGAAACACCTTCACTAATACTTCAGAGCAAAATCGGAGGGTAATGAGGTAAGGATTGATCACTACCTGTCAATTTAGTGATTTGTGAAAAAAGAGTGGAGTAAGGAATGTTACCATCCATTTTCCCACAACATGACATTACTGCGACGCTGAGGTTGAATATGTTTATTCACTTAAGGCACGGATCCATACCCTCCCACTAGTACCTCACGCGAAACCCTTGTGTGCATATAGTGCATTCAGCCTTATTTGCCTATGTCCATAATTGCAGTTCCTATATCCAATACGCACACGGTGAGTTCAGCCCTATTAAACCTGTACCCGTTACACCATTTCCTGCATCACACATGCAGACAGTATATTCAGTCCCCTTCAGCCAGTTTCCAATCTGCACTTCCTGTACCCTGTGTGCATATAGTAGCGTGTTCAGTTCCTAAGCGCATAGAAGCCATGTAATTTGCAAACACTGTTCTTTCCAAACACAGAGTAACAAAAATTACATTTATAAACCCCACTTCCAGTATCTTTTGTGCACTTCGACCTTTTTTTAAATCCTGTGGAGAGATATGACGACGCCATTCTAAGGGAATACACGTGCCACACCCGACGTTTTGAGAAAAAGCCTGAACCTTTCAAAGAATAACATTTTGTGGAATATTCGTATGAATTACAATACATAAGAGAAGGAGGCTAATCCCTGCACACCCCTGAATTCTGAAGTTTGGACTATTAAATTTCGAAGTACAATCACTGGTCGTCATGGGATTACACAACTTTTTGCCCTGAAGAAGTCCTCTAGACGAAACGCGTTGGCTACGCTTGTATGAAAGAAAAAAGAATAAAAGAAATTTTTAAGCCCTATTGAACGGATTCTTCAAACTTTATTGTCTTTGTTACTATTTATTGTGGAGTGCTGAACCATTGTGTGTTGTTTTCCTTTGTGCACAAGGTGTGTTCATACCCATTCAGCCTGTGACCTCATCCCTGCACACTCATTCCTGATCGCCCCCTCACTTCCTGTACTGTATTCGGTCCCAATAGCCCGCGTCCATGCCCTGTATTCCCTGGCCACAGAGTGTGCCCACTCCCAGGAAGACAAAGAATGCGGAGGCCTGGAAAGCTGAACAAGTTTTCCACAGTAACACGGATAATCCGAGTCAGGCGAGCCGGTGAGGCGGGCTCCCCTGACCCATCCTTTGACCCGTGCTGGGGGATGCAAGGTTCTCAGGTTCAGTTACACAGCATGGCAGACATCCTCTGCGCCTCCTGAAATGTGAACTCCTTCCAGAGGCAGTCAAGTTTTGGGAAGCCCTAGAATGCCTAACAGTCCCGCTGAAATGTCAACAGGGCTGGACAGAGGTCAAGCAGACATGCTGCTCCGCTAAGGCGGAGGAACGTCGCGCCACTGCTCAAAAGGAAAAATAAAATGATACGGTAACATTATTTTAATTTTATTTTTCCTAGTGCAGTCAGTGGCGGGCGGGGCTGGCCAGAGCAGGTAGAGGAGTGATTTTCACTCCCTAAGTGCTCATGACTCTTTGGCCAGCCCTCTTGGGCCGGCCAAACAGTCCTGCACACTTTGTATGTAACCCACCAGGCTGCATTACACACCTGGTGAGGAACGTGCACACACGTCTGAGAGCCAAACCGCGGCGTTCAGACAAATCACAACGCTGCATTGTAGCTTTGTGATTGGCTCAGGGGAGCATGTGTGCCTGGGTGCTTCCTGCTGCCTGCCAGACCAGTAGACAGGAAGAAGACTAGGATGGGGATGGAGGAGAGGCAGCGGCCGGCCATTCCAGGACAGTCCTTTTTATTTCCACCCTCTGCCCCCGCCACCGCCCCACTACCCCGTCCATTAACAACCACTACTGCAAATGTGGCTCTCCTGCCACATGACTGGTTCTCGCTTGGACCTCGAGTTGTTCGCTCCCACCCCTCCAATGCCTACCCAGCCAGCCGAACGAAGGCAAGCAGGTTTTGAGCGGATGGCAGGAGTAGGAACCAAGATAGGCTGGCAGGGCAAGTCTCACCGAATGGGCCCAGAGACAGAATTCTGCACTGCGGCACCGATGCAGCGCTCCAAGCCTCACCTCCCTCCTCCACTGCACAAGCAAACGTAAATTAGATTATTGATAAGGCCAGACATTAGGCTAATGGCAAAAAAAAAAAGCTCATAAATTTTGACTTTGTTTAATTGCGCTGCAATTTTGCACGATTCCTGATGCATTTTCTTTCCAAAAACCACTCCAATTTACTTCTGCAGCATTTGATCAAACGTGCAAGCACTATCCTTCAGTGCGGAACTGCTGCAGAAAAGCAAGAATTGGCAAAAGCAAGAAGTCTGGTTTTGATGTACTACCTCGTGCAGAGTTAGCAGAATAGTGAGATACCCAAGACAAGGCCAGTAGGAACAGACAGACACTGAACCTGTAGTTGTAAAGTAGTCCCTCATACAGTTCATGCACTCAAAGTACAGGCGGAAGGATACACACAAAACAGCCAACAGCATTAGGTGAGAGCTGGATACCCATTTGGCTGAGCCGAGACATGGCTGACAACATTTGAAAAAGTGGATGAAGAAAGCCAGTGGTTGAATGGGGTGGACACAAAGCTCACCCTATGTATAATGTTAGCAATACATCTGTTCAACAGCTGCACTGTCAAACCCAAGTCACAAAAAAGCCCTGCTCCATAACGAATCACTTACTTTATTCCATGTAACACAATTGTAATAACAGTAAAACTAAAATTCTGTCTGGGAAGAGCCATTTTCATTTGGGGGGGGTTGTTGTGCTCTGCATACAACCATCGGAGAACCTAAGATCTCAGGCATCCAAAAAGAAAACAAAATACCCTTTCTGTCAATTCAATTCAAATGATCTTTATTCGGATTTGATACATCCATAAAAGTACATACAGAGTGAAAAATACATTAAAAAAGACATTTAAAAACGATACTTGCAAAATTATAAACAATGATCCAATTAGGTTAAGCAGCAAGATGACTTAAAGTGCACAATATGAAGTACAAAAAGTGCATAGTGCATAATGCTAAGGAATATAAATCCATCCATCAATGTCCACAGTTACCCACTATAAAAGTGTCTGTTACAGACATTCAATGTTAATAAGCTGGTACTCAAGTACATGAACCATCATAGTGCTATTATCCATTATCTATTTTCCATAGTTGCCCTCGATTTTACGCAGGCTTTTATGAAACAACTGACAGAATAAATAACATCATCCATAAGCATCATTTGCAAAAAATGCAGAGCAGGAACAGATTCACGTAGGTTATATTTGCGTAAAATTGGTCTTAAATATTGATAGGTATACAATTTGTAGTGGCCACAAAAGAAGAAATAATGCAATAGGTTTTGTCGTCCACCTAAGGAACAGGGACAATCCAGTTCTTCTAAATTTTTATTGTAGCCAATGGGGAAGCTAAGCAAATAGACTAAGCTTCCCTCCCGGAACCTGAATAAAAGACTCCGATTCCATCTACCTATCGGCATTGTCAAATATCTAAAAAAATTATTAGAATTATCAACATCTAGGTCACAAATGCGCAAATATTTCTTGGCCACTGGTTTACTAGATTCTAATCTCATCCTTTCCTCAGTATATACCTCCATAAGTGCCTGTTTAATACTGTTTTTGTGGGCGGGAACGATTAGGTCAGGGGAACTAAATAAGGATCCTAATCCCACCTGTTGTAGACTGGTTTTGACTGCTTTTAACCAGGGTATGTGTTGAGATCTGTCACTAGACAAACAATCAGATATAATACTACGAATCAATGTTGCTGCTGGGTTTAACCAGATTTTAATCCAAAATAGGGCAGGCCTTGACTTTATAAAATCGGCAATGTATGGCAACCTCAATTCATTATGACATATCAGAGTGGGAGCACAAGGGACTCCCCCTAACACCCTCCTACAGAATCTATTTTCCGCCACCTGAAGGGCCGAGCTGTTGCAATATCCCCATACTTCTGCACCGTAAGTCCCAGTTGGTCGACATTGGGTACGGTAGATGGTAAGGAGAGGGGTGACAACATCAGCTAATTTCGGTTGGCGAAGAGATAGGATCGAGTTAATTGATTTGCCAATTTTGTTGCTTGCAAAGGCAGCATGTTGCTGCCATAAGCCTGAGTTGGAAAATAACAACCCTAAATAAGGAAAAGTGCTGGTGCATTTTAAAATGTTGTTACCTGATTTAATGGATGCAATGTTATATTTCTTTGGTCCGCAGTTCATTATAAAAGATTTTTTAAAATTTGTATTTAAGCCAAGATCGGACATAAAGGTAACAAAACCAGAGATTAAAATACGTAATGCATTCGGTGTACGCCCCATCAATACAGCGTCATCCGCATAAAGTAAAGTAGTGATGGGGGAACCGTTTATTATGGGAACATCCTTACTAATCTCACTCAAAGTGTTGCTTAACCTGTTAATATATAGAATAAAAAGCAGTGGAGCGAGTACGCAGCCCTGTCTGACTCCTCTGCTGATGGGGATATCATCAGACAAATCGCCATCATTATTGATTCGTACTCGTGCTTTTAAGTCCCTATGTAGATAAGAAAGGAAATACACCAGTGAATCGTCCAAACCATAATCAAGCAAAAGTGACCACAACCTAGAACGATTAACAAAATCAAACGCAGAACTCAAGTCCATAAAACCCAAATAAAGAGGAGATTTTTTAACAATAATGTATTTAGCCATAATCAGGTTTAGATTTAAACATTGTTCTGTAGTACCCACCTTACTTCTAAAACCCAATTGGCTACAATGAAGAATATTGTTATCTTCAGCCCAATCCCTTATCCGTGTGAAGATTACTCTTCCCAGAACCTTTAGCGTGTTGTCGATCAGTGAGATCGGGCGATAGCAGGCGGGGTCCGACCTATCGCCTTTCTTAAATATAGGCACAATCACACTGTTCGACCAGGATTCGGGAATTGAGCTGTCATTTAGGTTATTAAAAAGGTTGCATAAAAGAGGGGCCCAGAAATTAATTTCTGATTTTATTTGGTCAATAGAAAGACCATCAGGACCTGGGGCTTTATTACTAGCACTATCAATGATAGCATCCTCGACCTCAAGTAGTGAGAAGGTCAAGGGTTCATTGCTAAGGGATAGAGAGACAGTATTTGAAGGGGTAGTTAATATGGCATAGATTTGGGAGAAATGCTCTACCCACGCCTGGCCAGTTATATTACTATTAAGTTGGTTGATGTTAGAACCAAAAGATCTTAGTGACTTGACTTCTTTCCAAAAACCCATTGAGTCCTTCAATTTGGCGGTGCGCGTAAGTAATTCCCAGTGGTTGATTACAAGAGCTTCAGATCTAATACGTAAGACCCTTTTATATTGTAATCTTAATACTCTCACTAGTTGGGGATCCCTCGGGTTTGTATTGAGAGCAGCCCTCAAATCCCTGTTGGCCTTAGAACAAGAAGTATCAAACCAACGGGGTCCCTGGGAGGTGTTCTGCCTGGCAGGTTTGGAGGATTCAATTTTAATTGCCCTGCATAGATCCCCAAAAGCGCCAACCACCTCATTGCTGGGACTTATATACGATAGGCAAGTCTCAACTGTCTCAGGGTATTTTTTAATTACTCTGGATAGTATCCCTTTAATGTCAGCTCCCTTCCATGCTAGTCTCAATCTATCAGTTGATAATGCTAGATGTAAAGGACCTACATCTGGTTTCACTGCAACCCTTGAGGTCTGCGGATTGTGTATACTAATTTTAAGCGGATAGTGATCACTGTATGCGGAGCAGACGACTTCAGCTTTTAAAATTATGTTGCTTAACTCAGGGCATGTGAAAATATAATCAATCGTAGAAGCACAGCCCTGACCTATGAAAGTGGGGGTTGTTACATTATTTATACTTGTACCTGCAAATTCCATAGTGTTAACTAAATCATAATAGGCTATAAAATCTTTCAATTCTGCCCCATTCTTACATATTGGGCTGGGGCGATACAAGTGTGCATTAAAATCCCCTCCGATGCAAATACCATCGAAAGATCCATGCTTTTGTCCCCCCAAAATTTCATCTATAAAATTAAACAATAATATTAAATTGCCATTTGGGCGGCTTACAAAATCATTGTTATAAAAATTAATAATACATAATTTCAGTCTGTTAATGTACTTGATAGCCATAAAACAACAGATACCTGGTGTTGGGATCAACTTAGTTTGCACCCCATGTTTTATCTTGGACCAAATAGATAGTCCCCCACTAGGTCGACCCATGGGAGACGGCAAAGCCTTAAGATTGTGACAGCAGAAACCCTCAATTGTTGGTGACTTTGTACTCCATGTTTCTTGTAGAAACAATATATCACAGTTATTATCAACCCACTTATACCACTCTGAAATTTTCAATTTCGAATTTAAACCTGCTATATTCCAACTGACAATAGACAGAACTGAGTCCAAAGGCAAGTGAACAAGGGTCTGAAGTGGTTTGCTCAAGGTTCTTTGAGGCGAGTTTTCTGGGACGATCGGGATCTCGGGTTCCGGAGAAAAATCGACAAAGGTAGTCGAAGATGGTCAATCTTGCATATCCAGATCCGAAAGTGGTGCATATCTATTGTACATTTGTAATGGAAGATAAGGTTGGTGAAATTGCATAGGTGGTGGACGAAAATGCACAGATGATGGTTGAAAGTGCATAAATGGTGCTGGTTGTGGGTGCATTAATGGCACAGGGAATTGCATAGGAGGTGGGCGAGGTTGTGAGGCCGATTGTCTATAAAAATAGCTCAAGGGTAACATAGTTGCAACAGTTGAGATGGTTGAATAGTTACAACTTCTGTTTAGGAGGTTTCTTACTGTCCCAGGATTATTAAAGTTCAGAACTACGCAGTCACCTTCCTTGTCCTTGAGTAAGGGGCCAACCCACGATACCCTACGCGCAGATATAATTTCTCTAGAGATACCAAAACCAACACCTTTGTGTTTGGTTAACCAGTCTATGCTCTTATTCCTCAATTGCACCCACGATTCCCCCTGATCCTCTCTCAATGGCGGGACACCTGCTAGAACCAGAACAAATGGGCAGGCGTCCGGTGGCAGATGTAATGAAGGTCCTTGATGTTTAGAAGATTTAATAGACCCTTGAGGGCCTTTACCCACGTTGTTGTTAGCAGCAGTGGATTTTGGAGCTGCACTTAAATTGGTTGGGCCATTATTGTTGCTTGTAACAGAAGAGTTGGAAGTCAGTGGAGTAACAACTTTCCTAGGGGCAGGTATAGGGGTTGGTTTCGTAGATGTATTAAACTCACTTATAGCTAGCCCCTTTTTAGTGGTTGTTGGTTGAACTGATGATTGCTCCGTCAAAGGAGAAGCAGAAACAAAATTGCTTAATGCCCCTCCCGCGGTACTGATGTGAACCTGTTTTTGTGATGACAATATATTGTTTGCAGTTTCCAATTCCTTCAAAAGGCGATCTGCTCTAACTTGGTCCAAGATGATTGACCCTTTCCTTTTTGTTTCACCAGTTTTAACCAGGTTATCCAATCTATCCAGTCTTTTAAAAACATTATTAAACTGACTGATCATTTGTTTTTCAATCCGTTTAAAAATAGTATCAACTATGGTTTCTATCATATTTCCGTTCTGTTTGGAAAAATTATAATTATCACCCATTATAGTAGTTTGAGTCCAAGTTGTTTTAGAATTCCCACATAGGTTATTAATGGATACATCAGAAAAGCTAGCCAAGTCTGCGGAGTCTTTATCCTCTTTATCCTCGGTCGAGGAGATATATACCCCTGATAATTTATTTTTATTCCACAAACTTTGTGGTGTTGGTTGGTTTCTGTGGAATACAGGCTGTTTTCTTTTATTCGCACTTTGTTTGGATGTGCCTCTTTTGCGTTTCTCCCTGCCCTGCTTGTTACTACTAGAGTCAATGGTGTCCACATTAATGACATCATCCTGCAAAGCAGTTACAATTGTAGGAACACTCTCTATCTGAGGGGATACCGGAGATGTCGCTGTCAGTGTTGACTTTGGCGTTACTGCCACTGATGTTGAAGAGGCAGAAACTTGTGCTATGTAGGTGACAGTATTTTCATCATCCAGAATAATGGGCACGTCAGCAAAGGGATGTGATGGTTTTACCACAATTATTTCTGGGTTTATATGTGCATCTCCATTGGTACAGCTGGAGCTAATTGTGAGGGTCGTTTTGTTATTAGTAGAAAAAGAACCCATAGAGAACCTTCTCTCGGTCTCAACTATTTCATTAAAAGCAGAGTCTATCATTGACTCAAAGGAAGTAATTAGGGAGACTGAAGTCTCGGCAATCTTGTTTTCTACATCAAAGTTCTCGCTGTCGCCCATTTTTGTGTCCTTAATAAATGCTCACCTTTAATACAGTTGTCAGAGGGGTTGCCCGCCCGTCCACTACAGTCCACGGACGGCCACAGACGGCCCCGCCCTTGTCCCGGGCTTCTCCCGGTCGCTCCCGCTCGCTCCCGCGAAGCGGTGATACTGCGCTCCTTATGACTTAACAGCTATACGTTCATTGGGTGATAGGCGGGGGGGCGTGGCCAGCGGGGAGAGCAGCCCAGGTGTTGCTGATTGGGCGCGCAGGGGCTCCTGGACACTGGAGTCCCCTGCCTGTGCTCGCACCCCCGCTGGTTTACTCGCCTGTCCCCGCGCTCCTCCTGGAATCCTCGGTACAGCCTCCCAACAAGCGACGCGCTGCGGGACCCGCGAAGCGGGTCCGGCGAGTCGTAGGCGTAGTCGTAGGCTAAGTGGTGGCAAAGGGTCAGCTAGGCAGCAGGACCGCCGCGCTCCTCAAGCGTCCTGGTGCAGACAGCAAAATCCGTTCAAAAGGGGTCCCCTTTCTGTCACACTAAACGAATAGGGACTTCCTTAGGGAAAATCGTCAATTGTTTCTTTAAGTCAATGCCAAATTTATGAAACAAATTTTTTAAATGGCAATGCCTACAATTTTCACATTCGACCATATAGTGAGGGAAAAAACACACAGAGGTGTGGCGCCGCGGCCAGGGCGACTGACGCTGGAATCTGGGGACCACGGTTCGATCCCCGGCTCCGGCGGCAGGTTAGCCCAGCACCATGTGACTCTGGGCAATAGCTCGCTTAATCTTCCCGACGGCCCCCCAGCGCCTAGAGACCCTTACGGGTGATTGTGCGCTTTACAAATGTGGACTTTACTTTACTTTACATTAAAATACACTTTTCCCGAACTCTGTCTGCCTTCCTTTAACAAACAATATGCTTTAAGTGGTTTTTTCATTATTTAAAAAAAAAAAAACTAACCTATTTCTTAACATGAGAACTGCAGAAGAATTTTTTTCTAAGACTTCATGTTTCTAGTGGGGTTAGTTTGAAATGTTCTCGCGGGACTAGAAGCATAGAGGAATGAGAGGACTCACATACTTAAAAGGGTCCAGAAAGCAAAAATACTGCAAAAGTAGATCAATGAGTGCAGAAGAAATTTTTTCTAAGACTTCATGTTTCTAGTGGGGTTAGTTTGAAATGTTCTCGCGGGACTAGAAGCATAGAGGAATGAGAGGACTCACATACTTAAAAGGGTCCAGAAAGCAAAAATACTGCAAAAGTAGATCAATGAGTTCAGTCTCAGAAGTGTGAGACACAGAAACCAAGAGTCTGGGAAGAAACATGGGGACATCTGCTAATCTCAAAAAATATATCTGGTTAATAAAATTGTTATTTAACACTGCTTTGCGAAACAGGAGGAAATTTTCATTTTAATCATCCAGATTAGTCTAGGTCAGAAGATTATTCCTGTTTTGGGGCACCCTTCACAGAGACACAATCTACAGCATGGTCCCAGCAAACGTATGTGTGTGTGTGTGTGCGCGACCAACGTCCTATGTGGGTCAAAGGGGAACAAATGAGATCTAGCGATCGCGGCAACCCTCACCTTCCACGCAGTGTTCCACCTCCTCCAGGTTGCGCAGGGTAATCCGCATCAGGCTGGAGTTCAACATCAGCTCGTTGCGGTGCGAGGGCCACATGTTCTGGGGTGCAGGGTTGACGAAGAATATCCGCGTGTCACCTGTCGACACTTGGTTGTCACATATGGTGGGATCGCCAAAGCCAGCCACCATCACTTTGTTGCCACCATCCAGAAGGATCTCATTGGTTACAATCTCACGGCCCTTTAGGTATCGCCACACTCGGACCTGAAAGAGAAGGGAATAAAGGATGTTCATAAAAATTGAAACAAAAGCTAGTGATCACTGAAAATGACCAATCATCCAAGTCAAAAGAATAGTGGGAGCAAGCTGTACTCCGACATTTACACTTTCACAAAACCTGGGCCATTTGGCATTGACAAAATTCCATGTAACTTCAGAATCCTGTGGCATATGCACCTGCCACATACTGCAAATGCCAAGAACATCACCACATTCACAGATCTACTATTTGAGTTGCAATAGATTATTACACCTTCGGTCACAAGGGCACCCTGGGAATCACACACACAAGGAGGAGCCTTAATCGTGGACCCACCGCACCAGAAGGCAGCAGGAAATCCCTAATCATACATATCAGGTGCGGACAAAGCAGAACAAATAATAGGAAAGTCAAACGTAAAGGATGTAGTAACGTGTAGAAATGGAGGACAAGAAATACAAAACAACTACCCATGTACAGAAGTAGATTACTAAACCCGTCTCTTCATTATCAATTTATAATTCCCATCTCTTTTTATAAATAATCATCACCTTGCTTCAGAAGGTGGCTCATTCCGTTGGACAGAAGATACCAATTTCTGAATTGTAGATTTGCTCTGGATTTAACCAGAGGATTTGCAAGTCATTAAACTACAGAATATACCCCCCTTGGATCAGATTTGCTGAAGTAGGATTTCTGAGGAGGTTTATATAAGGCCCACTACATCTCAGATTTACAGCAATACTGTTCCAAAGTCACAAAAATGTTTGGTCTGGTTCAGGGCTCGAGTCGGGGTACCACGCGGGTGGATGGCGTTCGCCCACTTATTTTACCAGGAGCTCGGTTACTGGAGCAAATGGAGCCACACATTCACTCTTTGGCCTCTCTGGGGCCAGATCGTAGCTCATTTAGAACGCTGCTCATGCGCTGGCTTCTCTGATTCAATCGCATCTAAGGGGTGAGCGTGGGGAGACAATGAGTCTGATGGTGCAAGCCACCATTCGTGACGTCACTTCCTGTCGTGACGTCAGAGTCCCCCCACTTCTTTTTTTAGGACTTGTGCCCTGGTCTGGTTGAAGATAAAAATCAGACCCTCCAGTATTTCGCGATTTGCAATAAAATCGCGAAATCGGCAAAATAGCGCTATGACCGCGATATTTATGTTTTTTGCCGCACAAAAAGGTCTTAACAGACAGCTCACAAAACGGTGACCTCTGATTGGCTGTACGGGCACACGTCATTACGTCGTGCCGTACTAGCTAATTTAGAGGTGATTGAGTAATTATACACGCATTGTGGATTAAAGAGGCCAGGACAGTTTATGGCTCCAGCAAGACTGCCACCTGTGAGTGGGGGCATTGATGAAGGGGGCTCCTGACACCTCGTCTGAAAGCGCAAACACGTTACATTCAATTCAGCCGTTGCCGGAAGGACTAAACACCAATCTTGCTGCTTTACAGCAATCATAGCCAACAATGTGCTTTCAGATTAGCACTCACGTAAATTTTACAGGAGGTGCTGTATTTAACACGCCCTGTAGAAAAGATGAAAGGTGAGTCACACACAGGCGGGCACCTAGTGCCAAATTTCGGGGGGGGGGGGGGGGGGGACGGGGTGCTAATTATTCGAACCATAGTTAGAGTGCCTGAATTTACATGTAAATGGTCTTTTACGGACCTGTTAAGTACTCGGGGGCGGCTGCTATTAGATCGTCTTGGATGCAGGCAGCCTGACCTTGCTCTCGCCTTCTGATGTGTATAGAGAGAGGGAGGGGGAGGGGGGGGGGGCTGAGCAGGTCGCAGGTTTGGCCAGTATAGGAGAAACAAGTATGTACGTGGCCACATTTTACTGTGAGCTGTTCCAGCTCAATCTTTCATCCTTCCGAGGGCGATAACAACTGAGTTTCAATTGGTTTATGCGCAGACCATGTAATTTTAATTGAGAGCTGTAGGTCGACTAGAGATGAAACTGTGGGACTGGAGGATGGATGGGTACACTTTTAGGAGGGAGATTTTGGGGCAGAAGTGGGAGAATTGTATTCCGTGATTTTAGAAAGGAGCAAGCAAGGCTTTAATCAAAATATCAACTTTCCAGTGAAAGTAGTTTATTGCTTTCTTGCATAGGACTTATCGGCGTGGAAATCCATCTTTCTATTTTGGAATTTTAAGAATTTGCGTTGCCCAGGGCAGTATTTGCATTTCAGATTTGTGCGAGTGCATTGCTTCTTTAATTGTGTACAGACCAGCACAATACTTTGCCACAATTCAAGGTTGACTACAGTGGTTACATTCTTTTGCTTGCTATTGTTCTATATATTCTGTTAATGTATAGGTTTGTGTGTGATAAATGAGCAGTTTGTAAATAGCTGTTTGAAGGGTAACATTTGCTCAAATTGTAATATTGATCCTGTTTAATAGGGGTATTAGACTTTTCCCAAAGGTGGCTGCCAATCTTTTTTTGCACGTTTCTTTGTATTTGTTTAAAGAGAATGGAGAATCATGCACGTCCACCCTCATTAACCCATGCACGACGCCAGGCTGCCTTTTGAGGAGCATTTATATGTGCTCTGCATGCACCAGTAGTCCATAGACAAGCCCTTCATTCCCAAGTCCAGGGACTGATGGGCCCCACATATCTTCTGGATCGGGGCTTGCAGTGGTCACTAAGGGTGGAGAGGAACTCAACCCCGCTCCATAACACCATCTAAGTGGTGCCTGCGGGCTGAATGGAGGACCTCCAGTTGGATGTCACGACCTCATGAAACTAACACCAGCTCACCCAATATTTTAAGGGTTTGTGGACCTGGCACATAGAATCCTTTGCTCTGAGGACCCGCAACTAAAACACTTACGCTAAAAATCTGTGCTTAGCATAGTGTGCTGCCCGACTTGTATTTTGCTGTTTCTGTCATTGCATCCAGATATGTGATATAAAGTAACATCATACCTACAACAAGGCAGGACTATTGGCTAGGTCAATGGTTATTAGTTGCATAAGATAAATAATTGCAACTATGGCTTGTTACATGTAATGTTGAAAATGCTTCCACTTAAAGCCCGAGTGACACTACAATGTTGCTGTCTAACTTCTCCACTATTCAGATGCTCCAGGATTTCGTGATTTCGCGGTTTGTCGCTAAATCGGCACTTTTGTAAAAATGCCGTGATTTTTACAACAGTGCCCACTAACATATCTGTGTTTGTTGTAGGGAAAACTGCCAAATAAAATGCCGCAAAATTGCCGCTAAATTTCCATATTTGTGCCGCTAAATTTCCATTTTTGTGCCGCTAAATTTGCTAATCCATGCCGCTATATCCTGGGGGGTCTGAAAAATGCCTAAGCTTTTCTAACAGTGCTCTCCCGAATTTCTTTATCTCCCACTCCAGAGCCTCCACAACAAAAAACTTTCTTTTAAAAACATAAGCAAAGGCCAAATTCACTAAAGAAAGGCAAATTAAACTGAAAAGTTAAATTTGTACTATGCTAGCGAGAGTGTGGATAAACCAACCTTCTTACTCTAGCACCAAAGAACACGATTTGGACAACCTCCTTTGCAGGTAGCAGAAATAAGGATTAATGGCTAAATTCAACCCCACTTTTGTTACACTCCGAACACTAATGAAGACAGAAGTGGTGCATTCCACGCCATACTCCCATCATTTTATTTCACTTTCAGTCTAGAGTTTCAAGGTGTTTGAAAGGGTGATTGCGGTAGCAGAGACTACCAACAAATATGACGTTGCGACTGGTAATACATATCAAAGGACTTTAAGCTCACTGAGATAGTGGCAGGCGTGAACAAGCTTCTTAGACATGGCAACAGGAAGCAAGCTCCTGCAGGGCTCCAGTTCGTTTACTTAGGAGTAACGCTGCACCTGTGGCTTTGCATAGGTCTCCTATTTCACCGTGTCACAGTCTGCCATCCAGGATCCATTCAACCTGCTGTGATCGCTTGTACACACATTGTCCTTGTGCGCGCCCGTGACTCTCTCCATCTTGTTACCACTCAGTTCTGCTAGACCATGGCTCTGCCCACTCCACGAGTTTGTGGCCCCACCAAGAATATATAGAATGCTGCTCGTAGTCCATCATGGTCACTTTGAGAACTTGTAAAGTTTCAGGCATTTGTTGGAATATCCTACATATCAATGTAAATATATGACGAAAAGAACAAAGTAGAAAGAGACTCGTCTCCTGCAATAACGCATAAGGAGGCACGTGGCAAAGGCGAAGGACCGTCACAGAACCAGATGAGAAGAGTGAGAGCGACTATTGACTGTGACACAAACAGAATAATAGAGCCTTTAAGCACAGCAAGGATGCTCCGGCAGAACCATACTACCATAGTAGGCCCAAACTTGAAACTATACGTTTTGGAACAAATCACGTGTTGGTGTGAAGTAGTTGGGCCCAAACCACAGGCATAATCTGCCCGCTCTAAAAAAAAAAAAAAATCTAAAATCTTCGTCAACCAATAAGGCTTGATGTGAGGCCTCATCTCCCTGGTTCACCAACCTACTATGGCGAGTGGAGAAAAGGTTCGAGTGACCAAAGAAAGCGTTGGCGGGGAGAGCGGTGCCAAGTGAGAGAGTGATTAAGATGGACACCCACCTCCATCAAGGAAAACAAAATAACTTCCTCTAGGAAAGAAAAAGTGAACTGCTGCAACATGCAGTTGAGTGGTGGGTCCAACCGGAGCCCCTGCCCAGGTATTACTACCCACCGCAGGTCTGCCATTCTATTGCACTTAATCAACCACCCAATTATCTTCCAGGCATGCTACCAATGAGATAGCCCAGATGCATCCTGGCATTTGTAGTTTCATACTTCATCATTATTTTGAATAGTCCAATACAACTCCAGCATAACACCTTATTTTATATTCACCCTCAATAAGTTTTGACTAGTATTTGCTGTTCCTCAGCTCTTAAGATATTGTGTTTGAAAGGAAAAAGAAAAGTTTTATCATGCTTCAATTGCACTGGACTAACGATGCAGAAATAGAATGGGACTCCAAATACCAGAATGCATCTGGCCCGCACATATGGCAAACTCTGACCACGGTGGAGGGTGCAGGTATATCTGCCACAGCAACTACCTCTATGAATGTGCGACTAGAGAAGTTGCCTCTTCGGTCAGACCGTGAAGTGTAAATAGGCCTAGCTCAGGGGTCTCAGTTTAACATTTTGGAAGTAGAATTATGAACTTCCCACGTGTGAATGAAAAAAATAGTATTTTAGTAGGAATCCTTTTCAAGCCCTGATGAATGCCTCGGATCACAGGCACTAAGTGGGCAGAAACATGTTGGCTCATTTGTGGATAAACGGGGCATAGTCTCATATTCATCCCAAGCATCATTTGAACCATACCTGGGGTAAACGTGAATACATTTATTACCTTGAGGTTCACCCCAAGGTATTCTTAGATATCTGGATCCAGCACTATCGAGTTGCAGCTTTATCAAGAACTCCATCCAAATGAAGTCAAGTCCGCCCTGATAGCAGTACCCTAACAGGGTCGGCCGATGATGAAGCAAGCCACAAAATGTGGATGAGGCCTCCTCACCCAATAGGACTGGACGCTATTTTCTCGTCTTGTATAGATATAAACATCTATATGGAACTGTGGCTCTGTGCTTTAGATGGGTCCTCTCCAACTCTCACCCACTTGGTTGGCACTGTAAGAAGGCATCCCGCAACACTCTTAGGGCCAGATGTAGGTGGCCATTTACCGGCCGGTAAAATGGGTTTTTGGGATGTAGGGGGCCAATTTTACCGTTTCGGTAAATTTACCAAATCGGTAAATTTACCGAATCGGTAAAATACCGATTTGGTATTTTTACCGATTCTGTACCTTTAGATGTAGGTGGGACTCTTATGAGTCCCAAAGGCCTTTCAGATTCGGTATTTTACCACCCAATCCAATTGGGTGATAAAATACCGAATCCAGGTGTGCTTGCACATGTGTGCATGCACACCTATGCCATGCGACAGACAGACATGCCCTTAGGACATGTCTGTGTGCCACATGGCACACATGCCTGTATTTGGGGTGCTAGAGGGTGTCAAAGTGACACCCCCGCACCCTTGCTGGAATCGGTATTTACCGAATCTGTAAATACCGATTCGGTAATGCCCATTGATTCCTATGGGCTTCAATGCCCATAGGAATCAATGGGCATTACCGAATCGATATTTACATAATCGGTAAATACCGAATCTTAACGATTCGGTATTTACCGAATCTGTAATACCTACATCCTCCCCCCCTATTTTACCACTTCTTAAATACCGAATCGGTATGAATCGGTATTTAAGAAGTGGTAAAATAAAATTACCTACATCTAGGCCCAAGTTCTAATGTACACATATTCCGTCATTATAGCTCACCATTTGCTTTCCAAACGTTGAATTTACTCGTAATAATAGCACGCCTGATTAACATCTCTAACGGCCTGCTCTCGGACACACACGAAGTACAGCGAGCTTAGCAAGCTCGCCGGGCCTCTGTTTGAAGCGGACACTTCGTTTTGATTGAGTCCGGCGACATAAGTCCCAGAGTCCACGATCCGGGGAAGAAACCGCGGCGAAGCCGGAAGAGAGGAAATTTGCAGGCAAGCGCTAGCCAAGCGTGGAATCCGAGCACGCGGCAATGAATACAATCCAATCCTCACCATTAGCCCTGGTTACCTTGGAACACAGCAAGTGTTTGTTCTGGGGTGGGGGGGGGGGGGGGAAAACAACTCCGTACTGGTCACCGTGTTCTATTTGTGTGCCAGCCGAGGGGCAGGGGGTCAGTCACCCACATCACGCAGATAACCCTCTCCCGCGCATACCTGCAGTGAAGTCACCAGGGAGAGGAGGGTCCTGGGGAGGGGTCGAGGCGGCACCACCTCCCCCGCTCAGGGGCAGAGTCTACTGGTGGGTAGCTACCACAGAGCCCCTTTCCAGGAGCACAGCGGGTGCACAAAACATTGAGTATCAGGCGACGCGATAGAGATAGAAGAATGGCCGAACAAACGAATGCAACCGAGGAATACCGAATATGAGAGAAATATGACGGACTTCAGAGTTTGTTCCCTCTTCCTCTGCCCCAGAGCCAAGCAAACCAGACCGCTGTTAGGAAAAGACCCAGAAAAAGCACCAGGCAGTCACATTTAAAGGATTTGGCAAAGTGGGCAATTGTCCATGGCCCCCCATTTTGGAAGGGGCCCGCGGAAAGTGATTTTTCACTCTGTGTAATCTCAGTCTATTCTACTTTATATCTAAACCCCTTTGTTTACATCTACCTTCAACCCAGTCTCTCTACCCAGAGCCATATTAAGAACTTTTGGGGTTCTTGGCAAAACATATTTCAGCTGTTTTCGAGGAACGCTGTTAAAGTTTATTATATAATTTCGCATTGTTTGTCATCATGTGGGCTTGAGTTAGCAGCAAACGGGTAATAACATTCAAATGTATTCCTTCAATCGGCGTTGAACATATGTGTTGCCTGGGGCCCCAAAAATCCTTAAAATGATCGCAGCATGGGCATATTAGAGAATCTGATGATAAAAACATACATAAAACCATATAGAAATACCTAAAGATCCCACAAATCAAAAATACATTGTTTCATGTGCAAGGGAAGGCCTTTTGCAAAGCAGGACTGATCACCTCTCTATTGCTTATTGCTACATTTGGGTGTTAAACGGGTACTAATGAGGTGCACCCAATGCCCATACAGTGTTACCAAGTTTAAAAAAGACAAAATAACTAGGTAAAACTATTACCAAACGTGACGTGTTTCACCGCATAATTTGCCTTTTCTTGCAGCATAATTTACCCAACCCTGTTGCATAATATTACCCGCGCCAGTGAAATAATTCCAGTGTCTACCACTGCAGGAGTAGCTATCAGGAGTAGCTATCAGAAGTGCAGCAGGTGCAGGGACGCCAGGACCTCAGTGTGAGGGGCCTCGGCACGCAGCGGTGTCTGTGTTTTACTGCTCAGGGTCCCGTGTTCTGCTATGCTTTAGTCCAGCAGCTATAAAACAAACCGTCGAAAAGGATAAAAATCAGAAAAAAATAAAGACGACGCTGACAAGAAATAACAACGGGAGGGCCGAGGTGAACTCGACCCCCTGCACCGCACCTGTGTTTCAGGGGGCGTTTTTTAGCCCCCACCTCCTTATCACTCTTGAGTGCGGTCAGTTTCAAAGGCACAGCCCTGGCAGACATCAGACGTCGGCAAACATCCAGCCTGTGGCAGGAGGTAAGAAGCAGTGTCTGGTCTTGGCCTATCAACTCTTCATTTTCAAAGGTGTGCAGGCGAGTAAGCGCCCGCGATGGGCGGATGAACACTAGACCTCGCTAAAAGGCGCGTACTTCGCCCAGGGATATCCTGCCGCCAGGTGAGCAGGCCCGGCGGAATGCGGCTGCCTGCAGAGCCAGAGCTCTGGCCACGTTCCCGTTTCCCGGCCCGAGGCGGAGGCGCGCCCTGTGCCAGCTGTTTCCAAGGCTCCAAAACACAACACTCGAGGCGATCCATATTGTTAGAGCAGAGAAGGCGAGGACGAGCGAACCCACGTGTGCGTCGCACCTTCGACGCCGCTCCTCTCACGGCTGCCAACTAACGAAACGAAGTCACTGGCCTGTGAGAAGACAGAACACAGTGTCTCCGTATTTTTTGTTTTATATGGAGTGGCTGGAAAAGCCCCCCCACAAAAAAAGATTATGCATTAATATTCCTTCTAAATCGAGAACTTTAAAGTGTTTTCTCCTATACCATACTTAAAGTGTCCCTTTACCTGCCCTGTTATTGTTTTAAAACTTTTTTAAACTTAAATCACGTTGTGGAAGTTAACACTTGCAGTCATAAAATACATTTCGAGAAAAAAACGTTTTCCTGCAAATTTGCACACCCCTATTTTACAGCCAAATGTTTGAAAATGGGAGAAAAAAAGACTTTAAAGAAAATAGAGACCTCCCCCCCACCCCCCCCCCCCCCCGAAAACTAAAGGAAGACTAGATAACAAATCCTTGCTATCTGCGCTCATGCCCCCTATGTTGTCGAAGCTTCGGTTGCTCACAGCCATGACTTTCCAGATGCTGGCCAGGTATTCACGGCCACACCATCCAGAAATTACACGCCACCCTGACTGGAAACAGGTACTTTTAAGTTGTCAAAAGTTCATAATGTGGAGAAACGCCTACACCTAGGCGGGCGCAGACATAACACGATGCCGCCAGGACTGTTCCTTGAAGGAAAATGGGACCTGCTATCAGGTAAAGCATCAGGAAGTGAGGGGGGGCCACAGAAAAGGAGTCTCGCCAGCATCAAAGGAGCTTAACATTTAATTACAGATCCTGTCTGGGCTCATTTTAACTTCACGAACATTTCTGTTCCCTCCTTCTGTATTGTGTTATGGGAGATTTCATGTTTTTTTACGTTTGTCACTTTGTAATTTTTTTTTAACTTGTAGTTATTTGATTGGGTAGAGCATGACTTACTCTAGACGTGGTGTCTGGGATCTGGAATGTGGTCACAAAGTTACACGAAGCTCTGAGAATGAAGTGAAATCAGGTTTTTTAAGTATCTCCCATACCAATATCAGTTTCGTGAACTAATGTCTTACCTTAGTGACAGCGTCTTATCAAAGTCAGTCTGATAACAGGTGTCTTCGGTGCACTTTCTTGGCATGAAGTCTTAATTATGCATATATTCTATTTTTGTCAACCAACCACACATCTCTAAAAAGTGCCCCGACTAAGGCCAGTGATGGAAACCTAGGCACCACCTGTAAAGGCACATCTGGGTTACCACAAACTTGCTGCAGAGACCGTGCACAAGTCAATGGCCAAAGAACCCCCAAAGAGAGGTCACACTCTGCCACAAGGAATGATGAAACCGGGTCAGGTTTCCAGAAGGGTGTCATGGTCAGGCATGAGGTTCCTGCAGTGATGTCACAATGTGATTTCAGGTTCCTGGAATGATGTACCAGGCTGAGGACGGTGTCCCCGAGTGAGGTCACAGAATGCCATGAGGTTTCTGGAGTGTAGCACGAGTCAAACTGCAGAACTTCTGTAGGAATGCATCATTCTGCTCCAGGTTCCTGGAGAGACGTGCTTTTCTAAAGCAAGTTTTATGGAGAGACAAATGAGTTTGTACAGACCAAAAAAGAAGTAGTACTTATTATTTTTGTAAAAAAAAAAAAACCAAAAAACTAGCAAAGTCGTCAGATTGCCTCAGAGAAACTTACATTGCAAAAAAAAGGGTAAAAAAGTTAAAAACAATAAGGAGAAAGAAAACATTAAAAAATAAATCAGCATTGTCCTACCTTTGAAACAAGACTTACAATTGTAACCTTTTTTTTTTTTTTCCACTATGCTACAAGTACCTCCATGCTCCTTATGGGTAGCGGGCGACGAAGTAAAGGTATGATCTGAACTCCCTTTCTGGCAGTGGGTATTGTGAAAGTGTCATGTATTCCTATAGGTTCTGAATCGATCCCCCTATTCCTGACCCTATTCTGGTTAAACTAACTATCAAGTTAACTAACAGTCAGCCCATGAGGCAAGAACAGCCCCCATGATGCAGATACCGTTATCTGACGCAGTCACACTACGGCACAGGAACATGTTATCTGATTAGGTCATAACGCTTGAGATCTAATTAGACAAGCGACATTCCTCCAGCCCCTGATAAGGCATACGACGTTCTCATAACAAATCAAACCTATGACAACCTGGAAAATCCGTGCGGCCATTGTTTTGATTTCACAGAGAACTTCAGTAAAAGAATGTGCTAACGAGCAAGTCGTATGACATCTTTATTGACGTATCTATGTCCATCCTTACGTCAATCTCGGCACCTTTAAGGTATAAATATTGCCGATCTTGCCCTATGCAAACACACGCGTGGTGACAAGACGGAGCAGCCATACTTGCCGAAGCCGAGAGCAGAAGCAGACCCCGCTGGCGCAGCCCCGCCTTCCTGACGCGCTGAGAGACGCGCTGCTATCTCAAGCCGAGAGACCCAGCACCAGCGTTTCTGGGCAGCCCTCGCAGGCAGCCTGGAATATCGAGAGCAGAGAAAGAGACACCATTCCTCATTCATCCTAACTTCCAGGTACAGAACTGAATAACCCCTCACAGAGAATTCTTTAGTTATTCACTTGGCAAAAACAAACTTAACTTAAACTGTAACTTTCTATTCCCGCCCACGCATTAGACTTAGGTCAGGTACACGGGGTAGGCGTATTTAGAAACACCAGTTGAGTACGTTTAGTCAAATGTATATGTGTATGTAAATATATTTTAATCATTTTAAACATCATATGGCTCAGAAACCATATCAATGTTTTTACAGTATTATTTTATACTATTGCTTTTAATGTATGCACTTTACTTAACTATAAGTATTGCAATAATATCGATCCATTTCTCTTGTACGAGAAAAGAGACTGATCAATAAATAACATCTTTTTATTGAACACGCCTGTCTCTTCCTTTTCTCTACAATCTGATGAGACTAAGAATGCACGTACTGACTGAGTAAAATAATTGCCTTGTGCTCACACGACTCTCGAGATGGACTCTTGATTAGGGGAGAGCAAAGTTGTCATGTTCTATGGTTGTCAGAAACTAAATCCCTTCTTGTCTAATCAGGGGAGTTAATTATTTCCTGAACATTCGAGAAAGTTTCTAGCGAACTCTGAGCTACGCTGGCAAACCCAAAAATTAAGTCTAGTATCGACAGTAGTAGACCTAGTTAACGTCTGGTCTAGGCCTTTACTGCTGTAGGTATTATTCCAATGCGCAGAGCCTATTGGGAAAATAGGAGCTACACTACATGGCGCCACTACATGGCGCCCAACGTGGGGCGCCATGTAGTGTAGCTCCTATTTTCCCAATAGGCTCTGCGCATTGGAATAATACCGACAGTAGTAGACCTAGTTAACGTCTGGTCTAGGCCTTTACTTTACTTTATTATTCCAATGCGCAGAGCCTATTGAGAAAATAGGAGCTACACTACAAAAGGAAGGTACCTGATGCGACAGAGGAAAGTGAACGCACACAGACCTATGGTTGGCAAAGGCCAAGACTTCCCTGCTGGGGTGAATGTATGACATTGTACTGCGTTCTGTCCATTCATTGTTCTTTTTACATTTCTCACCCCAAGTGGGACGGGTATGCCCAGATGTGGGTCCCCTGCTCTCCATGCCACTGGAGTCAAGCTATCCTGGCTGATGAGGGCTGAAAGCCCGAAACCGGTCCTAGGATGCTTGTTTCCAGTCCAGGGAGGACCTGGCCTGGCAGTTCGGGCTGGACTGTTCCCAATGGGCACAGGGTCATGACTGATTTGCATATGGCTGGGTCCACACTGGAATGGCATGGTGAGCAAAAAAACTATGGATTTAGGCCCAGATCTCTGTACTGGGGGGAATGTATGACATTGTTCTGCGTTCCTTCCATCAATTGTTCTTTTTGCAAGACTTCCCTGCTCACAGAGCGTTGCCGTATTTATCCTTCCACACAAATGGATCAGATTTTCATCAACTCACGTCACTCACAGCCACCACATAAATCTTTTACTAGATGCATTTTCCATCCATCGAAAAATCCAGCCAGAGTTAAGAAATTACTTTTTTTTTTATAACTTCAGAAACATAAGCACGCAGGACAAAAGGCGTCCGGGATAATAACAGCACGGGAAATAGATATGATTTTGTTAAAAAATTCCCCATAGAAATAAGAAATGGAAACAAATGCGTTACCATGCCAAATAAGACTCAAATATTCCAATTTCAGAAGAGTCTTTGAGCCCGTCACCCCTCCCAAACTTCAATTGCACTTGGAACAAACTGGCCTACACTGTAAAGTCAGGGCCCTTGAAAGGCAGGGAATGTCACAGCACTTCCGGCCAACTGCTAGGCTCTGCCCAGTCACATGACTATTAGCGACTTCCCGGTTAAATGGAAGCGAGGTAACCCAGTAGCTCGGATGAATATTTACAACACTCAACTCCCACTAAAAAACCTACACACCCTAACACAAACAGAACCCCATTACCTTCATGGCTGCTTAGGGACTACATTTAAACAGACATAAGTTTGAAGGTAAATGCAAAGACACAACATACAACTATATATACTAACAGACATAGCAAATAGTGGTGCAAATTGTGCATAGAAAATTTGCAAATTGGCTATAATTTTGCAATGTAGTCTAGGTACCAATGTGTTGTGTAATAAGATGTCCAGTTGCAGCAGGGGTTGGGTGGGGGGTGTTATGAAGTGGCAGTAATGACTATTAATGTTGACGGGCTGTTATAAGTGGCCACTTGTGACTGGCTACAAACACAAGAGATGGAGGCGGGCATGGAACAAACCGCCATTCCCGTGTTAGTATTCCCAAATTGGAAACATTTATTGTTGAATTTCGAAGAGCAGGTCCTGGTTTAACAAAATTATTATCTGATTGGGAAGACATCAAGCGCAAGCCAGTGCCTTAAGACCCCTCTCAAAGTGGTAGCAGTGTGTCCATTGGAATGGGTCACCACCTCCATTGACCTGTTGAAACTTCTCACTGGTTTGCAGTCGCAATTTTGGTACCAACCCATTACTACATCTCATTGTAAATCGCAGGTAGGAGATGATGCCACTTTCACATTCCCTCCTAATTGCACTTCGGACTGAGAGAAAAAACTCTTACTATTTGGAAAGGATTTTCTGAATTACAAAAAGGGTTTATTTAGACTTTAAATAACCATACTGCGTGGTTCAAAACACTGTCAATTTTGCAAATAGCAGGGTTTGCAAATACAAAATGCTTTACTACATCTGACTCAGATTTTCCAAGGTTCAAGAACTTCAAAGGCTGGTTTTTCACAACAGCAAGTGGCAAAGTCGTAAGGAAGTTGCTCTTGTTTTTTTCAGTTGAAGATGGAGAAGTATTTATGGACCTCCAAAGTCCTAGTGATTCTGGCCACCAGAGAAAGTGGGGTGTTCAGGGAGAATCCTACATCTTACAATCTATGCTCCCGAACCATGCTTAATTTGTACCAGTGGATGCAGGTGGCATGCACTGGTGCTGATTTTTGGGGACCAGGCTTTATCTTTTTATAGTCAGACTTTGACCAAGAGAGAAAAAGGCAAAAAAAAAAAAAACAGAAAAGAAGGCAACGATAGATAGGAAAAAAAATGGAAGAGAGAGATAGCAGGGATGAAAACAATTAAGAGACAGAAGTGTAGGGTGGTAAAGAACAGGGTTGGGTGAAAAACTTTTACTCCTGAAATCGTTTGTGAGCACTGCCGTCAACTACCCAATAGTCTACCCACAGGCTGGTAACTTGACTGAGTGAGGGTACCCTAAGTGATTTGGGAACACCGATTCTGCATGACAGTAAATCAATCACATAGAACATAAAGAATTTCACAACACATTGAGTGATAGATGGTTTTGCAACCACGTCAACTGCGATAATCAAACAATTATAATTCTCTATGCTTGATAAAGGCTCTAATGTGGTACATTCCTCATGGAACAGCCTGCTACCCGTCCGGAAAAGCACTTCAGTGCCACATCAGAGACAGTAACTGCTAAATAAATACATCTACCATACCAAAGAGATAACAATCATAGAAAACGCGTGGAGTTTCTCTCAGTGGGGTCGAAATAAAACCCACTAGCAAGGAAGATACCAGGGCAGACGGAAAGCACAAAATGAAGGCAGGATGTCATCAGGAAGCCATAAGGGAATTTTCCTTCTACTGTTTCTGAAAGTAGGACTATCATGACTGGGAAACAATCGGCAAAGGTCGGGTACAAACTAGAAAAAAAAATATTACACCTTTAAAAAAAAAAAAAATAAAAACAGCAATTGCTTCTACAAAGTGCTTGGTGTGTGAATGTCACACATCCCCAAGCAGTGAGCATGTAACTATACAAGGCCATATCTTCCAAACAAAGTGAACGGCCAGGATGTTGTTCAGTATTCTGGAATTGCCTAGTGCCCTGAAATTATTCTCAGGTTGACATTCCTCATTTGGAAGCAGCTCACACCATTAGTTTGCACCCATAGGAGATACTATTCGGAAATTGTCAACTCTTCAAATGATCGGACTTCTTGGCACAAGACTGGTGAAAAGTAGCATAAGAGATGCATGGCATGACTGGGTGTGAGTGTTTGATTGGTTCAGATGCTTCGTCCATCAACACCCTCTTTTGTACCGCTTTTTCGCCATAAGTTGGCAGGGTATGCTCAGGCGTGAGTCCCTTGCTCACTTTGCCACTGGATTCAAGCAGGCCTGGCTGAAGATGGCTGAAATGCCAGAAACCGGTCCTAGGAAGCTTGTTTCCGGTCCAGGGAAGGCATGGCTTGGCAGTTCGAGCTGGACTGTTCCCATGAGGCACAGGGTCAGACTGATTTGCATATGGCCATGTCTGAACTGTGGTGGCGGAGTGAGCTAAAGAACGGTGAATGATTAAACCCAGATCTTTTGACTGGGTGTGAGTGTTTGATTGGTTCAGATGCTCCGTCCATCACCACCCCCTTTTGTACCGCCATGTCACTGCACGGCAGCCATCTTGGAGGAACAGAGAAATAGGAGCGGTTTACAAGGAACCCATCAAAAAACAGATGCGACACCCAGTCAATAGCACATTACTGCATGTGCTTAACTTTGAGAAGTAATACATGCCAAAGCCTATGTGACTATTTAGGCCCCCTTTGGTTTTTGTTTGTATCCCCTTCCCAAGTTGTGCAAATAGGACTTTGCTTCTTAAATGCATGGTTTTCTTCAACTCAGTATGGGCATCACTTATTTAGGAAAACCCGCATCTGGGATGACTATCTGGGCACAAATAAATAAACCAGTCCTGCACCATATTAATGCCCGATTCTAAGAATACATTCATTAGGTAATAATGTGGGTTCATTCCGGATCTCTCTGGGTACTTTGCAACTTTATTGTAGAAACAGACATTTAAAAAAAAAAACGATTTTCTTTTCTTGTGCTTTCAAGAGAACAGATACAATTATCTTCCAGAGAGTTACTGCTTTGTTGGGAAAAGGATTTTGGAGGATCTATCCTGAGTCCCTAAAGGATGGCGGGACTTCACTAACTGCCCTCACCTCGTAAGGAATGGAAGATCTACCAGGCAATAGGATGATAAAAAAATATATATCAACAATGTGGGCTACTTCGCCAAGCTGGAAAACTACAGACAAGTTTAGAAACTCCAAGTTCCTTAAAGGTGAGATTGGCTTGGCTGGTGACTGAGTGCGTTCCCCAAAGACTACAACTCCAGCCTTAGATGCATTTTACACTTCCCAAAATCAGTTTTAATGCTGGGTCTAGCAGTTCTGTGCAGCATTAAAGACCTAGATCAGGGGTGTCCACCACCATATGTCTGTCCATTAGGACCGGATCCATGACAGATTTTCAGGATAGCCACATAAAATAAATTTGCATACAGTGAACTTATATAAAAGACATGTCCAGTGTAAGGATATCCTGAAAATGTGGCATTTATCCAGTCCTCCTGAGCCTACCTTGTACTTCCGTGACCTGGATGATCTCTGTTACTAATCGCTTACACTATTTGAGAAACATTAGAAGAGTTTAAATGGGACCAAAACTAGATGGACAGGAGAGGTTTACAGAAGGCATTTTTAGCAAGTTTTGTCTCAACTTGAGTTTTCAAAACAGTCAGTAAAAAATGTTAGAGTTGAAAAAGGATTTAATGCCATTGTGAAAAGTAGCTGTTCCTACATGCAGTAGCTGCTTCGTGACCTGGGCAGGGCGCGGATCCAGGAGGCTGCCCGCCATTTCAAAGTATGTTGATATAAAGCAAATGAAAATCATTCATACATGACGTAGGGTTTGCCACACAGGGAGAGTGCCAGGCAGCGGAGTTTTAGAGGGGGTACGGCCATTAATAGTGGAGCAGCTGTAGTGGCACAGGGACCCAGAGTCGGAGGGGCCAAATGCACCTCTATTATGACAGTTTCTTACTACCCAAAAGGTGGGAGGAGGGGCCCAATTTTCCCTGCTCGGAATAGGGCCCATTGAACCTGTGCCATGGCCCTGGTTTTAGCTAATGCTACTTGTCTTCTGGGAACACAGAAAATGTATTTGTCAAATTGTCTCATAAAGACAAGGGTTGTACAGTTGACAGTAAAGCCCAAAGTTGGATTGACACCCTAAAGGCTTTAAAGAACTCCCTGCAAGTACATGGAGGATTAAAGATACAGTACAATGAAACTGAGTTTGCAGCCACTCGGTTTAGAAATGTAAAAACACTTCGCTCTTCATAGTAAGATTTCAAAGAACGCCTACCAAAACCAGTAAGTCTTCATTGGAGAACATATTTTGTCATCTATAGTGGACGCAATTATTGAGAATTAGTGTTCAGTGTGCAACTCGGAGGGGTCTATTATTGAAGAGATTTTTCCTTTACCTGAAACATACTCAACTTAATAGTAAATAATGGCATTATACCTAGCACCAAAAGATGCCTAGAAATGTATCCTGTATCCATGTATTTATTTATTTACAGTCGTATAATGTACCCATTTGTTTACATTCCCCATGAGTCGCATGGGAATGTATACTGTATCCATTTATTTATGTTCCCCATGAGATATATGGGAATGTATACTGTATCCATTTATTTAGGTTCCCCATGAGATATATGGGAATGTATACTGTATCCATTTATTTATGTTCCCCATGAGATATATGGGAATGTATACTGTATCCATTTATTTATGTTCACCATGAGATATATGGGAATGTATACTGTATCCATTTATTTAGGTTCCCCATGAGATATATGGGAATGTGCACTGTATTCACTTATTTACAATCGTATACTGTATTCATTTATTTATGTTCCCCATGAGAAATATGGGAATGTATACTGTATCCATTTATTTATGTTCCCCATAAGATATATGGGAATGTACACTTTATTCACTTTACAATTGTATACTGTATTCACTTATTTACGTTCCCCGTGAGACACATGGGAATGTGTACTCTATTCATTTATTTACGGTCCCCATGAGACGCGTGGGAATGTATACTATATGCATTTATTTACATTCCCCATGAGCTGCATGGGAATTTACACTGTAGACACTTATTTACAGTCGTATACTGTATTCATTTACGGTCCCCGTGAGACGTAAGGGAATATATACTGTATCCATTTATGTTCTCCATGAGATGCATGGAGATATACTCTGTATCCACTTATTTGTCGTCGTATACTGTATACATTTATCTGCATAGTTGTCAAATAATAATCTTTTCATACGTTTAGCACAACCTTTCTTCCCACTGCATGTTCTTTCTGGGATCACAGTTAATCCTCATGCATTGTAATCTCTACAGGGGCCTATGTGGGTCCTTGGATGATATAATACAGGGGGGGGGGAGGGGCACACTGATGGGATTCTTGTCTTATAGGAGGCAGGCGCCATTGAAAAATTCTTGTCCGTAGCATCAATTAATGGACAATTAATATGACACTTGCAGCGAAAAATTCGATAGTCGTGGGCTGAAGAAGGCCTGGATATTTCAACAGATTTTCATCTCCTCTCCCACGGACTTGGCCTGTGTGGCAAGGTAAGGACCAACAACCTAAACAGGACGGAGTGTAGGAGGAGGGAATCAAACACTGTCCCAAGAGGCAGCTCGTACACATCCTGTGACTCCATTTCCTGGAGTAAGACACAGCTCATGACTCGAAGAGCAGCTCAGTGACTCATGAAAAGCAATCACCCAGGGGGCACGACAATGGTCTAATCCAGAGGTTTAAAGGGGCAGGGCTCGGACACGGCAATTAATTCATAGGGGTGACTGAGCAGAACCTCATTTACAGGCAGTCGGAATTAAACTTTAATTTTCAGTAAATGGCTGGTTTACAAGACGAATCTGTGAAATAAAAGGGTTCCCAGATACCTGTGGTCCAGGAAGAAAACTTGATAAAACGCCCTCTGCATGCGCCACATTCTCATCAGGGACCGGTCAAAAGCAAAGGTTTTAAAGTTCACTTTAACTGCTGTTTGTACTTAAAACCACAGCTCAAATAGCGGAGTATACTACAGAATATTTGTTTGAGCTTACAACATTACCAAAGAGGTGTGGATCTATAACACAAGAGTGAAAATACTGTGCTTTATATCTCAAAGAGGCCCCGGAAATATTAGAGCCAGAATCTTCCCCACATAAATCCTTTGAAACTTTACACGATTCGAATTGTTATTGTAGCGGACGGAATAAACCCTTGGGTATCCAACAAATCCTTGGGTAGCCAAGCGCTGCGAGATTCGGAGAGGCCATGTCTTGGATGATGGGGATCGCTGGTATCCAACCGTGTAGGAGATTCGGATGACTGTGATTCGGGGTTGTAGGCGAGTGAGTACATTATGCTTAGGCATCAGTTACACGTGAGCTCAATGTTTCGGATCCCCGTGCAACTGCTTATGATGTTGAGAAGGAGACTGAGTGATAGGCCTGAGTTACACATGAGCTCAAAGTTTCATATCCCCGTGCAACTGCTCGTGACGTGGAGAATTAGACTATGAGTGATAGGCCTCAGTTACACGTGAGCTCTCAGTTTCGGATCCCCGTGCAACTGCTTGTGACGTTGAGAATGAGACTATGATTGATAGGCGTTAGTTACACTTGAGCTAAAAGTTTTGGATCCCCATGCAAAGGCTTGTGACTTGGAGAATGAGAAAATGAGTGATAGGCCTCAGTTACACGCAAGCTCAAAATTTGGGATCCCGTGCAAATGCTTGTAACGTGGAGAATGAGACAATAAGTGATAGGCCTCAGTTACACATGAGCTCTAAATTTTGGATCCCAGTGCAAGATTGTTTGCTTGAAAATGGGATTAGGAATGGGTTGTGGCTGCAATGACGGCATCCACCACCTCCTTCGGTGAATTTCGCAGGTCAAACAGGCAGAAAATAACCAGTCAGAAATAAGCATTATAAATTCTACTACATGTAGAATTTGTTGCGAAAACGTCGACTTATGCAAGCAATTCCTTATTTTCATAAGGAAAACCCAAAGTAGGAAAAATTTACCACACCGTGTAAATTCTGTATCCGATGCAGCCCACTTGTAATCGTGGTTTTAATCTCTTTTGGAATTAGATAAAGTGTGATCATGGAGGAAAGCTTGTGGCTGCCTATTACTGTGGCATTATGGTCACCTGTAATTGTGCGATCTGTTTTGGGCAGTCAGGCGTAATTGACATCTATTCCCATAATTTACATTTTGCTCCTGCTATATAGTTGCCCTTCTTAGGCTGAAGCGGTCTTGTTTACTAAAGGTATCTAGGGGACCTCCAGAAAGCTTCCATGGGTATGCATTCCATCCAGCTATTACCATTGGCTTTGTGGTTTGTAACTCACAATGTCTTGATTTCTATTTGCTGGTTTTATTTGTTTTAGGCTGTCGAGATTCAGCTCGCCCCTCCCAAGTAGCAAAGCCTTTTCACACCACCTCTCCTTTTACTCATCCACGAGTGCTCCTTCGTGTAAAGTGGCCTGTAAATCTCGTTCTTACCTTGTTACATTAGCTGTGCATTTAAAGAAAGAGGTCACATGTCAGGCTCTGTCTTACAAGGGAGGTTGGTGTTTACTTGTCTTTCCCTGGGGATTTATGTGACATTCTTGCTAGATACTGGAGGTAGAGATAAGCGTTTTTTTCTAGCACACAACTACATTTGAATGAACTGTGCAAGTATTACAGAATATATCAGAATTAGGAAAGCACAAATGAAGCACTTTTTAAAAAAAATTCTGAAGACTTTTGGAAACTAATACTTTACTATGATCAAAATAAATCAATGCACTAGGTAATGTCATTTCCACACATTGTTTGTGCGCTGTATAGTTTTATTCGTAAAACTGTATGTCTGTGCAAATGTAATGTTAATTTCAGTTGAAAATGTGTTGCCTGTAATGGCAGTGTGCTACCACACCATGCATACTCCAGTCTAAGTCACTTACTCTACTCTGCACCACTCCTCTGAACTACGCACTACTGCAATCTACTTCACTCTGTACCACTCCTCTACACCACTGCACTCTACGCCTTTCTATTCTACCCTGCACCACTCTACTCTAAACCTCTCCAGTCTCCGCCCCTCCATTCTACTCTGCACAACTCCAATCTACGCCACTCCAGAGTGGAGCACTCTACCCTGCTCCACTCCACTCAGCGCCACTGAACTCTGCAGCACTCCACGCTATGCCAATTCAGTCTACACTACTATATTCTACTTTGCATCACTCTACACCACTGCACGGTATGCCACTCTACTCTTCGCCACTGTATTCTACGCTACTGCACTCTATGCCACTCTACTCTGCATCATTGCACTCTACTCGACGGAAGAACACAGAGAGTCCGCCTACCACCGTACAAGTCAGAGGCCACCGAAGTCATCTGCGGCGTCCCTCAAGGATCCTCGCTGAGCCCCACCCTCTTCAACGTCTACATGAGCCCCCTCGCGCCCATCGCACGCCAACACAACCTGAACATCATCTCCTACGCCGATGACACCCAGCTGATCCTCTCACTGACCAACGACCCCGCCGCTTCCAGAGCCAACCTTCACGAAGGGATGAAAGATGTAGCCGAATGGATGACGACCAGCCGCCTGA
This sequence comes from Lissotriton helveticus, assembly GCF_964261635.1. Classification (NCBI taxonomy): domain Eukaryota; kingdom Metazoa; phylum Chordata; class Amphibia; order Caudata; family Salamandridae; genus Lissotriton; species Lissotriton helveticus. Next base: position 316,229,928 of record NC_136065.1, on the reverse strand, counting down.
AACTGAACTCAGACAAGACGGAAGTCCTCATCCTGGGCTCCTCGCCCTCCGCCTGGGACGACTCCTGGTGGCCCCCCGCCCTGGGCACCGCACCCACACCGACAGACCACGCACGCAACCTGGGCTTCATCCTGGACTCCTCCCTCTCCATGACCAGACAAGTCAACGCCGTCTCCTCGTCATGCTTCAACATCCTGCGCATGCTACGAAAGATCTTCCGGTGGATCCCCACCGAGACCAGGAAGACGGTCACCCAGGCCCTCGTCACCAGCCGACTGGACTACGGCAACGCCCTCTACGCCGGAACCACTGCCAAGCTCCAGAAGAGACTCCAGCGGATCCAGAACGCCTCAGCCAGACTCATCCTCGACATCCCCCGACGCAGCCACATCTCCGGACATCTGAGAGACCTGCACTGGCTCCCCGTCAACAAGAGAATCACCTTCCGTCTCCTCACCCACGCACACAAAGCCCTACACGACCAAGGCCCGAGCTACCTCAACAACCGCATCAACTTCTACGCTCCCAAACGCCACCTCCGATCAGCCAGTCACGCCCTCGCCGCCGTCCCCCGCATCCGAAGATCGACAACAGGAGGAAGGTCCTTCTCCCACCTGGCCGCCAAGACCTGGAACTCCCTCCCGACCGACCTGCGCCTGACCCAAGACCACCTCTCCTTCAGGAAGAAGCTCAAGACCTGGCTGTTCGAGCAGTAGCAGCACCCCCCCCCCCCCCAAGCGCCTTGAGACCCTCCGGGTAAGTAGTGCGCTATATAAATGTCCATGATTGATTGATTGATTGATTGACTATGCACCACTCTAATCTAAACCACTCATTCTACTATGCTGCATTGTACGCCATTGAATTTTATGCCACTGCACTCTACGCCACTACACTCTGCAACACTCTGTGCCAATGCACTCTACACCAGTCAATTCTACGCCACTCTATTCTACTTCACCCCGTGCCACTCCAATACACAACGCTATGCTACTCAACTCTGCTCTTCACCACACCCCTCTACGCCACAAACTTTTAGAAATTCTGAACAGCAGCCACGCTGGCGTACAACATTGCTAAAATACATTGGCAACGCCAATACCCCTTGCACGGGCGAGACCTATAGGCTTTGCCCATCTTGTTTTTTAATTGAGAACATTCTCGTGTTGCATGAAGCCGTGCTTTGTGGGTTAATTCTTTTGATTTTCCTTCTTCAGTTCGACCTCACTTTCTGTTTGATCAATAGTGCCTGCCATGCAGGGGCAACTGTAGTATGCCAGTGTGCAGTCAGAAGAGCTATGGTATTCTTGAACATGATACAAGCATTTGTGATTAATTTCTGACAACACTTACCAGTTACACCAACAGTCAGCATAATGAGGGTTGGAAATTTGGTTTTTCAAGGCTTTGAAAAAGAGGTGTGTGTTGTCAGCATGTTCAGCAAATTCCACTTTGACATTGGTTTCATGCAAATGTTGAGGAACATCTAAATAAGCCTAACTTTGGGACTTTGCAAGCTCTGATGGTGTTTGAGGAGCTGAAATTATCCCAAAAAAGCATTGAGAATCGGTTTTCTTGAGTTCTGCTTTATCTGTTATTTATTCAATAAGAATAATTCGGTGGTGTATGGTTCTGACAATGGCAAACATACGTAGTAGGGCTTGTGTGGCAATGCCACATTTGTTGCGACTAAAACCCTTCCTTTACATAGAGGAAGACAATGTCTGAGTCTCACCATGAGAGTGGGGGATGGCAGGTATTATTTTTGGTGAAAGCAGAGTTTTCAGCTAGGTCTCTGGGATACAGGAAGGATTTCTATTTGAAGTCGGGCCTTGTACTGCACCCTACTGCCTTCCCGCTAGGTTTGCCCTCTATAAATATCATATGGACTAGCTAAAGTTAATGAACTACAATGCAAACTGTGGATCAATGACCATGGTCCACAGATTTATTGATCAGAAGAACACTGTAGACTGTCACCTCTGGTCCAATGAAGTGCAAGGGTCTTGAGCAAATGGAGACTGTAGGTAGCAAGGCAGCCAATCCAGAGTTAGAATCAGTAAGAACTGAGAGAAAGGCAGTGCACAAGGGAAGGGGTGGGGGAGATAAGTGCATGTGGCAGACAGAAGAGCAGGGCATGGTGGAGGGGAGCATGGGAAGAAGGTGGTGGAGGGCAATGTTGAAGAAAGACAGGAGGAGGAGGTAGGAAGGAGGATGCTGCGAAGAGTTGAGAAGGCGGTTAGGATTCAGGGAGAGGGGGTCAGGTGGATTTAGGGAGAGGGGGTCAGGTGGATTTAGATCAAGAAGCTTGCAAATACTCGCTGGAGAGCTGATGGACATATTTCATCACTATTCAATTACACTGCTGTCGTGTTCTTAACCTCGAAAGAATGCAAGTCCGGGTGAGTATGCCAGGTATGGAAGAGAGGCACGGGGGATTCTTGGCAGTGCACAGAGTTAAAATCTGAACATCAGGCACCTCTTCTGGAGCCACGACGAAGCAACCAGCAATCCGTAGAACAGGCGTTACAACAGGAGTAACAAAATACAACATGAAACCCTGGCCTTATTCTGGTTTTTTTTTCAACTAGTTGTATTCAAGCTGCTCCACTCAAAAAGGATGCTGATCAGAGAAGATATTTGAACTATCCCATGATAACCTGGACAGATGTATTTTCAAGGACGAAACAGACACTTCATAGACACTACATAAGACATATTGGATCCGAAGAGTATCTGAAAACCCTATGTTAACACTATTACCATTCCGTGTATGAGATCAGCGACACTTCTTCAGCCATCCCAATGACGAATGTTTCTCCCTAGTAATATAATGTTCCGACCCCACTTTGTTGCACTATATCATCTATAATCGATTGGAGATGCTCCATCGATGAGGTCTCAAAATAACTAACATGCAATAAAACATTATAGATTATGTACATAGCATGTATTGAAGAACTATTTATGAATTATTAATGTACCACCTCAAACAAACGTTTGTACATAACTTCTTCACTTTTTTTTTATAACATCCATGAAATGTTAGGCACTGGATGAATGTGGGAGTATGCCGGAACATTTATATTAGAGACTATTGTAGAAATAGACCAACAATGCTTTTTAGAATGGATTAGGTAAAAAGAAATACACAAAATGACGATGTATTAACTAAAAAGAAAAAATATGTTTGTATTAATAAAGGCTTTTGATAAGAATAAGCATCTGGGTGTATACATATTCCCTTAGAAATTTTGATGGTCCACCAATTTATCAGTTTCCTAAGTGTTTTCTCACAAATGGTATTTAGGCCCTGACTTAGGAAGTATTTTCATTCTCAGGGGTACCCCCTCTTTTCTGCATTTGTTATCAGTGATATTGGTGTCAGTAAATATTAATAGACAATCGCACTACATTGTCCCTGCCTCGTGCACATAATGTGCTTCATATATACAAGATTAAGGCAGCGACTGTATACAGTACCAGGGCAATGCACCAGTACCAACCACAACATATTCATTGGGACTCGCACATTCTTCACTTATGGAGAAATATTGCTCCAGAGTACTGTGTCAGGCTCACAAGTATTGGAAGATTGCATTGGAGCTCTCTCAAATCTCAAGGATATCAAGCAAAAATAGCAGAGAAATTGTGCAGTACAATCCAGACTGTAATCAAATTACCCAACATTTTCTTAAGGGCTGCCACCCCTGCCCAAATCTCTCTGGAGAGGTTCCTCGCTTGAGCGGGCTTTGTTTTCCAGTTAAACTCTGAATTCACCCTCAACCCCATCAAAAGTGATAGACTTAACAAAAACAAAAATAGGAAAAGAGGTACAAATAGTGCAAATAGGCCCAGGCCAATATTTTCAGAGCAGAGAAAGCCTTTTTCAATGTGGGTGCTACCGTCTGCACAATCCTGGCTGGGCACTGCAGATGCAGCTCCCCAGACTGCCCAGGGGATCAGCTCCAAAGCAAAAGATCACAAACACCATTTTATAAGCTGTTGATTTTTTTGCCAGCCCCATCTTTTAGGATTTCCTAGCACATGTGTATAATAACACCAAGTTGGACATATTTAGGTCTGGTGGCAGACAGCTTTAGCCATCTGCAAGAGCGAAAGAAGGAGCGGGAGAGAAAGAGAGACATCTAGCTAGCTTTAAGTCAGCCCCATTCAGTCACTTGTTTCCATGTGTTTTTCATAGTTTGTCTTTCCATTGCTCAATGGGCTGTCCATCAAGGCCATGGCATTTCATGAATGATTTCATTATCTCATTCATGTTTCCATTAGGTTTTTGTGATGGAGCATCAAGCAGTCTTTTTCTTAGGCTATAGATATGACATGACTTGCAGATTTTGTAACAGTGTGTCGGTGTTCTTAGATCTATTTACTTTACGTATACAATTACATTGTTGTGGTCGATGTATTGATTTTTTTTTAATACTAGTGCTTTATATTCGTATGCCTTCACCTGGCGCACAGACCGCATGCTATTGACATCACGCTTGTACGTTCAGTTGTTTTACATGCTGTCATGATAACATATTGTATTTGCAAAGCAAAAATGTATGTGACTGTAGGCTTTCTTGCAGGTGCATTTAATTAAAACACCAGCTCGGTCAAAATGATTGCCTGTGCAACTAATTCACCTCGGACAATGCAAACTTCACCTTCAGACTCTTTTACATATCAATTTTCGTGTAGGTACAGCTCAACTCTCCTAATGCAGTGTATTCAGCCAAGGGGCCCTACTCTTAGCTTTCATATTGTTGGAGCCTAAGATTTCGCTTCATTATGGGAATGTCTTTCTAGGACAGTAGGAGGCAAAACACATGAAGTCCCCCAACAATGAACAATCTCCGCCGCTAACAAAAACGTTAGACCCACTGCCTTTTGCCGATACTACTTGCATTACCTGCAAATAAATTGCATTTAAGGAAAACTGATCCAGTTACAATGTCAGGGCACATTTTGGGGTTTATTCAGGAAACCATAAAAATGCAAGCTTGGAAATGAATATTGCCAGTCCCATCAGAATTACAAGGACCGTATTAAATCCGCAGATTTTATGTTTTCCATCTAGAGACTGTGGCAGCCTCCGAGAGAAATAAGGAATAACCGGGACTGAAATGACCAATTCTGCATCTTAGTCCTTATTTCCAAGGGAAACATCAGGGTCCCATTGGCAATTCCAGTTAACTCCACCTCCTGGGGTTACCAATTACTCCAGAATCGGTAACTCTGGAGAGATGGAATTCCCGAATCTCGCAAGAGGGACCTAGTAATGAGCCATTAGACTTCGGAACAGGTAGCTCAGCTGTCCAAAAGGCCAACTTTTGTATTTTTTGTGCGACCACATTATCTGTCTAGTTTTCACAGTATCTACTTCGACCCCCAGCTCACTGCCATGAGATGAGTGAGCAAACAGTCTTCTAGGATTCCAAATGAAATACAGCTATGTCTAAGCAATAATTTCTCATCGGCACACATCAGCTCAGCACAGACATTGTTTAGGCCCCAATCGTCTGCTACACAGACCAGAATAAAAGAGGCACTTTCCAGTTACACCCTTTGATTTTTCAGGCGCCAGACAGTGAGGCTCTGACTTGGAGATGGCAAAGCCACATAGGATTTCCTAGGTTAGACGTCACTGCATCAAGTGTTGCTTCAAGTACAAGAGACCCATAAGGGGACAGAGAGTAGACAAAGCTACCAGGGGGCTCTAGAAGCCGGAATCCACACACCGTACAATAGCCACTCTCGTCGCTCTACTGCAGGTTTCGCATTGCCGGTGTTCAGATCTGGGTACAATATGGGAACTAGCCAGGGGTTAAAACCCCATTGGCAGGCAGCATCTATGGAAAGAGAATGATGAGCAATCTAGGGCATAGGAGTCGTTACAGCACCCTTATTTATCCAGAATCGCTCAGCACAGTTTGTGTTCCACTGGCAACTGCAATCCAGCTGCAGACAGTGTCCATACAACTACACTGGTGGGCGATGGGCACGGCTGCCAGCATCCGGTATACTTCATTACTCTGACAATGCTGCCTTTAACATGATTTGGTCCTGGAAAGCAGCGTGCACTTATTGGCTCCTCCTTCTCAATTTGGGCCTGGATCATGAACTCCGCCCACCCACACAATAGCACAGCTCTGTGGTTGTGCCAATTTCCTCTCACATATTTGCAGTGCTGCATCATGAAACTCCTCTACTGCCTTGTACTAGTCCTGGATGTGTGCCACAAATGTACACAGTACTCTGTGACTCATTGCAGTGTAAGATGCTAGGCAAACATCAGACAAGTGTTAAAACATGAATCCGAGCAGTGAACGTCACTTGGGTGTTCAGCTTCTCAAACCCTGCATTGTATATTGTAGCATTTCTATAGTGCTTTCCTTCTTTTTATAAGAGGACAGGGTGTTAAAGATTTCCAGCCACCAATGGAGTGCCAAACCCTTGCCATATTACCTACCAGCATGGAAAATATTGCTAAAACGATAGATCAATTCCTGGCACCTGTCCCACCTTAGATCTCTGAGTAAACATTAGGTCACTGATTTGTGTCCTCTCAGTCCTTCATAGGATTGAGTTGCTAAAGAGGGCATAGTTGACATGGACAGTAAAGGCACAATTTCTCAAGCAACTAGAAACAATTCAGTTTAGGGCACATCCTACATAAAATGGTAACTGGATCTTATCAGTTGCAAGAGAAAAGCTTTAAAAGACTTGCACTACCAAAATATGTAATAAAGAGGGCTAGTGATTTGCATGGCTCTCCTGCCCCATAGACAATGCACCTCTGGATTGTAGTCACCTAATACATTCCTGCAAGGGAGAAGGGACCATTTTAACCTCAAAATGTGTACATCCCACAACTTTCACTTATCTGCGTGGTCATGTCTTCTATGGGGAGAAGATGTGACTACTGGCAATAGATTCAAAAAGGTTAGGTGGGCGGAGATTGAATCTCTGCTTCTTTCGGCTTCTGAAGCTAACCGTATCGTAATCAAAGGGAAATGAATCACTTGAGTCAATGTTCCAAAGCCTCAAGAAAGTCGTATGAGAGACCCCAGGCACTCCCAGGTGAAACATTTCGACCCAACCATCAAGTGTTGTGTATCATTAATTCATCCTCTTTGACACCACAGTTTCTCTTAACCTTATCCCTCTCCTGAAGAAATAAATAGTCAAAAAACAGGAAAGGAGGAGATCATTTTAACTTTTCTCATTACTGTCGTTATCCAGACAGGCTCCCTCCTGGTGGAGGACAGTAGATCACTTGGAAAACAGAACACTCAAGTAATAGCCCTTATGATGACACTATTCAACAAACCACACTAGTGGAGAATAAATATACACCGCATACTGTGAATGTGTAGTTGAGGGTCTCCAATAAGACTTTCCTGAGGGTCTGGAACTTTGACACAAGTGACTCATTCCACTTGGATTACGATACTGGCAATAGATGCCCACCTTGAAAGATGGGGAACCAGAATCCAATCCCGGCCTCATCGCCACATCCTGTGATAACGGAAAAATCACTTAATCCCCTTTGTCTAAAAAGTTAAACGTTGTCTGGATCTGTTGTAAAGTTCTCTAATGCCCTTGAGTGAGATTTGTGCTACAAAAATACTGCAAAAAAAAAAAAAAGAGGGCGGTCACTGCTGAAAGGCTGCTGCTCGATCATGGATGTTGCTTAGGAGTGGCCAGGCTTTGCAGCTACTACTATTACTGACCTGCACATCGGTACCCTTGGACTGGAACTGCTAAACCTGGTCTGAGGTCATGAAGGAAGTAACAGGAAACAATTAAACCTACTGCAGTTTTTACTCCTTACACTCAGCTGAAGTGAGGGCCGAGGAAGTGGTCATCTCTGATGTCATTGTTTGTATGAAACAGTGCATGAGGTCCCTTTCGGTCCCCTGGCTTTTTGTCGCATTGATGTCCATGTGCTCAATCAGTTTGAACCAGACACAGACTGAATTGCAGGGACTGGAACTACTGAATCAAGCTCCTGGTGACCATTGCGATAAGGAGGGGCAACGACCTGCCTACATATACTATTATTCACCTACAAAACTAGGATCACTGGGAGAGGATTGTGTCAAACCCAACCCGACAAGAGAAGTTTATTGATAATTATTGTGTAAAAGGTAAATCCATCACAATGTGTGAACAAAGCTATTGCGATGGACAGGCATATGCCTTTTTTTTTTTTAAACACCCTGACACTACAATATAAAGGTTACGCAACGGACTGGTCAACACTAGCTGCCTTAGAGAGTGTGAAATTTTCAACGAAAGATACAGATTTTGTGAGAAATAAGGGTTCCAACCGTAAACTCTGTTAAGGAAACTTCTAGTGAGGAAGGGATAATGAAAGTGTGCAGCAGATGATAGGAAGGAGAACAGCAGCCCACCCTTATAACCATTCCAGATAGACTTGATACTGGCAAATGAAACCAATGCCGTAACCTAGTTGAACAAAGCGGGTGGGAGGAGTGCTTGCAGAGCTCGCAAGCTACCCAGGTCCATGATGTGTAGCTCATCTAGTCTGCTTCTTAAGTCTGGTGTTAGCCAAGAACGTTTGATTTTACTAAAATGTACATGTAAGTATGTATGTACTTATAGAAGCTTACAGGCAGCTCTTTTCAACCATTTGTCTGATGTTGAGTCATTCACATTTTATTTACGGCCACTACAGCATAGAGAACGGGCAGCCCACATCAGCCATCAACTAACTTTACTGTAAGTGACAGCGTTCTGCTTGTTTACAAAAAAGCACATCCACAGAGTAGTTCCCTTCAGTGGCAGGTACTACTATGGCAATGTGCACTTTTCTTTAGATCAAAAAGTATTTCTTTTTTTGGTCGTTTTTAGGTCTTGCCTAGCAGAAAGCAAGCTGTCTAGGTACGAAAAACCTATTGTGAACTTACATCGGGCATAGACCTGACTGTTGTTTACCATTCTTTGGCGTTATTGCTATGCTCATTAGCTTGCTTCCCATGTGTTGCCTTGTGTGGACTTCCCTTCCTATTCGGAGTTTGCCCTTGGACTGCAGAATAGCCTTTTTACTTGGGTCCATCCAATGCTTACTTCAGGGAACTGTATATTTTTTTAGGTCTCGCCCTGGAATTAGCATCCAAAGGATGCGTCCAGGGTTGGAGACGTATAGTTAGCTGTCTCGAGGGAAGGACGGACGAGAAGGTGCACGAGTTTTTCCAGGCTGGATTTGTGTGCGCGAACGCGCACGTTCCGTCCTGCGCCGCCCTCCCATACTCCCAGCCTAACGCGCATGCATGCATGCACACAGACAGACACAGACACACACACACACGCGCGCGCACTCACACAGACACGCAGGCACCCAGACAGGCAACCCCCTCCTCCTCCTCCCCCACAGTCACACACGCATACACACAGACTCCAAGACACACGCACGCTCACACACATACACAGTCCGCCGCCGCGCGCGCGCCCACACATGCCACCCTCCCGCCCTCGCAGGCCAGCCACAAAGCGAAGCCCCACTCACCGGCAGCAGGACTCTTCCTCCATTCTTCGGCACCGGGGCGCAGGGTAGGCTCCTGCCTGCTCCGGTGCTGCAACCAATCGCGGCTCTTCCGGCTCTTCCGTGGGAGGCGGGGTAGGCTCCCGCCCTCCTACTTCCTGTTTCCGGTTGTCGCGCCGGCCTGCCTGACTTCCTGGTCGCAGGCCGGCAAAGTGACGGCGGTGAGAAATTCTTTATACTGTGATTTATGTTCTTCCACTACTGAGAGGGCATACACATCAGGATTCTCCTCTGATTTTATTCCTTACAGCGTCTAAGGATTACTCTTCATCTGGGCATGGCATGTGAATGGTTTCTATCTACCTCTAGATGTTTTACTCAGTGGATTCTGCTTTTGTGTGTCACTCGAATAACATTACATCACGATTTTGCTTAAGGACTGTTTATTCTGCACTAAAGGGCTACCTGCAAATCATCTCAAGTGGGATGTGGGTGCTACTCTGCATTTGGGTGTTACAGGGTGGTACATTTGTTTTTTCTGGATTTGTGTGCGCATGGCACCCGAGCATATTTTGCAGATGTAGCGCTACATCTGAAGTGCTCTGCCAAGCAGCCATGTGCCGCTCTGTAATGTTTTACAATGACGTTTGTTTTTCTTGATACCGCCATATCTTAGTCTCAGGAGATTACGGTTAAGAACCCACTACAGCAACTGAGTGCTTCTCATCACCCGAGTAGTTACTCCGAGGTTTTCTCTTCTGTAACATAGAACACTTAAGAAATAGTTTATTCTGCATCTAGGCACTACTTGCAAATTGCTTATACCATGGAATAATATTGTCTGAGTCACGGGGCCACCTATGAATAACCTTCTGAGCATTTTAGGGTAAAACTGATGAGATGCTCTTATACCAGCTTGAACCCTAATCTGCATGCAGGTAACTGCTTTTCTGCATAGGGCAGATATATTTGAACTATGCTTTTATATTGCTGGGTGGTGATCCATGATTGCATAATAGCACTTCAGCTTCTTTTGATTTGCCTGCTCTACATTTTTATGCTATTCCACAACTGGGTAATGAATGATAATCATTTTACTCCGAGTCTGGGTGCCTCTGTGGATTTTTTTTATGGCACATTGGTGCGTTGACTTTTGTACCATACCTGGGTGATACTCGGCATCTGGGCCCTACCGGGTTTAACTTACTTGTCCTGGGTCCTGGTAATGTTTGTGCATTGATTGTTACAGCTTTTGGTTGTTTGTTTTGAGCTGTTCTGCATCCAAGTGCACCAGATTATTGCTCTGCAATAAGCGCCCTTGCAATCCGTTCTATGCATCTTTTCTTACACTGCTTCTGAATAGCCTTTGCTGCTTTTTAGGTCTCGCCCTGGAATTAGCATCCAAAGGATGCGTCCAGGGTTGGAGACGTATAGTTAGCTGTCTCGAGGGAAGGACGGACGAGAAGGTGCACAAGTTTTTCCTGGCTGGATTCGTGTGCGCGAACGCGCACGTTCCGTCCTGCGCCGCCCTCCCATACTCCCAGCCTAACGCGCATGCATGCATGCACACAGACAGACACAGACACACACACACACGCGCACTCGCACTTACACAGACACGCAGGCACCCAGACAGGCAACCCCCTCCTCCTCCTCCCCCACAGTCACACACGCATACACACAGACTCCAAGACACACGCACGCTCACACACATACACAGTCCGCCGCCGCGCGCGCGCCCACACATGCCCCCCTCCCGCCCTCGCAGGCCATTCACAAAGCGAAGCCCCACTCACCGGCAGCAGGACTCTTCCTACATTCTTCGGCACCGGGGCGCAGGGTAGGCTCCTGCCTGCTCCGGTGCTGCAACCAATCGCGGCTCTTCCGGCTCTTCCGTGGGAGGCGGGGTAGGCTCCCGCCCTCCTACTTCCTGTTTCCGGTTGTCGGGCCGGCCTGCCTGACTTCCTGGTCGTAGGCCCGCAAAGTGACGGCGGTGATTTGCGTTATTTATATTTTTAGTTAGTTATGCATTTTTATATAGCGCGGACTTTACCCGAAGGCGCTATTTATTTATTTATGTATTTAAGCATTTTTATATAGGGCGGACTTTACCCGAAGGCGGTATTTATTTATTCATGTATTCATGTATTTGGGATATGGTGTGGCTGGTGACGTGGGTTTTTTCCCCGCGACCTCGTGTCACCGTATTACTTGAATGATTTATGGCAATACATTCAGGTTACATTATAATTTGTAGGTGTTGGTTTCAAATGCTCTTTCTGGCAGCATCTTCCAGTTCTATGTTAGTAAATATGATTTGAAACGCTGCAGAGGGTCTTGTCCAACCATTATGTATTTAACAATTTTATTCAGTTTCAAAAGCTGCTATTTACAATAGTTCGATTTCACTTTTCATTAAAAACAATCTTACTGCGGCTAATACAGATCATGCGTACTCTGCATAATTTTAAGAGGTGTGCCAGCGTAAAGTACTCGAACAACAATGACGTCTGTCTTATAAATGTCACAAAAAAATGTTAATATTTCACTTCTGTTCTTGGAGTTTCGTGAAAATACAACACATATTGCATTACAAATGCTATAGGTGTCACATTTGTGAAAGTTAAAACTATTGGCATTGTAAATGACAAAGCTATTACTTTAGCTATTTTCACAACCAACACATAAATAAAAAAAATGTAATTTACAATACCAATGGCTCAAACTTTCCTAATGCGAGACCTATTGCATTGCAAATGCTTGTTTTGGTTAAGTACTCCTTGAGAGTGCACGAGTTTTCCAGCTGTCTCCCTCATAAACTTCGCATCTCCTCCTACACGGAGCTCTGCGTTGCTCTCTTTTGCTCATGTACATCTCCTTGCCACCTCGATGTTGCGCTCAACCATGTCTGCTTCTCCTCCTGTGTGGTTTTCTCACTTGTCTGTTTCTCCCTTGAGGGTTGTTTCTCCCATTCTGCTCCCTATTGCCCACTCATCTTTTTTTCTCGTTTTTGCTAAGGACTAGGCAGCAAATAGCGGATAGCCCATCCACCTTAACAATTATTTTGCGCTATGTCTATTCCTTTATAAAAACAAAACAAAAAAACAAACAATTACTAATCCTTCTTAGCTGGTAAATTATAAAAAAAAGATAAACTGCCTGCGTCATTTTGTAGGCGTGCATGTGTGCACCTACAAAATGACACAGCTGCGTCATTGGATCTCTTAACTTGTATTCCCTTTTTAGCTTTTCTTCATGTCACAGTGTCTTGCTGATGCTGTACATTGTGGCTAAAAAGCATTGGCAAAGCCAGCAGGTCTAAAGGAAAGACCTACTGTCTTTGCCAAATCATGTTTTTTTATATTCGGTAGGGCACGGTAGTACCTCTGACAATAGTTTTACAAAAACCATAACTAAACAAAACAATCATTGACAAAGCCAATGCCAGACAAATTGCCTTGCCGGTTTCGTTTGCATTCCGAGATTAGGAGTGCTGAATTTCTCATGGGATAAAAAAAGAACTGCAAGTAATCCCAGAATGCAGCCCGAAAACTTGGACTGAGTGGCCTACTCACACATGAAATAAGGAAATTTGAAGGGTTGTATTCTGAATCAACAGATAAGCATCCTTCTGCTCAAAGGAGTAGTCAGAAAATTAAGATAGCCCCCACTATCAACCAACGCTCTGATGGCATCAAGAAAGGGCAGGTGTACTCAAACCTTCCTAGAAGTGCTCCCTTGGCTCTTCCATCCAAGCATCTATCCATTTATCCTTTCACCCTTCCATTCGTCCTCTGATATCCACCATTTCAGCTTTATCTTCTGTCATCTATTTAGTCATCATTCAGTGTTCACCATTCTGTTCATTCACACATCCACCACAAATGCATCTGTCCATATATCCATCCACCCATACGTTCATCCTTTGACTTACACAACTATTAATAAAGTCTTTCATCAATCGATTGTTCCTTTTTGCCATCTTTGCACTCAGATTTCCATTTACTCTGCCATTCTTTCACCAGTCCATCCATCGCCCTCTCAAATGTCCATTTACTCTGGCATCCTTTAACCCATCCACCCACCTCTCCTTTAACTCATCCATCCACTCATTCACACATCTGTCCTATGCTCCTATCACTTCATATCTTTCTTTTCACCCTTCCTTCCCCTCACTTTTTCTTCGTTTTAATATTTCATTCTTCTTTCCCTTTTCCATTTACACTTTTCTTTATTTCTTCCTTAACGAGTTAACTGGGAACTTAAGCGTGTCAAGGTGCAGACTGAAGAGGTCCATAGCGAATCCTCCCCCCCCCCCTCCCCGAAGTTGCTCAAGCGGAGTGGGGTGGGGACGTTCACGGCGCCCCTGCTTCTGCCGGAACAATTTGTCTGCCCTGGTCACGGTCCTACATAAAGAGAGCTGCTACCGTTTCTTGCATATTCTTGACAGCTTCTGCACTTGTTGCGCCCACCGAGGCGCGCGCATGTTTGGTTGCACGGGATCCGTGAAAGGACGTTGGGCTGTCCTCGCGCCTGGGGTGACGCCGGGGCTGTCCTCGCGCCTGGGGTGGGTGCAGCCGTTAACCTGGGACAGGAAGGAGCGCTCGCGCTGGCACAAAAAAAAGCACCGGTACTTGCAGAGATAGGGCGCGCGCGGTGCATGTCTTTACACGTCCACGCACTATTCGCACAGTGGCAAGCCTTCGCCTGGTAATTATTTCCGGCTCTTGGTAACAATCTCTTCAAAAAGCGGAAGCACCGATTTAATAGCGGTAGTGATCCGAGCCTCTTCTAAAACGCCGAAGTCGGGCGAGGCGCCTGCGATGAACTCATAAAAGGGGTCTGTGTGGGGTCACTCAGGGGCTGGGCTCCAGCGGGGCTGGGGTCAGCCGCGCGCGCTCCGGAGACGGGAGGCTGCGGGGGCATTCCTTCAGGGCTGCGAAGGGTTAAAAGCTGGAGCAAGTTCCTGACAGGCAGGGCTGCTGCTGGTGGGCTTTATTGTTCGGCCCCCTTTCTCACGGCTCAAGAAACGTCACCCCCTCCCCAGCCTCGGGCCAGCTCAGCGGCACCACAATAGCCCGAGCTTCCAAGGGGATTTATTTAAATGCAGTGCCTCTCTCAGCTCACAAAAAGTCCGAGCACCGAGGCCCGGCTCCGAGGAACCTGCCGCGGGCCAGACGAGGACACCGGGGCTGCAGCCAGGGACACCGAACCAGCCGCCACCAAGGTTAGGGGCGCTGCAGCCATGGCCACAGCAACTGCACTGAGCTCCGTCAAACCTCCGGCTACTAAAGCTAGGGGCATCAAGTGGGCAATCAGTGCGAGAGAACCAGCTGCACCCAGCTTCATTATGCTGCAGCCAGGACAGGTGCCCCCAGGTCTGCAGGCAGTGGTGAGACAAGCAGGTCTTCACCCAGTTTCAGTGTCCTGCAGTTAAGACAGGAGGCGGTAGGTCTGCAGACAATGGTCAGAGCACCTGGTTTCATGATCCTGCAGCCAGGGAAGGAAGCACTAGGTCGACCAGATCTTGAGAACCAAAAGTGGGACATTTTGCAAAAATAGAAAAAGGACTGCAAATTTGGAACAACGGTGCTGTGCAGAATGACAACTCTTATCAACGTAGTAACACAGAAGAAACACTCAGAAAATAAATAAAATGTAATTTCTAAAACCAGAATCGTACCAATTAATAGCATTGCTTACTTATAACAACTGCTAACTAGCACAACTTTAGAACACGCAATAAGTGCCTCTCATTGATTTCAGTCTACCACCTCTAAAAACCAGGGCAGAAGCCAAAATTGCCGAAATCTGCAAGGACAGCTGGTGAAAACCCGAGACTGTCCGGGATAATCCGGGACACCTGGTCACCCTAACTAGGTCTGCAGACAGTGGTCAGAGCTCCTGGTCTACATCCGGCTTCATGATCCGGGGCAGAGGGGACTAGGCCGGCACCCA
Organism: Lissotriton helveticus; assembly: GCF_964261635.1. Taxonomy (NCBI): domain Eukaryota; kingdom Metazoa; phylum Chordata; class Amphibia; order Caudata; family Salamandridae; genus Lissotriton; species Lissotriton helveticus. Next base: position 316,214,456 of record NC_136065.1, on the reverse strand, counting down.
GTGCCATGAGGCTGCAGCCCGGAGTGGGCCCACTGCCTTTGCAGACAGTGGTGAGCGCGCCAGGCCAGCCAGGCGGTGCCATGGTAGGGGGGTGAGCGCGATCCTTGCAGACAAGTATTCAGAATATTAGCTGTACAAACGACATGCCTGGGACAGGAAATCTGTGACTATGCTCTGCAACAATAAAGCGGCATATAAATCGCGGCTTGCTTGGAATTCATCTCCTTTCTCCACAACAAACATTGTTGAAAGCAGCGACCATGCCAGTGCTTAGTGCGACCCAGTGAGGTGAGGGCGTGGAAGAGGGTGGCGGACTTTCCACTCACTCTCTGTTACAGCCTTAGAAATCTTAAGCACTTATCCGTAAAAGGTCCCCAACCCTCACGGCAGTAAAAGTGTCCAAAACCAGCCCCTGGCTCATCTACCTCTCGACGCCCACCCTCTTCTCGTCTGACATGGCGCGCACCCGCCTACAAAATATGGACTTTCTGGGTGCTCTGGGGTCGTCGTTCCCGACAGGCAGAAATGGGTGTGGACGCAGGGGGGCAGGCGGAACACGCGTCTGCTCTTGGCAGTTGGGAGGGCCCGTCTTCGGAGGGAGAGACACGCGTGTCTGTGGTGTAGGGTGGGGATTGGGCATTTCTCGTATGGTGGGGGAGAGGGCATGTATTACCTGAATTCACGTTAACGTGCGTGCCTTCCTAGGCGCTGCCTGCTTTTGTCCCTGGAGGCGCTAGCACATGAATACCTTTAGGTACCGGGCACCGTGACCACCAGTACCAGGTGCCTCCCGTTACCTCATGGAGAGTGCGTGTCCCTTAACAATGCAAACTGTACCACAAAATCTTACAAGATTACTGTACAGCACCTTACAGAGGTGACCAATATGTTGTGTAAAATTGTAGAGCGGCTAATCACCCGTGAGGGTATCCAGGCGCTGAGTATGGCAAGCCTGAGGCGGGGGAGGAGGAGATCCTGCCTGCTTCTTTGTCAGGGCCTTGTCTTGAGGTTCCTTCAGTAGTCCATGAGGGAGGGGGGGATCTGAGCTGTTTTGGGAGGTCGCTCCAGGTCTTGGCTGCGAGGTATGAATGAGAAGGCACATCCTCCGCGTCCGGTCTCCTTGTCGTGATGGAGGTGTGCTCCTTGCGGGACACAGATTGAAGGTGTCTGGTGGGCTGGTAGAAGTTGAGGCGAGGGTTGAGGTAAGCTGGACTAGTGGTGTAGAGAGATTTGTAGGCATGGGTGAGTAGCTTGAACTTACATCTTTCCTTGCCTGGGAGCCTGTGGAGAGATGTGGTTATTTCGTGGGATGTTTAAGACGAGTCTGGAGACACGTTCTGGATGGGTTGAAGTCTGCGTAGGACATGGGCTGGGATTCCGATGTAGAGGGCATTGTCGTAATCAAGTCTACTTGTTGTAGGAGCCTTGGTGACCATTTGTCTGGTGTTCAGTGGGATCCACTTCAAATCTTGCGTAGCAATCGCAGGATGTAGAAGCATGATGAGCAGACAGCTTTGATCTGTCTGCTCATGGGTAAGCTGGTGTCCAGGATGATCCCCAGTGTCTTGGCACAGTCTGTAGGGGGTCGGTGGGGAGCCAAGTTCAGAGGACCACCCAGAGGCGTCCCAGGGAGGATTGGTTGTTGCAGAAGATTAGGACTTTGGTTTTGGCTGTAAAAACCTTCCTCAGCAAGCGGTGGGCCCAGACACCTGCAGTCAGCAGGGTGCTTGCCAGTGCCTGTGCTTGTTTATCGTGACTGTGCTTGTGTGTCCCTTACTTACATTCCAGCAGTAGCTGGCTCTTTTCTTGCATGTTTGCTCCCATGTTTCCTCCTTTGCTAGGTGTGTCTTACACATAAGCTTACTCCCGTCATCCTACAGAAACAAGAATCCCCCATTAACTTGCTGCAGTAGATGGGCTCTTGTTACATGGCTGTGGTTGGGGGGGGGGGTGAGAGGGGGATTCTTGCTCCTTTACCATACACTACGATTACATCATGTCTTTCTACCTTTGAGCCAGGACTGCGCAGTTCATCCCAGTAGCCCGTGAACCAAAGGTAACCCTTCCACCCCCCACAATTTACAGGGTGCCTTGCTCGAACCCAGTCTGTGTAAATCTGTGTGTGACGGTCTGACTCAATTAATTTTTAGGGATACCCTCACCAGATTTTGCAATTCTGAGGGGTGCAGTTGTTTTGCTTCCTATGACTAAAGAAGAAAGGGCACCCACATGCGGGCCAACAGGTGTGGGGACAAAGGCCAACAGCAATGTCATTGATATCTTTTGAATTTTTGCAGGAGCCAGGCAGCTCCCTAAATGCACATGAAATCTGGTTCCAGCCCTGATTGGTGGGGTGGGCACTGATGGGAGGAGTCAGCCATATTTAAGGCTTGGTGGCATGGGGATTGGATTTGTGCACTGTCTGGACACACTGCAGCGCCCTCACAGAATGGGTGGGCACTTTGGTGACTCTCCCCAGCCCTACACACATATTCAGTTCGGGGGCAGGGGGTTTAAGATGGTGCCTGCACGAGAGCAGAGACGTTTTAATGCATGGGCAAAGTGGGCTCTGGCCCAGGGCCCCAGCCTTCCAGGGGGCCCCCTGATAGAGTCAGCTCCCTTCTCCAGAGTTTTGCCCTAATGACCTTGAATATTTCTTAAACGGATTGTTTTAAATACAGTTTCCTTTCATTTATTTTTTATGTAACTGATGTGTAAGAGTCTAGTACAGCCATTTTGCAGAGAAATGTTGTGTTTATGTTTCATGCAATATACATAATAAAAGTTTCTTTTAGATCAAAACAAGGCCTAACATATAAGAAATGGGAGGGCATCACATAGATTATTTGCAGTAATATTGGTGAGTTGCTGCTGTGTTACAATATTGAAAACACACATAACTATCCCTGAATATTAGATGTAAACACATTTAGAGCTTTATTCATGACATGTGATGCATCGCTGTGTGAAAACAGGGATGCGTCACTCCTTAGTGCACCCTTCTTGCAACATGATGGATGCGTCATATTTACTGTATGTCGCAAGGAGTTACAGATACGTCAGTATTTCTGACGTATCTGTAGGCACAAAAGTGATGCATTGCTGGGGTGTGTCTGAAAATAAACGCAACTCCACCAATGTGTCCTTTCACATGGGGCAAACCCCATGTGAAAGGGCATGCATCAGTCTTACGCCTGCTGTGAGGTAGGTGTAAGAAATGGATGCAATGGCATCCTAGAAGTGGTGCACTGAGCTCTCATTGATTTCAATGCGCCACGTCTACGAGGCTTTTTCCAGGGGAACACCCACCCTGCATACATTATACCTGGCGCAGGTATAATGTGATGCAGGGGTTTAAAGAGTGACACATCTACCTAGATGCGTCACTTTGTAAATAGGGCGCAACACGGCACATTTTTTACGCTGCCGGTGCGTCACAAAAAGTGACGCACTGGCGGCATAAAAGTGAAGCACAGCCTCATAAATAAGGCCATTAGAATTTGGACGAGTATTCCTTTGCACTGTCAGGGACCAAATGAAATTAAATGAAATAGTGTATTTAATAAAGCACGCAGCTCCTCACACTAGAGTGTCCTGGCACCTGACAGCTGGTGGAAAACGTGCTCATAAGACCCATCAGTTATTAAAAAGCCAGGTTCAGACTTAGGCAGTCTATTCTACAGTTTTGCACCTAGAAAGCCGAGGGATCTGCCTCCAGTGCCGGCACAATGGCCAGGTTGGCATTGGAAGATCTTAGGGGTCTAGATGTTGTGTAGCGATTAACAAGCTTATTAAGGTAGCCGGCTCCTAAGCCGTGGAAAGCTTTAAAGAAGATGGTCATCGCTTTGAAGTCGATCCGTTCTTTTATGCAGAGCTTGTTAGAGACTGAAGAATAGGGGTCATACTAGATCTGGGTTTTGGTCTCAGGATGGATCTGGCCACCGCATTTTGTACCACTTATAGGCGCTGGATAAGGGATTCGGGAAGACATAGGTATACAAACTGTTGACATGGTCAAGCTTTGATGTTACCAGACACTGTACCATGATCTTTCTGCTATCAAGCGGTAACAGTGGCAGGAATGTTTTTAGCACTTGGAGTATGCCAAAGTAAGCGCCAGTTAGATTTTGGATTTGAAAGCGCATGGAGAGTGTCTTGTCTATGACAATTCCTACGTTTTTGACTTTCTCCTTTTCCGCTGGCAGGGGCGGCAGATCTTTTGGCTACCAAGAGCTCCAGTCAGGCGTTTCTGGATTACCAAAGAAAACAACTTCAGTTTTGTCTTGATTGCACTTCAGCTGATTGATCTTAAGCCAGTTAAAAACTTTGTGAGGCAAGACCTAATCATTGCCCCCTCAAAGTTGGTTCCTTTTACACATGTAAAAAACAGCTGAGTGTCATCACCCTAGGAAACATTTTTGGTGCCCTCTTCTTCTACCAGAAATGCAAGGGGGATTAGACATATATTTAAAAGGGTAGGACTGAGATTGGAGCCCTGCGGGACACCTACGTTCATGGCCGGAACTGGGGATGAGTGAGGGGGAAGCCAGATGTCCTGAGAGCCATTTGCCAAGAAGGATGACATCCATGTTAAGGTGGTCTCCCCCAGGCAGATGTTAGCAATTCTCTCCAGGGCCTCTCATGTGGGACTGTATCAAAGACCGCTGACAGATCGAGCAGTATCAGAACAGCCTTGCCTCCCTGGTCCAGCTTACTCTTGAAAAATTCATTCACTTACAGCAGAGCGGACTCCATAGTTGGCAAGGTCCGTCGATTTGGCGTTAGCCTTTTTTATCAGTGAAATAATCTTAGCATTCTTCTATAATTTTGGCATGTTGCCTGAGGAGAGGGAAGCATTAAAGAGCTGGTTTATGGTGGGAGCTAATAGGTTCAGGATATTCGCTGGACGTGGGTCGGTAGGAAAGCCAGACTTAATGCTTTGGAGATGGGTCAGTGACTCTTCAGGCTGAAACTCAGGGAAAGCTAGTAAAGATGGAGGATCCAAGAGGTGAAATTTACCATTAGAACTAAGGTAGAAGGTCAGTTCTTCTTCTGAGATGTTGGTGATGGCTTGTTGGATCACAGATATCTTTTTGTGGAAGAATTGAGCTGTTGCTTAGACCATTCTTCCGTACATGGCCCTTCCTTTGTGCTGGCTTTTGGGGCGGTTAAGGATTTAACTATGCTAAAAATGTCTTTACTCTTATTTTGGTAATTTTCTATCTTGGTTTGAGAGTACTTTTTCTTGGTTGCCTTCGCGAGAATGTAATGAGCTTTTAAGGTGTCTTTATACACCTTCCTGTCCTCAGTTAGATAGGATTTACACCATTTCCATTCCATTTGTCTACAATTTCTTTTGCTAGATCTGAGGGAATTGTTAAACCGTAGAGCTGGTGGGGCCTACCTCTTTGAGGAGTGGGAAACAACCAGTACCGCTGCACCAATGTTGGTTTGGAGCCATGAATCTATTGAAAGCGCATCCGAGTTGGGGCAGCCAGACAGCTCTGGTGATAAATGACTAAGGGGGGGGTCTGCTAACATCAGGATGGATATTGTATGGAACGTCCTGTAATTAGGGACCCTCTGTCCTGCGTTAGCCCGAGGGGCTGTGGCAGAGTTGGGAATGACACATTTTAATAGGAGGTGGTTAGACCAGGTGATGGGAAGAGTTAGGCTTACTGATATGTCAAACTTGTGAAAGATTTGGTCTAGGGTATGGCCCTTCTCGTGGGTGGCCGAAGAAACAGATGGCAACATGTTGCAGGCCTGCAGTGTCTCCAACAAGGAAATTGTTTGAGGGTCTTTTCCATTGTCCCTATGAATATTGAAATCTCCCAGAATAAGGCAGTTGTTGTAGTTTAAGGCCAAGGAGGTGGTGGCTGTATTAAGCATAGTAATAACATTTCCAATTGCACCGGGAGGTCTATAAATCAGAAAATCTGGTATGCTAGGATGGGGGGATAAGGCACAGCGGAATCTAAGGACTCTGTGCCCTCGATGTTTTCCATCGGAATGGGAAAGCAGTCTCGTTTTTTATTGTAAATTATGGCGACACCGCTCCCCTTCCCACTCGGTCGGTACCTCCTAAGGATTTTATAATCCCTAGGGATGGCCGAGCTGATAGTAGGGTTGGAGGTTTCAGACAGCCAGGTCTCAGTGAGAAAATAAACTATCAGGCTGTTCGTCTAAAAGTAGATCATAAATGTGTGGTTCATGCTTTTGCATAGAACAACAATTTAAAAGGGTGGCCTTTAAGTCCTCTGTTTCATTCTTGTTTTTACTCTTATTGTTGCGTGAGAGGATCTTGGGTGCGAGTTTCCTGGGCTAGAGGAGAGACCAGTTGCACTTATTCCATCGAAAGTCTACCTCCAAGCTTGGATCAGCCGCTGTACACTGACATAATGGTGGCTGCCTGAGGCTAAGCAGTTTTTCCCTATTGTAATATAGTGGAAGAAACACACCGGAGGGGAACTGGGCAGCATGGCCAGCGCCGGACGCCTCCTGGACACTGCACGCGTCCATCTGCATTGGTAATATATAGGCATAATAGGCTATTAGCCTATGATGCAAACTGGATCGCTAATGCAGCTGAGGAAGCGGAAACTGCGTGGGCGGAAGTGAAGTGTCCGATAGTAGCCCCAGCCTTCCGCACAATTGGCGTATTAGCCACGGTGGACCGGGACTGGAGGAAAAGTGAGATGTGAATCGGAGCAATTAAGGAGGTGTAGGCAAGCAGAACCAAGTAAAATGCAAGTGCGCGTAGGTAAGAGAAATTGTTAAAAAATCACAGAGTAATTCAGCTACACATATACAATTTAAAAAGTATTACAAACCTAGTAGCAGGGCAGGAAACACTAAATCCTACTGCTGTCAGCTGCGCTCGTCCATTTACATCGGGAATTGATAGGCTAATGCCTATGATGCAAACTGGATCGCTAACCAGCTGAGGAAGAGGAAACTGCATGGGAAACAGGGGCTCAAATTGGACCATAAATTCAAAGCTGTTCTGAACAGGGGCCCCCAAAGTATGTTTGGCCCAGGGCCCCCTAAATCCTTAAGATGTCCCTGCACGAGAGGACCTTGTTATGGCCCAGCTGCCAAGGCCCTTCTCCCGAAGGTTGCCAGAGGGTTGGCTCTGCCATGCTGGTTTGGGCCCTGTTTTCTAGTTGACTCTGTGCTTCTAGTGTAGGGGACCAAGTCATTTTGTCCAGAGTTAAATTCAGTAAGCCCCTGGAGTTGGCAGAAAAGGCCAGTTTCAGATCCCCGGTGCCGGAAGGGCCAGAAGGGTGGTCGTCCCGGGCTCTGGGTGGAGCAGTGGTTTGGAGATGGATGTCTATTTATCTCTGCAGAGTTTGAATGACATGCCAATCTGAACTGTTGATAATATATGCAATGTTTATGTTTTTATCTCCCATTTGTAATAAATTCGGCCTAAGAAGTGTTTTTCCCAAACCAATAACATCGACTCAGACTAATTTGTCTATCTTTTGGGTGGAGAAGTGTTCCTTGATGAGTCTACTTCTTGGCGGTCCCCACCCTCCTTGGAGGAACCGTCATTTACACTTGGAGTGGGTTTACACTATGTCCCTTTGAGCCGAAGTAGGTGTGCCCCAAGTCTCCTTACTTACAAAGGGAGCCACCTTGCAACTGGTGTATCTCTTACATATCCATTCACTTTGCAGCAAGTCCTACCATCAGCAAGCGTGCCTTCACTGCAGTAGGTAGAGAACATGCCTTGTAGTTTTTGCAGTAGGCGAGCCTATTTAACTTTAAAGTAGGTGTCCCATTCTCTTTGTTTATGGAAGGTAGGCACCCTCAGACACAATTTACTTCCAGTAGATGTGCCTGATTCCTACAATCTTCAGTGATTGTACCAGGGCCCCATTACACTACCAAAGACGTTCTCTAAAGCCTCTTACATCACAAGGGGCACGCCCATTTCGTTTTCAGTCAGTGTTCCCAGTGCACCCTGATCTTAAAAGAGATGTCCCATTTACCTGGTTGTAGGTGTGCCCCATCCATACTGTCTTGTTTTGCAACAGGTGTGACCTGTGCCACCTCACCTTCGCTTAAAGTGTGCCCCATTCAACATACCACTGCAGTGGGTGTGTTGCCAGGCCGCTTACCATGTACCCATGCTCCGTGAAAAGACCCGAAAGGCTAGGCGTTCCCACAGGTCTCTTTATATTTCAGTAAGTACGTCTCTAGTGGCCCTTAGAAATCTGGGTGTTTCCACACGTCTGCTATCATGCAGTAGCGGGTGTCTCTTTCTATTGCAGTATCTATATCTCTTGTGGCCTTAGAAATCTATGTGTTTATGCTGGGCATCACTAATAAAGAACGTCCTAGACAGGTGCAAGGGGTGATCTTCGTGGCAATGGCAATCTTTCGACTATGTGTCGCATCAGCTTGGCTCGACCTCATCCCACCATCCTTCTCCCAATGGAAAGCTAGACTACTTGCGACATGTAACCTAGAGGTAGCCATTTATAAACAAAAGGGGCGTAATATTCGGCAGAGAGGCATGAAAATCTGGGCACCTTTGCTAGATTGGATACAGGCGCATTGAACTTATGAATTGAAAATGCCTTGGATAATTGATAAAATCTGTTATCCTACAAACAACGCAACTCAACCTCATTGAGAATACCAATTCCTGTCTTACTAAATCACTAAAGAATGAAATGTATGATCAAGAGCGCATTGAGCTTTGATCTTAATATGTTTTTTTTCTTTTTTTTCCCTCTGTTTTCCTTTATTCCCTGCTTATGAATTTGTATATGTGTAATGTAAATCTCTATGTAAATAGTAATAGAATTAACTGTCCTCATGGGGGGTGGGGGGGGGGACCAAGGGCTATAAAAAAATTGTTGTAAAAAGTTGAATAAAGAAAAGTAAAAAAAAAAAAAAAAAATCTATGTGTTTCCACAGGTCTCCTCATGCAGTAAGTAGTAGGTGTCTCTTTATATTGCAGTAAGTATGTCTCGTGTGGCCTTTAGAAATCTATGTGTTTCTACATGTCTCATCATGCAGTAGGCGTCTATTTATATTTCTGTAAGTAGGTCTCTCGTGGCCCTTAGAAAGATAGGAGTTTCCACACGTCTCCAATCATGCAGTAGTAGGTGCCTCTTTATATTGCAGTAGGTATGTCTCTCATGGCCCTTAGAAAGCTTTTCACATGTCTCATCATGCAGTATGCGTCTCTTTATTATTCTTTAACTGTCTCTCTGTACCTCTGTATAGCAGTCTCTGTCACCACCGCACCCCTTTACCTTGCGGCAGGTGCGCCCCCACAACCAACAACCTTGCAGTGTGTACTCCCGCCATGCCCCCTAGGTCGCCACAGTACCTGTGAACCCCATATCTGTTACATCGCAGTGTGGTGCCCACTGCCCGCCAGAATGCGCACCGCCTTGGAGGGGGTTCATTTGCAAAAGACACGCCCACAGTCGTCTTTTCCTCACAGTGGGCAGTTTATTCTTGCAGTAGGCAGCACCTACGGGCGTTACCTCGCAGCACAATAAATGTTCCGAACTCTTTGCCTTGTCATGAGTGTGCCCCTACAGCAGACCTGGAGAATGCCTGTGTTTTTTGGGGTTACGTGCGCTCAAGCGCTCCATTACCGTGAAGTGATTTTTGACTTACACGCCCCTTACTTCGCAGCAGTAGGCATGCCTCCACCTTTTACCAGAAGCCATGATGTCCCCCCTTATCCTGCCCCATGAGAGGTGCCCCTGTACCACATACCATACTGCGACAGGTGTGGCCTGCTGCCCTTAACTTGCAGAAGATGTGCCTCTGAACTTACATAACAGGGTGTGCCCCCTTAACTTGTGCCCCTCCCTTTGTACCCCCTTACCTTGCAAGAGTAGGTGTTGTGCACCGGGTCCACGTTTAGGATTTCCTCCACGGTCCCGGTGAGTACCACATTGGCCTCCTCTTCCCGCCTCTCCAGCTCCCTCTCGGGACAGGAGGCCCCCCAGCCGGGGCACAGGGCAGCCAGGGTCAGCAGGGCGAGCCCCAGTGTCCTCCACCGGCTCCCCATAGCGCGCAGAGCCTCCTCAGGTCCGGGCGGAGATCCTTCCAGGTGCGGCGGGGGTTGCCGGGAGAGCCCTGCTGTTTCCTGGGAGAGTCTCGGGGGAGCAGTGGAACTTTGGGAGACCCTCGGACTCCCTCCTGCGGGTGCAGCGGGGCTCGGCAGTCTCCGGCGGCACTCGGCAGGGTCCCAAGAGGGGTGCAGGATGGGTCCCCGGGTGCTGCTCTGCGCGCGTCCTCCGGGGGTCCGATGGAGCGGGTCGGCTCTGGCGCAGAGCTCTGCTTCTTGCGTGTTCACGTGAGCGTCCCGGGAGCAGGAGGGCTCGTGTGCAGCGCCCCGGTACCTCTGCTTCCCCTCGGCTGCCTGCTTCCCTCTGAGTGCTCCCGGGATCCTGCCTGCCTCGCCGCCGCGGCTGCTGCTGCACATTTGCATGGAATCTGAATTGCTGATAAGAGGGGAGGGAAGGGGGCAGGAGGGCCCTGCCTGCTTGTGTCTCCCCCGCCCTCCCCCTTCTCGCTCTCTCACTTTCCTTATTGTGGAGAAACGCCACCCCCAGGAAACGCAGCCTCAAATCAGGTTAATGGATAATCAGGAACGCGCAACGTGATGTGACTTTTAAAGGTGCACGGAGCACGCCCTGCATGCAAATTGGGGTTCCGGGGGGGGCTGGTGCTGCAGTCCCCGCAGCCTAATACCTGCCCCAGACGTCCGCGAGACCCCCGCCTTACCCCCCAGTGGGCAGATTGTGCTCTGGAATCCCGTGTTCGGGACAGTTTCCAAACCGGAGTCTCCGCTGCGCCCCATCGAGAAGTCTGGGCTCTAATATAATGGCTAAAGACGCCCACTCTTGGACAAGGGTCCGAGTAAGACCAGAACTGCCAACCACAAACCGGTCTTAGATGTGTTATTCTTTCCGCACTCCCATCACGAAGCCTGTACTCAAGTACCTATGGGCACTTCTAGTCAAGATAGTGCAACACACCTGAGAGGAGAAATTTGTGCGGAGTGTCCCTGCGTCTGGGAGCAGCAGAGGAAAGAAACCACGGAGAGTTGCAGTTCCATCTGAGAGGTACCAGTCCTGAAGTTACAAGAAAGAAAAGACCCCAAGAGTCTGAGAGGTACCCTTAAAGGTCTCCGGCAAACCCTATGAGGGACAGACCAGAACCTGAGAAACCAGAAAGCTTGAATTAATCGAGGCTTCCCCGCTTAACCAAATTGTGTGATCTTATGCAAAGATTTTATTTTACCAATGTTCCTTTTTCTTCATTATGGAAAATGAAAGCACATTCAAATACCCGATTTTTTAACATCAGTTGTACAAAAACATACTGTGTTTGATTTAGTAAACTACAATGTTGCTTTATCTACAAGAATCTGTGCCACAGTGTGTCAGACCAGAAACTGAGAACAAAGATGTCTTCTCCAAACCTAGTCAGCTTGGATATTTTCTCCGTGCCGCACCCGTCTAAAATCATGGACCTGGGGCCTTGGGAGTCCACAGGGGGCCAAGCATCTGTGCAGATCTACATAATCTCATTCATGAGTGGGACTGAATCCAGAAGGACAAGAGGCTGAGCCACCTACAAATCTGAGGTATCTACAGTCTAACAATTAGATTGTGAAATCAGGTACTCATTTTCAGAAAATTCATCCCTGCAGCTACTTTCAGATGAGTCTTGTGAGTTGAGAAAGACGTAGCGCTTATTTTCTGCCTGTGACTGTGAGTCAAATCACAAGAAGCACCAGGTATGAATAGCGAGATCTTTCAGTTCGGAAGATGGACACCACACCAAGAGGCATAGGCCTGGACCGTAAGAATGATCTAATGGTAAGATATCACAATAGATTACTGAAGTCAAGGTCAGTCTATCAGGTTTATCAGCTGCGGAGTTAGGACAGTAGGCCCCGAGGCTGGCCAGCAAGCTGTTGACGTTTCCACTGTGGAACAAACACAAAAAACATTTCAGCTTGGCAGTTCCTGGGTAGGTGATTAGCACAGTATTTTCTAAGACCACTGGATGAGACGTTTCCAGTAAGGTATGTTTTCTACTATCTAAGGATGAAGGTCTAGAAGGGACTGCAGATAACTATTTGAACCATGTCCAAGCCAAAAGGTAATTACCAGTACAAAGAAAGCTGAGCACATTCTCCACCGAGCAAGCTTGTTGAGTTGAGGACAAGGAGCCACAGCCTCAGGCAGAATGACATTTTGCGGCTTGGGTGTGCACTTTAATTTCATACACAAGGGGTCTTTTTAGGCCATTTGATGCAATCTGGTGCCACTATTAGCCACATGCGGCTGTTCCCTAAGACAGCTGTGTGGATTGCCCTTATTGTACCACACACGCTAGGCAAATTGATATTTTTGGGAATGGCCAAGAACAGAATTATAGTCAGTTGTTCTTGTTCTTTCCGCTAATGGAGAACTTCCTGGCACACGCCCAGGATTCAAGTTCTGAGGAGAGACCAAAGTGGGCACAGGCTAACAACCATGGACGGGGGACACCTGCTCATTCAGGTGATGAATAGCCTGCAAGATATTCAGATGAGTAAGAGAGGCGTTAATGGCTGGGCACCTTTAGACTTGCAAGATGGAGCTGAGGACTGCTTTATGATGTTCTAAGACATGGGGAGTGAAGATTCCTGTGCTTGCTGATCTTTCTGTGATGTGGAAGGCAAACAGGAAACCATCCTCGGGGATGGCGCACTCAAACTGTTCATCCGTCAGTCTGTAGAGGTGTCTGGAATGTCTGCTCCTCTGCTTCCTTATGTAGAAGTTGTTCATGGTGTTGTCAATTCTTTGGATCTGACCAATAAGAGGAATTAGAACATTGGAATGTTGGGAGCTCCATTGAAAACAATGGAGTGCTCCGGGCTTATTAACATTCCAATGTTTCTTTGTTCACAGCTCTGGCTGTGAACAAAGGCTTCAAGGACCCTGAGGGGATTCCAATCCCCTCACTCTCCCATAAGGCTTTGTTCTTTTTTGTTAGAACATTCTGCCCTCTAGTGGCAGAATGTTCTAATAGCCTTATAGCCCTTCGTAGTTGGGCTATACCGGCTATTAAAGTCCCTTTCCCTTGTTAAAGGCCCTCGCCTTCGGCTCGGGGCCTTTAACGCTGGAGAGGGCCTTTAATAGCCGGTATAGCCCTCTACGGAGGGCTATAAGGCTATAGTAATTAAGGGCCAAACAACAAACTTCTTCAACTTCAAGGTTTTTGACAGGAGGAATAAATCTAACCTGCCCCACAAAGCACAGATGAAAGATCCCCAATCAGAGCTTCCTCCATCACTCTAAAAAAGCAGAGCACAGAAAGAGCAATTTCCTAGGTGAAGCAGAAATCCCACTAAATTTGGAAGAGAATTATCCCATTGTGGATCGGGAAACGTTTAGACGGACTGTCAAGTGTCTTGCTAGGTTGGGCTGTAAGTAAAGATGGGCGAGCCAACAAATTAACCGGGCGAGCTGAACCAAAGCTGAGCCAAGGGTCTGACTTGGCTCTTAGATCCGAGCCCTGAAAATGTTTGCCAAGTAAATCACACCACAAAATCACATATAATATGATGAGGTCAAATCGCAATTCAAAAAAGTGTATTTCTTTCATATTTTGTAGCTTGACATTAATAGGTCCTGTATAGCGCCGCACTGAGAAGTCCTTACTAAAAGTGATACTTTTTAAACGTGAACTTAGAAATACTCTGCCCCTGCCCCCATCCTGCTGACAGTGCGATTTGTGAATTACAAGGCAAGACAGTTGTCTTGTGAAACCTATATGTGGCACAGATTCTTGTAGACAGAGCAACACTGTAGTCTACTAAATCAAACACAGTATGTTTTTGTACAACTGGTGTTCGAAAATGATGTTTTTGAAGGTGCTTTCATTTTCCAAAATGAAGAAAAAGGAGCATTGGTAAAATAAAATCTTTGCATAAGATCACTCAATTAATGCAAGTTTTCTGCTTTAATTTTTTTTTTTATGGATTATTTTCTTGGGTTTCAGATGTTCCAATTGACATTGACAAGCCAGACATTGTACCCATCAAGTTGAGAGAGGACCGGTGGTTGTGACTTAGATCATACTTTCTTTGTTTATAGTTTTGCTTTTCTGCTTTAATTTTGTACAAATCACCCACTAAATGTGTACCTATTGTCTCTCCGTTTTACCTCAAATGTTAACGCTTTGTTTTTGCATCTTTCTGCATGAAGGTAGAAGAGCAAGGGTGGCAGGCAGACGCCGCATGAAATCTCGGCTCGTCATGGGCTCGAGGTCCCAAGAGAACCTTGATCCCAGCACAGGCCTGGCTCGAACTTTCAGCAGCTTGCCCACCTCTAGCTATAAGTATGTTGGGCTGTAGTTGCAACCATAAGTGCATCCATAGAGAACAGCCTGTCTATAGAGTAAAGGAACACTGAACAAGAGTGAGGGATTCAAAGGCACTCACCTCCAGTGGTCCTCTGAAATATGGTCGTGGTTTTTACCCATGGATGCAGTGTTGCTTGAAAGATGAATCTTCGAATTCTTCTGAGAGTGAAAGAGGTAAATACCCTTATGAGTTTGCAAAAGAATGAAGTTGCAGATCCCAGGTCTATTGAAGGAGAAGTTTTTTCCTCTAATCTTCTCTTTTCTCATTTCAAGCCTGATGATGATGATGATGATGATGGTGGAGCTCTTCATCTTGCTTCACATGTTCACTAGGATGATTGAATGCCTGCATTGGACGTGACACAACACACTTTGTGTGTTATGCAGCAGGGCAGAGGGAGAGAATGGAGTGGGTATATCTCTTTCAAACTCTTCAACCTCTAAACCAGTCAGCCTTAATGAACCATGATGGATTATTTTCTTGGGTTTCAGATGTTCCAATTGACATTGACAAGCCAGACATTGTACCCATCACGTTGAGAGAGGACCGGTGGTTGTGACTTAGATCATACTTTCTTTGTTTCTAGTTTTGCTTTGGATTATGGAACATGTGGGTGTGTGTCATGCAATTCATTTTTCACTATATTTTTTTCAAGGAAGTGGGAATAAGCAAGAGTGATGTCCAGCATTCCTCGAAAGGACAAGGTCTTTGCACGTCTTCCATACAAAATGGCTCAGAAGACCATATCCGATTTGGATGTGTCTTGGAGAACTTTGAATAGTTCACAGAGAACAAAGATTAAATAGTGAAGGTCAAGCATGTCACATTTAGGCCAAAGAACAACGTCCTCTATTGGCAGTAACTGTTTCTCATCATGAAGCATCAGAACATCTTCTAATCCTGCAGGTACATGCAAATGTGCATCCTGCTGGGCCACAGACTACGGCCAGGTTTTGTTTTGGACCTGGGCCAAACTCAGTATCTTGAACATATGGAAGGGGTCGAGCAGGTTTAAATCATAGAGATCCAAGACTTTGCTCAACCCTTCACATTTTGTAACCCCTTTTTAGTACAGGGAGTAATATCCAGGGGCTGTTTCCAAGTCAGACTGGATCATCCAATACTTTTAAGATGATAGAGCCCCTTCACCTCTTGTCAAAGGTCCTGAGATTTTGACTGATGATGGTGGCTAGCCGAGCTGAAGAACATAGCTGTTTTACACAACAAAGATACACATGTATCAGTAATGACTTGGGTCATTTGTAAGAAGGGAGAAGAAGTATGCCCCCCCACCACAATGGAGTAAACATACAAGATGAGGAGAGTAGCAGAATCCAGGCAAATTAATTGGGTTTCTTATATTCTTTGGAGACTGGTGGACACACTTGGCCTTTCACATAAAGTAACATCTCTCACAAAGGGAAAATGGACTAAGCATAAGGAAGAGGCGGAAATTGCCGGAGGCTTGCATCAAAGAAACGGTCCTGCCTTGACAGACAGGCGGTGCTGCTCAAAAGAAGACTGCAGTGATAATGTGCTGCCTGGATGCTGCTCTTTGAACGGGATAGTGCCTGTTTTTCACTGTCAGAGGACATTATTGTTTAGGGGTTGAACAAGTTCTTCTTTTAATATCACAGCAAGACAATGCTTTCCTTGTGCCTTAAGCTTCATCTTTGAAAATGTCATCCATTTTATTCCTCATTGCTGATACAAACTTATTAACTTAACTCTGATGCAATGTACAATACAATGGGAAGAATCATTTGTATATAACGAGTTTTATTTTAATTATTCATACAATAGATTCATAAGACATGAAAAAGACATAGCATGAAAATAATGATCACAAAATCATTACATAATACATCTATAAAATATCATACAAATATGATTAAAAGCACCTAACCGAAGCACCACCTCTGATTCATACTAAACTAATTAACCTTTGTGAGGGAAGACAATTTTAGGTAACACAATCTTATGATTATTCGCTAGTCACACTTTTTTTTAACATTGCTTCGAATAAGCTCATCTTCTCGTCAGCCATTTCGCAAGAAATTATTAAACATATACACATAGTTTCAGCGCCTTATTTTTTTGTCTTTTTAGAGATAGCACATCGCTTTATGCCCTTGTCATTCCATAGCTTAACATGCTCACTGGTTACAGTGTCACATTCTAGGACTTCCATAGAAACCTGGTAAATACCATTTCAATTCTGTTTGCCGAATGAGTGGCTTGCTTGGCCCTCAAAGTTGGGTGGTAGAGTTATAACCTATAAAAACTGTTCAGTGGACCACAGGGAAATATTCTTCTACCATATACTTTAGATGCATGTTACATGAGGTTAAAATTTATATACGCATAACATGCTGTAGGTCATCCCTAAAATTGTCTTGATACTGCAAGTACAGTAATGCATCCATTCCAGGAGGTCTCCATGTGGAGGTCGCCCTAAGCAAGTGGTGCGAGTAACCTCAGTGACAGTATTTTCCCACCAGTAACCTGTCTGCTGGATCAATTTGTCATGAGTTGAAGGAAGGGACATCAACAGGGCCAGACTGGCCGTAGGGGACACCAGGTGTTTTCCTGGTGGGCCAGAAGGGTGGGGGCCGGTTTTGGTACAGGGGGCCGGTTTTGCAGCAGTGCTGCAATTTCGGCCCCCTGCACCAAAAGCAGCAGCAGTGTTTCCAACCATTGCCCCCCTCACTTGCCCCCCAGCGACCAGTCTTATTTAATTGGCAGGGCTGGTTTGCATTTCCAGTCCGGCCCTGGGCATCAAAGGCACAGGAGTGAGGGCATCTTCAGTGGCAAAACCCTCACCTGATCCAGAATGTCTTGCACCGTTGGGTTGAGTCACTCTCCTTGCCCGGATGAAGGGGCGTCAGGCGGCCAATGCATTAGGAAATTCAGTCAGTCGCACCCTGTCAGTGTGCTGCTCATTGCACTGAAAGGACGAGCATACTTCCATCACAGGGTGAGCTTCAGGGGAATCAGGCTCAGTCCACTCCAGTGACTCCAGGAGACTGCACCAAGGAGGAGAATTATGATCTTCATGCGGACGCCCTTGGTTGCAGTCCTATCCTCAGAAGTCTCAAACAGCTCCCATCTTCACCTCACCTATAGTTGAGCCTAGCACCCACATGGTGCAAGAGGTTTTTAATAGGAAAAATATTGGTAAATCAGCCAGATTGTGGCACAAGTAAATGAAAGAGCCTATATCTCACACTCAGACATGATCTCATCTCCCTGTATCACAAGAGACATAAAAAACATCTCAGCTACAGAGAGACTGGGTGTGCCTCTCCAGCCAACCATCAATATTGTTTTGAGGCCATTCTGGGGCGAACATGCCTTCGCCCTCCTTGTCCCAAATCCAGGTCTGAGAATTCCAAGAGCTTGCACTGGAGACTATGGCGCAGTCTGAAGCGTCAGGTCCTTTGGATTAACAGCAAAGAAAAAATCCAACAGACGAGGGAAGAACCTTCCGTAGAGCAGAGATCTTTTCAGGGCGAAGACCTCAATCGCCTTTATTTTCTTTATTCCTTTCTCCTGAAAAGCAATGACAGATCTCACAGTTCTGTGCGAACATCAGCCGGCACACATGCTGTTGATGTGGAGAGTCAAGGTTTTACTTTGGCCATCAACATGAATGTAGGCAGCAGGACGACAAAATATACTGTACTTACTAGGTCAACTTAAATGATCTCTTGACAGGTTGTTGACTTGAATGGGTCTTCTTGGAGTGCGCCAAATAGTCCATTTAGGACATTCACATTCTGTTATTTCATTACCACTCAAACACTGATGAGAAATTGAGAATTCATCTTAGTCAACCTTGTGTTGAAAAAGAAGATAATTCTACATCTTTTGGTAACTCTTCATTGGAAACAAATATCAAAGATCAGATTACAAATTCTGACTCTTCATGCAGGAATCTAATGCAGGCCAAATACCACCAGCTGCCATCTTCAGTGAAATAATAATTCTCTGCACTAAATACCTGTTATAATTAGGGTGGTCTGTAAGTTGAGCAGCATCGACCTAGAAGCCTGGCGTTGTTAAAAGCAAAATGACAATCGTGAACATTGCCTGCGCCATCTTGTCTGGTGGAAATTTCTGTGTGCATATAAGCTGCAGTCATTTTAATCCATCACAGCCATTTTGTACTCTGTTGGTCACCTTTGTTTCACCCTGCCCTTACTAGCATCCCTCTGACCCTCTGACCCTCTGAACAAACCTGATATGTGTGCTGGGGGCTATAAACCCTATTGTCACGACAAACCTCTGCGCCACTTGCTGCTACAAACTCGTTTTTCCATTCATCTCTGTTTGCAGGCAAACCTTTCGACACTCTACCCCTCACCGCACCTAGTTACACAAACAGGTTCCAGACACTAAAAAGACCCTTGCAACATGATTTATTGCACTGCAAACAGCAAGACTTGTTTTTACCAACAATGGGACCTGTGTTTAGATCTGACCGGTCTCACATGTTTTAGATCCTGAAGCAAGGTCCAGCTGCAAGATAAGATTGTCTGTTTGACCTGGGTGGGAAGAGAATTACTTTTGGGCTTGTGTGGCAACCTGCCCGGGGCGGGGACTTCAAGCTTGTGTAACCATGTTGATGAAACAAATGCATTGTGTCAAACCTGAATAAAAGGAAGAGCCAAAGGAGATACCAGCAGAACACCTCCCTCAGACATCCCGGTGTCTGCAGTTGACGTGGTCTCCTCATGAGAAATAAACCTTTTTCTTGTCTTCCAGTTTCCAGCACTTGCCTCATTATTTTGATAGCGAACCCAAAGTGAATTAGTGGTGAACCCTGCACCGGGCAGCATTGGGGGTCTTAGAAGACTCGCTGCCTTTCACAAATTGGCACCCAAACGTTGGGGCCCATCAGCGACGCGTGAGTCCGGTAGAGAGATCCTGGCGACGGAGTGAACAACTAAAACGATTGAGGTATACCTGCATGAAGAAGACCCTTGTCTGGCTGCCCATCGACTGAACTTCACCGGTTCCGAACTGACCTCTCTCGAGTGACCTGCAGTCCTGACTGTGACCTTAAAGGAACGCCGCATTGATTGTTGGAGTGAGAGGACAATCAGGCGCTGGAAAGGGAAGACGAAGAACTGTCCACAAGGTCCGGGTAAGGTCGTGAAAAAAATGACTTAAAATGATTGATTGATTGAATAGTTTGATTGAAATACTAGTATTCCTTTTTGATATTGAGTTATTTGAGACATTCCCTGCTTGCAAACAGCGAAGAATAGGAATATTCTCTCTCTTTGCAGATAGCGAAGGACAGGTAGTGCAGACTTTTTGTCTAAATTGATTGATTTAGATATTTATTTTGACCAATAAATACGTCATGCCTGTTTTCTCTAGATTGTTTGATTGTTTTGGACCAGATCGTTTGTTAGAGGTCAGTCAGCCGGCGCCACCGGAAGGCACCCCTAACAAGGACCTGTACGTAAAGTAAGGATTAGCCACCATAGTTTATTGCAAACTATGGCATAAATATACTAGGAAGGACCGGGTAAATCAGTGGCCACTGATGGGATCTTTCGATCCCGCTAAAATAGAAACGTTAGAATTAGCTCTCCACAAAAACGAAAACTAGACCAGCCATGCTTGACAGTTTTGGTTTATGGCGAAAAGAGGCAGCTCAAAGAAAGAAAAGAGACGAAGCTAGACAAGATAAAGAAACGCGAAAATCAGCTTAGCAAGCCTGTAAAAGGTTAGAAGAAAAACTAAAATAAAAGGAAATCGATAAAAAGGAACAGGAATCAAAAGTATCAGGTCAATGCCCTGTTAGAACGCCCTCGACTCTTTACCCCGAGTTACCAGCAAAACAAAGGGGAGATGATGATTTATTGTTAGGTCTCCAAATCATATACATGCCACCCCCTTATGTCCCTACTCATCCCGTAGTACAACCGGGATGAGCCTCTGTTCCCACTGAGTCACTCACACCAAATGCCTCATCAAAGGATACAGTAGTAGATGTAGGATCAAAGGAAAAAGGAGTGCCCAGGGTCCCGCGATTAAGTACAAATGAGCGAGCAGGCATTGATAAAATAGTTAAATCCCTCATGGATAGGAAGGAGACAGAAGAGTTTGTAACTGACATATGCAACTCCTATGTCGAAAACCACAAACAATACTTTATTGTACGTCTGTTACCACACTCTTACTGCATATGAAGAGAAGTACCAGGATGTAGGGCCCGAGCGTCTAGTGGCTCTCTATAGAAAGGTAGAAACCAGAGACGAAGGCGACAACGATGTGTCAGATCTCTTTTCATCCACACTGGAAGTATTCCGTCACCTCATAGAACAAGGACGGATAGATAAGGACAGGACATCTAAAATAGCAGGACCCCCGGTAGAAAAACCAGATAGCATGATGCCGATAAAAGAAGCTGCCCCTTATTGGGTTCCTCCTAGAGGACAAGGGACTCATGACAATATGAACCATCAAGACGCTAGAGGAAAGGGTGGTCTACAATTGGGTGTATCAGCCATGGGTCAGACAGGACATTTTGACGTTCCATAAATCTTTGCAGGATTTACGAAAGAACCCCACCGCCTTTTACACCGAGCTAGGTACCGCTTTGGGATCAACAATAATGACACTTGCCGACATAGACTTGTTCTTCGGCTTATGTTTGCCAGCAGATGTGTGGAAACAGATTAGGAAAGTAGACCATACCGAACTGCTTGGTCATACCTGGGAACAACTCAGCACACTAGATAAACAGCGGAACCCTGGTCAAAAACCGGTTAAAGCAATATTGGACCTCCCTGACAAAATAGTGCAGAAAGTGAAAACGCTGATCCCAGAGAAAAAGATAGACTGGCCCATGTGAGCAGCACCAGGATTGGGAAAGAAAGTTCCAGCATCCGGTTCCAGTAAAGAAGAGGTATGTAGCGAGGACATCGCGTCAGTGTTTATTTTTTTGTATGATATTTTCCCCGCAGATGCCCGGCCCCCCTCCCTGTATAATCCAGCCGCCACTGGTTGCCTGGTATATTAAGCAGTTGAAGAGCTAGAGGATCCCTATTTACCACCTTAGACGGTGGCATATGACTGCTTGTCAAAAGAAGTTTCAAGGGATGTGCTCCTTTAGGCTAAAAATGTAGCAGAGTTTGTTGACATTATTAAAGTAAACAACAGAACTTAACAGAATAACATACACAAAATAACACAGCAGATCACAGCAAAAACAGAGCACAGCAGAACAAAATCACTCTGCAGTATTGCAGCACAAAAACGCAGCAGCTCAAAAAAAATAACACATCAGCAAATTAAAATGCCACATAGCAAATGTAAAATGCCACATAAGAAACGTACACATTCATTCTTGTCCCATTAGCACTGTGAGAAACCTGTTTCCATAAGAAGGTGTTAAAAGGTGCTTCGAGCAAAGGTTGTCTTAACTCACCACCAGCAATATGACGTACTGTAGGTAGAGTAGCCACGAACAAAGTCACTTTAGAGCAGACTCACGTTTTTACATATTTGGGCATTACTCTAGGTAGAAAATTGGAAACCCCATACTGACCAACTAGTCCTTGAACACGCCCAATTGTCTGGTGCCCTGTTGAAGGAATAGCGTTTTTTCCCATACCAAGCCTGTTGCTCCAGTCCTAAAAATATACAACTCTAAAATTTGCGCCTCAGTCTTATATGGGGTCGTATATGGGGCAGAATTATGGGGATTTGACAACTTAGCCCCTTTGGCTACAGGCCACAATACATTTCTGAGGGGCATAACTGGTCTTCCCCAATCAACACCAATGCTGCCCCTTTTTCTAGATTTGGGTTGTCATTCTATTGAGGATACGGTGTGATTTAGCCAGTGGCTTTTTGGTGAAGGCTTTGGGTTACACCAGAATTGACCCTGTACGCCCAGGCCCTTCTTGAAGTCAGGGAGGCAGATCATATGTGTAAAACCCCCTGGCTGAGAAGGGCGAAAGATATATTGAGCGAGATAGGGATGAGAAGGCTGTGGGAAAATCCTGTTGATAACCTCTTTCCTCCAAAGAAGGAATTTAAGGCGATGTATTGGAACATGGTCAAAATGAAGCGCTTCTCCTCTTTAACAAGGCCGTCACTAACAAGGGAGTTCTTAGAGCTTAGACACGGCACAGAGTATGAAGGCTATTGGGATTTTATCACTGTTTTTAATGATAGGAAACTGTTCCATCAACTTAGAGTGGGCTCACTCCCAATTAAGTAGTTAGTTAGTAAATGGCACGCCCAGAACCACAGTAAATGCCCCTTTTGTCCAACGCAGAAGGAATCTTTAGTACACATTTTATTTATTTGCCCCACTTATAAAATTCCTAGGCATAAGTGACTTAAGCCTATTTGTTTGACTTTGGGCATTAGTTCTGGCAGCAAAGCATACAGGATCTTAAAAACAGATACTGAGGAACCTTTGAACCTTTAGTGATTGCAGTTGCCACATTTTTAAGTTGGATGTGGGCCATACGAGCAAAAAAGATGAGGCTATGATAACTTGTTTTAAGTGTACCCACCTGGTCATTTATATTCATAAGATGAGACTACTGTTATAGATTTTTGCGGCACAATTGTCATAAGTGTTATTTGTTTTAATTATTTATTATATATTAAGGTACTTTATCACTGTGGATCTGTTTTTCTTGAGACCATTATTTTAATGTAAAGTTATGTAACATTCTATGACAATGAACTAGATAATTCTGTTTTAAATGTAACCGCCTTTCATGATTTTAATCGAAATAAAGGCATATTGAATTGAATTGACTTAGCGCCAGTCAAAAACGTTTTGTGATTTGACCCCAGTGTTTTCTCCTCTATTAAGCAAGGGGTCTGCATAACTAAGGTTAGCTACGTTGTTACATTGTTTCACTTATAACTTTTTGTTACCATTAATTGTCAATGTCAGGCCTCTCAAAACACAGCAGGACAGGCCCATTTTAAAGGGCTTACAGTGAAACTAGAATGGTTACCTTTTAAAAAAAAGCCACGTATATCTGAGGCTTGGTCGACAAACCTTAGCGACAGCAGGGTCTTTGCACATCTTAAGAAATAAGGAATCCAGCTGATCAAAGAAAGCAACACACTGACCAAAGCAGGGGGATTCCTCATGGTGGGACATTGAGATATATGTTTAATTAGCTATCGTTTTAATTGTGCATGATTAATTACAATTGAAATCTAGCATACATGTACAGGGTGCCCAGACTACACACTCCCTGCCCAGGTGTGCTGACATTCAGACAGAGACAATACGTGTCAGAGCGCCCTCATCCTGTGATGTTATCAAACAGACACAGGACATCCATGCCCCAACCACCCTATTCCTCCCAGGGTTGCTATCCGACAGACACAGGGAATCAATCAGGGAACCACCCTGACCATGGCTGAACTGGCCCGAGCGGGCATCGGGTGTTTCACCTGGAGGCTGGAAGGGTTGGGCTGGTATTGCAATGGTGGATGACGGTTTTATTACCAGGGGCAGGTTTTGTAGTGGTGCTGCAATATCGCCCCAGTAACAAAAGCACCCTTGCTTCATATTTGCACTGCTCCCCCTCCTTTCCCACGGGGGCTGATCTGACAAAATTGCCTGGGCTGCTTTGGGTTCCCAGTCAGATCCTGACCATCACAAGCACGCCAACATGGAGAAAAACAGCACCAAGTGTTTGCTGCTGTACAGTTCCAGGGTATTCAGGGCCTGCCTTCCTTCACCACTCAGGCCTCCTGCTGTACAGATCAAGGCTCTGTGTCTTACTCACAATGCTTATGACCTAGGCTCAGGTGGTTTGAAAGGGCTCTTTCGGCGCTATTTTCCCGCTAAACAGCTTAGATCAGCCAGTAAAAATCTGCTGGTGGTTCCTAGGTTTATGAGAGTTAGATGAGGAGGCAGAGCCATCTCCTTCGCTGCTGCTAGGCTCTGGAATTCCCTCCCTGCTAACATTTCTGGACAAGGGTCCCACTCTCTGTTCCGCAAAGCTCTGAAGACCTGGCTTTTTACAGGAACTCCAGTCTGAGCCTTATTTTTATTTCTGTCCGACAGCCCCTCTTGCTGCGCCTTGATACCCCCGGGCTACGTTTGCACTTTAGAAAACTAATATTCATTCATTCATTCAGATCAGGGGTGTCCAACGTAGGTCAAGGAAGACCAGATTGTCAGCCTATTTTCAGGCTAGGCACTGACTATGTAAATTATTTCAATATAAATCCATTGTATGTGATTTTTTTATGTGAATATCCTTAAGATTTTTCTTAGATCTGGATACCCTCATGGGTGATTAGCCCCACTCTACAAATTCACATAACACAGATCCGTCGCTCCCAATCTCCGCTGGACACATCTGGTGTATATACAGTGTATGGAATCCTGACAAAAAGACCATTCACAGTTGTTTAATACAAAATGATGTTGCTAAATTCTTTGTTGTCCTGTTTTAAAAAGCAGTGTGTATGTGGGCAGACAGCACACGCCTGAGCCAAAACAACTCAGATCATATGACAGAAGTGCAGCAATGACTTCAAAGGAGTCCATGGCTTCAGACATAGGTGGGGAGGGCAAGAGCGCCCCTCCCTTCTTGTAGCTTACAAACTTAAGAGGAGGTTGAGGCAGGTCGGATTTCAGAGCTCATCAAGTGTAGGATCAGCTTCCATCAGCTCTTTGATTAACTACTGAAGAAAGAGAAAAGCATTGATAAAGCCAGGAAGTGTGGCCTAATCTTCACAGTGAAGTACTTTGGTGAGTTCAGCGTGCAGAAGAGTTTATTGTTTTGGTGGGGTTTAGAGTGTATGGAGCAGATGTTTGCAGAGTGCAGTATTCTTAAAGTTAACAAGCTCTGTGTGTCATAGAAGAGAAACAGGAGCTTGGGTAGTACGAATAGCTGTGCAGATGGACATTTTACAGTTCTTAAGACGACAATGTTTATCAAACATACTCGTAGCACTGATAGTGTAACAGAGCTGTGAGTTAGTACTCTCATCACATGTCGAGCACAAAGGCGGAGCCTGCATTCTGATCAAGGTTACAAATGGGGGGTGAATTGAGCTTTGCAGAAATTTCCTCCGCTCAATATTCACCAGGTAAATTCCTGCACAAATTATATGAGCAGAAAGCAATAATTCTAGGTTGTGCTCCTTGAAAGGAGGGTGGTGTTAAAAATGCACAATTACAGCTTAATTCCACATTCTGAAGTTTGAAACTTGGAATGGTATATATATCGTAAATGCCCACCCACTAATACTGCACCCTGCACTATCACAAATTGTGGGTGTGGAATTTCCAAACCAGATTTGCGCCCAGCTCGAATGAGCCCATAAGTACGTGTGCCGCGCTCGCGGTGTGGCTGCAGATCTCTATGTGTTTATGTGTCTTGGGGTTGGGGGAAGCCTGTAGTGGGTATGAATGAGTGGCATCAGAGAGGGTGTCATAGTATGTTTCTGAAAGTCACCTGAGTAGAGATGGCACATAGATGTATGCATCTATGTATGTACATGGCATTTCTATAGTGAGACCCTAGCCGTAAGCCAGCAGAACACTGTACAGGGTCAAAGAAAAGCCCAGTTAATGCATTGCGATGTAGTATACTTTAAAGACATGAAACTTCAACTCTTTCCTGATGAGGAGTGCGGTCCGGGTGGTCCTGGGTGATTCAGGGATGTTCGAGATACTGTGTGCAGATAGAAAGATTCAACAGTATATTGCATAAAATACTTGGTAAAGGCAACATGTAAAGTCATTGTTTAGGTACCACTACATGTTACCCAAATACCCAATTTGGCAAGACCTGGCCAACTTGTGATGACTGTACGCTACTTGGAATAGTATGTATTGTACTGAATTGCAAACCATGAACTACTATTGGTCCGCCAGCTCCTTTACCGTAAGGCCTATCTTGAGAGGATAACCTTCTTGCCTCTTTGCCAGCAATCAAGGAACCCACCTGGTTTTGTGTCCTGCATATTCCCTAATGTGTCCCAAACATGAACTATAATCCTTGTTGGCCATGAATTACAACTGCCTCACAGGAACAGTGAGCTGGACACCTCAGGGTGATTCCTTCTGCCCTGAAAGCCAAGTACAAGGCCCTCTAATTGTAGAGAATGATGGGGCAGAGACCTCAGTGTAATGTTGTGATGCAGTCTAGTAGCTGGGAGTGGGCGGAGCTAGGGGGCCAGAGGCAGAGGAGGAGCAGCGACAGGAAAGGGACAGTTAGAGTAGGGATGGGGACCGACCAAGAAGCAAAGAATAAAGCTCCTTGATAAATATACATAAAGTGTTTGTCGTTATTAAGACAAGGACACGACAACTGGCGACGAGGATGGGATGGTGCAGTTGCCACCCACAGAACCCCTGAAGGAGCGTCCCGTCACCTGCAGCGTGAAAGGAGAAGAAAAATGCTGTTGAGACGCGAGGCCGCCGCCCAGGTCAAGAGGCCAGCGGTAGTTGACCCTGCTCCGCGATCCGTTAATTGCGTAGAGCCCAGAGGAAGCAAATGCCAGTAAGCGCTGGGGCGTTTTGAAGCGGTGCGCCGGTTCGTGCCAAAACGCGGCTCACCCCGATGCGTGCAAGTCGGCACGCACTTCATGAGAAGAAGTCGGGAGCCCACCTCGACTCTGCCTACCGCTCTGGTGACCAAGGAGCGTCTGCGGTGCTGCCCAGGACTTGGGAAGTGTCCTAATGACGAGCGTTGTCGAACGCCAAAGACGACTGATTTTGAGCGCCACTCGGCGCCAATATCGGGAGCTCACCCCGGATGCGTGAGACTAGGCATGCGGCGGCCGAGATCGACGGCGACCGAAGAAAGTAAGTCGGGAGCCTACCCCGATCTTACCTGGAAGTTGCAGCAACGCAAGAAAGTGAGAGGTTGTAAAGAAGCCCCATCGCCTCCAAGACCGGCTGCCGGTGAGTCCTGGGAAAGAATCAGCCTTGAGAGAATGAATGGAGATGAAGTCTCGTGTGAGCTGAGAGTTCAGTGATGGCGGCCATCTTGGAGTCAGGCAGCTGTCAGGACATCCCCTATGTGAGGATTGCAAGCGGCCATCTTAAAGTCAGGCAGTGTCAGACATTAAGAAATAAGCATTGATAGTTGCAAAACAAGCACTGGCAAAAACAACAGGGAAACAAACAAGCATTGGCGAAGACCAAACAAGCGTTGGCGAAGACAATAGACATTAAGAAATAAGCATTGGTAAATGCAAAACAAGCATTGGCAAAAGCAAGCAGCAAGCGAACAAGCATTGGCGAAGACCAAACAAGCATTGGCGTAGACCAAACAAGCTTTGGTGAAGACAAGAGATAAGCAAACAAGCAGTGGTAGATGCAGAACAAGCAGTGGCAAAGGCAAGTAGCAAGCGAACAAGAGTTGGCAAAGACCAAATAAGCATTGTCGAAGACAAGCACGTGCAAATAGAAGTGGTGCAAGAAAACAAGCACTGGCTGATATAAGAAGTGTGATGAAACAAGCCTAAGCAGATGCAAGAAATGTAATCAAACAAACATAAGCAAACGCAAGAGGTGTAAGAGGCCAAGCACAAGCTAATGCAAGAGACAGATAAAGACAACGTTGAGCACAAAGCGAAGGGTGCAGAATTGCTGAAGACCCCGAAGAGGGCAGTCCTGCAGAAGAACCCGAAGAGGGCAGTCCTGCAGAAGACACCGAAGAGAGCAGAACTACAGAAGACCCAGAAGAAGGCAGAATTGCTGAAGACCCCGAAGAGGGCAGAATTGCAGCAGAACTGCAGAGGACCTGAATAGGGCAGTCCTGCAGAAGACCCCGAAGAGGGCAGAACTGCAGAAGACCCAGAAACAAGCGAAGATCGCACCGAATGTAAACAAGCACGAGTACAAGAAACATGAAGTGAAAGGAGCAAAGGGCCAATGAACACAGCAAACACTGGCGAGTGCAAGGGATGCACTGAAAACAAGCACAAGCCCGCACAAACCTCGAATGCGACAAACACAAGCAAAGGCAAGTGCGAAAGTAAATGTTCAGCACTACGTGGAGACAAACAATTCAAAAGTAACAAAGGCTAATAGAATAAATGATCCAGAAGTATGAGTAGAGGAATGTCGAGGAAGCCTTCCCTCATCAACGAAGCGATTGAAGGACCTGTACTAGTCCAGAAGAGACGCATGAACGAACAAGATGTCAAATGTGCCAGGCATCATCGCGGAAGAACCATCAACCACCTGCAGCTAGCATGCGACTCTAAGGAAATTGAGCCACGAGTTACGCACAGTGTAGCTGATTGGTGGCCATTCTGAACTCAAGAAATCCAAGTTTCACTCACTGGCGAATACTGAGATAGTTGCAAAGCTTACCAACCTCAAAGCAAACGACCAGACCAAGGATCTCGGCTGAAGAGAGTCAGCAAAGAAGACGGGAAGCAAAGTGAACAGTTCTGTGCCTGTAGTAGACCAGAATCTTCCTCTCTCATGGCGGTGGGAGAAGCAACACAACGGTTCAATCCCTGCATTGAAGTGTCGCCCCCAGTGACACAGACTGACGCTCGGAGTTTGGGTCTCAAATGGAACCGGTGGCTGGAATCACTGAACGATTTTCTTGAGGCAATTGGTGAGCGAAGAGATAGAAAATGTCTGATACTACTCCTCCAGCTGGTAGGTCATGAGGGCCGACGCTTAATCAGAACATTTCCTGAAAAGGACACAGAGACATACGAAAGACTCCAAGAGAAGCTACGTGCCCACTTCCATGCACAGGCAGACGTGGATCATGATCGCATCGTCTTCAACACAGCACGGCAGGAACCAGGAGAACCATTGCCGAGATTCATCACCCGGTAGCAAAGTCTGGTATCATGGTGCCGTTTCAATACATTTACGAATGAGGAAGCAGTTCGGCTCCAGATAATCGAAGGCTGTTCAAATTCTAACACGAAGCGCAAGATCCTGCGAGGGCAGTGGTCGCTAAAGGAAATCATCAGAAAGGCCGAAGTGGGAATGCGGGTCAAAGAAAGATACATATCAAAAGAATTGCACTCGAATGCAAGACACAAAGATACCAGGAAAGAGACATCCCTCATGTCTGGGAATAAAACCCACGAAACAAACAAAATCAGAAAGAGGGAGGGTGAAGGCAGACCAGAGTCAAGACAAAAGGAGAGACAAAGGGACATGAAACACTCCAAACAACAGGAGAGACAAAGTGACATGACATACTCTGAGTCAATAACACAAAAGACCAGGATGAGTCAGGATTGTGATAGCGGCACTGATACAACCTCAAGGAGTCAGTCAACCTCAAGAAGTCATTCAACATATGGTGCAAGCGGTTCTGAAGCAGATGAAGTGTCAAGTGGGACAGATAGCACCAATGGACCAGATGACAGTCTGCCCAAAAAACGCACAAGAAAGGCAAACTATAGAAGACTGGACCAGCCACGTCAACACTGGAAATTGGTACACGACCACACACAAGCACCTCCCTGTCTGCCAAATTCTAGAGATGAGTCCGAGGAGACATCAAACAGGAGAACACATCACACCGGTAGCACAGATGTCAGTACACCAAACAAGTGTGAAGAGGAAGCGAACTGCATAAGATGGACTGATTCACTCGGAAAATGTAAAGGAGAAGACAAATGCATTCATGACATCCGAGATACTGAAGAAACTGAGAGGAGGTCATTACTATCATGCGAGAGAGGCAGAAATGAAATACCTTGGGATCAAACTCAAGAAACAAGTACGTAGTTATCAAATAACTTCTCCAGTGAATTGACAACGAAGGCACTTCGAAAAAGATACCCGGAGAAACATCTCAAAGATAACTCCGACGTGGAAAGCAGCTCGTCACGGACTACCTGTTTCAGAAATCCACCCGTTAAGACATTCTCAAAGGAACGTTCTCAAAGGAACGGGACAAAGAACTCCTCTGATTCAGAAAGCATGTCGGTCCGATCCTTCTAGTCGACCGAGTCGTGGTCCCGACAACGGCCATGGCGTCAATCACCCGAACACACCAGAGAACCATGGGACATTCTTCCCGTCAAGAGCAACTCACACCAATCTCCCTGAACACTCAATCACTCCACAAGACAACCTGTCATGTCAGTCACAGGTGTATCAAGACATAAATAATACACCGTCACCCCGGATGGGGTCAGCGAGGCTGACTCAAAGGGCCTACCAAAGGAAAACAGATATAGTGGACGTTATTAACCAGATGGAAAAGGACCAGTCAGTTGATCTGCAAGGGAAGCCAGACGCGTCAATAGAGACAGGTCATCATCGGATAAAGGGGAAACATACACATACCCAAACGGTCCCAGGGTTCACCAGTCCCAAACGCGAGCCGGAGTGGATAAGACAGCCAGAGACAGCAAATCAGTCCCCAATCCATACCAAGATGATCTCTTCAGACAGTACCTTACCGTCTGGTATCCAGGACTCTGAACAGGAGGACAGTGTTGCCTTCAACCGGACAAGGCAAAAAGAAGTAAAAATACATGCGGGTGCTCGGAAGAGAACCAGAACAACATCCCCTCAGAAAAGAGATCGGGCGCCAATCGAACAAGAGTCGCAAAGGAAGACAGAATACCGATATCAAGATGAGCCCTTCACAGTCACCTCAGACACTGAAGGTGAGTGGATCACCCAGAAGCTGAGTGAAAACCACCACGAACTTGAGCATAGGCACATCACAGGAGACGTCGTGCAAGTGCAAAGATGCACTCTCGTAGTAAAGGATGCTCTCGTGAAGACGACAGAAAGCCACACAACGCAAGCTGAGATGCATCTCCATAGCTCAAATGAACGGCCCGCGGACCCGTGTGGCTGATCAAGGAACTATAACTATGGTGGACGCTAAGTTCATTTCTTTAACAAGGGGGGAGATGTAATGTTGTGATGCAGTCTAGTAGCTGGTAGTGGGCGGAGCTAGGGGGCCAGAGGAAGAGGAGGAGCGGAGACAGGAAAGGGACAGTTAGAGTAGGGACGGGGACCGACCAAGAAGCAAAGAATAAAGCTCCTTGATAAATATACATAAAGTGTTTGTCTTTATTAAGACAAGGACATGACACTCAGGATCTTGTGGGGGCTGCTGGGGCATTCACCGCTAATCCAGATGCTGGTCTCATGCTGTTATTACCCAGCATGAGAGCAGCGCCGTGATTGGTGTGAGTTTCCTAGTTAGTCACTCACTAAGGGACTACTACCCTGTGCTTGCTCTCCACCCGGCTGTACAGCACAGCTCAGGTGGAGAGATCAAAGTACGTTTTACGGGCCTAGGATGGCTGGCCATACGCACTTGAAGCAGTGCCTCCAATCCTCCCCCTTGCTGCAGCTCTGTTGACGTGTCAGAATGGACGGCCCTGTCCGGCCCTCGGCTGCAGGAAGTGAGCAAGGAAAAATAAAATGATAATAACCTTTGTTATTATCATTTAATTTTTCATTTTTCACTGTTGAAAAGCAGTGGGGCGGTGCTCCTCCGCCTTAGCTGAAGAGCCACTACTGGTGAGGGTCCTTCCTCTGATCTTGAAGTCTCAGTGCTCCCTGAAGCCTGATTGCATGGGCAAAAGAGCATGTCCGATCTCTCTCTCTCTCCAACGGCCTTCTTAGCTGGATGCCCAGAGGTAGCTATATCTCTCAGGAATAGGTTGCACGAGTGGTCTGATTAGATGGGAGGAGAAAGTACTCTGCCTCGCCGGGCAATTGCATCTTGGGATCTGGGTTCTGTTATTTGTGTTGCAGCCTGGCCCGGTCCTCTCACTGATGCTTCAGAAGCCTCTTGAATCTAAATCTTTCCCTCTTCTGTTCCGTGCTCTCCCATCCTCGCCATCCTTAGTAAGTCTCGTTCTCCTTCCCTTCCTTATATCTAGCAGTGAGATGTTGAAGGCCACCTCACTTGTGTGGGTGGGGCAAGGGCCTGTTGTTGGGAAGGACCAAAAACATATGCATTAAGGGTATAGCACAGCAAGTTCTAAGAGCTACATTAAAAAAAATGTTTTTAGCCAAGTCTGCATTGGACACCCACACAAGTGAGGTATCATTTTACTCGGGAGACTGAGGGGAACACTGTGTGGTAGGACATTTGTGCTGGCACAGTGATCACACGCAAAAATATGTGGAAAATGTGATTTCTTGAGCTAAATTTGATGTTTTGAGGGTATTCTGGGTAGGAAAACATTAGGGGATCCACGCAAGCCATAGCTCCCTGGACTCCCCTGGGTGGCTAGCTTTCAGAAATGTGTGAATTTTGTTAGGTTTCCCTAGATGGCCGCCGAACCCGGGGCCAAGAACCCAGGTGCCCCCTTGCAAAACCTGGTCCTTTTGAGATAGGTAATTTTGAAGTCTCCACAATATGTTTTGGCCCTTTCCTGTCACGGCCCAGTACTTGGCCCACCCACGCAATTGAGGTACCATTTTTATCAGCTAAATTTGGGGTTTGCAGGTGATTCTGGGTAGGGAAACATTGGGGGATCCAGGCAAGCCATACCACCTGGACTACCCTGGTTGTCTAGTTTATAGAAATGTATGGGATTGGTAGATTTCCCTAGAGGGCCACCGAGCCCAGGCCAAAAACCCAGGTGCCCCCCTTGCAAAACCAGGTTATTTTGAGATAGGTCATTTTGAAGTCTCTACAGTACTATTTGGGCCATTTCCTGTGGTGTCCACTATGCCTACCCACACAAGTGGGGTACCACTTTTATTGGGAGACCTGGGGGAATGCTAGGTGGTAGGAAATTTATGGAGGCCCAGTGATCCCACAATTTTCCCACACAGAAAAGTGAGGACAATTGGATTTTTTTAGCTAAATTTAAGGTTTGCAGGGAATTCTGGGTAGGAAAATGTTGGGAGATCTACGTACGCCACACCGCTCTGGAGTACCCTGGGTGTCTAGTTTTCAGAAATATCTAGGTTTGATAGATTTCCTTAGATGGCCGCTGAGCCCGAGACCAAAAACCCAGGTGACCCCCTTGAAAAAAAAGTTGATTTGTGATAGATAAGTAGGCACCTGTGTTTTTGGTCCTGGGTTTGCAAACATCTAGGGGAACCTAAAAACCCCAGACATTTCTGAAAACTAGACCCCCGTGAGAGTCCAGGGAGGTGTGGCTGGCATTGATTCCCCAACATTTTCCTCCCAAAAATTCCTCAAATTTAGCTAAAAACTCACATTTTCCTCTAATATCTGTGTGGGAAAGTTGTGGGATCACCGCACAGCACAACTTTCTTACCAGCCAGCTTTCCACTCAGTCTCCCGATAAAAATGGGCAAGTGCCTAGGACATGGAAGGCCCAAAAACGTGTAGAGATTGAGAGGGGCCCAAAGCGAGTCCAAAAGGGCAGTTTGTTTATACGTTTTTAGGCTGACGCTACTTTGGGCACACACACAAGTAAGGTATCATTTTTCTCAGGAGACCAAGGGGAATGTTGCGTAGTAGGAAATTTGTGCCTGCGTGGTGATCCTACAATTTACAGACACAGAAATGTCAGGAAAATGTGACTTTGTAAGTAAATTTGAGGTTTGCGGGGGATTCTGGGTAAGAAAACGCTGGGGGATGCAGGCAAGCCACACTGTCAGCCAAGAGTCAGTACACACACACCACCATCCACACACACAACCAACCAAGCGCCATCCACGCACACTGCCAGCCAAGCACCATCCTCACACACCAACAGCCAAGCGCTATACATGCACACCGCCAACCAGGTGCCAGCCATGTACACCCCCAGCCAAATACTTTCAATGCACACAGTCAGCCAATCATTATCCAGGCACACTGTCATCCAAGCGCCACCCAAAAACTCCACCAGCCAAGCACCATTCCCGCACACTGCCAGCCAAGCAGGGCTAGACCGGGAACAGCAACCAGCCCTGGAACATAGGTGCTCGACTGGCCCTCGGAGGTAGGGGGCGTGCTAGTAAAAAGCACCGCTCCCGCTTGTGTTACTGGGGCTGATTTTGCAGCACTGCTACAAAACTCGCCCCCAGTGACAAAACCGCCCCCCCATGGCCCCAAACAGTTGGCCCCTCCACTTCGGCACAAGGGGAAAAGGTCCACTGCCTGCTTTGTATAGTCCGTAACTGCAGCCAAGCACCATCCATGCTCACGGCTAGCTAAGCACCAGTCCACGTACACCACTAGCCAAGCGCCACTCCGCACAAACCACCAGGCAAGCGCCAATATACACACACTGTCATCAGACGCGAATCCACCCACACCATTAGCCAAGTGCAGGTCCGCACACATCGCCAGCAAAATGCCAGCCAAAGGTCAGTACACGCAGAACGTCAGCCAAACTCCAGTTTCACACACACAAACTCTCTGTGGTTTCTAGTAGATTTCTGCCCCTGTATGAGTGCAGATGAGAATAAAAATATCACTGAAACAGCTAATATGTGTGCCTAAAAAATAAGGGAGCATTCCCCATCTGCCTCCAGGAAAGGCAGAAAGACTGTGGGATTTTGCAGGGGTGGGGGCATTGGCATGCCCATCTCGGACAGCCCCCACCCCTAAATAAAATAAGAAAGATAATCCCTGGTATCTAGTGGGCTTTCTGCCCCCCGGGGGGAAGATCAGGGGTACTGTCCCCATATGCTTCCCAGGGAGGGCAGAAAGACTGGAAGTTTGCGGTGGTGGGGGCATTGGCATAGACATCTTGGGGTAGCTCTACCCTAAATCAAATTAAAAAAAGAATCCCTGGATTCTAGTGGGCTTTCTGCCCTCCAGGGGGAATGATGGGGGCTGCTGTCCCCATCTGCTACCCGGGGGGCAGAAAGACTGAAATTGTGCCGGGGCGGTTGGGCATTGGCATGCCCATCTTGGGCAGCCCCACCCCTAAATCAAATGTAAAACAAAATCCCTGGCTTTAGTGGGCTAGTGGGCTTTCTGCCGTCTGGGGGGCGTCTCGAGGCCTGCGGTTTAGACAAATTAATTTCTAAGGTCACCTCAGGGTCGCCTAATGACCCAGCTCCCCCTCAGACCCTTATTAAGGTCCTGGACGTTATTCGTCCGGTTATCTTAGAAGTTCTAAACACGTCCATCATCTCCAAATCTGTTCCACCCTCCTGGAAGTGTGCTATGGTGAGGGCATTGCTAAAGAAGCCCACCCTTGACCAGAGTAACTTGGCTAACTACCGCCCTATCTCGTTACTCCCGTGGCTGAGTAAACTGCTTGAGAGGCACGTCAATAACATCTTAACGGACTATTTGGAATCCAATGGTCTGCTGCGTGCCTCCCAGACAGGATTCCGTCCTCAGCACGGAACCGAAACCGCTCTTCTAGCGGTAACGGAAGAAGCAAGAGCTGTACTGGATAGGGGAGGAAAGGCGGCCATTATTTTATTAGACCTCAGCGCCGTGTTCGACACGGTTCACCATGCTACGCTATTACAGCGACTGGCGGGCATGGGCGTGTCGGGCGCGGCCCTGGAATGGCTGATATCCTTCCTGAGCGGGCGATTCTTTCAGGTCTTCGAGGGTGAGGTAGCTTCTTCTAAACATCCACTTAGGTGCGGGGTTCCTCAGGGCTCCTCCCTGAGCCCCACTCTATTTAATGCCTACATGGATCCTCTGGACAGGATAGTTCATCCCTTTGGCGTGCGTATTGTCACCTACGCGGATGATACTCAGTTGGTGGTCTCTTTAGACCACTCGGAAGGATCATCCAACACCTTAGGTCCCTGCCTAGAGGCTGTTGCCAGGTGGATGCAAGCTTCCTGTTTAAAACTCAACGGGGAGAAGACAGACATTATCCTTCTTGGTAACCCCCCCCCCGTCTGCTCTTGCATCCATCTGGCCACCATGTTTAGGCCCGCCCCCCGCCCCGAAGCCACAGATAAAGAGCCTCGGGATTTGGCTTGACACCTCACTTGACTTCTGGGTCCAAGCCTCCAAGACTGCCGCTACCTGCTTTGGGCTAATGAGGATGCTCCGTAAGGTGCTTCCTCTGCTCCCTTTCCAGGCAAGGAGGATCATGGTCCAGGCCCTGATACTCTCCCGCCTGGATTATGGGAACTCTCTCTATTTGGGAGCCCCGGCCTCTGTCATTCACAGGCTTCAGGTCACCCAAAACAGTGCAGCCCGCTTACTGTACAACTTGCCCCGTTGGCAGTCAGCGAAGAAGGCCCTGAAAGAGCTCCACTGGCTCCCAATGGATGCCAGAGTGCAATTTAAGGCCATGTGCATTCTGCACAAATCCTTTCATCGAGCAGGCCCGGCAATTTTGTACTCCATGGTCACGCCCTATATTCCATCTCGCCCCCTTCGCTCTGGCACCCTCCAGCTGGCTACCTCCTTTAAAATCAATAGAGCCCGCTGGGGCGGCCGCTCTTTTTCCCACTCGGCGGCCAGACTTTGGAATTCCCTCCCCTTTCCTATCCGTAGAAACAGTAATCTCATGTCTTTTAGGAAAGCTTTGAAGACGCACTTGTTTGCTAAAACCCACTGACCTACCCTGAGCCCGCGTTAACCAATTTAGTCACTAGCGCTGCGAGGCCTCCGGGTAGTTATGCGCTATACAAGTGCAATTTTTCATTTCATTTCATTTCATTTCAGAGTGGGGACTACTGCCCTCATCTCCCCCCCGGGAGGGGGGCAGAAAGACTGGAACTTTGCATGGGTGCGGGCATCGGCATGCCCATCTTGGGCTACACCCATCCCTACCCCAAATTAAAAAAATCATTTTCTTCTGTGGGCTTTCTGCCCCCCGGGGGGGAGGGGCTTAAAGACTCTTGCTAAAATATTTTGGTGGGAGCAAAGGCCCTTGCCCAAGGGGCTGCTCCCCCCTGCCTGGTGCCTAGTGGGTGGATCCCTGCAGTGAGGGGTACCATTGGAAAGGGGAGATTCTCCACTTTCCAATGATACCTCTCCTGACTTTCCACATGCTTGGGGGCTGTGATTGCCCCCTTAGCATGTAAAAGTGAAACTGAAATGAGCCGCTCGGCTCATTTCAGTTTTGGATTCTGTGCAATGACATCAGCGCAACGTGTGCTCTGATCGTCATTGCACAAAAGGGAATCCTTCTGGTGCCTGCACGGGGGCCGTCCGACACACTTGAGCGCTGGTGCGTCGCCATCTGAGGCACCAAAGGGGTTAAGACACTGGTCCTAGCTCATAAAGCCCTTCATGAGAAAGGAGCAGTGTACCTGTATCTGTATCTGTGTGTATGCCCCTCTCAGGATTTTACGGTCAACTCATGGATATTCAGCCAGTATCCCTAAAATTCATCAGGCTAGAACTGAAGGAAGATCCTTTTCTTACCTTGGCTCGAGGTCCTGGATAAAACTCTCTCTGAAACTTCGCGCCATTTCTGAGCGTCCTTTTTTCAGAGAGAAACTAAAAACCTGTTTTCTCCCAAAAACTGTATAGAATGATCATCAGTCGTCTGTAAGTTACTTTATTTCTAGTGCTGTGACGCTCCTTGGAGTATGCGTGTGCTTTACAAATGCCTTTTCTTCTTCATCAAGATAAGTCTATATGAGTAAGTATAGATTTTCTGTTTGTAACTCCACATCTACTTTCCTTGACAATATAGTGATACTTGATGTAATGGATGCAATATTTTTGTAGGTTATTTCAACCATAATAAAGTGGTATAACACCACTGAAGGTGACATGAGGGCATCCATCCTTGTGATACCCCAGTGGACACAGTATCCGGCTCCCTCCTTACACACTTTCCAGTAAATGCTCTTTCCTCATCTATCTCCACTGGGGTCATGGGGTTCTTTAATGTCCAAAGTCTACTTCTATCTGAACTCTTTAACACTGATGCATTCCTCATTTCAAGCCTGCATATTAAAACAAGCATTTGAAAAGCCAATAGTCCCACTGTTGACTGCCAGCCATTTGGCTTTGTCAATGCCTGTTTTGTTGTGTCATGCTTTTGTAAAACGTTATTATTGTGAGAAATGTGGGTCCTCACCAATATATATTAAAAAAATAGCTTGAAAGGAAAAATATGCTTTTGGTTGAAAAAACACTGATTACCATGCTAGTCTCTACTTCTGAAGGGAATTACTTTGTGTGCAAATGTGCTTATTTTGAAAGAGCAGAATTATGTCACGCACAGAGAAGTTAGCCAATGACTGAAGTGGGCTGACCCATTTGCCCATTGTCTAGGGGAAGGAAGAAAAATGTGAATGATACAATAATGGACCAATAGACGAGGAGGGCTGTCTGACAGCTCCTATAAGTAAGTATTTAAAATGTATAATTTTAACAAAGTCAAAAGCTCTTGCCTAATACCGCACCTAACAAACACTGGCAATAACAATAGGCCTGGCTTATGAATAGATGTGCATTTTGTGTCATTGATGGTTTTATGCACTAAAGCCATCATACATGCATTCTGTCACTCATCCTTGCTCTCATGCATTATCCATTCAATCAATAAATCAATCAATCCATTTGTAGCGCGCACTACTCACCTGTGAGGCTCTCAAGGTGCTGGGGTGGTGGGGGCATGTAGGGGTGCTGCTACTGCTCGAACAGGCAGGTCTTGAGAAGTCTTCTGAAGGTCAGCAGGCCCTGGGTCTGTCGCAGGCGGGTGAAGAGGGTGTTCCAAGTCTTGGCGGCGAGGTGGGAGAATGATCTGCCGCTGGCGGTCGCTCATCAGATGCGGGGGACGGTGGCGAGGGAGAGGTCAGCGGAACAAAGCTGGCGGTTTGGGATGTAGAAAGTGTGTTGTTCGTTGAGGTACGCTGGTCCGGCGTTGTGGAGTGCTTTGTGAGCGTGCATGAGGAGCTTGCAGGTGATCCGCTTGTTGACTGAGAGCCAGTGCAGGTCTTTCAGGTGGGCTGTGATGTGGCTGTGGCAAGGGATGTCGAGGATGAGATGTGCAGAGGCATTCTGTATGCGTTGTAGTCGTTTCTGGAATTTGGCTGAGGTTCCCGCACAGAGGGCGTTGCCGTAGTCCAGCCTGCTGCTGACGAGGGCCTGGGTGACTGTCCTTCTGGTTCCGGTGGGGATCCATCTGTAGATCTTGCGGAGCATGCAGAGGGTGTTGCAGCTGGAGGAGGAGACTGCGTTGACTTGCTGGGTCATAGACAGCGATGAGACCAGGATGACAATGTTGTCGAGCTGTGCCATGTAGACGTTGAAGAGTGTCGGACTGAGGGACGAACTTTGGGGTACACCGCAGATGATCTTGGTGTTTTTAGATCGGAATGGAGGGAGGCGGGCACTCTGGATTCTGCCGGTGAGGAAGGAGGTGGTCCAGTCCAGGGGTTTGCCATGGATCCCTGCGTTGTGGAGGCGTGTGTGTAGGGTGTGGTGGCAGACGGTGTCGAAGACGGCCGGAAGGTCCAGGAGGATGAGGGTCGTGGTTTCTCCGTTGTCCAGCAAGGCCCTGATGTTGTCGGTTGCAGCGATGAGGGCTGTTTCGGTGCTGTGGTTGCTGCAGAATCTGGATTGGGATGGGTCCAGCATCTCTTTGAGGAAGGAGGTCAGTTGCCTGTTAACAATCTTCTCAATGTCTTTCGCTGGGAACGGGAATAGGGAGATGGGCCGGACGTTCTTGAGGTCCTTGGGGTCCGCCTTGGGTTTCTTGAGTAAGGCGTTGATCTTGGCAGGAAGGTGGCGGTCTCGAAGGAGCTGTTGATGATCTTGCGTAGATGGGGCGCGATGGTGGAACTTGCTTTGTTGAAGATGTGGTGCAGGCAGGGGTCTGATGGTGAGTTGGAGTGGATGGTGTTCATGATTTTGATGGTGTCGTTGGGTACAGGAGAGCAGGGGGTCAGTGTTGCTGGGGGGCAGTGAGTCTGAGGTGTCGGTGGCTGTCGGGGGGCCTGGTTGTTGAAGCTGTCATAGATGTCTGCGATCTTGCGGTGGAAGAAGGTGGCTAGGGAGTCGTAGAGGTCTTGCGATGACAGGATGGCGTTGGAGTTGGAGCTGGGGTTGGATAGTTCCTTCACGATGTTGAAGAGCTCTTTGCTGTTGTGTGCGTTGTTGTCAATGCGTTATTTGAAGGAGGTCCTTTCGGTGGTACGGATGACTTGGTGGTGTCTGCGGATGGCGCTCTTGTAGGCTGCATTGCTGTCTGTTCATGGTGCCACTTCTTCTCGAGCCTAGGGCAGGCCTGCTTGGATGCTAGGAGGTCGGTGGTGAACCAGGCTTTTTTTCTGTCGGTGTGTCTGTTAGAGGGTTTCTTGATCGGGGCGAGAGTGTTGGCGCAGTCGTCGATCCAATGCCTGAGGTTGCGGGCGGCGGTTACAGTGTCGGTGGTGTCAGTTGGTGGGTTTCAGATGTGGGTGGTGATTAGCTGGTATTCAGTGACTTTGCTCCAGCTGCGGCGGGGGGCCCGTTGTCTGTGGTGGTGTGTGGTGGGCTTCTCGAAGGTGAAGTGGATGCAGCGGTGGTCGGTCCAGTGGAGTTCTGTAGTGTGGCTAAAGGTGACGTGGTTGCTGGCGGGGAAGATGGGGTAGAGTGTGTGTCTGGTGGAGTGGGTGGATTATGAGACAAGCTCTTTGAGTCTGAGGTTGATGAGGTTGTCGAGCAGGGTGGTGGAGTTGCTGTCGTTGGTGTTCTCGAGGTGGAAGTTCTGGTCTCCGAGGAGGATGTAGTTCGTGGATGCAAAGGCGTGCATGCTGACGAAGTCGGCGATGGAGTCGCTGAACTGTGGCCGGGGGGTCTGTAGATGAGGGTTCCTCTGAGGGTGGTGTTGGGGTCAATGTGGATCTGGAAGTACAGGTGTTCGGGGGCGCTAAGGGTGTCATCGGTGCTGGTCGAGATTCTGAGGGTGTTTCTGTGGAGGATGGCGATTCCTCCTCCAGCTCTGTGGGTGCGTTCTCTGCAGGTGATCTTGTAGCCGTCAGGGATGGCTATGGCGATGTCGGGTGCCGAAGAGGGATTCAACCAGGTCTCCGTCAGAAAGGCAACATCCGGGGAGGAGGAGTAGAGCAGGTCCCAGAGTTCAAAGGCGTGCTTGCGGGCGGAGCATGTGTTGAGAAGTCACTTACATTTGGTCGCTCGGAGGCTGGTGAAGCTGCAGCTCTGGCAGGAGAAGGGTCCTTGGGTGCGCTTCGGGGTGGCCAGGAAGCAGGTGTGCGATCAGCCGGCATTGAATGCGTGGAAGGTGCTTGCATCGTATTGGCCACTGACTCATTCTTGCATTCATTAATTCTTAGACATAACCTCAATTAAACACATACAAATTCAACAACATAAAATAAAAGAATACAAATTAAAAAAAGAAAGCATGCTGCTCTCTAAACACGACAGGCATATGCTTGCAATAGCAAAACTAAACACAGCAGTGAGTGCAGTTCTTGCAGTAGTATTGTACATACTCTATCATTGAAAATGCCAGCATGGCCGCCAAATTTAGAACCATTGTGTTGGCCATCTTGGAATGGTAAAACAATAATACACTATGGACAATAGCATTCCATAATGGTTTCGTGTTTTAGAGAATATGGGCCCTTGGGATGTGGCCCACAGCAGCTTAAATGATCTGTATGTAAGAGACTCTTTAGCAATGCCTGGAGAGTTGTAGTATCCTTTTTTTAAATAAAAATAGGACTAGAAGCACATACATAAAACACGATCTATTAAAGAAGAAAATTTAAAACTAGCCAACCAGTCCTGACAAGGAAACACACTAATTTTCAAGTGGATGTGCACATGTGATCAGAAAATGCCGTCATTCACAGGCATGAGAGCCAATGACTTACATGGACTGAACCAATCACCCATGCAGTATGCTGTCATGCTTGGAGGAGGCAGAATGTAAGTGACACTCAGAAAGGACAATGTCAGAAGAGAGCTCACCTAAAGGCCTTTTAAATATCTGTATGGACATGCATTTATATATGGATGTATGAATTATTCAAAACATTTTTAATGCAATATCCTGGCAGACACCGAATCCTGTCAGGTATTCTGAAGAGATTATAGTAAGAAATATTACAGTACAAATCTTCTACCCCTAGGGTTTGTCAGAGGTGGTAACCAACACCAAAATCCTTCACTAAAAAGGTAATTTGGGAGAATTAATGTAACGAAATACCCATGTGTAGACTTTTAAACAGAATACGGCAATCCATCCTTAAGTGCCTATTTACTTATATATATGCTTTTCAAAATTCACGTCAGGCCTACTGCCTTTTATAGTAACTTTTGATACAAAATTATGGTTGGCAAAGCAATATACTTTCTGTACTTTGAAGGCATAACAAAGATTCTGACAGTGCAAACTTTCTCTACCGACAGTTTCTCAGAGGAGGTAACCAGCACCAAGACCATGCCCCCTACAGAAATCTGAGATTCCATCTAAAAAAAACCTACAGGCTGTAATTGTGGATAATAACAATCCACTATTAAATGCCTATTAACTTTATCATATGCTTTTCATAACCAAAATGTCAGGTCTACTGCCTTTATCAGATATTGCATAATGAACAATCAGGGATATAGCCTTTAACATTGACTTGTCACCCAACCAAGATAGATCTATGGTATTGGGCATCAATTTACCCACAAGACAACTATCAAGTATGCAGTAATAACATTGCAAATATACACATAATGACTGTTGTCAAAACAATATACAATCTCTGCTAGTAGAGCCTATTTTGCATTACCATATTGCAAATCTTCTATCCCCATGGTTTGTTCGGATAGGTCACCAAAACTCAAGCCTACTACTGTAACCTGGGGGATTCCATGTAGCAAAATACCTGCCTACAGGCTTTAGCGCTGTGTAATAACAATCCAGCCTTAAGAACCTATTTGCTTTAATGCTTGCTTTACACAACAAGCATTGGAAATTCAATAGGTCTCGCATTAGAAAAGTTGGAGCTATTGGTCTTGTACCCCGCAGCTTTTAATTATTGCTAAAATTCGTACCATTAAGGGCTCATTACAAAGTTTTTAACAGACCCCTTGAGACCGAGAGGGATGGACGAGCTGCTCTCCCTGCTGCGCCCCTCACTTCCCTACTTATGACCGGGTGACTGTCACTGG
The DNA here is from genome assembly GCF_964261635.1 of Lissotriton helveticus. NCBI lineage: Eukaryota > Metazoa > Chordata > Amphibia > Caudata > Salamandridae > Lissotriton > Lissotriton helveticus. The sequence continues at coordinate 316,171,106 of NC_136065.1, read as the reverse complement.
TTTTCCATACCTAGGGGAGGGGGCGGATCGGGTAAAAAAAACAAAAAACAAGACGGAGGGAAGGCAGGCCAGCACTGATCTAGTTACTGTGGTCAGACAGACGGGTGATTTTATTAGAGCCACCCCGGTCACAATGGAAGGAGACACGTAAGTAATTGTATCGGATCGAGGACATTGTGGTCACGCCAATTCTGAATGAGTTCAGCAAATTAATGACATAAAAATATTCACCTTCATTAAATTAAAACATCACAGGGAGCATAATTTTACTTAAAAGATGGGATTTGAAAGAGAACAGACACTCCAAGAGCACATGCGTGTTCAGTTATTTTTTTGTAAAAATCAGCTTTGATGCAGGATTGAATAACTATGTAAAAAGATGGAGGGAAGACAGAGAAGGGGAGGGGGAGGAGAAATGCGACACGGCGGGCAGGGGAGGGGGCGGAGCGGGGGTGTGGGAGGAGGGAGAGCGGATTAAGGAGAGCAGGAGGTTGGCAGCGAGTAGTTTAGCGAGCCAAGACGGAGGGCATTGCTGTGGGGAGGGGGGAGGAGAAATGTCACAGGGAGCATAATTTTACTTAAAAGATGGGATTTGAAAGAGAACAGACACTCCAAGAGCACATGCGTGTTCAGTTATTTTTTTGTAAAAATCAGCTTTGATGCATGATTGAATAACTATGTAAAAAGACGGAGGGAAGACAGAGAAGGGGAGGGGGGAGGAGAAATGCAACACGGCGGGCAGGGGAGGGGGCGGAGCGGGGGTGTGGGAGGAGGGAGAGCGGATTAAGGAGAGCGGGAGGAGGCAGCGAGTAGTTTAGCGAGCCAAGACGGAGGGCATTGCTGTGGGGAGGGGGGAGGAGAAATGCGACACGGCAGGCAGGGGAGGGGGCGGAGCGGGGGTGTGGGTGGAGTGCGGCTGAGTGAACAGGCGGCGATTTCAGGCTGCGATGAGGGTGTGAAGCACCAGGGGCTGCGGGAGGGAGGCTGGGCTGCCTTTGATGTGTAATGCAAGGCAGGCGGCTGGTGGCATGTGCACGCGCTTTTAATGTCAATGCGCTTGCGCATTGAGCTTGAATTTCACGGGCACTGCAAGGAATCGCCATCGACTTGCAAGTTGGTTAAAGTCTGTTTAAGCCCCCATAGTCTCGCAAGCTCAATGCGCATGCGCATTGACAGGCGAGACCTAAAAAGTAACTTAGGCATACTTGCTTTGTCATAGCTTTTCATTATTATCAGTTTAGAGCTAAGGAATCTGACAAGTTTTTACAGTGAACTGATAAGGTCAATAGTCTTTGCCATGGTTTGACACTAAATCCAACACAGGCCGGCTGAAGTGCACAAGGGTTAGCAGCCATCATGCATATATTTATAAAATGATAACTATCTACAGAATTACAATTGGCAAAACAATATACAACCCCTGTCAATAGGGATGATTAACACTGAAACTGTTCCACACAGTCAGATCACATGTAACAAAATACCTCTCCACAGTCTCTGACTAGTGAGGTAAAATGTCCCTTTACAGGCCTATTGGTTTTACAAATTATTTTCACAAAAAAGTCAGGCCTACTGCCTTTGTCATAACCTTGCATAGTAAACAGATCAGACCTATGTCTCTGGCATAACTTTTCCCGGCTTACCAATCAGTCACATAGCTGTTATCACTAGCTTGCCATCATAACTAATTAAGGGCTACTGTACTGAGCATACATTTTCCCACAAGGCAGCAATCAGGCGTACAGTCATAACATTAAAAATAAATACAAAATTACAGTTTTCAAATATCTCTTGTGAAACAGCCTAATAAGAATAATTGCAGTGCGCATCTCTTATTCGCACGGCTTGTTTTAATGGGTCACCAACACCAACACCCTTCCTAGTATGGTAATCTGTGACATTCCATTTAACAAAACACCTACCTAGAGGCAATGTAGTAATAATCCATACTGGTAATATTAATCTATCCTTTACAGCCCATTGTCTTTATTTATCATATTCATTTCACAATGGTATGTCAGCCCCACATTCTTTGTCAGAATATTTCATAATAAACAGATTAAACCTGTAGAATTTGGCATAACATTTCCAAGTAAACCAATATGGTCTATATCCTTTATAATTGGGTTTATACTTTAACCAACACAGGCCTGTTCAAGTGCACATAAACTGGAAACCATCATGCATACAGTTATAAAATTACAAATATGCATGTAGAAAAATACAGTTAGCAAAATAATATTCAATTCCTCTCAAAAAGACCCTAACAAGAACCATTACTGTGAAAAAACAGCATTTGTCAGAGTACCGCCAAGACCCTTGCCTATTATGTTAATGTTTGAAATTACATGTAACAAAATCTGTGTTACATGTAGCCTGTAGCACAATGTGATAGCATCCAACTGTTAAAGGTGTATTTTTTTTAATAAACGCTTTTCACAATAAAGCTAGACCAACTGCCTTTCTAATAAGGTTTCATAATAAGCACACTAGACCTGTGACATCAGACATAACGTTTCCCATTGCACAAATCATGCCTATAGCTTGTTGCCACAAACAATTCAGGCCTATTGTTTTGAGTGTAAGATTTTCCACCAGGCAGCCATGGGGCATACGGTCATAAAATTTGAAATGAATACAATCGTATGGTTGGACAAGCAAAATGCTATCTTTCCTAAAAGGGCCAAACAAGGTTCTCACAGAGCAAATTCAAATCCATGGTCTGCCAGCCGGGAGAATCAACACCAAAACCTCTGCCTACTTTGGTAATATGTGAGATTCCATGTAACAAAATATGCATCTGCTGGCTTTAATATACATTAATACCAATCCACCCTTAAATGCCTCTGACTTTAATATATGCTTTTCAAAATAAGTATGCCAGGACTGCTGCCGTAATCACAACATTTCTAAACAGATCAGGTCTATAGCCATGATGACTGGCAAACCACCATAACCAACTCAGTCTCTCTGTATTGATTATAAGCTTTGCCACAAGCCAAAATGCACAATACAAGCGCTCTTTTGTGGAAAGAACAAAAATTTGTCCCAATCGAATCCGGTACCCAGGACAACCAGCATGTGGGTAGAACCTACGTTTGTTTTGCAGTAGTACTCCGAAAGCTCTTTTTTGCTGATCAGATATGGTCAAGTGAGCATCCCAAATTGCTCTCAAATACACAACTGTACTCTGAAGTCTAAAGTTAATGATGGAAGAGGAAGATGCTGGGGCTGGAAAATCGCCATACATTCCTCATGAGTGCCCTCCTCCCATATGTGCGGCTGCCAGAGAAAAACAAACACTGTAAATTGTATACTTATCTAAGACACCTTGAAATAATACCAGTGCCATGTGTGTGCCAACGAAAGGTCAAGGAAGCCATATTGCTGCTGCCGCAGGCAGCTGCATAAATAAACAAAATAATAACAGCTGCTTGGAGGGGAAGCACTTTTTTATTTGAAATATACAACTTCTGGCCAATTAACACCTGTACTCCTACCCACCAATATATGGGCGGAGCCAAAGCCCCTCTGGAGTACTGCTGAAAAGTTTAGTTTTTTGGGGGTAATCACTTTAGGTGTAGAGACAGCTGTGCTTTCACGCCAGACCTAAAAATGTGATCTTTTCCTAAATGGGAACACACCACACAGCACAGAGTGGCTGCGCAATGGAGTTTAATTCCCTTGCAATCATTAGGGTTCTTTTGCACTATTATTGTTAATAACAAAGGATTGTATCATATCTCTAACCCCTTCTTCAAAGAGACCCAATAAAAGGCCTTTTCCAGGTGTTCTTTACTCAAGACAGGTATTGTCCAACATGTCAGAGAGTTGAAGAAACATAAACTGACCAACAATAATGCACAGCGCCCAGGCGCCCCTCCCCCTTGAGGAGGGGTTTGTGTAACTCTGTCAGCCCCCCCTGCTCAGAGCTCACGGTGGGTGACCGCAAGGGTGACCAGCTATGTCAATAAAAGTTTCAGTTTGAAGTAAAGGATTCCACTGCCATGACCTTGTGTTTCACGGAAGGCTGCTTCCCACCCGCCCTTCCCACACTGTTTTGGTTAAATGAAACACGAAATTGCTGCTCTCCCACACAGGGATCCCTGCACCCCCAAACAACATCTCCCCAATCCCATAGACAACGACCCCTAGTCCTCGTGTAACCTCTTGCAAAACTCTGCAACTGGACTGTTCGAGCTGTTTTCTGCCTTAAATACCACAAAACCTCTTTTAAAAAAAACACTTTTGTTTGGCTCAGATTTCTGTTCCAGCCATGGCTTCGGACTTTGGCCCTCTCCGTGTACTCATTGATTTGCGCTCCCAGGCAAGTGTTCCACACAACAGGAAAGACTGAAAAGAAAAGTTTTTGACTTGAATGCATGCTCCAGTTTTTATGCGTTCTTTGAACAGCGCCCCCTTCCTCACTGCGGGTCTGAAAGACATTAAAACCATGCCGGAGAGCACCCCGGGATAAATACATCATTTAAATGACCTAATAATCTTCACCCCCTGTTGCTCAATCACACCAGCTCTTTCAGAGTGTGCAGAGTTGGATAGCAAATACGGCGGCTAATGCACTGCCTCCCAGCCAGTAAGCAAGAGTAGGGACATGAAATCTGAATAAAGCTGCATCTGCTCAACTTCAAACTGTGAAGGACATCCCGCCAGCAGCTGTACAGAGGGGTTTACCATATTTAAACCCTCCGATTCTATAAATCTTCAGGGTTGTGCTCAGGCACTGACTTGGAACCCAAAGCAGCCCTGCCAATTTTGTTCAACCAGCTGGGGAGAGGGAGTTTGGGGGGAATATTATTACAACATGTCTGCAAAATCGTCCCCCAGTATCAAAACTGGCCCCCACCACCTTTGAACCGCCTGGGGAAATGCCTGATGCCCGCTACAGCCAGTCCGGCCCTGTTTGTGCTCAATAAAGACCTTTCTTCTAATGTGGTACTCAGCTATTCACAAGATTTTCCGAATCAGTAAATGGGTTTATAACACAGGCCTCCACAGCCCCAGCGGAGTGGGGTGCCCCAAAGCTCCAGGGGGCCCCCTTTAGCACAGTACTTCGGCCGGAGAGCTCCTAACTGAGTCCGGAGGGGGTGCTAGAGATCGCGGGTCACCCGACCAAATAATTTCGCCACTTCCGGCTTCGGGCCCATATATTTCAAATCACCAGATACATTGATCGGATGACCTCACAATCTACTACCAATAATTGTGGGATTCCTTTCGATTATTTCTAGTGTACCCGACTTACCATCCACCGTTACGGGTACCTATGACCACCATGGATCAGGGAGCTAGCTGTAAAAGGAAAGGCAGTAAACATACTATTCAATATGTGACTTTAATTCTCATGAAATGACCACGGACAACTAGAAGTTTTATAAGGTTTTATCTAAAGTTCAATCAGTGTATAAATCCAACTTACATTGAGCAGACAGTCAGTAAGCAAGATAACAAAATATTTTGGATTCAAGAGAAATGCGACTGGGAACCTGCTAAGCTAGTAAACTAATCATGTAAGAGTCAAGATGGGTGATGAAGAAATAACTAGGGCAAGTATCATTTATGCTATGGAATGGGAAAACTTAGAAATCTAAACAGTTCGGTTAACGTGAAAAATAGGACACGCTATAACTTCAGAAAATCTCTTCATTCAGTTTAGTGAGAAAATTTATAGAATACATCAAACAAGTTATAAACTGCAAATGGAGGAAAAATGATTTGTAAAAGGAAGGGTAACATAGGAACATGCTATGAAAATAAATGCAAGTGACTTTTATGAAATGCAATGGTTTGCGGAAAGCATGGAAAACTTATCATATGCAAAGATATGTCTTTATTGAAGCAAAGACAGAAAAATAGAAAGGTGCAGTTTTCAAGAGATTCAGAGCGATATTTACCTAGACTGGTGTGAAAAACCAAACCCTGGCAACGGGTCAGTTAAGGACAGGAAACCCTCAAGGAAGGATACCCCTCAATGGACAGCAGGTGCAGAATGGACACCCAGGACAGGACAGGAAACCCTCAGATTAGGATCAGGACAGGACCACCAGGACACGACCAGCACCCGCAGTTCGGAAGCAACGCCTGCGCTCCACCCTCTCTGCAGCTATCAGTCAGAACCCCGATTGGGTTAGCGAACTCCCAGCAAAGTGCTCCGCCAGCACTTAAGGTTTAGTAAAACCTTAGAGTCTATGGTCAAATTCGGACAGAGTGCTCCGCAGCGCTCTGTATCTTCAGTCACCTATTGAGTGCGTTGGGTCAGTGACAGGTCAGCTATTCGGACAAGTCGGACAATTTCCCTAGGTGAACCCAGGGTAGATATACTGTTTTTTGGGCAGTGTACCACCCCCAAATGTTGCAAAGTGTCAGAAACCCCCAATTTCGATTGGTCCTAAGGTAGGATTTGGTTAACACACCAATCAGAACAGACTATCCTAAGGCCTAATTTGCATCCTAAGGTGCCGCCTAGCAAGATTGGGGTTCCCATGAGACAAGCCAGTGTAATACAATGGATTATTAACATTTGTTTCAATATGGGTACAGTCAACTCCGTCCTGCTGGGTCGCAGGTCACTTTCTCAGGAGCATCTTGTCCGTCTCTGCCAGCTGGCTGAGTTCCATTGCCCAAGGTTGTTTCTGGCCTCGCATCCTGAGCATGCGCGGAAGGGACCTTCAAGATGGCTCGTACCCATTTGGACCCCCATTTCCCGTGATACATGAAAAGTAAGCGAAAACAAATTAGCACATAAAATTAAATGAAGGTATTACCTGTTATAAGTTCGTACTTTAGTTTCATCATTATAAAAATATACTATGCATTAGTGAATAAGTTCAACGAATAACATCACAGGAGCAGCAGCACAAAGCTTCAGCATGTTATCAGATGCACAGCCATCTTATAGCTATTACGCATGCGCACCCTTTTCCCTCTCAAAATGGGACTGCGTCTCTACACGTGACTGTGCCTTACGCATGCGCAGAAACGAAAAGGCAAGCAGCGGCCATTTTAGACACAGGGGTTACTTATTTTAGTAGAACACATAGGCAAGCTTCGCTACCTTTTACGCATATCCAAAATAAAGATATTAATAATAACGTACGTTTGTTATGAGGTTATGACAAATCGAGGTTCATGAATCGAGCAAGTTGCGATGCGAAATCTTGCTCTATCAATCCCCTCTTTGATGATATTTACTATCATCACACATAAATGGAACCAGATGCCAACTTTCTTTCACACTTTGTACAACTCTATCTCTTCCAACATGCGATTCAATTTTTCCTTCTCATTTTTGGTAGGGTGAGAATTTTTCACCCTTTTGTAAATCTGATTATTTATTTCCTCCAATTCAAGCTCATCCGCATTCCGTTTCACTCCTCTTGCATTCACCTGATACTTCTTAGTATGCCTTCGGCATTTGCAACAGACGAATATGAAAAATACGATAAGACCTATAATTCCAATTGGCATCAGTACTTTGAACAATAAGCTTCTACCTAAGTTAGCAAACCAGTGACCTACATTTGAGAGACCATCAACTAGTCTCTTCCAGGCACTGTCAACCTCGAGTGGTTTAAGTTCCCTTTCCAAATTAGTAATGTTTTTCACATATCTTTTGAGCTGCACGCTTTTGTCCGGAATGTAAGTGCAACAATGTTGCGCCTTCAACATCCGGCAGACTCCGCCCTCTTTTGCTAATAAGGTGTCAAGAGCAAGTCTGTCCTGCAAAACCATTGATCTGATCGCAACCATTTCGGTATTGACCAGCAGAAATCCATGAGCTGTGTCAGTAGACAGCACATCCACTATTGTGGACAATTTGCAAATTCTGTGAGTGTTCAGAACCACTCCCACTCCAGGTATCAGTGCACTAAAAATACTACCCATTATTTCACCTACGCTTTCTCTTTTACTACGCACTAAGCCATTAGTGTTTTCGTTGCTTCCAGCAATTTCATTCACATGGTATATTTTCGGGAAAACAATGCCAAAGTAGCAGCTTCCATACCAGTGATCCGGCAATTTGAAATAAGCCTTGTCTCCACATTTATTTATTTATTTTATTTATTTATTTAGCATCTTGTATTGCGCAAAACTCAACCCGAAGGTGTCAAGGCGCCTAACAAAAAGATCAAAAATGCAGGGCACAGCTACTCATAAGCTTGAACAAAAAGACGAGTTTTAAGAGCAGATCTAAAACTTTGTAAAGAGGGAAGGGACCTTAGTTCTATCGGGAGATCATTCCACCATTTGGGGGCCAGATGGGAAAAGGCCCTACCACCCCATCTGGTTTTCCAGATCCGCGGGACACGGAGAAAAAGATGATGGGAGGAGCGGAGGTGTCTGCCCGGATGATAGTAAAACAGGGCAGATCCAATCCCTGTAAGGCAATTTCTCGCCAAAGCCTTATAGACCATGCACATGGACTTAAAAACTATCCGCTCCTTGATCGGAAGCCAGTGAAGCTGCTTCCTAGCTAGCGTGGCCGAAGACCGGCTGGGAAGATCTAGGACAAATCTGGCCGCCGCATTCTGGACTACCTGCAGGCGCTGCAGCTGGCTCTTATTGAGTCCAGCATACAGCGCATTGCAGTAGTCCAGGCGGGAACCCAAAAGGGCAACAGCAAGTTGCCTTCTTGCCTGCGGGGAGAGGTAGTGCCTAATTTTCCTCATTATGTGGATTATACCCCAACAGGTGGAAACAGTCCTGCTGACCTGTTGGCACATATCGAGGTTGGGATCTATAATGACCCCTAGATTTTTGGCCGAAGATGTGGGATTAGGGCAGGCACCCAGCGAGTCTGGCCACCACTCCATGGACCAGATCTCCTCCTTTCCACCAAACACCATAACCTCGGTCTTCTCTCCGTTCAATTTCAGTGAATTGTAAATCATCCACTTACTGACAGCCTCCATGCAAGATCTAAAATTGGAGGCTGTCAGCTCGGTAGACTGAGAGAGAGACACGAGGATCTGGGTGTCATCCGCGTAGGAGACTACCTCCATCCCAAAAGATCTAATAAGTCTGGCAAGGGGGGTCACATAGATGTTAAAAAGGGTAGGGCTAAGCGCCGACCCTTGTGGGACCCCACATTGCACAGACAGGGATGGAGATAGAAATTTTCCCAGCATTACCCTCTGCTCTCTGTGATCCAGAAAGAAAGAGAGCAGATCCAAGGCTGCCCCTCGGACCCCAATCTCACCCAGTCGAGATGTAAGAACACGGGGAGAAAGGGTATCGAAGGCAGCCGTGAGGTCAAGAAGGATCAGGAGGGATGTCCGACCCCCATCCACACTCGTACGGATGGAATCGAGCACCAGGGTGAGGGCAGACTCGGTACTATGATCCCTCCTGAACCCATGCTGGGAAGGATCCAGGCAGCCAGAATTCTCCACAAAAGCAGCAAGATGCCTGTTCAGATGGGCCTCAAGCATTTTTGCGGGCGCCGGGAGCAGTGAGATGGGGCGGAAGTTCTTCAGTACCCCTGGATCGAGGGAGGATTTCTTAAGCAGTGGTTTAACCACCGCATTTTTCCACTGCTGAGGAAAGACACCCTCCCTCATTGCCCCATTCATGATGTCAAGCAGAGGGGGCAAAAGGGATCCTCTACACTGCTTCAAGATCTTTAAAGGGCATGCATCCAGCGGGGACCCTGACTTAGTTTTATCAAGCAGCGTCTCCAGTTCTTGTAAGGAGAGCGGAGGGAATGAGTCCAAACAACTGGTCGAAGTAGGCTCTACCGATACAGTGTCCGTGATCACTGAACCCGGTGCCTCAGCCGTGAGGAGTCTCTGTGACTCCAAGGAGATGTAGATGTCCGATATTTTGGACTGAAAAAAGAGCGCTATGTCATTACAGAGCTCTTGGGATGAAATTACAGGATCGGGGACCTGGAGCGATGTAAGAGAGTCCACAATCCTGAAGAGCTCTTTGGGAGATGTAAGCGAGGCTGTAAGGGCCACAAAGTAATCTTGCTTGGTCCTAATAACTTCAAGCTTATATCTTTTAAGAAGGGTTTTATGGATTTCCCTATCTTTTTGGTCCCAACTAGCATGCCATAGACGCTCCTGCCTCCTTACATCCTGTCTAAGGAGTCTAAGCTGTTCAGAGAACCAGGGCGCTGAGGGTCTTTTCCTGGCTGAATAACAAGACCGAGCCGGCGCCAGTTCATCCAAGGCCTCAGTAAGAATTTTCTCGTAGAGCGGCACCGCCAGAGGAAGATCCATCTCCCGGATTGAGGACAGACTAGGAATCCAGGGGTCAAAGGAATTTTCCCCTATGTTTTTAAGATTCCTACGTACTTCAAACGTACTCGGGATTTTCCTAGAGGACTCCTGGCTAGGGAAGGCCACGGTGAAAGGAACGGCCAGGTGGTCTGACCAGGAAAGAACAAAAGGATCTGTTACGGACAGTCTCTGGTCATTGGAAAAGATCCCGTCGAGCGTGTGCCCTGCTCGGTGAGTAGGTCCAGTCACCAGTTGGGTGAGTCCGCATGCTGTCAGTGCCTCCAACAAGGCAGAGGTATCATGAGCCTCCAACAGCTCCAAGTGAAAATTAAAATCACCCAGAATCGTTAGATTCTCACGACCAAAATAAGGTTCCAGGAACTGAAGCAATTTGAGGCTAAAATCGGTCCTAGGACCGGGCGGACGATACACCAAGATCCCATTGAATGGAAAGTTAGAGGAGTCGCACAGTGAGAAATGTAGTACCTGGATAGCATCCCTAGGGTCCGATAGGGGCATAATATGACAGTGGAACCTGTCTCTATGTAGGATAGCCAATCCACCACCAACTCGACCTATTCTGTCTTGCCTAGTCAGGCAATACCCAGCCGGGACTGCCTCAATGAGATCTGGGCCTGAAGAGTCTTTGGCCCACGTTTCCGTAATAAAAACCCACGTAGGGTTCCTCTCCAATACTAGCTCTTTAAAAACAATGTTATTCTTAATGAGCGAGCGCGCATTGAGGAGGAGGCAGTTTACACTGAGGTCATTAGATACCACAGATGGGCGGACCTCCCGGGGAGAGGCGGGGGGGCAGGAATCCAAACTCCGGTAGCTACCCGAGAACACCCACAGCCCAAAGGCCGGAGAAGATCGTCGGGAGTGCTTCTATGGAAGCACGGTGCCATGGCGGGACGGATGCGTAATATATCCTGTAGCGAGTATTTCAGCACAGGGCCTCCCCGTGGTTCCGGCCCAGAACACCAGCCGTCCAGCCCGTCCTTAGCGCGGACGGGCGCAGACGGGCTGGACTCTGGCGTGACTCCGGCGTGGCTGCGGCGGACATGCTGCGCGTACACGCTGCGCGTCATAGGTCCAGATTAAATAGGACTCTAGTTACTCTGCCTGCCTACTAGAGCGCCCAGAAGTGCAGCGCTCCACCCACACCCACCCAAGATGGCGCCCACCAGTTCTAGGAAGCGAGGAGCCGGGTCAGAGCCGCCAAACAGCGGTGAGGGAACAATTTACATGCGGAAATGCGGGCGGTGAGTTAAAACAGGGGGAAACTGTGCTAGGAAAATTAAAAGAAATGAAAAGAGCAAAAACGGGATTTTTTTAAAAAAAGCGCTTAAAGCGTCTCAGAGCTAGCGCTATAGAAGTAAAATGCGCCCAACAAGAAAGCGCTCCTACCTCAAGCCGATTTTATAGGGGAAGTCCGAGTGTCCGGGACGGCCTCTAGCTACTCTGCCTGCCTACTAGAGCGCCCAGAAGTGCAGCGCTCCACCCACACCCACACATATATAATAAATTCCAGGAAACACAGGCTCTGACCCATTTTTGAAACCCCAACCTCCAATTACCTTGTAGCGCATTTTGCTTTATTTAATTTGTCATTTTTTATAACACAATGTCAAAATTCAAGGACACCAGAGAGGAGATGGCTACTAGCTTATTTGGCAATATTCAATCTGCCAGCACTAGCACATCAAAAGAGTTGAGCACAGAAGGTTTGCGATCAAAATTCTTAAAGTTAGAGAGACTTAAAAAGTTAGAAATGTCTAGGTGGTGGGACGGAATAACATTACAGAAATATCTGGATAATCACAAAATCCCACGTGGCCTACGAATTCTCATTTTCCCAACCTTTGAGGATTTGGATGACGATTCCCTCAAGGATTGGGAAGAGAATTTAAAGCAGGCATCACACACTATGATGAAGATATTGATCCGACATTCTGAAAAAAAGGTCGAGATGTTGAAACAAGAAATTGTTGTTCTTGGGCGCGAAATAGACGAATCCAGCCTTAAGGACAGCATAAAAAAGAATTATGAGATATTTGATGATGTAATTGGACGCTATCAAGTGTATTTACGTGACAAGAAATTGAGAAAGATTAAGCGTGACGATAACGACTACAAGTCAGGGCGTATTTACACTTTCGCTCACAAATTCGATAACGTCAAACCGGGGGGAGATGGTAAACGAGCCAGAGAAGAGTCCATTAGTGTGAGCAGTAGCTCAATCTCCTCCCTGGATAGTTCATCCTCTAAGGATGGTGGGGCATGTCGGGCAATCTCTCCAAAACATAATTTTTTATTAGAGATGGAACGCATCCGACAAGGGAAAAAGAAACAGAATACCAACCCAGACCCAAAACCAGGAGGGGGGGCAAAGGGTGGAAAAATAGTACAACCAAGAGGAGGAACATTGCATCCAATGGATACCAGATCCAAGACAACTTAGAACATGAGATACCTCTGGTTACTACCAAGACCGACATTAATAATGACCATACTATTCATGCCTCTAACGCCCTGACTGTTGTCAACTTATCTGATCGCAATCTTACTGATGTGGAAATTAACATCTTACAGAAAGGTTTAAGTTTTTGTCCTTCGCAAGTTGGGGATCCAACTTTACTGATGATAGATTTGTTCAAATTCACGCGACAATTAAAATTAAAAGATCATTTTGCAAACAATCCTAAGTTGGCCTCTGATATTTCATCTACCAGACCATCTTGTATTACTACAATTTCTGACTTAGAGAATGCACAATTACTTTTGTCCATTGAAACAGGTGATAATCCGACACTGTATGAAATACGCTCGGATCTCAACATAGAGGAAGACACAATGATCTCCAGTGGCCTTAAACCACGTTCAAAATACATCCCGGTGAACACACACAAAAATATTGATTTATTTCGAGAAAGAGTCTCACAGGACTTTTATAAAATGATTGATTCACCAAACAAGTACTTACACAAGCACCAAAATTTGACAAAGTCTGAGAGACTAGCTCTGGCCGGATTGGCTGAGGATAACAGTATTACCATCAAAGAAGCAGACAAGGGAGGGAATGTGGTGGTCATGAATACCACTGACTATGACGGTGAAATAAAAAGGCAACTAGCTGATACAACATGTTACAAAAGATTGCATGCTAGTCCCATTTCCTCCCTTGCCGCTCATATCAACACAAGGATACAGGACTGGGGTGAAGTTGGTCTCCTCTCTGAGGAGGAATGTCGTTACTTGAAAGTGGCCAAACCTATGGCCCCATGCATCTACTTACTCCCCAAGATACATAAGGGGGGTTCCTTTCCACCGGGACGCCCGATTATTTCGGGAATCAATTCCCCAACCGAACGACTGTCCCAGTATGTGGATGGGTTTTTGCAACCATTGGTTGTAAATTTACCCTCATATATTCAGGATTCAGGTGACATATTGAACAAATTTGATGGTCTACAGTGGTCACCTGACCTCATGTTTGTAACATTAGATGTAACAGGGTTATATACATGTATACCCCAACATTTTGGCATCAGGGCACTTTCCTCGTTTTTGTCTCTAAGAACGGCTGACCATATCGAACACAACGAGATGCTGCTCGAAATGACTGAGCTAATTCTCTCAAGAATTTTTTTTCTACATGGTGAAACTTGGTACCACCAAATAAGGGGTACCGCGATGGGGAGCAAATTTGCTCCTTCATACGCAGGATTGTTCATGGGATGGTGGGAGAAGGAACACGCTTGGGGCCGATATGCCTCCCCCTGGATGGACTTGATCATATTCTGGGGGAGGTATATAGATGACATCATATTACTGTGGAAAGGGAGCGAATCACAATTAAGAGACTATTTCACCTACTTGAATGATAGCCCCTATAATGTACAATTGACTATGAACTTCAATCATAAACAGATTGAGTTTTTGGACATACTGTTCCACATAGAAAACAACACCATCCACAGCACCCTGTACCGGAAGAGCGCCTCTTGCAATAGTCTACTGCATGCCTCTAGTGCTCACCCAAGCTCCACCATCAACAATATACCGTATGGTGAAATGGTGCGCATTAGACGGAATTGCAGCACTGACATGTCATTTAGAGAAAATCTCACTGACACTAAAGCTAGATTCACTAACAGAGGGTATGATGCCAAGGTTCTGGAGAAAGCGGAGAAGAGAATACTCACTGTGACTCGTAAACACACTTTGATGAAGAAAGCTAAGTCCCCTAAAAAACCTCAGAAACCGCAAATGGCATTTGTCACACAGTACACACAACATAGTACTGAAGTCTTCAGGGTACTTAGACGTCATTGGAGTCTCCTCACTGAGGTACCCAGTTTGAACAATGAGGTTAACAAGACACCCAAAGTTACATTTAGGAGAGGTAAAACTCTACGAGATGTCCTATGTCCCAGTTACCCTCCAACTAGAAAACCTAGCACTTGGATGTCTACAAAGCCGAAAGGTTTTTTCACCTGTGGGGGATGCAATATTTGCCCCCTGGGAAAAAACAAGACTAAAAAATTCCAATACAACACCAGTTGTGAATATGATATAAGGCATTACATAAACTGCAATACCAGCCATGTAGTTTATGTGATTGGTTGCGGATGCGACAAAATATATGTCGGGAGTACTATCCGACCCTTGAAAATGAGGATCCAAGAACATGTACGGGCCATCAAAAACTTCGACCTAAGATACCCAATGATATATCATATGAGGGAACACCATAAAGACAATTGTACGATATGGGTACAGGGCATTGATCATGTGCCCCCGCACCCTAGAGGTGGCGATCGCGAACTCACCCTCAGGAAGAAGGAGGCATCCTGGATTTGTCGTTTGAGGTGTCTAGAAAAAGGACACAATACTGAGGATGAGATGCACTATCACTTACAATGAGTGTTGGTGGTGTATCTGTGCTGCTTGTCACATTGAGTATATTGGAAGGCATTGCATATGTTTATGTTTATTACATAACACTGTTTGGGCCTCTCTTTTGGCACTCTTTCATTAACATTTCTGGAGCCCATACACACGGATTTTCAATATAATGAGCAAACAGCCATTGACTCTTTTTTGCTATTGGGCTGGCTCAAATTTAGCCATGATAGTTAGCCCAATTGCCATCTGCTACAAATATTGCGATGGATTACCCCTTTTTATCACCATTCTTTCTCTGCGGTGATGACACAATGTGTTCCGCCTCTTTGCTTAAGCACCCTATGGGTAGCTTTCTCATCATCATTTTTTCATTTGCTCGGTTTCACGGGATGCCATTGAAATACATCTCGAGATGCTAAGTTTTTGATCTACTGATGTACGTATAACCATTTGGCCCTCTCTTTTTTGCCAACAGGTTTTTATTTGGGCCAAATACTAATATGCCCTAACCAATCGCGGGTTTTTCGCGCTGTGACCACAAATTAGTTAGCGGCTGTCATCCATCCTAGCGTGCCGGTCAATGTTTCACCACTTAGTGAGGGGGGTATTTATTTAACTATTACCCCGCAATAGGGGACATGAGTGCGCTCGATAAGGCCTTGTTTATCAATAGACCGTCATATATTGACTAGGCTAAGATGGCGGCCATTCTCGTGGCACCCACCGATGCATGAAACGAGTGATTTGCTGCCCGATACACGTGACCGATGTGAATCGCGTTTAAATGCCATGGCGGGCGAGCGGGCCGCCTATCCTTAGTTGGATTGTGATTGACGCCGGTGATCCGAGACGATATCTTTGACGTTGGTTTACTGACCACACGGGTAAGTGCTATATTTGCGATTTTGCCCATTTACAACACAATCTCTTGCGCATGAGGGGACGTTTCTCTATATTTCATCTCTTCTCCCGTCTTGCACTGTTTCTCGCAACGCGTGAAACGAATATCTGTATTCGTTTTGTTGGAGGCGTGGGTATTTGCATGTAGACCTGGCGCAATCAGTTTAACTCCACAAGAGTGTTCTTTAGCGGCGGCTCGTCTGTTTATTCTCTCCTCACGTTTTAACTTGATAAGGAGTGTAAGTTCACGTAATACGTGCATACATCATCCGTATTCGTTTTGCGGGAGGCGTGGGTATTTGCATGCTGACCTGGCGCTATAGGTATAACACCATTAGAGTGTTCTTAGACGGTGGACCGCCTGTTCATTCTCTCCTCAAGTTTTAATTTGACAAGGAGCGCAAGTTCCATTTCCTATGCACGTTTTCTTCTAACAGTCAGGACGTGCATTGATTCAACTATTCCTTCGTCGTAGTTTTAGGCATAGACGATGTAGTTATACATGGAGATTGACTACTGGGTTTCACGCCCCACATGTAGAACCCAGCTGCTTACCAATACACAATCTGACGTAGCAGATCTTAGTTTTTTAGCTGTTTTGACACATGGATATCACATCTATACTTTTTGTATATATTTCTGTTTTTCATAGGCAAATACTACTTGTGATATTATCGTTGATATTGAAAATCGAGTAAAAGAGAAATATCCATAATTGAAGATAGAAATTCTACACATATCAAAAAGGTAGGCGTTTCTAAAAAGGATACGCAATGTGGGACCCTCTGTCCGCATACAACAATGATATCGGTTTGGATATGCACCAACGTTTTTTCTGAGATCTGTCTCTTATATTCCACTATTCCCTCTCTCTTTATTCCAACTTTTAGGTTAATACCTGTCATGATATGAGATATATACGCTCTCCTAATGGATATTGATATGTAAATGGATTGAATATAGCAAGGAAACGCTAACTCAGGAGGATTTCGGATTAGTAACACCTAGCGTCTGGAAAATAATTTAGGTAGGATTCTTGTCTAACGACTTTGAAAATTAAAAGCATTTTTCTCATGTATATAAAGAAATGCCTAAAAACAGTGCAAGTAGCTTTTGTATTAAATTGTATACAGGATAAGTTGTTTTAGAATGAGTTGGGCATCGCGCCATACATTGTCTTTTCCGTGGGTGTGAATTTACTTTGTATGAATACTATCTTGCCAGAGGGTTCGTAGTGGGATATAGCACTTTGAGAAAATTCGTTAAGAAATGCGATGTATTAATGAATCATGCTGGACTGTGTATTGTCATTAGTTTGGCTGACAGTTACTTTGATACAATGATATTGGCAACTGCACATAGAGAATGTGTTGTTGGTTTGTCTTTTCGCGACTTTTGAGTAGGAATTGCCATGTGCTTAAGCAGAAGCCATTTCCCGCAAATGGACTTGATTGTTTCATTATAAACCATTGTGTTATATGTCAATTGGTTCCCACATTTTATAATGACAGAATGAGTTAGCAGTAATGAAGGACGCTGATACATATGATTAAAGTATGAATTTTAATGGGAATTTAAGAAAACAGTTAATAACATGCGATATGGGATATGCAAACAGATCGAAAAACAATGTTATAAAAAATGATTTTCTTCTTTTTAACCAAATGATACTTTTTATAATAACCGATTAAGGTTTTCCATGGTCGCAGTTTTTGTATAAGAATGTACTGTTTTTTAAACACTTATGTATGTTTTACGCATACATGTTGGTTTCTTTTTGTGGCACTTATGGTGGTTTTTTGTATGTTTTTATGATTTACAGCCCTGAAGAAGTTCCGGTAACGGAACGAAACGCGTTGGCTGGTGTTTGTATGGACTAATAAAGGAACATTGAATTCCACATATCTATCCAACATTGTTTATGATTCAGCGTCTGTATAAATGTGGCTTAACGAGTTAATACTCTCCAACGAATCATTGGACATTTAACTTTATAGCGGTGCTTTTTCATTTACAAAAAATATAGACTATTTCCAACTCTCTTGGATATGCCCTTGGGGACAGGGGGCATTTGAAAACTTCACGCCAGTACTTTAGAATACAAATTATATTGGAGATATTGGGGTTGGTGCTTGGAACAAGAGTGGTCCACTGTCTGCAGTCCTGTTACATCAAGATACCTTGTAATTGTGTTCACATTGACTGGAACCAATGAAAATGTTATTATAATAATCAGTCTTCTCGCGGTGAAGACAGAGTTTCCCTTTCTTCTCGAAATCCAGCAACAGAGCAGGTCCCGTCCCACCAGTTGAGGTGCTTTCCATGTTCTCAGCCCATTTAGGGGTTTTCTGCCCTTTGTCATTTGCCTTTCTTTGGAAACTCTCCCTTCTCTTCTCTGCCATGTTTAAAAATATTTTCTCTTGTTCATGCAATGAACAGGTCAGGTTGTCTCTATGTGCTTCAGCTATGTCTATATTGCCTATAGTCAAAAAGTAGTCTCCCATATAACGTATTACGTCACTTTTTATATGTACAGGATTCAGATTTCCACGAATGGGAAGTTCAGAAAAGATCACGTCATTGTTAGAGTAATAGTACTGTAACGGTCCTCTTTTGTAAAATAAGCTTGCTAAAACACTACAGGAAATTCCATATGTCAGGGGCAGGTGATGGTATGTCACGCCTTCAGCTACAGAAGTAGGTAGCTTCATGCAGACATAGCAGTCCTCTATCTCCATAGTCTCTACATAGTGTACCAACAAGTTTGCGAAAACATTTGAGTGTGTCTGGTTCCTAACTCCGTGGTAATGTAGTCCTTCCTCATCTGATGCTTCTAAGTCATGTTGGGTTTGTCTAAGTGCTTTCTCAGGTCTTTCTACACTTCGTGTTGTCAGCTCTTCAGTGTCAGTAATCTGAGTAGGGGAAATATTAGTATTTTTACTAACCATAAAGGGAATGAAAACTGTTAGTCCTATCCAAACTAATATAACTATAACTATACTACATATACATACTTTGCAGCATGTTTTGCAACAACTGCGACTAGGCCTTCCATTCGTTCTTGACTCAGACATTTTGGCTCAGAAGAAGTTTCTCAACCCCTCTTTGTAAGTTTACACAGGTATCTTACTCTGTGCAACCTCAGGTGAGCTCGTCTTCCTCTTCTTCAGAGTACTCAGCAACCGGTTCTCCGTCACTTTCGTCAGTGATGTCAAGTTCCTCAAAATTTTCCAAGATTAAGTAGGTCCACTCCGGGTCCTGATATTTTTCGTTTTGTCTTTTTATTCGCTCACTCCTTCTCTTGGAGGTATCTTTAGGTATTTCTGCAATTCGGGGACTTCTTCTTATATCTGCAAGTTTCTCTTGGACTGTTTTTATTCTTAATTTCAGTCTCTTAACATACCTTGGCTCAATGTGCTTCTTTTTCTTTAGTCTTTTGGCTGGCACTGCGATCGAGCTTTCTCCTAATGCTCTTTTATTTTCACTTGTCATTGGCGCTTCGGTTTCTGTTTCTTCCCTTCCTGTCTGACTAGTCCCAGGTCTTGTATCTATTTCTTCTGCCTGGTTACTAAGCTGGCCTGGTTCAGGTGAATTTTTGTTTTTGCTTTTGAATGTCTCTATTTCTTTGTCCTGAACACGTTCTTCTAATTCTAACTGATCCTGTTCAAGCACTTCGATCCCTTTATTTTCTTCTGCTCGAACTATTACACTGTTTCTAGTCTGTCCCTTTTCGATTTCAGGAGTTAGTGGAGGTGTGTCAATCACCTGATCTGTCCCTGTCTGACCTTCTTCTTCGTCCTCAGACTTGATGTGAATCTCAATGATCTGAGGGTCTTCGCCTGTGCCTTACTCGACCTCTCTATTCCACTCTCTGTCTTCTCTTATTTGCTCTCTTGTTCTGAGTGGGTCTCCAGGGAGCTCGACAATGGGTATCCAATCCTCTGGCCAGATTCCCGGCAGCTCGTCATCAGCTACTTCTGGACCAGCCTCCGTTGGATGTTCAGCGGTACTGGTGCTTGGCCATGCGTCATCAGCTACCTCCGGGCCAACGTCTATGGGACCCTCCGCTGGGCTGGTGCTCTGTCGTCTGTCGTCAGCTACTTCAGGACCAACGTCTGCAGACCCCTCAGCTGGACAACCTTCTGCTCCAGGCTCCTCGTCAGGTATCACCTTCTGGGTATGGCTGGCATGGATCCACTTGGGAACGCCGGCGCACTTTACAGCAGTCGTCGTTACCAGGATTACTTGCCGCTTTTTTCCCCACCTTGGTGCAAGGCAACTTGAACGAGTGTGCTTCTTTATTTTAACCTAGTCACCAGGAACCAATTTGTGAACTGGTGTTGTCGGGTTGGCGACGGCGTCTGCCCCAATCTGGCGAGAGATAGAACGCACTTGGTCACCCAGTTACTTGCAGTATTCAAGTACCAAATCATCAGAAATGCTTAACAGTTTGTATCCTGGTACCCATGCTTGTCTCATCACTCTTCCCATCAAGATCTCATGGGGGCTCAGGCCTGTTCTCCGATCTGGAATGCTTCTGAGTCCCATCAGAACAAGAGGCAAGGCAGCTATCCAGTTCATGCTAGTGGAATCACATATTTTTGCCAATCTATTCTTTATGGTGCCATTTATTTGTTCTACCACTCCAGAAGCCTCTGGATGATATGCACAGTGCAGCTTTTGTGTGATTCCTCAAATGCTTTGCAGAGCTGAGCCAAGATTTCATTCTGAAAATGTCCGCCTCTATCTGAGTCAATAAAGACTGGAACCCCGAACCTCGGTACTAGCTCTCTCAGCAACATCTTAGCTACTGATATGGCATCACATTGGGAGGTTGGGTAGGCTTCCACCCATTTTGAAAACAGGCAGACAATGACAAGGACATATCTCTTCCCCTCACAACGGGGCATGGTAATGAAATCAATTTGTATTCTCACAAAGGGACCCCCTGATCTCCCAATTTTCCCCAGCTCAACTACTGTTTTCTTGCCAGCGTTGAACTGCTGACATGTCAAGCACCTCTGGCAAAGGGACTCTGCTACCTTCCTGAACTTCTTGTTGTACCAAGTCTGTTGAAATACCAGAACCATGGCATCCCTACCAATGTGTGATCCTTCATGTATCAGTCTGGCCATTGGGGCAAGTAGTTGTCTGGGTAACACAGGCATACCATTCGGGCCCACAATGACACCATCCTCACGTCTCGGTCTACAACCTTGTTCTTTCCACTTCTCTTTCTCTTCCCAGGGCGTCACATGCTGCCATTCTCTCACTTCATCCCAGGTAGGCACTTCTTCAAACATCCTAAGTTGGCAGCTGTTTCCAGCCCCACCCCGCTTCGGATTTATTCGCATCTGCTCCATGGCGCATTGTTTTGCCACTCGATCAGCAAAATCGTTTCCCAAAGATACAGGGTCAAGGCCCTTCTTATGAGCAACACATTTGACCACTGCCAATTCTTTTGGTAACTGGATTGCCTCTAAAAGGTCTTGAACCACTTTTCCATTTCGTATGGGGGTACCTGATGAAGTCAGGAATTCTCTTTGTAGCCATAACTGGCCAAAGTCATGCACCACCCCATAACAGTACTGGCTGTCAGTATACACTGTTATTCTCTTGTCTTTTCCCAATTTGCAAGCTCTTATCAGGGCGATCAATTCGGCTACTTGTGCAGACTTTACTCCAAATAAATAAGCTGCTTCTTCAATTTTCGTTAAAGTGACCACAGCATAGGCAGCACTTAGGCCCCCCAGTTCATGCCTCAGGCACGAACCATCCACAAACCATTCCTCATCATGCACAGGCAAAGGAGTTTCTTTAATGTCTGGGCGAGGTTTAGTACTGAAATCTGTCAGATCAATACAGTCATGCTCATCATCTCCCTTATCTTCCATTACCATTGATTCAGGCAGTAGAGTGGCGGGGTTTAAAATATTGCATCTGGTGATGACAATGTTTGCAGCACCCATGAGAATCCTCTCATATTTAGTCAGCCGACTAGGGGTGAGATACTGAGTTTTTGTTCGGGTCAATAGAATCACAACTGCATGTGGAACATACACAGTTACAGGATGTCCCATGATAATGGACCCACTCTGTTCTAAACTGGTGCATGTTGCAGCTACTGCTGTCAGACATCCAGGTAATCCAGCAGCCACTGGATCCAAAGTGGCAGAGAAATATGCCACAGGCCTTCTGGTCAAACCATGCTCCTGGGTCAGGACGGACAATGCACAATTGTCACGAGTGTCACAGAATAGGCCAAACTCTTTGGAGTAGTCAGGCATCCCTAGAGCAGGGGCTGTACACAGACAATTACGCAACTTTGTGAAAGCTGTTAGGCTCTCGTCATTCCATTCCACTGAGTCTTTTGCTCCTTTCTTTGTCATTTGAATCAAAGGTTTTGCAAGGACTGCGAATCCCACAATCCATTGCCTGCAGTAACCTACAACTCCGAGGAACATTCTAATTTCTTTCTGAGTACGGGGTAACTGCATATTTTGAATTATTCTGACTCTTTCTGACGTGACTTTTCTAATGCCTTTTTCTATCTGATGTCCCAGATATTTCACTGATTTTGAACAGAACTGCAATTTCTCAGGGGCCACTTTATGTCCCTTTTCACTCAGGTGATTCAACAGGGCAATGGTGTCAATCACGCAGTCCCTATGACTTTTGGACGCCACCAATAGGTCGTCAATGTATTGCACCAAAACAGACTTTCCAGGTAAGACTAAAGTTTCAAGACATTTTTTCAAGATCTGATTAAAGATAGAGGGGCTCTCTGTGTACCCCTGGGGGACCCTATTCCAGACATACACGTGACCATTGAAGTCAAATGAGAAAAGAAATTTGCTGTCTGGATGCAATGGAATCGAAAAGAATGCATGACATAGGTCTATCACTGTGAACCATTCAGCATCCCAGGGAATCTGATACAGGATCACTGCTGGGTTCGGGACAATAGTGCAGCAAGGAACCACTATCTTGTTGACCTTTCTTAGGTCCTGAACTACTCTGTACTTGCCATTAGGCTTTTTGATGCCCATAATGGGTGAGTTACACGGGCTACTCATCACTTCCTGTATTATGTTTGCTTCTAGCAATTTCTGTATCTCAATGGCAACACCTGCTCTCACTTCTGCACTCATTCTGTAAGGCTTGGTATTGGGGTACACTGCATTCTCTCTCATGGCTATTTGTATGGGGTCTACGTTTTTCATTAATCCTACATCCTTTCCTGTAAAGTCCCACACTTCTGGTTTCACTGTCTGTTGGAGTTCTTCAGGTAAGTCTTGTATGGTCATTCGTTTTATTTCTGAGCCAGGTCTAATTAACATTAGCTTGTAGATACCGTCTTCATCTGGGGTTTGAATTTCGACGCCCTTTGGTGTGCAAAATATGGTACAATTCATTTTGCACAGCAAATCACGTCCCAGTAAGTTTACCGGACTGGTATCACAGACAACAAATCTGTGCATTTGTTTAAAATTTCCAATTGAGATCTCCATGGGCTCGGTAACAGGTGTACTAATCAGTTGATTAGATACACCCACTACTTGGATGGCTTCTCCCGAGAGGGGTAGGTTTGGAACGTCCACTGTTCTTACAGTAGAACGGGTAGCACCAGTGTCCAACAGAAAGGTGACATCCTTTCCATCAACCTTTCCTTCAATGTATGGCCCTGACTGGTCTACCGGCAAGGAAGCGCCAAGTACGCACTCCTCGTCCTCCCCTCTCAGGCCCCGTCAGTACTGGTCATCACAGAAAAAGGTGTCGTTCAACAAATACTGTGAAGTTGCTGTATTTCTATTCTCATTGCCTCCCCAGATTTCTACGTTATCACCCTGTGGTGATTTTCCTTTAAATATAGGTTTTGGCGCTCTGGGAACTTGGATCGTTTTTACCTGCTGCTGGGTCTTTCTTTGTTTTTCATTCTGCGTCTGTGGAATTAAATCAGGAGTTTGGGCATTATCAGTTTGTAAATAGGGACACTCGTCTCTCCAGTGTCCAATTTCCCCGCACTGATGGCAAGGAAATTTCTTCTTGGCTTCCTCTCTACTCATTTTCGCTCTGGGCTTTCCTCCACCCCCACCCCCAGGGCTTTGGTTCGGGGTAGTTTTGTTCATCTTGCTTAACTGCTTTTCCTGCTGTTCTGCAAGCTTTACTTGAGCCCACATCACCTTCTCCTTGAGAGCCTTTTTCTTTTCTGCCATCTCGTCCTCACAGTACTTTGCGTACCGTAGGACCTCATCTATCTTTTTAGTATGCCAACAGATTTTATTATCCTTTATCCATTGACAGATTTCGGGTCTTAAACCGTTTACAAACCTGTAAATGAAGTGTGTCATATCCTTCATCTCGATGTTATCTATACCACTGTATGTTTTGAACACCTGCAACAGCCTTTCATAAAAGGAATGCACTGTCTCGTCTCTTTCTTGCGTGGTTCTA
Organism: Lissotriton helveticus; assembly: GCF_964261635.1. Classification (NCBI taxonomy): domain Eukaryota; kingdom Metazoa; phylum Chordata; class Amphibia; order Caudata; family Salamandridae; genus Lissotriton; species Lissotriton helveticus. The sequence continues at coordinate 316,146,600 of NC_136065.1, read as the reverse complement.
TCTATCTTGGTCCAATCAGTTTCCTTTGCGGGCACCTTTAATTTCAAATGCTGAATTACTTGATCATATTTTCTCATTACTTCCTTCGATGGTTCTCCTGTTTTTTCATCTCTCGCGTATTCCTCACTAGGCCAAGCTATGGCTATTTTACACTCGGTCCACAGATCTACAGGGACCACTATGTCGAAGAACCCATCCAGGTCCTTCCACAGGCATTTTTGCACCTTTACGAATCTTTCTACCTGCCTATACCAATCCACGGGCTTTTCTCGTAATTTCGGGAAATCATTAGTAAAGGATACAATATCCTGTCTGGACCATGGAACGTGTACATATTTTCCACCTGGTACTTCGCGCATAGGGCATAACTGTTCTGGTTTGTCAGCTTCCTTTAGAACAAATTCGGGAGTTGCCTGCCTAGACCTGGCCTCATCCTTTTTCTTGGCCCATCTGGCTTTCCATCTTTCCACATCTCCCCATTTTTGTAATACTGTCAATAGTTCTTTGACCTGTGCTTTCTTCCCTGAAACATTCAAGTTTTCCAAATCCTTGTCTGAGAAATCGGCCCTATATGGTTTCTGCAGAGGTTTCGATTTTGAAATATCTATTCCCATGCTAGCAGCAGTGTCTGTCAGTTTTTCATGAAGTACTCGGGTATTTCGGGTGAGACTCTTGCAGATAAACAGCATTTCGTCTTCAGAGTAGGTATTTAATCTGTCTAACCCTACATTTCCTGCCATCAATTCCTCTATTTCTATTCTCAGCTTGTAGAGATCTAAAGGTTTCGTTGGGGACGTTTGTTTTTCAAATTCTTGACTCCATCTTTCGATTTCTTCAGGAGTCACCAATGTGACACTCTTAGTACCCGAGGTCGATTCCATTTGAATTTCCCTCGCATTAAAAGGATTATGTCTTTTCTGCATCCTTTTTCCGGCATTTCTAACGGGCAGATCTAGCAGCGAGACCTCCGACTCGCACTCACTTGTCTGGTCATCTACAATTAAGGGTTCTGGTCTGGCCGGTGTAATGACAGGAGTAATTACTGGAGTTTTCGGAGTCCCTTGACGGTCCCCGTACAACGGAACCACTGGTCCGATAGTTACTGGGATCGTCAAGGCTTCAGGACTTGTATTTAGCTGTGACATTTTCTGTATTATCTCAGCTCTCTGCTTTGCTAGCGCTTCTCGCTCTTTCTCTTCTAATAACCTGTCCAAAGATTTGTCATGTAACACCTGTGGGGTTAGAGTGGGAGCATAACTCGGGGCAGTGGGATGTGTCTCACTCGGTCCTTCACCATAATTTGGTTTCGGGAATAACCTTCCTGTGCCTAGAGACCTTGGCTCTTCCTCATACGGGGGCTGTAATAATGGCATTCCTGAACTTAAGGATCTCACCTCGCCTCCGTAGGGAGGACGAGAACAAAAATCTTCTTCACGTGAATATCCCGTCTCCCCGCCAACGGGTCTCCTGGGGTAAATACTTCTGGTTTCTACGGGTCCTAGACTCTCAGGATAAGGAGGAATTAGATAACCCCCTCCTACACTTGCGGACCTGACCTCTTCCTTTTGTAGAGGTCTCCGGGGAATATCCCCTGCACTCGAAGGTCGGTGTCCTTCATTATAAGGAGGCGGACTTCTCATGCACATGTCATCTAACAATTCGTCATCCGATTCTCCGAGGGGCCCCCAGTGTTTGGATTTCTCTGTCCTTCCCCCCCCCCAGGAGGATCTTCTGCTGGCATCATGGGAAACAGTCCCTCAACAATCATACTCTGCCTCCACTGTTTCATCTTTTGGGCTCGGGCTTCTTGCTTCAGTTTTGGATAAAATTTTGTCAATCCTTTATCCAATCGGGGCTTGTCCCTTTCAAAAGCCTCAATTTCCCATTCCTCTAGTGCTTCGTACTGCGTTAATCTAGGTCTGGGATGTAAATCATTCATTCGGGTTCTCAAATTAAATAGAATCCTGCTGTTAAATGTTCCGTCTAACGGAAACGCCAGTACTCCGTCATCTTTCGTGTATTCTGCCCAATTTTCCAACCATACTCAGGTATTGTACCCTTTATCGAACATCATGAAAGATGCGGGAGTATTCGGTGGCGGAATGACAACACCTTCTCTAGTTTTAATCTGCTTATCTTTCTTGAAATAATTCTTTACTTTATTTACAAGGGACAACTTTCGCTTGTTTCCGTACATAATGTCGTGCTTTATGCCTTTAAACTGATCTCTCTGAAATCCCAAATCTCTCGGATCGGGTCTAGTATGCGGTCTGTACGAGTGCCACATACGATTCCTACGCTTAACTTTGTTTACAAAATTACTCCCGATCAGAATGCTTCTTGTAATTCCGTGCGACCAATGGGGTGCACGAGTTCAAATAATTTCGACCAATGGGTGCGCGGCCCTTTCGCGAGACAGTTCTCACGCTCCGGCGCTCACCCCTCCTTTACAATTCCAGCTCCGCTACCCGCCCGCTGCGTCTACCAATCCCAGCGCGGCACGGAGTGACGTCAGAGCGGCTTCGCAACTGACTCCCTCCTTCACAAGGTAACGGAAACTTTCTTACTTTCTAAAGTGCTTAATGCTTGGTTATTTTACCACGAATACACATTCGCCACCGTGCTCAAGAGTCTAGATAGAAAGAATTTTTTTTTCACTGCAAGTAAACTACTTCCATTTACTTTTCACTCACTACGGATAGATCTTCTCTGCCTACCCTTCACTCTAGCATCGGAGAACCTGTTACTCCCCTAGACTCATCCACCTTTCCGGGATATATCCGAGACTAAGGTTTCCCCAGTGAGTCCCTTTGCTTTCACCCAAGCTCCGATGAACCTGCTACTCTTCCGATGTGACCCTAAATAGGTTTATGCCACAATGGGAATTTTGCCAATGAACCTCGTTACTAACATTTATTCAAACATGCATTCGAAAAAAACCCTAGTTAGTGCTTCCAGTTCTGCCTAACCTGCACCAACCTTCCTTAGAGCAGGTGACCTCAACACGAATGGATTCTATTCACCATTCGCTATTCAATTCCCCGGGGATTCCCAACAAAACATTTAACAATTACGAACGAAATGGGTTAATACATATATCAGTACAATAATAAGAAAAACAGTTTAAAACATTTCATAATTTTTCAAAGCAAACATTTCAAGTGACTGATCAGATCTCCTGAAGTGCCTACTTTTGTAGCAGCATCAATATACTAGCAGCTTCCGACTTAGCTAGACTAGCTAATCCTACCTAACCTTTAACTATTCCCTAACCATAACTCTGCTACCAGAAAATTACTGCTAGAGATCGCGGGTCACCCGACCAAATAATTTCGCCACTTCCGGCTTCGGGCCCATATATTTCAAATCACCAGATACATTGATCGGATGACCTCACAATCTACTACCAATAATTGTGGGATTCCTTTCGATTATTTCTAGTGTACCCGACTTACCATCCACCGTTACGGGTACCTATGACCACCATGGATCAGGGAGCTAGCTGTAAAAGGAAAGGCAGTAAACATACTATTCAATATGTGACTTTAATTCTCATGAAATGACCACGGACAACTAGAAGTTTTATAAGGTTTTATCTAAAGTTCAATCAGTGTATAAATCCAACTTACATTGAGCAGACAGTCAGTAAGCAAGATAACAAAATATTTTGGATTCAAGAGAAATGCGACTGGGAACCTGCTAAGCTAGTAAACTAATCATGTAAGAGTCAAGATGGGTGATGAAGAAATAACTAGGGCAAGTATCATTTATGCTATGGAATGGGAAAACTTAGAAATCTAAACAGTTCGGTTAACGTGAAAAATAGGACACGCTATAACTTCAGAAAATCTCTTCATTCAGTTTAGTGAGAAAATTTATAGAATACATCAAACAAGTTATAAACTGTAAATGGAGGAAAATTGATTTGTAAAAGGAAGGGTAACATAGGAACATGCTATGAAAATAAATGCAAGTGACTTTTATGAAATGCAATGGTTTGCGGAAAGCATGGAAAACTTATCATATGCAAAGATATGTCTTTATTGAAGCAAAGACAGAAAAATAGAAAGGTGCAGTTTTCAAGAGATTCAGAGCGATATTTACCTAGACTGGTGTGAAAAACCAAACCCTGGCCACGGGTCAGTTAAGGACAGGAAACCCTCAAGGAAGGATACCCCTCAATGGACAGCAGGTGCAGAATGGACACCCAGGACAGGACAGGAAACCCTCAGATTAGGATCAGGACAGGACCACCAGGACACGACCAGCACTCGCAGTTCGGAAGCAACACCTGCGCTCCACCCTCTCTGCAGCTATCAGTCAGAACCCCGATTGGGTTAGCGAACTCCCAGCAAAGTGCTCCGCCAGCACTTAAGGTTTAGTAAAACCTTAGAGTCTATGGTCAAATTCGGACAGAGTGCTCCGCAGCGCTCTGTATCTTCAGTCACCTATTGAGTGCGTTGGGTCAGTGACAGGTCAGCTATTCGGACAAGTCGGACAATTTCCCTAGGTGAACCCAGGGTAGATATACTGTTTTTTGGGCAGTGTACCACCCCCAAATGTTGCAAAGTGTCAGAAACCCCCAATTTCGATTGGTCCTAAGGTAGGATTTGGTTAACACACCAATCAGAACAGACTATCCTAAGGCCTAATTTGCATCCTAAGGTGCCGCATAGCAAGATTGGGGTTCCCATGAGACAAGCCAGTGTAATACAATGGATTATTAACATTTGTTTCAATATGGGTACAGTCAACTCCGTCCTGCTGGGTCGCAGGTCACTTTCTCAGGAGCATCTTGTCCGTCTCTGCCAGCTGGCTGAGTTCCATTGCTCAAGGTTGTTTCTGGCCTCGCATCCTGAGCATGCGCGGAAGGGACCTTCAAGATGGCTCGTACCCATTTGGACCCCCATTTCCCATGATACATGAAAAGTAAGCGAAAACAAATTAGCACATAAAATTAAATGAAGGTATTACCTGTTATAAGTTCGTACTTTAGTTTCATCATTATAAAAATATACTATGCATTAGTGAATAAGTGCAACGAATAACATCACAGGAGCAGCAGCATAAAGCTTCAGCATGTTATCAGATGCACAGCCATCTTATAGCTATTACGCATGCGCACCCTTTTCCCTCTCAAAATGTGACTGCGTCTCTACACGTGACTGTGCCTTACGCATGCGCAGAAACGAAAAGGCAAGGAGCGGCCATTTTAGACACAGGGGTTACTTATTTTAGTAGAACACATAGGCAGGCTTCTCTACCTTTCACGCATATCCAAAATAAAGATATTAATAATAACGTACGTTTGTTATGAGGTTATGACAAATCGAGGTTCATGAATCGAGCAAGTCGCGATGCGAAATCTTGCTCTATCAGGGGCACCTCCACTGCCTTGCAGGGGGGCCCTCAAGTTTTGTTACACCAGTGGTTTAGAAATGATTACCAAATGACAGTTTAGAAGGGCCATCCTTTCTAAATTGGAATTCGATATCCTCTTTATCAATGCTCGTACTAGCAGTTACAAACCACTTATTGAAGTTTTTCAAAATAAATGTGTTTTTTTAAAGCATGAAACTTGGGTTGGTTTGAAAAAGAAAAAAAAACGTTGAAATACCGGCACAGGGTTGTCTCTTGCAGACCAGCTTCTCTGCGAATGTTTCCAATAAAAGAGAGTCACAATTTGTGACCTACCTAACGAATATTAGCTAGGTTGGTTGTTCTGTGACACACTGTTTCCTTATTTTGCAAACCAAGCTTTTAGTAGATAGGTCAGTTCACAAAAAAAATAATTCACTAGCCGCAAAAGATCCAGGCACAAATTATGGCCACTACAATAGTTCATCAGGCTCATAGATTCCTTTCAGTTACTACTGTACATTTTCCACAGGATAAACAAAAAACAGATTTCAAAATATACGCAATAAAGTGACAGTATTTGTTTTGCTGTTTTTCATTTTCTTTTCACACACTTTACTACTGCCTGGGCAAGCGTTTCATCTCATTGATGCCAGTTTACCACCTGAATACAGCGTCGATTAATTTGTGAACATAGTGCCAGGGCCCAAGGTATTTCATATGGGTCTCCTGCATAACCCACATGTCACTTTAAACTTCAGGTTCAAGTCCGTTTTTTTTCTTCATTTTTTAAAGGTACAGTTAAATGCTTAACTAATTAACATTGTTTAAAATAATATACAAATAGCGCCACCATGTGGTAGACTGTCATAAATATGTGCCAGTGTTTACAATAAGTGTCGATGCTGACCACCAGAAAACACCGACATAAATTAAGCACTTGAGGACAGCAATCAGCTACTGCAAGGTGACCAGTTAGCCTCTGCAAAAAGTTCTATCACTGTGCGGTGCCATATGTGGCACTTTCTTTAATCATTTCTGCTCCATTTGAGCTAGAGAAAATTGGAACGCCACCGAATGTCATCATTCTTGTGGCCCTGAATATGATACAATTATACAGACACTCCCTAATGGTCAGTGTGTAGACAGAGCTATTACCTCTTAAAGGAGTACATCAATAATTCACACCTGGAAAAATTGTGCAATTTAAAGAAGGACTGCATTGAAAATCAGCTGGTTTCTGGCAATAAAAACTACAGAGACATGAGCCCTAACAGCATAGGCAAAAATATATGTTTATGATTCCCATAAATAGGCATTGGTCTGTGTTAATTTATATGGTTGGGGTAGCCACAATAATTAAAGAGACCCCACTTTGAACCACATCCAAAATAATACAGAAACAGCAAGTGATGCTATTGAGCCCAACACTCGTTTGCGGGGGTCGATGGGTGGGGTGGTGGAATGGGATTGCCCTCCTTTTTTTCTTCATTAATTCCATCCTCCTTGACATCTTTTTCCATCCATCCATTGGGCAACCCTCTTTGTCTAGCTGTATCATTCCTTCCGCTTCCCACCAATCAAACGTCATCCACCCTTCCTTTTAACCATGTCTTCTCTCCTCCTCCCCTTTTATGCATGTCTGCACTCCTTTTTCCTTCCCTCCCTCCATCCGGTCCACTCTTCATGCTTCTCCATATTCGTACTTTTCTTCCTTATCCATCCATAATGGTCGTCATTCTATTCTCCATTTATCCATCTGTCCATCCTTCTCTCCTTCACCTAGCCATCCTTTTCTTCAATCATTCACTATTTTTGCATCTATTCATCCACCAACCTAATTCCATCCATTCACCCTCACCCATCTGCCCTTCCTTCTACCCATCCTTCCTTGTCTTTCCTTCTAGGCATCCATCCTTCTCTCAATCCCTCCAAACTCCTCTCATTTATCCATTTATCCACCTGCCTCTGTATCTATTCACTGTATCTGTTGCTCATGGTTTTTTTATTTGCTGTAGGTTTCTCAGGACTGCCCAATGCCACCCACCCGCCACTCAAGCTGCTTGACTGGGAGGTTGAAGACGCCGTTGCTTTTGCGGTTCCCATAATATTCTCTGATAACTTTATTAATATAATAATATTAAGACAGCATTCTTGATGCCTATAGTCTGGTCTGTATGTTATCCAATAGTCCAATGGTGGTGAAAGGATGCTATGGTGATCTTTTGTGGTAGGTGCCTTCATAGATGGGACACTATAGACCAAGGTTATCCTGTGGGCTTTCAGCACTTTGGCTTGTTTCAGAGCTCGCCTTAATGCTGGAATGCTATAGAGGAAGGTGCAGAGTTATATCAGTGGGACTACTGTGGCACTGACTTCCAAAGTGCAGTCATTTATAATTACACCACATGCGCTTGCTGCCACACTTGCAGTTAAAGAAATAAAACAAAGCCTGTGGTAATAATTATTTCTTTCTAACACTTTGACTTCTCTATGACATAAATGCAACTTTAATTCCGTCGTGTGTTTCTCATCCCCTGCGGGTTCCGTATCTTCACAACATTGGCTATCTCGCAGTTAGATTAAGAGGTCGCGGGGAGCAAAACCGACCTGTGCCTCAGACTCTGGAGGTTGCAGTCTACATTTTCTGGCGTGCTCAAGGTGTCTAGGCGCTCTAGTGTTTCAAGGTTATTGCAGATAGCAAAATGGACGCTATCTTGGTTCCTGGCGTCTGCAATGTCTGGTATCTCAGCTTCTTCTCGTTGCAGGAGACATTTTTAGTTCCCCGGGGCCTTGATTCTCGGCCAACTCTTGGTTAGGGGCCACTGCCAGGCTGCTTCTTGAGTTAGGCTGTTGCAGTTAGGATTTAGAGTCCCACTCCTTAGGGGATGCTCCGGTTAGGCAAAGGGTCTGGATTGTTTCTTGCCTAGTGAGAAAATTGTACAGTGATCCTCTCACACAGGGTGTGACTGGAACAGGATGTCAGCCCCACCTAGCAGATGGAAGGGGTGAATTCAGGGTGTTACATTGTTGGCTTATTGGAGGTGATAACATTTGCCCCTTTTCCATGCACGTGTGCTTCAGAATGGGCTTTTGGGAGCATGCTTTCAGGAGGACAAGTGCGGAGAAAAGGCTCCCTCAAGGGCTTCCATGTCTGCCAGGATCTTCGGCCTTTGATGCAGGAGGACGTGCCCACCAGGCTGGGTTAGCAACCAGAGAACCTAACTCCATTTGGTTTGACGACAGCCTTATGGATCCAGTTAGTCATTCTCCTCCTTTGGAGCCAGACAGACATTATTTAGATAGCGCCTTTCCCCATACCCTGAAATCATGTACATTGGATTGTAAGTAGTATGAACAGCTAAGCAATAATAGTGGAAATTTGGACAATATTTAAATATGCCCCAATCATATTTCGTCACATATCCCTAGCCGATTAGTTTTTACCTAACTTGAAAACAGCGATCTAACAACACGGATAGGTAAGTTCTAAATAATATTCCACGTCATGTACTGCCACACTACATACCCTATTGTGCCCTCGGACATGAAGTTGCGGTCTCATGGTTCAGTATCTCCTCCAATAACCATCCATGTGTCTCATCCTGCCCTGCACCAATGCCTTATACACCTTTCTGAAGCATGGTGCTCAATGGAGTGTGCCCGGGTTAGCTCATGCTTAGCTTCTGTGGTATTACACAGGAGATTTGAACAATCTTTCTTGTTCAAAAGAAGAGTTTGCAGAAACCTTCTGCTTAATTTTCTTCCTCATTCCTATAGGTAGGAGCACAAAGATCTCCCCTTGTAGCTAACTACTGCTGTTATGTTTGCAAACAATTATTGCGCCAAATAATGAAAACGCTCAGGAACATGACAATTGTTTAATAAAACCTGTACTTTACTGGTTGTTTATAACCCACCATCTTCATCTTCTGATTCACTTTTCAATACCTCTTCTGCTTACTGAGCACATTCATTTCTTTTTTAATAATATTACAATCTGCATGACTACCGCCTCCGTTATGATAGGTGTGCAATCAGATAAAAACGTAAATGTAAAGTTCTCTAATGGTTGTGAGGCTGATTCTAATGTGTAATACGCACATTTCAATATTCCAGTACCAGATTGTATTATACATAAAACTCGTCCTGTATGTGATGCATGTAGGATAGTTTCTAAGGTCTCAGTAATTGCTGGAGGGGGTGTGTTTGTGGTAGGAGTCTAAACTGTTGCACAATGTGCTACTTGTTGAATGTAGTTGTCATTCGCAGATTTTAGTATTATAGCTTATGTCACTAAAAGTACACTAGCTAATTTGCCATCGTTTACAAAGTGATTTTTCGTATTTCGCCTGTGGAGCAACATAATTACCCTTTTCCATCGCTGGGGCAAAAATCAAATCCTATCCACACCCTTTAATTCGCTTGTTCACTCACAGTAAGCACATGACTGTAAGATTTTCTCAAATAACAGCACACGTTTGCAAATCTGACTAAATATGATACATTTTCCATCCCTATAAATTCTTCAGGAAGTTTTGCTTATGGACACCATCCGTTACTATTTGTCATTCTAATGGTGGAAATAAATTATAGAAATGTATTTACATACGAGAGAAGAGCCCAAAAGCCTAACACAATCTGCTGTATTTAAAAATACATGTTGGGTTTCCTACAAACAATGTAAGGAGTGGGGAATCTCCAGGAATGATATACATGAGCATGCTCGAATTTATTTTACCAGCCCATTTATTTCTTTAATGATCAGCCTTCAAAATATGTCATTTTTCAGTATTGTAATAAACACATGATTTAGCCGTGTAATACTTTTTCATCAGGAGTGAATGGGAATAATTCAAAATCCTGCACTGTGGCTAACTGTAGGTTGAGGCTGGTACTTTGCAAGGAAGAAACTTCCTTAACGTATTGTAGATTGTATTCTCCTTTATTAGTATGCTGTTACAACCGGCCACCGGTCCCGTGCTCTCCATGCCACTGGAGTCAAGCTATCCTGGCTGATGAGGGCGAAACCAGTCCTATGATGCTTGCTTCCAGTCCAGGGAGGACCTGGCCTGGCAGTTTGGGCTGGACTGTTCCCATTGGGCGCAGGGTCAAGACTGATTTGCATATGGCTGGGTCCAAACTGGAATAGCACAGTGAGCAAAATAACGATGGATTAAGGTCCAGATCTCTGTACTGGGGTGAATGTATTACATTGTTCTGCATTCTGTCCATCATTTGTTCTTTTTGCATTTGTCACCCCGAGTGGGACGGGTATGCTCCGACGTGGGTCTTGTGCCCTCCATGCCACTGAGGGCAAGCTATCCTGGCTGATGAGGGCTGAAAGCCTGAAACCGTTCCTAGGTTGCTTGTTTCCAGTCAAGGGAGGACCTGGCCTGGCAGTTCGGGCTGGAATTTTCCCATTGGCCGCAGGATCAAGACTGATTTGCATATGGCTGGGTCCAAACTGGAATGGCATGGTGAGCAAAAAAAACGATGGATTTAGGCCCAAATCTGGTACTGGGGTGAATGTATGACATTGTTCTGCATTCTGTCCATCAATTGTTCTTTTTGCATTTTTCTTTTTACAACCGGCCACCATTCCCTTCACATTACAAATTTCTACCCAGCCCATTAACATAGAAAAATTAACCCACTATTAACACACTATTTTTAGTGATCATTCATATTATGCTTTTCAAATATTTTAAAGCTGTTTCCATGTCACTCTAAGAGATTTAAGCACCTGTAAAGAATATACAGTTTACATATAGCTTTGTATAGTTCCTGCTCATACTTCTCTAATGTTTCTTTCACAGTTTTAAGAGCTGATTATGTAAATTCTGAAACTGAGCAAATTCTTTCCTTCAGTATTCTGATGTGCGCTATCTATTATTGTGAGTGCACCCTTAATATTTTATATATCTATTCCACTAATACTCCTGGCTGCTTCCCTCTGAGAATTGGTAGATTTCTGAGTTAATGCCATTCTTATTCACTCTATTAAATCTCTTTTTTCGATTTACTCTTTTGTTACAGAGCCTGAAGGAAAACAGTAGCATTTCTTTACTCATTAAATTATTGAATGTGTCTGTTATTTTACAGCCAGAGGAAATTTGTAGAGTATGACTGACACAAAGTTTCAGTGCTATATGTGCTGAATAAGTCTCCATTGCACACCTGAAGCCCAGCCACTATTTCGGCAGCTTCGGTGTGAGTTCTCCTTGAGAATCATTTGAAATTGATCCTTTTGTTCATCAGAGAATAACTGAGCAACAAATGTTTCATATTTTGACAGTTTGGAATCATTGCCTGGTGGATTTTCGCTGTATTAATGTAATAACACAGTCCACAAATCAGCTACCTCTGCAATTGCCTGTTCACTGTATGGTTGCCTTTGACCATGCCTTCCTTTTGTTAGGTTTGCACTATACAGGTTCCACATCCATGTGTACATACCTCTAATAGGTTTTCAGACACATTCTGAGGTCGGTGTCAGTGAGGGTGCAGATAGTGTTGCTGCTTCAATTTCAGGCATTACAGTTCTTACTGCTGCTGATATGGCTTCTTGGGTCTTGTTGCTCATTTGGATGCTGTTTGAACAGCACCATATTCTGCAACGTTCTTGTCAGTTGAATAGTTCGCAGTATTTCTGGCGGTTGACGTGACTGGGTTAACTACAGTGGCGTTCCTTATGTAAAGCGCTCTGATACCTTCGGGCCTAGCCAGCGCTATATAAAACTCAAATAAATAAAATAAAAATAAATAGCTATACATATTGCCTCCCGGGGCGGTCCCTCAGTTTGCCGCCCGGTGCAGGTAAGAGCTGGGCCCCCGGGGCGATCGACAGGCAACTTGTTCCTGGGGCGGGAGGGGTTGGTAGTTGACAGATGACTTGTTCACCTCCGCCACCCCCATAAGGAGTGCTCCCCGTCCCTATCACCTATGCCACTGCTTTACTAGATGGGCGTCATGGCATGGTCCCACCGAGTCCGGGGACACCTGCCTCTTTTTTTATTTTCAGGGTAGCAATGGTTGAATCACTCTTCTTTTTTCTTTCGTCAGTATGAGTGGCACAGGCTCTCTGTAGATGGGACCAACTTATTCTCTTTTTCATATCTTCTCAATCACATGATCCCCAAATTTGAGTAGCCAGACAATTACACCAATTAACTTTAACGGATCTGCAGCCTCCTTCACATCACTTAAACCTTGTTGAGTGAGATGCAAATCCAGTGACAGATGAAGTCGTGATTGGTCATGAAGCTTTCCCCCTACCGCAAGGTCCGGCATGTACATTTTTTATGCCAAACAACATTTGGTAAGGTGTGCAATTCAACAAAAGATGTCTTGGCCTGTTTTTCAAAGCTCTTTACATGGTGTATAGGTTGTTTAACCAGAATGTACCATCACTTAAGACCCTCACAGTCATGGCTTGCTTAAACATACTCGTGACTCTATCATCCCATTTGACTGGGTCTAAATGGGTGTGAGAATTGAAGGTGTACTTCCACCTCAGTGAGTGCCTCTGGTGATAACTTAGTGATAAAAGCTTGCCGTTGATCTCAGTGAAAGGTACCCACTCCACCCATCACTAAAAAGTATTTTGCGACTGCGTGGGTCGTGCTCTGGAACTATGGCCACACACACCAAAAGTTACTACAGAAATCCACCACTAATAATATGCATTTGTATGTATTTACTTGCTTAATCAGCTTGTTGTGATTGAGACAGACGGTTTGGAATAGTTGTGCTACTTTTACAAGAGAGAATTGTGGTGGCCTCACTACACTGGTATTATTGATCTGTTGACAGGTATATCCCTGTTGTACATAATACCAAGATGTTTTGGAAGCCAGTAACATGCGTGCAATATATGGAGAGTAGCCGAAACTCCTGTATGTGCTAAACCAATCTCCATGTGTGCTGTGTTAGTTAAATCAAACCTGCCTGATTCAGTCAGAAAGTCTTGGTTACCCATTCCTGGTATTTTATGTTTAGATTGTCCATCTTGTCACAGGAAGTAGATGTACTTCGCTCTAAAGCCTGAAGGTGGGGCTGTCTTTTTGTGGAATGATTGTATTGCAGAGTATATTTTTAAGTAGATCTTATTTTGCAGTTGGGGTACACTGCTACTTTGAGGACATTTACTGCAGATTTTGTAGCTTTATCATTGACTGATTGCTTGTAGAGTAGATTGCCTCACTCTGGTGAGCTAGTATATGCTGAACATCCACCAATGGAAGCTCTGTTCTGAAGTCAGCTTTCCATTGCCAGAGATGGTGCGCTCTTATTATCTTCCCTCGTGAGTCTTCGTGACCATTGGATTTCCAATGTTTGAAATCTAGATCACACCCGGTAATTAAAACGAGAAGTCAGAAATAATGTTGGGAACAAAACATTTGCTTTTTGTAGGGCTAAGAGGAGTGATTTTAATTCAGCTATTTGGGCTGTTGCGACACCTAAGGATTTTACACGTACATGCTTTAATTTAAAATCAGAAGCGTCCCTCTACTGTTGCATTAGCAGCTGAGCACTACTGTTTTTTGCCTATTGCAGGATGTGCTGATCTGACTGTATAAAAGACTGTGTGATAATCACTCAATGCATTTATGGATGAGGAATAGATAATTGCGTGCTGAAATTGAAGGAGGAATTATTGTGCTTTTAGTGACAGATCATACTCAAGTTTAAAGCTGGTACTGGCGTGACTCAGGCACCAGTGCACTCTCAAAGCTTTATGTATTTGATAAGCTGGCTTTAGTAGCTGCCTCAAATTATGATATGAGGTAACTATAATTAGGGCTCCAGGTTTTATGGTTTAAAAAAAAAAATAATCTGTCTATATTGATCCATAATTTGTTTCCTCATTTATTTGTATTTATCCATATTTAGTTTGTGATAAGTGTAAAAAATTAAGCCGCATTGGCTGTATTTCCACGTGTATTAACAAATAAATGCTTACTCATGTTTGAATGTTCAAAGAGTTTTAGCCATTTACTGTACAATACAATCATCTGAAATCTGTATTATTAGTATAGATCACAAAAAACAAAAAACTGGGAGCCTTAACTATAATTACTTACTTGCATTCTGTAATGAGTCTTTCCTTAATGATGGCCACCTACACTTCACTGAGAACTTTATCTTTCAGAGCGAAATGCTCTTCTGCTTAGGAATATAAAGGTGATTTATATGCAATTGGCGTACTCTGGTGTTGATTTTACATTATGGTACTAAACTCTACCTGGCTAGGAAGGCTTCCTGTTTGTAAGTTGTATGCATTGCCTAGTATTTGTAAATGTGCTCCTGTAATCATATTTTCTGTATGTCTCTTCACCTCTAAGAAATTTAGTTTGTTCGTCCTTCTAGTCCTTCTCCATGAATGTAGGGGTGATTAACTGGTACAGATCTTTTAGTTTCTCAGTGAAATGTAGGAGAATAGTTTGTCTGAAGATCAGGCATCCCTTTAATGTGTATTGCTCTTCGACAGTGTTCAGGATCTCCAATGTCTCGCACTTTCCAAGACCTCCGCTGTAAAGTCCTTCACTTCATGGTTGACTAATAGCACAGGAAGATTATCTGTAACATGATGAAGATGTTAATTTTACTCACTATCTTAAATGCTGATATCATCTGCATCGGGCTATTTTAATACCCTTGAGGTTATCCTGCCAATCAGTATTGTCCCCCTCCCCTCCCCCGCAAATGAAAAGGATGCCAAGTATTATAATTCAGAAGCTATGCTTTAGGCAAAGAACACATTGTCCATGTCATTTGTGGTTTTGTATTTTCGTGTGTCTGTGAGTTGCTTCATTAATCCAGTCATATGTCCATTCTGTATATCATATGTTTTACAGTGTTGATTCAAATTATGATAGTTCAATACTAACCTCCACCATTTATCTGATTACAAAGCAGCATAAGTAGTTCATAGTAGACAGGCATGGTGTGATTATTCTTTAAATTGCAATTAATCCAATATGTATCTTTGATCCTGCTTTGTCCCCAGTTTTATTGGGTACTCATTCTGAACTTGCAGTTTACCTCACAAGTGGATGACGTGGAATTGCTTTTTTATCCTAACCTGCTTGATTTAGTATTATGTTGGAGTTATGTGTAATGCCCACTTCAAGGCATATTAGTGCTTCATTTGCTGAGCCATTAGTTGAGAGAGGGCTTGTCAGGATTCAGGATAGGAAAAAGCCAGTGAAATTAAAAATAGCCATCAGGGTCACCTTTTTGGTGTCCTTTGATATGCAGGAGTAGCAGTTGGATTCTTCGGAGAACTGGGCAGTGGAAGACAGGAAGGAAAGAAGGCAGCTCTTCTCACTTACTGGTTAGCCCTTCACCGCTGAGCTTGGCTACAGCAGTACAATTATTTAAACCCTTCAGTCCTGTGGGTAAGTGCCTGGCAAGAAATTGTGTTGTATGGCTACGCCGTTTACTGATTAGTTTATCGTCTGGCTCTCCTTTCCTCCATTGTATTATTTTGTTTCCTTTTGCTTATGTGAGTTTCCCTGCTAGAATTTCAATACCCACATCTCTGTTTACATGTTTGTCTGTGCTGGCTGCTGGACTAGTAAGCATCTGTTTACCTCTCCTTCACGTCCTGGGGTTCTATTCCTGTTCCTGTTGGTGGGAGGGCTCATTACAGCATCAATCGCCTTGGAGTTTGTTAAGTTGCTCAAATTGTCCTTCTGTTAAAATACTGCTAGGTCTTGTCTCTAGTACCTACCTTGTCCTCCGTTTTCCCTTCATCAGCTACATCTGACTTGAAAGGCCTTGTACAAGAACACCCCTTGACTGAACCAGATTAACCTGATGACTGGCTTCTGTGTCTGTCACCCCCTTTCCATCATTTCTCTATAGGCCAAACTTTTACTGCAGTTGTCGCTTATCAGAGAAGTGTGGGAGTAATGGGGCTCTCAATGGATCCATCTCTTTGAGTCCAGCTTACCAAGTAATCCATTATAACTTCTTCCCCAGTTGGTATGTCTATTATAACTTGTGAGGACCAGTCTTCCTCAGCTAGTATATTATCATAGGAATCTGCCATTCGAGTCCAGAAAACCATAAAGATGGTCCACTCAATGGCCATTTCCATTTGAATTGAGGTTTTGTAAATTAAATTCAGTTCATTTCAATGCTTTATTGGTGTTTCTACCTCAAAGTAGTCATTAATCTCCTCCATGAGCAAGAGTGGTTTGAATTTCAGGTTGGTGGACTATCTAGAATGGCCACTACATGGTCTAGAACAGCCTCTGCCCATTCCTTTCCCCTCAGTAGGACTATCTGTGTTTTGAGGCATCCTGACTTTTGGTTTCAGTTTCTTTTGGAAATGATGATTTAATTCAGAACCGGATCCGCTTTGTTCTCTGTTGCCTGCTGATGAATCTGTGCCTTGACAAGCCCTTGGCAAGAGTGGGCACTTTAAGGGCCTTGTTACTTAGGTCCATGATTCCGTAAAAACACACAGTGATCCTAGTTAGAAGATTAATAGCTCTCTTGAGCTCTAATTGTTCTCCTGTCTTCCGATTGGTGTCCTTTTCGTTCTTCATCTTTATAATAATATTGCAAATTCCTTTTCTGAACCTACTCCTGGCCTCCACACCCTCCTCCTAGGACTGCTGCATACCCTGTTGTTTTTTTTTCATGATCAGGTTTAGATTTTAGTTGTGGCTTTATGGATTTGTACCCAGGGTGTTTCTTCCCATGAGGCATAATCATAAGAGATATTTTTGGTAATCCACCTCTTTATGATCTTGTGGAGTAACTGTATATCTTTAGCATGTGGCCAAGAGATATGCAATAATGTTTTCTAGAATTACTTCAGGGAGCGCACCTATATTACCTATCTCATTCATACCTAGGTCCGCTGCAGCAGAAGAATTGTGCTCCTCCTATATTTACTTGAGGACATCTGGTAATACAGCTATGCTTCCCCGTGATAGGCATCCCCACAGGAAGGCAGATGCTTATTATCTGGCATTCATCCTTTGAGGTAGAGTGAGGATAAACCACCTCAAACTGATAGGTCTTCCTAGCTGCCCAAAATTGAATTTCATTTTATTGAGCTAGGAATTGGTCCAGTATTGCATTTATAATCTGTGGATTAATGGCAGTGGCTTCTGCACAGGCAGATGTTGGAATAGTGCCAACAAAATCAGTGCCCAGTGCAACAAACTATCTCACCTGTCTGCTGCTGTAAATTCCATCAAATGTTTATCTAGTCTTTCCTGTGGGTAAATAATCTCTTTCTGGGTGAGGTGTGTATGGAGCTAGATCTATCCAGTAACATTAAAGGTCCTAAACACACTGCATATGTTACATGTAGTAGCCTTCCTTGATACAGTTTCATATGTTTTATGTATGTTAGGGTCAATGAATCTCTGTGGCTCATAGTGTGCTGGATTATTGCATAACACGTGAATAGCCATGCCTCATCTGCAGATTCTGTTTTAATCCAGGAACAGAATTATAAAGTGATCTATACTGGGTCTGCTTTAATCACCTAGGGAATTTATCCCCTGGTAAATGGGACTCGCCTTGCTGTCACATGGGAAGTAAGGGCAGGGTGCACGTTCTCTGCTATATCCACTGTTTCTAGTTCTAGCACCTCCTCCTCTTCTGTCATTGTTTACAAAGAGTCAGGCTTGGTGCTAGCAATTTGGGAACTTCCATTGTTAACCTTTAATCACTCAACAAACCTCTATTAGAAGAGGAGACACTATCCTAATACTGAGGAAGGTCTGCAAAATACCTCTAGACCTCTTTTGTGTATGTCTTAAAGTAATTTGGTGTACAGAGCACTCATAGGCCCTTGAAACAGTTCCCACATTGGGCACATGTCATGTTATCCCAAACATATTGAAGTCACACTCCTAAGCTCACCCAAAGCTCAAAATGTAAATACAACCTTATCAGATGAAAGAAGAACTAGCAGTTGTTACTCTCCACCTTGTTAGGTCAAAACTAACGCAGCGCGCAAGCACGGCTCTAGGAGAGGGCCTCTTGGAATCACTCCAGACTTTCAGCAACATTTTTGCATGTGGCTTTAGATTTTCCACACTTTGTATTGGCCTTTGCTTGTGGCTTTAAAAAATTAAAGCACACAATTGGCCAAAGGTGGGTGCTTGTCCCACCTTTTTTCAGTAATTGTTTTCTCCCACGGCCTCCAGCTTGCGGGAGCGAATTGCGGCGCGCAGGGTGCCATCTGTTGTGGATCATGTTTCAAATTAGGGCGGTTGCTTTCACTTTCGCGGCCACGTGGTCGCGCTTGTTTTCCTACTTCTTATTGTGCTTGTCTTTAGAATGGTGCTTACGAATGTTGCAGAATTGCGAGGTCTCGTCTTCGGAGAGGGGCTGTTGCGAGTTAAGCGCCTCCTTATCTGGGTGCGCTCGAGGGTTAAATAGAGCATGTGCCTCTTGTGGTTAATAACAGTGAATCTGGGCTTTCCAGCACACTCTGCGACTCTTCCGCTGTTTGATGAATGGAGCCCACTCTTGGCGCATTACCACGGGGTTAACTGTGCCGCTGCTCCCCATGGCTTGCTGACAAGCAGCGCACTATTCATACACTGAGTTATTAAGTGAAAGTGAGACAGAGCGAGAGTTCGCACTCTGGCGACTGGTGCTGGCAGTGACTCGCAGCTCATCCATGGCAGCGCATCCGGCGGGGACTGCCAGCATGGGTGCCTTCTTCAGCATCGTCAGGCAGCGCTTCAAGTGAAGGCGCAAGAAGCGCTCCGAGCGCAAAGGAACGGTATTGTCTCTGGGGCGGGCTTGTGCGCGAGCTGTACAGGAAACAAGCTTAGCAGACAACTGGCTGCTTCTTGAAAGCATCTGCAAGCAAACTTTCCCGACCCTTATTGTTTAACGCTAATGTTTTGTTAAATGTATATGCAGGCAGCAGCAGAGTACAGTGTGTGCATGGTGCTAGAGTGGACTCAAGGCACTGAGAAGTGTGCTCTGAGCGAGGACAGGCCCGGACAGGCAGTGCCCAGAATGTATACACAGTGAAGCGCTCTATTGCCCTTGTGTCGAGCTTGCGCTGTATAACTCTACACAATAAACACATAAATAAGAGTGCCCTGGGCCAGGACAGGGCGAGACAGACAGTGCACAGACTGTACGCCACAGGCAGCAGCAGAGTACAGTTTGTGCTTATCGCTAGAGTGGACTCGAGTTGCTGAGAAGAGTGCCCTGAGCTAGGACAGACAGAGCACAAAATGTACCTAACCAATGTCTCTTCTACTGATCCTTGCACTCGCCTGTCTGAGCCAATAAAGTACTTTGTATTGAGAGCCGGGTTGGGTGGGGGGCAGTTTTCCTCCTGGTGGAGCGAGCTGACATGGCAGAAAAGACACTGGGGCCGGGCGTCCTAAGATGCCGTCACGCCTGCGGGACCCTCACTCCCAGAAACTGCTTGCTGCCTGCAGAGCCCTCTCAACCTCACGCCCTGTATTTGCACTTGCCCAAGCTCACACATGCTTTTGTTGCTCACCCGCCCCAAAGGCGAGACCTATTGGCTATGCCAATGATTGTTTGAATTAGTCTCTAGTAGGAGTGAGTGTTTGGATTCACAAGAATCTTACATCAACAAGTAGTATACATAGAGCCCCAGCTCATACCCCAAGATCTGTGCACACATATGATTTGTATTTTAGTATAGTATTATTTATTATATATTATTTATCTGCAAATAATTTGGGTGGAGAATGCAGACTTCTCATTTGTAGTTTAGCACAAGGTGATCTGCTACTACCCACATGTTAAATTAGGAAGTAAGCGGCCCTTAACTTGTCAATGAGTTTGCCAGAACATGGGAAAGGTGTGCATTTGTATTGATGACACACTCCTCCATAGTAAACACACAACACTTTAGGCCCACTGAAACTTGCTTTGAAACCACAATTCTGACTCTTGCAACTGCACCTAGAGAATGCTCAATGATCCTTAGGTCCAACATCGTTGTAAGCTTATCTTTGATACAGATACAGTTTTCGACTTCGTCAGATATCCAGTATAGTTTTAGTTTGACTTGTACATTATCAACATTTCAATCCTGCCACTGAACAACTGGGTTAATCCTGGAATCAATGAAAAGAGCTTCAGAAACTGTCTCAGCAAAACTTTGCATTATTTCAGCAACTCCTCTATCATGATGGGGAGAGTGGCACTCTCATCACTGGACCATCTTTCTTTGCTCCTCGAAGGAAGTCATCAAGGTACTTTATGTCCTCCCACTTCTTGTACAAGGTCACAAAGTGACTGTCATATCCATACAGTGTTGGTATTGCTTGTCTACACGTAATACCAAATGGGATTTCCTGGGGCCTTCTAAGTCAACTAAGAAGTTCTCCCCGTTGATCCTGTTCATAATTCCATATAGTGGACACCACTTATTTTCCAAGGTTCTTGGCCCCGTTGGTTTCATAGTCAGAATCGCTTCAGCATCCACGGACCAAGTAATAGTTGCCTGCTGATTAAGTAAATCTTTGTTAAGTTCTTGGCTGACTGGACCTTTTCATTAAACACGAGCTGAGAATTCACATTTATTAGGCCACCAGAGGCAATCACGCCCAGTCACATCATATAGGGAGGATTGGGATTTTCTTCGATTAGTTTCACTAAGTAGAGGGTGTGAGTGGGTCCTGTGCACAGTAGCCAAAGACGAATTCAAAACGGCTGGAACTTAAAATTGCCAGAGACACCTCTATGTCCCACTTCCTTCTTAGGGCCTAATCTCAAGCATTTGTTATGCTTTTTAGAATTTTTCTTATGGTCTCTGCTAACATGTTGGCTTGAATAGTGTAGTGGTTCCTACACTCTTCCCGTATGACCTACATATCTATAGGCATGAAGTTAACCGCTTCCGTGCGGCGCCGATTCCCCCCAGTGCTGAGCCCAAATGAAAACGGGCGTGGTCATGACGGAACGGTTCCGTCATAAGCACAGCTCGACCGATGCTCATGACGGAACCGTTCCGCCATGAGCATCGAATGGGTTAATTGGGAGCAATGTGTCTGGAATCCAATATATTGGAGCTGGCCTCTCCATTTAGTATGGTCTGTGAGACTTTCTCCATCAGTTTGAATGCTTGTCATTGTAACGTTCCCTCCAGCCCCAGAGCATGTAACACATCACACCACACCACACACTGAGCTCTGATTTCCATGTCTTTATTCCTCCGCATGCAACCGTTAACAGAATGTACTGCGTCACAAACCTTATTAACCATACCCAGCCACACCCATCAGATTACGTAATACATGTAATGAGTCTGTCTAGGGCCACTAGAGTCTTCATGTACATAAACACAGGACACAACATCTCCCCCTTTGTTAAATAAAAAGTACGAACAAATATATACACATACACACATTACAATTCCTCAACGAGACTGGAGGTTGATGCCTTCCAATGTAGCATGTTGAAACACCCTTTTCATAGTACTCATAAATTTGCCTATGGCCAGAGAGGTGTACTTTTCTGATATTTGATGTTCAAACGATTAACAAAGTCTTTGAACTCTCTGCTATGAAAGAGTGGACCATTGTCAGATTTGAGATTGGAGGGGACACTCCATGCTGGTAAAATGTAATCTAGCCTTTCGATGACTCTGTCATGTGTGGTTGATCATAAGCCTTCCACTACAGGAAAACGTGAGTACTCACTACAACTACCATGATAAGATGTCTGTTGTTCAGAGGTTTGAAGAAATCAACAGCAGTTCTCTCCCACGCTTGCTTAGGAAGATCGAACATGTTCAATAACTGCTGAGTCATTTTGGGAGATAGGCAGTTGCATAGATGACAAGCTTTAAGTTCCCTTTCAACTTGTTCATCAAGACGCAGGAACCACACGATCCCTGAGGGCTTTTTTAGTTGCAGCAATGACACTATGTCCTTTGTGTGACAGTTCAATAACTTGTTACCTTAGGTTTTCAGGGATAACTATTCTTGCCCCTCTTAGTATGACATCATCATGTGTTACAGAAAGTTTTTGACAAAAATATTTTAAATTCTTGCATTCAACATCATCTGTAAGAGGTTGTAGTGCTAGAGGCTCTCTTGTGGTCTGACACCCTGTGATGACCTTTGACTACTATTATTTTAATTGACTTTAGTGTGTTATTTTACCCCAGCCTGAATGTACAATGTCCTGCATGTACCTTAAAAGTTTCTTTCTTGTAATCTTGCAGTCTTTCAGTGGGAGCTGTCACGGAGTAGAACAGCCTTGCCAAGAACAGAACATGTGGGATGTGCATTTGAAAGCATGAGAGGGCGAGAGAGGTGTGGAATGTACTTTTTGGTCTCGAAGTGCAGTGTTGTGAGTAGTGTGTGCACAAATGTGCATTGTGTTGTACATTGGTAGAATTATGAAGTTCTTACTATTGGCTTTGACATGGCCTCATGTCATCCTGAATTCTGACTTTTCCCTGCTTGGGCTCAGCTTTTCTGCGTGCACAGTAGCGCTTGCAAGTTGTTTGGGTTAATCACGTTCCAGGATTGTTTTTTGAGAGATTGTTTAATGTACCCAGATGTGAGCTTCATCAAGATAAAGCCTGGAACATGCAAGATTAGAGAGGGAACGTGGCATCTCCTTCCTAACATTGGAATGCTTGCTTGGAAGCTGGCCAGTTCTGGTAAGATTCCTCTGGCACAGGGGGAGGTTTTTCTCGAACCTTCTATTGTGTTTTGAGATTATAAAGCTGAGGGTTGTTGACTTAGAAACCAGGAGTTTAAAATTCGAACGGGGAAGGACGCATCCACTTCGGCAGGACCCTTGTTGCTGAGGCTCTTAACCCTGGCTGTTTAATCCCCTCAGTCAGGAGTGGGCTAAAATGCAGTGTTTGCACCAGGTGAAGTATTGAGTTTTGTCTAGTGCCATTGTGATGGGTGGTTCTAGTGGCTGTGGTCATTTGAGGTGCATGAGATTTAATTATTGCCATTGTGATGTTTAGCCACTGGCTCTGATCATTTGAGGTGCTTGAGCTTTGATTATTGCCAGTGTGATGTTTGGTCAGTGGCTTTGAACATTTGAGGTGTTTTCTTTGTGATGTGTGAGTGAGTTGAGGTGCACATCCAAAGTAATCATTTGATGTGTTCAGTGTATATATCTTTCTGATCTCCGGCAGGAAGTCCAGCATATTATATTTTCTTGAGTGTTGTTTCATATTATTTGCTGCTTGTTTATTCATCAGTATTATTCATGCATTTAGCTGTTATATTTACCAAATGTGTTATTATTGCTTGCATATAAACATACATATATATCTTTGTGTATTTGAATTTTTCTGCATTTGGCATCTGGCAAAGCCTTTCTGTTAGAGTGCATTGTGTAAAATAAAAACAAAAGCCTTATTCCTAAAGAGAGAGTCCTTGCATTTTGTAAAATAAAACTCTTTTCTAAAGTTGTTGTTTGTTTTGTGTTAATGTCTTTTGCTTCGCCGAGTGTTGAGCCATCGTGTGGGAGCTGTATTATCTGAAAGGCGAAATCAAGAAGAGGTCAAGTATGCTTCCTTCATGATTTGCTTGAGCTTGAGCATGTCTTTGTCAGTATTAGTAGCTGCTAGATTCTATTCAAGAGAAAGAGCTGAAGGCACACTTAACGTTACTATGAAATCGATGTAGGCCTCAGCCACTTTGAATGTTGTGCTATGACGCTGTAGCAGCATGTGTGAAAAGTAGTCTGTGGGGTTTTAAGCTTTCCCTAATATGTGTACAATCGTGTAATCATACTCCTGCAGATGCAGCCCCCACCAACCCCCACCTCTCGATGCAAGGAGAATCTTGGCTTTTCAATTTCTGAAAATGGCGAGCAACGCTTGATGGAGGCTGAAATGCTTTTCATACAGAAACATATGGAAGTGTTCAGATGCATATACTACAGCCAAACTTTCTTTCTCTGTTTTATAATAAGTTTGTTCAGTCTGAGATAGACTCCGGCAAGCATAGGCCACAATTTGTCTCTGAGCATCGGGTTGTCCATTATGTTGGGCAACTTAACTGTGCTTGCATCCACAACAATCTCTGGATGCAATTTCGGATCAAAGTAAGCCATTTCAGTTGCATTTTCATTTGTATGTTTTATTTTCTCGAAACTTTGGTCACATTCAGATGACCAGTCACACGGAACACCTCGCTTTGTTAGTTCTCTTAGAGGGGCACTCACATTGGCACAGACACAAATATACCTGGAGCAGTAGCTGGCCATGCCCAAGAAGGATTGCAGCATAGTCACATCTTCTGGAGGGCAAGTAGATGACAATGCTTGTACCTTGTCGGGTCAGGAGTTATCCCCCTTTCAGAGAAAATATGCCCAAAGAATTTCTGTCTGTTTTTGTGAAATTCACACTTCTCGGGATTTAGTGTCCGACCTGCATCAGCAAGCAGATGACATACTTGTGTGAGTTCTTTATCATGTTCTTTTCATGTTGCCCCAAACACTAATTTATCAACACTGTAGTTAAAAGCATGTGTGTGACAGACTGAATTACTCAATGAATTACATCTTGAAAGATTTCTGCAGCTGACGTCACACCAAAACGAAATCATTGAATATCTGAACAAACTAATATGCGTTGGAAAAGTAGTAATGTACCTGCAGTTTTCTTCCGGTTCAAGTTGATGGTAACCATTATTCAGATCAAGACGGGAAAATACTTTTTCACCATTAAGCTGTGTGATCATGTCTGAAATGTATGGACCTGGATGTATTTCTCTTTTGATTGCTGTGTTGGCCTGTTGCATATTAACACAAATGTTCACTGTACCTCCACTGTATTCTTTGGGCTCCACCACAATGGGTTAAACCCACGGTGTCTAACCGGTAGTGTGCTTGATAATGTCATGCCTTAGCAGTGTTTTTAGTTCTTTCTCAAGACCTTCCTGTAAGTGAAAGGCAATTCAACAGTATTGCTGTGCAACGTGGCGAACATCTTCATTAATGTGAAGCTGTACCTGCATTGTCTTAAGTTTACCAAGTCCATGACACAATGTCGGGAATTGACTTACTATTTCAGAATGGGCATTCAAGTTGTAGGTAAGAGAAATCAGTTACATGTCAGCAGCAGTTTCAAAATTTGGCGAGCATGCACTCGACAAAGTACCTGGGAGAACATGAATTGATGCTTGCACTGTCGTCTTCTTGTGCCGCATGGTCACCACAAAGGATCCCTTGCTCCGCAAGGGTGTAGAAGCTGTCCAGGTATACAGCTTGGTTATTGACGGTGTGAGATGTGGTATCAGACACAGTTCTTTGTACTTTTCTGCCAGCATGATGTTTTTCAATGCATCACTGTCTATAATCAAAGATGTATGGCACCCATTCACTTTGAGCGTGATTTTTGGAAAAAGTGCAATGGAACGTTGTTGCCTAAAGTGGTGATTCTTTTCACACTTGTGTTTTTTCTTGCAAGGGGCCAATCCTACATGCTCACATTGCTCTGTGACTGACATCACCATCACACTTCCATTTTCCTCATGGCGACTTGATGATGACATCAATAATTGTTAGATGATAGATTTGATCACTATCGACTTCATTTTGTTTCCACTTGCCTGAGTCGATGTTGCCGTTTCACCCTATGGGTGTGATTAGAGTGCTTCTTGATCTTTCTGTCCGCCATCTTCTCGTCCCTTCGTGATGCACTTAGTTTTTCTTTTGCTTTGCAAACTGCTATGAAATGGTTTTTCTTCCCGCAACCTTTGCATATTTGTCAGATAGCAAGACATTTACCTTCATGTGGAAAGGAGAATGTGGAAAGGAGAATCCACAGCAGACACACAAATTCTTTTTCTTCTGAGACATCACTCGGAGGACCTCTGCCTTGTGTTTCTGCTTACTTTTTCATGCTCAAAGCTGGTTCATTTTGAGTTGTTCCAGCTTCCATATTAGCAGCTTGTCGCTCAGCACCTTCCTCCACTCTTGCAGCCATGAGCACTTTCTCCAAACTGAGGGGCACATTACGATGGAGGATTTTCGGCATCCTCCGGGCCGGCGGAAGCCACCGCCGGCCCGGAGGATGCGGAAAATCCTCTGCGGACCCACCAAAGACCCACCGCCACATTAGGATGGCTGGTGGGTCCTGGTTTCTGTCTGCCGCTTTTCCGCCGCGGTTGGCTTACAACCGCGGCGGAAAAGGCCTAATATGGTGGCGGTGTCTCTCAGACACCGCCAGACATATTAGGATGGCTGTGCAAACATGCTTTTCCGCGGCGGATTCTCCGCCGAGGAAAAGCATGTGGATCTTCACCTTGGGGGCCCGTAGCGGGCCCCTGGGTGAAGGGCGGTGGGGGGTGCACATGGGGGTACCTATGGTACCCCCCTGCCTTTGCGTGCACGAAGCGGAAGGCACCGCGCGGTGCCTGCCGCTTTGTGCATGCAAATGCACTGCTTTCATTTTTTACATTGCGGCGGGTGCTGCTTCAATGTGCGGGGGGTGCTTCAAGCAGCACCCCCCGCAATGTAAAAAATACAGGATGTGACCGCCAGGGTGGCGGTCACATCCTAATTGCCGTGGAGGGACCGCTGCTGCCCATGCGGACGGTCCCTCTTACGCAGGGGTGGCGGACGAACGCAAGTCCGCCCGCCATCATAATAGGGCCCTTAGTGTTTCTCTCAGCATGCGTTGTCGGAATGAGTCGGAGAGGCATCCATCAACAACTCTAAGATGCATAGCCTCTTTATAATTGAATTAATTTAATTTGCATTGCTTTATAAGCGTATCAAGTCTCTCATGAAACTCATCCATTGTCTCACCAAGTTGCTGTTTTGCTTGGTTGAAAATGTGCCTTTCAAAGTTGACATTCGGCATTTGGATTGAACTTGGCCTCCAGCATCTTCTTGATTTGACGCTATGATATTTCACCAGGCTGTGATAATATTCTTCATCACCTCTTTTACTCCATCACCTGCCAGGTTCTTTCAGTATTTATGATTTTTTTGTTATCTGCTTCTTCTAGTGCATCAATGAAATCATCAAATATTTCAATCCATGCAGTCCATCTGTGGCCAGTATTGTGCTTTCTGGTGGTATCAAATGAAAGCAGCAGTTTCAGGAAAACAGCAGCATCTTAGCCAGTTGTAGACCTTACTGACGTTGAGAGTAGGGCCCTCTCCAGTGCCATCTTCTGCCCGCATGAATTTGCACCATTCATACCATCTCTAAGCCCCAGCCATGTGCTTGCATCAGTGTAGTTGAGATCGATCTGATGTCGTATGTCCTCTTTTTCATCTTTGGCGGTAAGTATCTATTGTGTCTCTTGTGAAAGGTCAATTCCATTCTTAACCATTTGCATCATGCCTGGTTTTCACTGCCTTTAGCGTTTCTTGGTGCCTGGATGCTGCTGCTTTTGGTGCGCTTGTACATCTGGATTTTGTGACCATATGTGCTTCTCTGTACTTGGTTAGTGCTGCCTTTAGCGCTATTGTACTGTATTTATGCTGGCTCTGTGTTATGTTGCAGTGCAATATCTCTTCTTTCGCCCTTACCAGCAGTTTCCAGGCCAACCGTGACTGAACTTTCCATGGGGCCTTTGTCTTCTTTGAAAGCTTTGTCTTGGCTCGAGTGGTGCTTTGACTCCGCATACGTCAACCGTTGACTGCTTCACTTCAACTGATGTGCACGTAGCAAACTCTCAAGGAGAGCAATCTCGTTTCTTCAAGTTACAACTCCCCTATCTCTTCGCCAGTTGTAGCATCCTCCCCTGCCCAGGAGCATGTAACAGACCAAAACACACACAGAGCTCTGGTTTGCACATCTTTTTTCCTCAGCATGCAACTGTTAACTGAACATACTGTCACAAACTTTATTAACCAAACCTAGTCACACCCATCAGATTATGTAATACTTTTAAGGATTGTGTTGAGGGCACTAGAGTTGTCATGCATATAAACACAGGATACAACAGTCATGAAATGGTAGGTACTTCACAGCACTTTTGTCAGGCATCTGATCCTCAGAGCCCACTCTTACGTAGTGGTGAGGCAAACTTTTTGTAATTTGTTTTCATGTAATTAGAAACATTTCAGGATAATTATATGTAATTACACAAAATACAAATATGGCATTCAATGCTCTATTTTACTGTGAAATGCGTGCTGGCATCCACTTTAGACATGAGGATGCATTTCACGTTTAACAATTAGCCCCCAAAACAGAAATACCACAAATGACAGTCACTCACGTTCCCCTAAATAACCCAAATGATGCAGTGTGATTGAAATTTCTCTCGAGCTAACCGGTAAGGACATTTTGACCATCTTTGATCGTGTCCCAACTCGCTCTGCCAGTACTTGAAAGTTCAGCTTGGCCACCTGGGTACCTAGGATCTTCTCATAACACTTTGAATTGCTTTCGTGAATAAGGTCACATAAGTTCCAGGACCATCCTCTTTTGGGTATGGGGCCTTACCCCCGTTTGACTATCTTCTGGTTTTGTCAGTCCTCTCCCAAGGCTGTATGGTAGCGTCAGGTTTCAACAAATCACCCATACCATAAAATGGCCTTGGCAAGAGTCAAGGTTACCAGTTTAAAAGTTAGTTTCAAAAACATGCATACATATCTTAACAAATACAACATACAGGTTGGTCAACAAGCCTTGCGTGCACTGCATTTCCAGAAATGTTCTTTGAGCAGTGTTTAAGGATCAGTTAATATGCTTGTGCAGCTTTACTTATTGAAAATTGTGTTATGGGGCAAAAATAACTTGCATTACATGAGAGCCAGAGGTTACACATACCTTTTCCTATTTTTTGGGAACGTTAGAGGTCACTTGATTTGCCCAGAATCACAGGCCCATTTCTACGGTCTGCAGCTCTAGCGCATAGGCCACAGCTTTGGACAGGAGGCTGTGCAGTGGCAGCTGCCACAAACAAAGGGTGGTGTGTGGGAGGTTGAGCACGGAAAGAGGGGTAATGCGGGGGGTGGTGGTTAGAAATAATAGATTTTAAACAAAAAAACGTACCTTTAGCCACCGGCGGCCTCCAGTGTTGTGCCCACTCTCCCTTCTTCCTGGGTCCCAGCAGCCCCTGCGACAGAATCTCATCCAATCCCCTGCTGCAGAACA
The DNA here is from genome assembly GCF_964261635.1 of Lissotriton helveticus. Classification (NCBI taxonomy): domain Eukaryota; kingdom Metazoa; phylum Chordata; class Amphibia; order Caudata; family Salamandridae; genus Lissotriton; species Lissotriton helveticus. The sequence continues at coordinate 316,117,166 of NC_136065.1, read as the reverse complement.
GTGCGGGAATTGGCCTGAGCGTGCTCAAAGGACGACCTGCTCAGACCAGGGAATCTGTGGGGGTTTCTCCAGCCCGGCTGCTCAATGCAGCCGGGCTGGGGAAACCTAAGTGCTCATGTGTGTTTTAGTCGGCCTGAGACGGCCAGTCAAAGACACATGCACATGGTACTACTCCTTCCCCCTCCCATGCCCCTCCCTACAGCACTGGCTATGAGCCTTCAAATACTAAATAAAACAACGCAGCACCAGCATCAAAGGGCCGAATCCTGTGGGGGTCATTACCAACGGTTCCTGCTTTCTTCACGGCCGGGCTCAGCTCCGCCGCAGCGCCGCAGCACCAGCATCAAAGGGCCGGGCCTTGCTCCGCCTGTTTCCCGGCCAGGCTTGGCTCCGCCGGGCCCCTCCCACCACCAGCGACGCCCTCAGCAGCGCCAGGAGGCGCATAAAGGCAGCACCAGGGCCGAATCCTGTGGGGGTCATTACCAACGGTTCCTGCTTTCTTCACGGCCGGGCTCAGCTCCGCCGCAGCACCGCAGCACCAGCATCAAAGGGCCGGGCCTTGCTCTGCCTGTTTCCCGGCCGGGCTTGGCTCCGCCGGGCCCCTCCCACCACCAGCGACGCCCTCAGCAGCACCAGGAGGCGCATAAAGGCAGCGCCAGGGCCGAATCCTGTGGGGGTCATTACCAACGGTTCCTGCTTTCTTCACGGCCGGGCTCAGCTCCGCAGCACCAGCATCAAAGGGCCGGGCCTTGCTCCGCCTGTTTCCCGGCCGCGCTTGGCTCCGCCGGGCCCCTCCCACCACCAGCGACGCCCTCAGCAGCGCCAGGGAACGCGCCGGGAGAAGCCCGGGACAAGGGCGGGACAGTCCAAGACAGCCATAGACAGGAAGAGGCAGGGCTGGGCCATATACCCTGGTCAAATCGTGTCAGGACTTTCAGAGTTTTAGGACATACAGATCCGGTAAAGTGTTGACTTGATATAGCTTATCTTTTAACCACCTTGTTCTGTTTTTGGTCATATATTTTGTTTTATATTTTAGTATTATTAATTTAGGTAATAGGATAAACCATGCCAAGTGGCACAAAAGAGAAATTCATATCGGGGGTTGGCCCTATCGATAATTACCTGGTGAAGATGGTAAATAAAATCAATAATGATAGGAGGGCCTCCTTGGGAAGGGGTAGTCCACCTAATCTTACCCAAGATCTCCCGATCCCCTTGGAGAATCCCCCAGAGGTTGCTATCACTGAAATGGATCCCACTGTGGTTACCACGGTGGCTGCCCAGGTTCACATCGAGCCTCCAGTAGTTGACTTAAACTTAGTGAGCGATGATAGTGAAGAAGTATTGCCTAGCACTAGACCGGTCAGAACCTCTAGGAAACAACAAAATAAAAGGGGGGGGAAGCACTCAAAAAGAAGGGCAGATACCCCCTTACCAGCAAAGAATAATACAGATGAGTCCATACAAGTACAGGGTGAAAGCAATCTGGCCAATAACATATTAAGTTCAGATCATATTTCCCAACTACTTTGTTCATTGGAAGCCAAGTTTGAAGCTAAATTAGAACAGTATCTTCAACCCCTAGTGTGCAAACTTGATAGTGTCACTGCCGAAGTAAAGAGGCTAGGAGGGCTGTTATCCAAACAATTAGCAGTGGCTGATAGTATTAAACAGGTTGGGAAAGACATAGGAGGGACAGTAGAGGAAGTTAGAGCTGCTAATTTGCAGCAATCTACCCTGCTCACAACTAGAACAGATCCAGTTACAACGGCCCCTACCACTGTAGTGAGTATAGCTCCAAGACCGACTACAGGGCCTGATGTCACCTCCAGCGTTAATTTGGCAAGAAGATGTAAATCTATAAACCTTCCCCCAGAGTGTACTCCCTACGTAGTTGTCCTAACCAATGTTCCGCCCCATGATAAGCAATCAGCCCAGTCACCTGAGGATACGCATGACTCCCTTAAAAACAAAACTGTGTCATGGTTGAATAGGAGGTGTGGTTTCCCTATAAAATTTGCCCCATACATTATAATAACTAGAAGGGCAAATTGGATTGGGCCTTCTAGAAAGACGTGTACTGGGGACTGCATAATTGTAAATTTCAGACACCCACAACAGTGGCTACAGTTATGTTAAGTAACAACAAGGGGTGGTGATGGACAGAGTCTCTGAATTAAGCAGAAAACTCTCACCCAGTCAAGAGATCAGGGCTAGATCCAACACCGTTTTTTAGCTCACTGCATCATCCCAGTTTCAAATTACAGTTATGTTAAGGGCAGCCTCCTGGACGTACGATGCAAATAGTATTTGTGTGCGACCTCTCAGGTTTTTTTATAATCACAGCACAAGAGTGCCCCCACATAGTGCGAGAATGAGATCATATACTCCTGTCAGGGCTCAGATGCCAGGCTCATCTCAGGGTCCCGGTGGAGATAACTTTTTTAATTATGGGCCTAATATTGCCACACATAACAGATTTGATGTACTGTCTGGTTTAGAGTTGTGTGATTGACGGGAGGATGATGAGGGTCCGGGGGAAGAGTCTCCTCCAATCCTGGTTCCCTCGGTCCACGATCACCTTACTTTGACTCCTCTCGTTATCCACTGTAACCCCGTAACTACGTGCAATGTTGTGGGAGAAACGGTTAAAATGTTAAGTTGGAACGTTGCTGGTATGCGTTCCAAGCGAGAGGATAGTAATTGGTTACATTTTGTTAAACAATATGATATTGTGGCTCTCCAAGAGACATGGGATAAGAACTGTGACTTTTGGATGGACTGCTTCACCTCGCATTCTGTTCCTGCATTAAGATCGTCAGCTGGGAGAGGTAGAGGGGGACTCGTGCTATTGGTATCTGTAAATGTAAGGGGGAAATTCAAAAGGGTAAACTGTGCCTCCCACAATTTTCTTATCCTGGAAATAAAGCTCACAAACAACACAAAACTAATTCTAGTGAACTGCTATAACTCGCAGAATGGGGAATCCCCAAATGAACACTTGGTGTGGCTGTCAGATTTTCTAAGCACCTTTAAGGAAAAGCAAACCACTTTTTGCCAATACATTTTGTTGGGTGATTTTAATGTGCACTTATGTAGTCAGAATTGTTTACTAACTGATAATGATGGGCCAGACTTCACATCCCCGCAGCATTTTGAGCATACCTGTAAGAGGGAAGCCTTGGAGAATCTCCTGTCTAATAGCGATTTGTTTGAAGCAGGGTTTTTTTTTTTTTTTTTAAACCTTTATTGAAACTTGCAAAGTATTACATGCGCAGGCCCACAACCACAGGGGCCGTCCGCAAGCGTATCAAATGAATCAGGATGTAGAAACAAGAACACGACCGAAAAAAGCAATATCATAGATACGTCATGTGTGAGTGCGCACTGAAAAGCATAAGGATATATGAGGTTTTCGTTTTTTTTTAAAAGTTATGTAGAGTAGGAACAGCTGCAGGAGCAATGGCGTCACACCACATAATAAAATAAGAAGAGGTAAGGGGGGGACGTACCCCGCAGAGCAAACAGAATCAGTTGATGAACCACACAGTTGTCAAAACAATACAGTCGCCGAGGCGGACCTAGAGCAAAAACAATACGACAGCAAACAATAAAGCAGAGCACCATTCTGAAAACTCGCCCCCCAGTAACCTAAAGGCATAGTTGAGTGTAGAAGCCTTATAAGAAAGGAAAAAGGGAAAGAAAGACAGCCAACCCTACTAAAGAGGTAAAGAACCCTCCCAGAGACAGACGGAAAAAGAAGAAAGGGACCATAGAACAAAACAAACTAAAATAACAAACCCCCCCAACACCCGCCACCCTACACCACTGTAATGGCTACGGCCTACCCCACTAACAGCGTGCCTGTCGCCCAGGAACTGCCCCAAAGGAGAGGGAAAGAAAAGAGAAAGCGGAGGAGGAGAAAGCAGACACACTCCCGGACTCCCATGCCCACCGCCAACAGCAACCACCCGGAGACACAATAAAACCAATATTCAGCAATTATACAAACCAGTCACTGTAGGATAAATAACAGCCACCCAATTCCCATCACAATATAGGCACAACCCCGGCATTAAGAAAAGCTATTATATCGGAACCCAGCGATAAAGTTCAGCCCTGGCCAGTACGGTCCGTCCTAAGAGTCCTTGCCACTCGAGCCGCCATTTTGATGGAAAAGGCAGAGCGTCCATAAAAGTTCTTTGCAGCATAAGAGGTTCGAAAACAGGATAAAAGTACATGGCTCGAACTAGGAAAGATGTCCAAGAACAGCGAGCATCCGAAACCATCAGCAAGTAACTCGTGGCCACATGGAAGTTTGTCCAAAGAAGTGATGGGTGGCAGCAGGGTCAGGCAAAAGACACCAGTGAGAAGCACGGGCTGGCTAGCCGGCAATAGGGGACCGTCGAGAATCATAAAGTCCGGGCGATGCACAGGGACCCCGACCTCTGAGATGCCATGCATCGCTGGTACCATCTCCAGCTGGAGACCAAACGAGGCGTTGTCCTCAGGTGCCAGGATACCGTCTACTTTCACCATCAGTGTCCGGAACACAGCGAGTGTGTGCGAATGGAGCGCCCCAATGGCGGCCACAACGGCCCGTAGTGATGGTGTGCCCTCCGTCCGCTCCATCTCCTCTCAGTAGGCGACAGAGCCGGGTTCGGACCCCGGAGGCCAGCTGCTCCGGAGTCACAGGCCACGTAAATCTGATCACAAATAATGGGCGCTCCTCGTCTTATAGAACACACCTTCGCCGTCAGGGAGGACCCAGCCCGTCGACCCCCACGGGGCAGAAAGGGCTCCGGGCGCCGGGCCTCCACCACAGCAGCCGGCGTGGCACGCTGGCGTGTCCCGGGTGTGGATCGTTCAAAGGATCGTCAGAAAAATCAACAATTCAGGCACTCTTCGGGAGACCGGGCTCAGTCCAGGTCTCACGGCCGATGTTGTTCAACTCCGACTCGGGTAGTCTAGAAATCGAGGCCCCGGCTTCAACACGATGTTAGGCCGAGAATAGAAACACGGCGTATCTTCGTCAGCCGATAAGGTAGAAATCTCGGGATTGCACCTCTGGAAGCAGTAGACCTTCATAGACAAGAAAATCAGGTGTGCAGACAGGATGAAAGACAGGATAATCGAGCTGTTGGCGGAGGTCGACGGAGCCAGGAGCTTATGCGGCCATCTTGATTCGTAGCGTAGCTCCTCCTCTGAAGCAGGGTTTTTTGATAAAAATACTCGTGTTCCCACGTATATAGGCAGGGATTGTGAAACAATAATCGACTACATATTTCTTTCTTCAGGACTTTTAAAATATGTAATTTCATATAACGCTATACCTTCTTGTTTTAGTGACCACAATCCAGTGGTCATTGAGCTGGTAAAAGTTTTTTTTCTTTTAAATAAAACTGTTCCGCCACAGGCTGTAGTGGAGGTTAAAGCCAAAGATCAGGGGAGGAGGTTAAACTGGAGTAAGGTTGTGCCAGAAGAGTTCTTCAATATCATCTCCATTAAGGCCGCCCAGGATCTAAACTTCTGTGGAGATCCCCTCTCAAATGAGGAGGAAGTAATAACCTCTTATGAAGCCATTTGCTCCCAAGTGGCTAAAGAACTTACGCCTAAAAGTCGATCAGCTAAAAATAAACCGGTAAAGGGCTGGTTCGATCATAAATGCACTAAATCCTATAATCTCCTCAAAAAAACTCTTCGGGAGCAACCAAGGAACAAAGCTCTGGTTGCCCAGCTTAGAAGAGAGTACAAAAGAGTAGTACACGAAAGGAAAAATGAAATTAAACATGACGCGTGGGTTGAGCTTATGGATAAAGCAACCCTAAAAGATAGTGCAAAATTCTGGTCTATTATAAACACTCCCTTGTTTTCCAGTACTCAAAATAATGTTTTAGAATTAAATATAGCAGAGGAGGACTGGTTGAGCCACTTTGAACAAATTTATGGAAGTCATCTAGAGTTAGATACTTTTGTGGTCCCAGCCTCAGAATCTCCTGTTATGCCAGTAAGGTTTCACTTGGCGGAAGTTGTTAAAGCAATTGAGGGCACAGCAGGACGAAAGGCACCAGGCCCAGATGGGGTACCCTCAGACATGTTCAAGGCAAACCCGTTGTACTGGGCTAATATCTTGACTAATGTCTTTAACACCTCGGCTTGTGCAGGATTCCCTAAATCTTGGTCTCGATCAACAATAAGCCCAGTGTTTAAGAAGGGTCAAAGGGGAGACCCTAGATGCTATAGGCCTATTTCCTTGCTGGACTCCTCCATAAAAATCCTGGGGAAGTTTATTCTAGCAAGGATAACAGGGTGGGCTTCGGACAATAACATACTGTCCGATGCCCAGTATGGCTTTAGAGCAGGGAGGAGCACGGAGGACCAATGTCTGAATCTTCACTTAATTATAGCTAAATACACGAAGGCGGCTAGGGGCTCTTTTTTTTTGGGCTTCATGGACTTGTCCACGGCCTTTGATCTAGTCAATAGGTCAAGGCTGTGGACAATGCTCCTGGAGATGGGCCTTGATCGACCCCTTGTGTATTTTTTGGCAGAGTTGCATAGAGACCTAAATGCCTCAATTAGGATGACGAATGAGGGGAAATGCACGTCAAGTTTTAAGTCCAGTAGAGGGGTGCGTCAGGGATGTATCTTGGCCCCCATGCTGTTTACGCTGTATGTAAACTCGCTGGAGGTAAATCTGTTAACTGTGACGCCAGACATCCCACGCATGGGAGGTACACCGGTTTCGGTGCTCTTATATGCGGACGACGCTGTCTTATTAGCAAGGACCCCGTTGGGCCTACAAAGATTGCTGGATTCTTTCGGGGATTTTATGAAAAGCCTGGATCTGGTGGTAAACAATGGCAAATCTCATGTTATGTCATTGGGTGCCTCAAAAAATAAAGTCAAGACCTTTTACTGTGGCAGTGAGGAAATCACCAGAGTAAAGGTATTTACCTACTTGGGAGTAGTTTTTGATGATAGGGGTACATGGTCCCCACAGCTCTCAATAAAGGTAAATGCGGTGAGAAGTTCCTCAGCTGCAGTGCTAGGTTTTGCTAAAAGGCTGGGAGGGAAACCATATGAGGCGATCTTGGCCATCTATAAAGCCAAGACCATATCTATCGCAAGGTATGGGGCAGCAATATGGGGGTTTACCAAACCCGACCTCATTCAAACAGAAGAAAATACATTTTTACGGTCCCTCCTAGGCCTTCCGCAATCTACCCATTCTGTCCATCTTGAATTGGGGATAGGTTACATAGCAGATATAATTAAAATAGCCCCCATCCTGCTATGGATCAAGATTTGGCTGAATTCAAACTTTTCCCTAAACCACAAGATTTTAAAGGGCTGTATCAACCTTGATAATATGAAGGAAATCCAGTGGCTGTCGTATATTAAAATGTTAGCTGTGTATATGGGGCGACCTGAGATTTTCTTCAATCCAGAATCTCTATGCAAGGCTGACCTAGAGTGGGTAAAAATTAATTTCATTAAGCTAAGGGAGGCAGAGCGGGAAACAGTAGAACTATGTAAACCTTCTGTTAGGGGCCAGGTTCTGGTTACTTTGTCATTAGCGATGTCACCTTACTTGTCTATAGTGACTAATTCTTTTCACAGATGGCTATTGACAAAATTCCGGTTCAACCAAATACATATTGTATTATGGGATGTAGAGCGCTGGTGTAGATCTGAGGAAGCTGCACCATGCAAATGTGATGATTTCTCCCCCCAAGACACCATGCACTTTATGATCTTTTGTCCTTTGTACCATGATGCCAGGAAAAGGTTTATCCTCCCATTACTGAAAAAGATGAATTTTATCCAGTGTAAACCTGCTCTATTGGTTTTACAACTGTTGGAATCCCCGATAACCATGTTTTGTGTCGCCAGCTTTCTTGCAGCGTCTGTTAGAAAAAGGAGGGTTAGACAGAAAGCCGCACAAGAAATCCAATCACGTTAATTATATTTGACAACGTGTACAAATCAGTGGCTTTAAATTCAAGAAAAGTCTGTTAATGATTTTTAAATGAATTTGTACTACATTTTTAGCTTGTATAATATATTTTTAACAATTTTTTTTTTACATTTTTGTATATGTATAGCATACTTTTATGATTTTAAGTAATCGAATAAAGTGGTTTGACTTGACTTGACTTGAATGCAACAACATCATTTTATTTATATTTGCTGGCTCTGAACAAGGCAGTGGGGCGATGCTCCTCCGCTATTGCGGAGGAGCCGCCGCTTAGGCTGTGTCAATGGTCCAGCGGGGGCTGATAGCGGACGGTGGCGGGGGTGGGGAAAGGCAGGGCTCGAGTCAGTGGTAAACGCAGGTACATGGCACCCCTCAACTCTTTTCACAGGGTGGACGCCGTCCCCCCTGCCAAGAAGCTGGGCCGCACAGAAATATGCTGAACGTGTCCCGGTGTGATTTTCTGACACCGGGACACATTCATCATGTGACGTCATGAGGTCATTTGCATATTGTCAGTGCCCCCCACTTCTTTTTATAGGACTTGTGCCCTGGGGAAAGGGTGTTAGGAAATACATTTTTTTTAAAAACTTTCCGGCTGGTTGCTGTTGCCAGCTGCCACCTCTCCTCGCAGGAACCAGGAACAGGAAGCAACCAGGCTTCCAGACTCCCCTAGCAAATCACTACCCTGCTGATAGCACCATGGTGATTCGTCTGTGCACTGTGGTTTGGCACTCAGAGAGGGAGTGGGAGCTTGGCATGTTCTCCACCAAGGCTGTAATACAGCCTGTATGGAGAGCATGCAAAGTGCTCATGAATGACTGGCCGGCCAAACAGTCATGCACACTTTAGGTACAGCATCAGCCACTCCTCCTACTGGTGATTTGGGGAGTCCAGCCCCATCCCACCCTATCCTGGCAGCAACTGGAACACTAAAAATAACATTATAATAACTCCTGTTATTATTATTTTCTTTTTTCCATTGCACTGCTTTAAAGCAATGGGGCGCCGCGACTCCGCCTTAGCGCTGGAGCTCCCACTGCTAGGGTCCCTAATTAAAAGACCTGAGTGGAATGGATACAAACAGTTTCCCCATCTGCTTTAGCGCTAATGAGTATTAAGAGTAAAGTACGGATAGCGCCCGCTCCGATTGTTGCTCAGACATTGACCACCAACTTTAGCTGTTTCTAACTGGCCAAACAAAAACAGTAGCAAATATTTTTTAACCCCTTGGATGCGTCAGACGGCCCCCGGCCATCCGACGTCACGGTGGGCGTGTGCGGAGGACGGCTGGGGGCTGTCCGAACCACGCCCACCTTCTATTTTGCCCGCACCGCGGCAACGTTAATGTGTGCAAACGTGGTGGAAAAATGCCTGCGCTGCCTGGCACAACTCTATGGCACCATTGTTGATATTGTTGATGGGGAGTTGGGCAGGGATGAATGACCGCTTCCTACTTTATCGTGCCTTTATAAAATGTATTAAGGCATAGGACGGACCGAGTCAACAGAGCACTTATGCAAAAAAGAAAATGCTGTGCTTCTGCCCTCCTAGGGATCTCGTTTAAATTGTGGAAGAGCTGTACACTGATGCGGGGGCTGATTTAACAGAGCTCATCAGCAACAGAAAATTAAATTCTAATTGGGTGTCTGCCAGGGACGTGTGCTTGTCCTCATTTTACCTTCTTTCTCTTTGATCTTGACACATCCCTGGCTCTAGCCCATTTAAATCCAGCCACACTAGGATCCCAGTGCATACGCCTTGTGTTTTACGCAGATGATTTGGACTAAACTTCTATGGGAGAGATACATTTTGAGAAATCCCATGCAATGACTTTCGGTAAAACAATATTCAAAGGCTCATTAAACTTGGATGCACAATGCTTGGACTATTTCTCGTCCACTAAGTCTTAGGGATACATGTATCAAAATTGTATGTTGCCAATAACTAATTGTGAATTTCTGAGAATTGCAATTTGGTAATCACAATTTACAATGTTTGAAACTCAGAGATTCATATAGCGATTCCTAGGTTGTCGCAAATCGCTCTGCCTCATTAATATTATTGAGGTAGATCGCAATTTGCGACCCCCTAGGAATTGCTAAAATCACTGGGATGGTGGCCAGCTGGGGTCAGGTGGCCAGCTGGGGTCAGCAGATCACCATGTCTGTGATTGTTTTTAAACAAAGCATTCTTTTTTTTTAAATGCAGTCCGTTTTCCTTGCGTTTCAAAAACAAAAATGAAAAGTTATCTTTTCGTTTTTTAAGAGTAGACAGTGGTACATACTGTAACAAACATTCCTTGGCGACCCCTTCCCATTTGCGAATAGGTTACCACCTACTTGAAGTAGGTGGTAAAATACAAATGTTTTGCGACCTCATTTCGGTTGTTGAAAATTAGTACGGTTTGGTGAACATTATCTGCGCCATCTTGCCTCTTCCCCTGATGCCACACTTTTGTCGTGCGCACCCGCCATTTTAAGATGCCCTGATCAGAGCGAACCCTTTTGCATGCCGCTGGCCCCTGATATAGCCCTTCGCCCTCACTAAGCCTGCACGCTGACCAACCCCCTGCTTGCACCTGCCTTGAATCATAAACCCCTCTTCGGCGCTGCTCTGCCCCAGGCCCTCATCCTGTTCCCAGCGCGACACCTCCCTTCTTCCCTTTCACGATCCCCGGCCCTTAGATGCAAACCCCCTTTTTTCCCCGTGTGCCCGTTTGTCTTCCCCGTTCCCAGGCCGACACCCAGCACTGCTGATACCATTCCTTGCCCCTCCCCGTACAATAGAAAGCTTCCCCCACCAAAGGATCCCCGGGTTGATCAAAGCCCCCACTCCATGAGATCCGATCAAACCCCCCGCATTCCGTGAATCGGCGGAATATCCAGCTGCGCGATACTCATCACCTGTTGTGACTAGGGTGGGGACTTCAACTGTAAATGTGTGTGGGAACGGGCCCAAAGGGGAGTTCCGGAAATGTCTTTTCCATACATCAAAGCTTTAACATGAATATGTAATCTGCAATAAAGTCATAAAACAGTGTATAAGAGGCCAGGCCTCAGAAATGTAGCTAGAGCACCTCAGAACGATACCTTCTGCCCGTTTTGTTGTGTTCTCCTCCGGAGAGAATAAAAAACCTTGTTTCCTGCCTTCCAGTCTCCAGCGCCTGCCTCTTCATTGATTAAATAACTAGAGGGTCACAGAGGCAATACCGCCGGGCAAATACCGATTGTCCCCGACCCGTCTCAGGTTTAACAATTGGCGTCCCAAGCGTGGGGCCCATCAGCGACTCGTGGATCCAGTGGGAGAGGTCCCGACGACAGAGTGAACGACTGCAACGATCGGGAGAGCTCTTGCCCAATAGACCCTCGTCTGGCAGCCGATCATCCGAACTTCACTAGTTCCGAACAGACCTCTCTCGAGTGATCTACGGTCCTGACTGGGAACCATTAGGAGTGCCGTGAGAAATACGAGAAAAAGAGGACGAACGGGCGCTGGATTCGGAAGACAAGAAACTGTCCACATGGTCCGGGTAAGGTCGTGTAATCACGACAAGTTGCGAAATGATTGCTTGATTGTTTGATTGCTTGATTATTTATAAAATACTAGTATTACTCTTTGTTTGACCTATTTGGAGATTCACTGTCTGCACACGGAGAAACAGTAGGCTCCTTCTCTTTTGCAAACGGTGAAGGATAGGTAACGTAACCGTCGCGCCTATCTTTCTCCCCCACTGACTCTATTATTTCTTAACGGTTTTTGGGAGACTCCCCTCTCCCTCACTGATTAAACTGGGTTCTTTAACCCCGAACTACTGTTCACAGATTGTCTTCTGGAGATTCTCTGTCTGCAAACCGGAAACAACAGCTTCCTCTTTGCGGTTAGTGAAAGGGTAGAGGACGCAGACTTTTGCGCCCTACTTACTCTCCCCATTGTCCTTTTTCTATCCTATTTATTTATTTATTAATTGCTTGATTGTTCCGCGCTCTTGGTTACTCTTTTTTATTTTTGTTCATGAGGTATTCACTGCCTGCAAACAACGTAGAATAGGAATATTCTGTCTAGTCTTTGCACCTAGTGATAAGATAGGCACTGCTGACTTATTAGTCCCTCGTTACGAGCCGTCATGTTTGTCTTCTCCCCATTGATTGATAATTGGTTCAGCCCGGACCGTGTATTAGAGGTGGACCATATAGCTCCACTAGAAGGCACCCCTAATAAGGACATGTTCATAAACTATGGATTAGTTACCATAGCCTATAATAAATTGTGGCACAGGTATACCAAAGAAAGTCAAGACAAACAGTGGCCACTGGCAGGATCCTTTGACCTTGATAAAATAGAAACGTTAGAAATAGCCCTTCGAAATAATAAGACAACGCCTATTATGCTCGACAGTCTCGGTATGTGGCGCAGAGAGGCTATGCAACGACAGAGAAAAGACGAGGACAAACCAAGTAGAGAAATATACCGACAGGACAACCCCAGGACACCGCTACCCACAAGTTATCCCCCGACACTACGCAAAAGACGACCAGACTTAGGGCCAGACCAATGCGCTTTTTGTAGATATGTCGGACACTGGAAAGCCCAATGCCCGACTCTACTGAGCGTGAGTAAAGGCAAAGGGCCGACAGGAACGACAGATCGGCAGTATGAGAAAAAGCGCGAGACAAAGAAGAACCGGACTTACATAGACAGACCAGATAGAACCACCACGTTTGATTATGCCCGATGGCACAGATTTCGCCAGGACAATTTCAGCGGCATGCTCAAGTTCTCCTAGGTCGGGCAACGTCAAGACGGGAACCCAGCCACGCTTTAAGATTCACAAACGGAAAGAGATAATTATGACCAATAACTGTTTTATATTCGTCTTGGGTCTTTGTATGTCGTACTTGTACTGTCCCCCCCCCCCCCCCCGTCTGAGTTTGTGTGTATGTAATGTACGAATCTGCGTCATCCCTCTACACGTGTTTCCGTGTTACTCAACCTCTGTTAAGCAGAAACTTAGCATAAAAGCAACCTGGAAAGAAAGAAATGGTACAACAAAATCCGTAGACCATTGATGAACTTGAACTTTTAATTTAACACAGCAAACAAGAAATAATAACGGTAAACTGTAGAAAATGAAAGTCAAACAGAACATTCGCCCCCCCCCCCCATTCTGGAACCTTCCAAAGTAGGGCAGGGTTACGGCTACGCCCAACCAGCGGCAACCCATATAAGGCGGGCCCCGCTGCCAACTCTTGGTCAGGAAATCTTAACATATGGGGAAGCCGGAGGAGAGGCAGGGGCCAGCGGAGTCCAGCCGCAACGGCCCTGGGTAGTTGCCGGTAGTCCCGCCACATGCCTCCTCGGCCCAGCCGCAACGGGCCTGGATAGACTTAAGTAGTCCCGCCACATGTCCAGAGAAGAGCGAGGCACCTCTTCCTTTTCTCCTCCGCAACAGCCGCAGCAGCTCTGGGCGGCGGATGCCCTGTCCATACCCCAGCAGGAATGCGTCCAGGTCGGGCCGGGAGGGAGAGGCGACGCGGACGAGCCTCTCCCACCTCCACCGATAGGAGGTCTCCCAGCCCCCGGCCCAACGCCGAACACCCCCAGTCAGGCGATGGTGCCCATACTTGCACAGCACCGAACACACCATGGTGGCACCCCAGTATTTGCGCAGCACCGAACGTGCAATGGTGGCCATATTTTCGGAACACCAAACCTGCAATGACTGCACCGATACTCGTGCCGCGCCGAATGCGCGCCACAGGTGGCCATACTCCCACAGCACTGAGCCCAAGACTTGGGGAACACCGGATGTGGAGAGACCTTCATGCGGGGCGATGAAAAAGAGCAGCATGGAGTGCACCGGGAGAAGGAGACGGCGCGAACGAGTCTCCCTCGCCCCCCCAGGTGGGGGCATCACAGCTGCACCCCAGCCGAACGTCCCGCTTTCACACAACAGGGACCTCTTCCTTTCACTCCGAAGGATCTCTTCCACTCTTGCAAACTCGACGAGAGTGGCCCCTGTAGGGCCTCAAAATGGCGTCTGGGTCCGCTGGAAGGCGGGCCCCGGCCACTAGAGTAACTTTGACCAGCAATATAACTCGGACATTTGCCCGCTGGGGCACGAGCCCCCATCTCCGACAGCATCTCCGCAGCCTTGAAGACCCTACAAAAGTCCCCGGCGGAACCTTCGGCCTCTGCAGGTTTCCGGTAAAGGACGGCTGCCTTGACCGCCAACGAAATAAACATGACATTGCCACTCCTTCTGTTAGCATGAATTCTAGAACTGCCGAAAAGGACTCTGGTCCAAACTGCCAGTAATGGGAAACATTTCCCCCTGATGCTACTTCCGGACTGAGCCGGCCCCGCCCAAAATGGCGCCGGTATCAAGAGGGACTTGCGAACACCTCGTGGTGTTCCTTCGCACTAATATAAACTTGATGTTCTGAGACTTTATATGATCCTTTGTACACTTGGCTAGAAAAGACAAGGAGAGCTCACTCGACGAACAGTATGAAAGGATCCCGTTAAAAATGTTGATTACAAATGTACAATGTATTATATTTTTATAGCTGATGTATAACCTCATCTACGACGCACACATACAGTATGCATATAGGAAATCTGATTGCAACTATTATGATTATGCTTCTAAATTATGAAATAAATGCCCCCGAACCCCCAGCCAATTAATAGACGTTTTAGTTTCCTGCAAATGAATGAATAAAACTTTCCAATGTATTTATTTCCGCAAGACGACACTCCCACTGTACGCGCTTTAACCATTGCCATGTCCGACCAAATACGACTGCACCCTCATCATCCACGTACTGAAAATGATTCCGAGAAATAAAGGTTTTCGAAACTATGGACGGGTATTGCATGCTTTATTTTAAAAAAAATGTGGGATCGGTGGGAAAGTTCTTTTCTGTGCACCCTACTCTGCTCTCTCTTTAAGGTTGAAAGAAGATGGTTGCCCAGCCCTGGAGGACGGATCGGATCGACAACACGACACTGTGCCTTCAAAGTACGCGACTGACTCATGAACTCTCGCGTGGAGGAAGACCTTGACTTCCAAGGATGGGTAAAACGAACGGTGTAAATGAGGGAATGTAAAAGGAGGGTGAAATGAAATGATGTAAACGTTATAAAGTACAACGTTCCAAGGTATCAGGGAACGGAGCTGACCCAAGAACCGAAGAACCTTAGAACGCCACAGCGTTGAAGGAGGTTTAAGGATCCCGATAGTGAGATACGTCCTTTGACTAGATACCTCGCACTAGGCACCTCTGGTTTCCTTTTCACGTTCCCCGCACACGACCTATATGGACACACTGCCCCCCCCCGACTCCAGAAACCATATCCCCGGGGACTCTGCCCCGAGGAGGGAAGACGAGTAAGAGGTGAGTAAAGGACTCTTGAATACATGTATTTAAATATGCGCGAATGCTGTTCCCTCCCCTCCCCCCTTTTTTCCTCCCTCTGCAGGTTACATCAGAAATTACAGCCGAGGTGTGGCGAAGATCTGAAGCCTTGCCATGTCTAATACACGAAGCAGACTAGCGCCGCAAGGTGGTGCCTAAGCACGCCTGCAAACTACTCACGTATCGAACAAACCCGAAAAATTAGCACGACCTGATAAAAAGTGATCACCCTTAAACCAGACCGGACGAATGAACCCATGTCACGTATGATGCGAAACTATGAGAGAATGTGTGTGTGTGACCGAGGCGCTGACCCAACTGGTCGAAGGACCGAGAATGCGAGAAAGTGCGACAAAATGGTACCTCCTCTCTTCTTTCCTTTTCTCAAGGTACGTCCCCTCTACCCTGTCTAATACTCAAACTGCATGATTACAAGATCCTAACGCAGACCCGTGAATGTCCTTTACTGTGTAATGCACTAAATAGCCTTTCTTGAATACACTGCCACCCTCTCTGTTGCACGTGTACTATTTAGCCTGCCGTTGCACTCTCTCTCTCTCTCTCTCTCTCTCTCTCTCTCTCTCTCTCTCTCTCTCTCTCTCTCTCTCTCTCTCTCTCTCTCTCTCTCCCTCTCTCTCTCTCTCTCTCTCTCCTTCTACTTTTGCACTCCCACTCTTCCGAGCGATTAGCCCCGAAATTGGCAGACTGCCACCCCTAGCGCACCACCTAATTGGCTTCAAATACCGTCAGTATTTGCACAAAAACTTGTCTTTAATACAATCACCCTGAGACCGTGTCATTACCTCTCCTTTTCCGCTAGAAGTCAATGAACCGAGGTTGGGCCGTAAGGGAAAGGACAGGTAAGACGACAGAGGTTCCCTTAATCTGGCCCGTAATAAGGGAACTACATGTCAACGGCTCCTATGGTATAAAACAAGGACCTCAGAATACGCAACCCTCCCCGCCCCGAATTGTCGCAATACCCAAACAGGAAAAAAGATCACCCCTGTTACATCCCCTGTATCAGCCGCTCCAAACTGGAGTTATGAAACTACCCCTCATTCCCGGTTGTGAGGAATGGGTCGATTTACGCCCTTACCACAAGTTTCTATGTCCCTAGTTGTCTCCCATAAAACCCCTGTCTTTTCTGATTAAGTACTCAGGCCGTAGGAAGCTACGTAGGAACCAGAATGATGTTTTACAAGGTTAAAAGACTAGACAAAAGTGAAGAAGTCGTTGAAATGAACCCTGCTGAAAGTAAAAATATAAAAAAAAAATGTTTCGTTGAAAAACAGGACGCATTGATAAAAAGAACTGTTTAGCCTATGTTCGTCCCTCAGCAAAATATCTGTTTAGTACCATGTCGATAGCACACAGTACCCTTGGTAAATATAAAGCCCTAGAGAACGGCATAACTTTGTCAAGCCCGTCTTACGAAGGTGGGTCTCCATCAGATAAACTGTCGAAACTGTAATAAATAATTATGAAGGAAAGCCATAATACCTCCAACAGGCCCGTCATCGGTCATTTATATGTTAGTTGTGAACCCTAAAATAACGGACGTTTTTCATTTCTATCTGAAGCTGGGAGAGAAATAGACTTTTGTGATTTCCTTCCTCTGCAAATTTTCTAAAGACTGTCTTTTCAAACTCGTTTAAGGGTACGGCTGTCAGGAGAGAGAAGGACCGGATGTGGGAGCACGAGGCCTGACTGCAGACTATGGAACACCTACGACATGGGCCAAGGCGAGACCGCGACAGAACAGAGCTACAGGACGAGGCACTACCTCCAGCAAAGTGAGAAGAAAGGGCTAAACTGATGCCCCCGCTCTATGTTCGAATGTGTGCCGAAAGGTCCCCGCTCTCCAGACTCGGTCATAAGCCCGCCCATCTGAAGTCTCTCGTTCCCCTAGTTTGTTCCTAATTTGGCCTTGCTCCATCCCCTTTTTCTCCGACCTACCCTATGGACTGTTTTGTACGCTCTTCTTCCATCTGAACTTTCTGACAATCACCTCAAAGGACACAGGGCGAAAAGGACCTTTCCGACCAGAAACGCGAGGAAAGGGTCGTGCCCTGCAACGCAGAACTTAGAATAGAGCTGGACTTGTAGCTCCACCGCCGGTGCTCCACAGCGCCAACGAAAGACAACAAAGAATAATGAGAACTCGTTAACTTCGAACATTTGACATCCTCAATCACCGTTTCTGCTATGCCTCATTTCTCTCCCAGCCGCCATTGTATTGATCATGCTCCAATCCGAATCTGATATATGTAATAACCTACCAGTTCACGTTATGAAATGTACTTGCTGCTCTCGCTACAGAATCGTTTTTTGTATTACATTTCTATGACTTTCCTGCTAAAACAAATTGATCAAAGTTTATCAAATAGGTCCACCTCCTAAAACTAGAAATGTTAAAATGTATTGTTTACAACTCTTTTCATCTAGGGTTCCTACCGTTTTCTTTCTCATGCCCACCACAATAGAACCGAGTAGAAAATGAACCAGCAAGATGTCTTGAATATGTTAAAGGGAGGACTGTTGAAAATTAGTACGGTTTGGTGAACATTATCTGCGCCATCTTGCCTCTTCCCCTGATGCCACACTTTTGTCGTGCGCACCCGCCATTTTAAGATGCCCTGATCAGAGCGAACCCTTTTGCATGCCGCTGGCCCCTGATATAGCCCTTCGCCCTCACTAAGCCTGCACGCTGACCAACCCCCTGCTTGCACCTGCCTTGAATCATAAACCCCTCTTCGGCGCTGCTCTGCCCCAGGCCCTCATCCTGTTCCCAGCGCGACACCTCCCTTCTTCCCTTTCACGATCCCCGGCCCTTAGATGCAAACCCCCTTTTTTCCCCGTGTGCCCGTTTGTCTTCCCCGTTCCCAGGCCGACACCCAGCACTGCCGATACCATTCCTTGCCCCTCCCCGTACAATAGAAAGCTTCCCCCACCAAAGGATCCCCGGGTTGATCAAAGCCCCCACTCCATGAGATCCGATCAAACCCCCCGCATTCCGTGAATCGGCGGAATATCCAGCTGCGCGATACTCATCACCTGTTGTGACTAGGGTGGGGACTTCAACTGTAAATGTGTGTGGGAACGGGCCCAAAGGGGAGTTCCGGAAATGTCTTTTCCATACATCAAAGCTTTAACATGAATATGTAATCTGCAATAAAGTCATAAAACAGTGTATAAGAGGCCAGGCCTCAGAAATGTAGCTAGAGCACCTCAGAACGATACCTTCTGCCCGTTTTGTTGTGTTCTCCTCCGGAGAGAATAAAAAACCTTGTTTCCTGCCTTCCAGTCTCCAGCGCCTGCCTCTTCATTGATTAAATAACTAGAGGGTCACAGAGGCAATACCGCCGGGCAAATACCGATTGTCCCCGACCCGTCTCAGGTTTAACACGGTCACAAAACATTCCTACATACTGTTGCGATTCGGTATTACGAAAAGAGGCCCTAAACACGCCCCTTCCTAATAGTGAATTGCAGATCCATTTTGAGATTCAGTAACAGGTTCCCGAATCACAAAATGGATTTTGATACATGTAAAAAAAGCCTTTTTTGCGTTCGCAAACGAGCCGATTAACAAAATCGGCCCGTTTGTGAACTCAAAATAGCTTGATACATGTAGCCCTCAGACAGTTGTACCCTCTTAAGATCATCAGGTTGGAGCTTGGATTCATTTCATCTTGGGCTTCTGCCCTGCATTGCCCAACACACTAACTGCTTGGGTACAGATTGGCCTCATAAGCGATGATGGGTGCCCTACTCTGATATAGGAAAAAAAAAAAAAACAGTTGATGGACAGAATGTAGAGCAATGTCATACATTCACCCCAGTACAAGGATCTGGGCCTAAATCCATCGTTTTTTTGCACTCCACACCACCCTGGGTTAGACACTGGCTATATGCAAATCAGCTCTGACCCTGTGCCTCATGGGAACAGTCCAGTCCGAACTACCAAGCCATGTCTTTCCCAGACCGGAATCAAGCATCCAAGGACCGGCTTCTGGCTATCAGCCTTCATCAGCCTGGATAGCTTGACTCCAGTGGTGTGGAGAGCCTGGGACTCACGTCTGAGCATCCCCAGCCCACTCGGGGTGAAATTGCAAAAAAAACAGTTGATGGACAGAATGTAGAGCAATGTCATACATTCACCCCAGTACAAGGATCTGGGCCTAAATCCATCGTTTTTTTGCACTCCACACCACCCTGGGTAAGACACTGGCTATATGCAAATCCGCTCTGACCCTGTGCCTCATGGGAACAGTCCAGTCCGAACTACCAAGCCATGTCTTTCCCAGACCGGAATCAAGCATCCAAGGACCGGTTTCTGGCTATCAGCCTTCATCAGCCTGGATAGCTTGACTCCAGTGGTGTGGAGAGCCTGGGACTCACGTCTGAGCATCCCCAGCCCACTCGGGGTGAAATTGCAAAAAAAACAGTTGATGGACAGAATGTAGAGCAATGTCATACATTCACCCCAGTACTGATATAGGGCCACATGTATGAAACTTGTAAATTGCGAATACCTAATTGCAAATTCCTGAGAATCGCAATTAGGTAATGGCAATTTACAATGTATGAAACTCAAAGAGCTTCATACAGCGATTTCTAGGGGGTTGCAAATCGCTCTGCCTCATTAATATTAATGAGGTAGATCGCAATTTGCGACCCAATAGTAATCGCTAAAACCACTGGGATGGTGGCCTGCTGGGGTCTGCAGATCACCATGTCCGTGATTCTTATAAATAAAGCAATCTTTTTTTTTTAATGCTGCCCGTTTTTCTTAAAGACAAAAATGAACAGTTTTCTTTTCTTTTTTTAAGAGTAGGCAGTGGTCCGTGGGACCACTGGCTGCTCTTAAAAAATGCTCTAACAAATATTCACAAAGGGGAAGTGGTCTCTTGTGGACCGCTTCCCATTTGCGAATGGGTTACAACCTACTTGAAGTAGGTGGTAAAATGCTAATGTTTTGCGACCACATTTCGGTCACAAAACATTCCTACATACTGATGGGATTCGGTATTAGGAAGGGACGCCCTAAACACGCCCCTTCCTAATAGAAAATTGCAAACCCATTTAGTGATTCGATAACAGGTTATCGAATCGCAAAATGGGTTTTGATACATGTAAAATGCCTTTTTAGCATGCGCAAACGGGCTGATTCTGCGAATCGGCCCCGGGCCGTTTGCGAACGCTAAATAGCTTAATAAATGTAGCCCTTAGTTCCCTCCTGTTCAAAATTGGTTAGAGGCACTTGGACTGTCTCAGGAAGTTTATACTATATCCATAACATATTTAGTTTGTATAAAACATCCTTTTAACATCCCTTAACTTCCTCTCACGATGACTTCTGGGATCATCAGAAGATGAAGATTTTGATTAAATTAGATTTGTTCGCATTTTAACCCTCGATGGCCATTAATACCCTTTGGTAAGATCCTAAGTAGAAGAGGGACAACATGGTAGCCATGAGGTACAGTAGTTGGGAACAGTTCTATTCGAGTGATGCATACATTGGTGGCCTGAAATATAGAGTTGTATGGCAGACTAATCCCTATTTTCCTAAAATCTGTCTGTTCTTTTTAGGTTTCGCCTGGCGTCCGCTGCGCAGCAGCATTCGCGCAGGCGAAAACTTTTGAGAACAGTATGGTGCCTTTGTCACGCCTCTCACTTCCATTGGCTAGCTCCATAAATGGAGGCTAGCCATTGGAAGTGAGATCTGTCCGTCATGGTCCGAGGCGATTCGTGGGCGTTCCGGCGATGTTTTTCTCATCCTGCCCCTTTTAGCACGTCATGCGGCTGTGGGCGGATGTAAAATTTTTTTTTTTTGGTGCTTGCGGTTTTTGTCATTGTTGCCTCGTTCTCCTTGCTGGAAGGAGGTATCGGTGAAATCACCGCCCGCCATATTGTGCTCTTCTGAGTCACAGCTGGAGCCACCCCCTCGGTCGAGTTCCTGACGGCGTCGGCGCTGCACACAGCACGGTGAGGAGTCCGAGCCTGCCCCGGGAGAGACAGAGCAGGGGGCGAGCTGCAGGGGAGAACTTTCTATACTTTGTTTAGCCTCCATCGTCTCCCTTGGTTTGTGTGTTTATGTGCTTTCACGGCCACGTAGCTTTACTGCCGCGCAGCCAATGCTTGTTCTATTTGTACCCAATTCGCCCCAGCTGAGCCGCAAACAAGGCTACCTACTTTGTTAGCTGAATTACTACTTTCTCCGCGGGAGTGGATTTAGGTTGGGCCCTGACCCCACTGCACCCTTGGCTCTGGTGGGCGGAGAAGGGGTGTTGTCCTACGATCTGGATAACTGCAACACCCCGTCACCCTCCCCGGCATCTTTGTCGATTCGGGGTTTGCGAAGGGGACCCCATGTACATGTTTTTCTAACAGCCCATGTCCCGCGGTGCTCCGAAGGCGTCTGCTATTCCAAATTCTTTCCCCGGTTTGCTGGCCACGTCATAGTTTGATTAAATGCGGGTGCTGAGAAGCCGCGCACTAAGGCTGCAGCACACCTTGGTGAATCCCGCCAGCTGTGCATTTTGCTGCATTGAGCTTGTGGATACGTCACGGTGTGCACTTTTGGCAACTGTAGCTTGTTTTTTCATGGCGCCCCGTTTCTAAGCGGTCTAAGTAACGGCCGTTACAGCGGCCATGGACCTAAATTTAATGGAGGAAAAATGGTCCTGGTCCCGGGTTTGGTCGTAGACGGCTATAGTTGAGGAGCTCCTGTGAGCTCCAGTGCCACTGCACGCTATGCACAAGTGTTGGGTATACACCTTGTTAATGGCCCTCAATTGTATTATACTTTGTCTTAGGTGACCAGAGATGGACTACTGCACAATACGCAGCACACTGTGCAACAAACAGGCTTGGAGCTGCAGGCACACGTGGCCTCTTTATCGCCGCCTTTCAGGGTATGCAGGTGTGTGCGGCGGTAAGGGCGTGGCTTCCATCGGTGCAGCAGGTGCAGTGGCGCCGGGCACCAGAGGCCCAATTAACCCAGATTATTGTATGGTCCATGGCACCCTGGCTTTGCTGCTGTGCCGAGCTCCGCATGAGTTGCCTGCTCAATGCCCAGCAAGGCCCTTCGTTACACAACATTAGCGCGGCGCGGATTAAGAGCTTCTCAATGGCTCACTTATTCATGCAATTACCGGCCTCCGGCGCGGGGGGCCGAGGCCAGACTGCAGCCGTCCACATCCTCGGGCCACCTTCTACAGGCGCGGGCCGTCCTCAGGCCACCTTCTACAGGCGCGCGCCGTAGGGGAAAGAGAGTCCTTGGCTTATATGGGAGGGATGCTTGATATGCTGTTAAGCTGGCTGCATGGCATAGAGCATGGCAGTGCGCCTGGAAAACACGGGGCTTGGGTCTGCAAAGGCGGCTGTGTTGAACGCGCACTGCTTTCCAGTTGCATGTGTCTGTTTATTTCGACGAGGTGTGCACGTGGCCCGTGGGCTCCTCCGCCACCCACCACCAATTCACCTGGATCAGTCCTTTCTGGTCAGTGGATGAAGAGGGAGTGAGCACGTCACTTCCCGGAGGTCCCGAGGAGGATTAAAGTAACGAAGCGATCCTGTAACCCCATTTACAACACAATCATGAAAGTACCTCCTTGGTGGATATTAGACTGCTTTGCCAGCGCCACGAGGCACTACATCTCGGGAGTCTCACTCCGGGTGTCCACTCTGCGGAAATGAAGATCTTTAGACCCCCTGGGATGCTGCTAATGATCGTGGCTCTCCTGGGTCCCTGTTGAACAAGTACAACTGAAGTGCCCCATGTATTGACAAGCTGGGGCTTTCCACAGACGTTCTAAAACATGCCAGGTAACTGTTAAGCAATGCGATATGTAGAATAATCCCCTCTGAACTGCAGCCCCCTCTCCCTTAATCTTTCCTGCATTCAACCCAAATTATCAAATGATCATGAATTCGTTTTTGAATATTGATCTGGTGATGGCATGCTGCTGTGTCCTCCGAAGTATCTGCTCTAGCCACCTTGAATGCTGTGGGTTCACTCTAATGCTCGTGGTTCCTAGGTGGCGTGTATAAATATGCAACATTGGTTGATTCTCTGGGTTTGATGTTGTGCTCTATTTTCTTTCATGGAGTATTAAGGCAAAGTGCTTGTAGCTAATGGGGTCCCTTCTCTTGTTGCAGCCTAGTTGTTAGTGTCAGGTTTGGGTCACCTTCCTTCGTCCCCTCTTATCATCCTACTTATACGGTTAACGATGCTCTGTGGATTGTTGTAGGCTAAACAGTGGAAGTGCTTCGACAGAGTTAGCCTTTAACCCGCCCCCCTCCCGCTGTCCGTGTGCCCGTTAACCCACCCCCCTCCCGCTGTCCGTGTTTTCATGACTCCTGCTGACTTTGATGCTCTGTGGATTGTTGTAGTGTGGTAAATAAATTATTAATTACCGGTACTATTTTTGAATACATTGAATAAAACAGATAGCTCAATAAATAAGAGACAGGATTCGAGGTATCTGAGTCTAACAGGCTTTAATCAGGCATAAGGGAAGGGACAGGAACGGGAAAGCCTGCACGGAAATAGAATGGATGGCAGCTGCAATGCCTCATCGACAGTGCAGCATATATATAGTATAATACATTACATTACATTGCATACAATAGGCGTAGCAGTAGGCGTAACTCGTAGCAGTCGCGAAAGATAAGAACAAAAAATGGGTGTAACAAGAAGGCGTGTACAGGGCGTATACATAGACATGTGATGTGAAACGTCACAGAAGTGTCATGAGTGGGCGGAAACATGGAGGGGGCTACCTGAGCAGCTGGGACCTTTAACCTAGTGGTGCGCGCAAACGGGCAATGACGTGTGACTAGGGAGAACTGGGGGCTATGACTTCTGCACTAGAAGAGGAGACTAAAGTCTGCAGGGTCAAGACGACATGTACCTATGGCATATCTGGTATCTTGTGTTTGAAGTACATGTTGATAGAATCTAAAAGTTATCAGGGCAGAGGCTACTTGACACTAAGACTGGTGCATGCATCTATTCTACATGTATTGCGTGAGCTAGAAATATTAATACAGTATTTCTCCTGCATGGAGACAGAAAGACTAGACCATAGCTGAAACTGTTTATACGGTTCAGTAGCTAAGGAATGTAAAGACGAGGAAAACTGGACTGATAACTAGAAGCATAACATACTCTTGGCAGACAGGCAGGCAGAGCCAGGCCGGGCCGGGCACCATGCGGCAGGAAGTAAGTGAAGGGTCGGGGATGCAGGTGGGGGCTGCATCGCTCCTCGGAGCGGGTTCAGAAGACTGGAGCTTGAATCTGGCGTCCGGGCCCCTTTTGAGGCCTAGAAACGGGGACAATTCAATGAATTAACGTGTACACTGTAAATCGTGGTAACATGGGCCTAATACTTGTTGCTTTCACGAGAACTGGAAACTGGCATACTAGAGTTGGACACAACTATAATTGCGTCTTTAATCGATCATAGGGGGATATATGCATATCGATCATGCACATATAACATAGGATGGGGAACACGTAGGCACATATAACATGGCAAAATTTACTTTTCCACATTCCCTCCTTGTGCCCTACGTTTCCATCAGGAAACATCAATATTCATGATACCCTCTATCTGTTCATATAGCATCATTTGCTCGTCTCGAATTGTCTTGGAACGGGACTTAGGACTAGGAATACAAGAGGTAGCACACAAGCCGCAAATCGCAGGGCCACATTGTAAACAGAGACAGCAACTGAATATGATCATTACTGCTATACCTATAAATGACAATACTTTCCATACCCAGGCAGATATGATACTCCAGAGCTAACCGGACCATGTCCAGGTGCCTGGATCTTGGTGTAACTGATGGGCAATTTTATGAAGTCTGGTTATAGCTGAATAAACAGACGGTGCGTTATTAGGAATGAAAATGCAGCAACTAGATCCGATGACTCTACAAGCTCCTCCTCTATCGGCCAGTATGACGTCAAGGACGAGACGATTTTGGAGCACGACAAATCTAATGGCAGATTGCTCTTCACTTAAATTACCTAGAGCGGAAGTAGTCTCATTCACTACTGCTTCAAGGGTTCTGGTTAACCTATGTATTAACTTACTATTCTGGACAGGGCCTATAAAGAAAAAGAAACCTTTATTGAAGTCTTGATATTGTTCTAGAGTAGTTTCAGTTTGATCGACAATTGGGGACTCAGTCTCCCTTCTATGTCTAACGTGTACTAGATGTGTGTTTCTGTGATAATCGGATGGGGCTAGAAAAACTGGTGGCAGTAGGAAGGCAATGTAACAGGTTCCATCCCAATCGAGGGGCAGACGTATATATGCGGTCTGACCACAAACAAAATAAGAATGACGTGAGGCTTTGAAAATAGATTTCCCACTGTCACTATACTCGACAATAGTAGTACAATCACTATGTCCTACATGTACGGAACCATTCTTTCTGACACATAATTCGCCTTTAACTGGTAGTACTGAAATAGCAGGCAAATCTGGAGTAGTATCGGACTGGACATTCAAAACCATGAAATTCGAGGAATAACTACCTAAATCATATACTTTGTTTTCTAGATCTAATCCTGTTCTATGGGGAAAACCTTCCTTGTCTGGGAAACATGTTCGATTCAAAAGGGACATATCAGTTAGGGATGACGTTAACGTGGACCATGCTCCACACGAACCATTGTGTGAAAACGGATAAGGAAAAAGTGGCAGAACTCCCTTCGGTGTCTGGAAAGGGGGAAGTCGACCACACACCCAACAATTAGTGGCATTGCTGGTCTGGTGTGAATAGTGTAACATTCTGATAAATGTGTTATTACGCATAGCAAGACGATAGGATAACTCGTGAGGAGGCAGGTCACTAAATGTGTGCTCTACTGTAACATTAGGAAACATATGTACATGTGAAATAGGAAAACATAAATGAAAAGCATAACTTATGCAGGTAACCATAAGACTCAAGAATAATAAAAAGAATAGGACGATAATACATCTCTTAGAGTTTTGACTAACTCTCTCACTGTGTGGGTCTATCTCATACATGTCAGGAACCTGTCTAACCGCTTCACCCGAGAGGGACTTAAACAATTAAACTGGCTGACTTATTTTACTAGACCGGAGTTTGGCTTTATACTCCTGCTGCGGAGTTTTCTCTAACAGGGGAAGTTTAGAGTCTGTGTCTGGGCAGTCTTTGAGAACGGGGCAGTCTTTGATAAATGTCTTTGGCCGTAATCCATGGAATTTCTTGATGTGGCTGGTATGCACCCAGCCTTTGCGTCCCTCGAGCTTGACTGCGGTCCTTGTTGTTAATAACACCAACTGGGGCTCCTTCCAACGGGGCTCCAGCGGACTTGAACGATCAAAATTTCTCACGAGGACGAAGTCGCCTGGTATGACTTCATGCGGTTTCACTTCGGTGTTGTCTGGAAAAACAGCGGCAACCTGTGAACGACAAGAGTGTAGGGCAGACATCAAGGAAGCTAGGTAATCTGTCAGCATATTACTGGAAACGTCTGTAATCTTTCTGGGCATAGGTGTACCCCACATGTTTGGAGGTCGGCCGAATACGACCTCGTATGGGGACAGACCTGATCTAGAGTGTGCAACCATTCTCATATAAAAAAGGGCAACTGGCAGTGCTACCAACCAATCTACACCTTTCTCTGCGCATACTTTTGCAATGCGGATTTTCAATGTCTGATTATGTCTCTCTACTAGACCAGCTGCTTCGGGGTGCCGTACACAGTGGAACTTCCACTGGTACCCTAACAGAAGGGATACTTGTTTCATGAGTTCAGAGGAGAATGGCTGGCCATTGTCTGAATACACGACCCTTGGCAAACCATAGCGGGGAAAATACTCACGAACCAACTGCCTGGCAGTGGTCGCGGCTGTGTAATCTGGAACTGGATATGCTTCTGTCCATCTGGACAAAGCACATACAACTACGAGTACATACTTGAAACCTCGACATCGCTCCATCTGAATATAATCCATCTGGAGGACTTCAAAAGGGTGGTCAGGAGGATGGAATCCACCTTGTTCCACCGGGACACTTTTACCTGGGTTGAACTGACAACATATTATGCAGGTACGCACTTTCTGCTTGGCTGCTGCTCGTAAATGCTTGTTGAACCAAATGTTCTGGATACTGTCTAACATGGCCTTTTCTCCTAGGTGTACTGGACTATGTGCGGTATTAATAATGACTTGAACCATTGAGTCGGGGAGAAACCATATGGCTTTTCCCTTCGTCAACCATCCTTGATCTGTCTGGACCCCTCCTTGTTCGGACCATTTCTTGATTTCATCAGAGGTAGCATGTGACTGGATATCTATGACATCTTGTGTAGGGTCCTTAACTGTCATACAAGTAGTCTGATCTGGAATGTGTGTCGATGTCTTGTTAACTGGAATGTCTGGAGTCTGAGCTGTAAGCTTGGCTGTACGATCTGCCAGGTCGTTACCCTGGGAAAGGATGTCAGTAACTTTCGTATGTGCTTTGCACTTCATAATGGCAATAGCTGTCGGTAAATGTATTGCATCTAACAGGGCTTGAATGAGGAGACCATGCTGAATCTTGGTTCCATGAGAAGTCATGAAACCTCTCTCTTGCCAGAGCACTCCAAAGTCGTGTACGACTCCGAATGCATAACGTGAATCTGTGTATATGTTAACTTTCAGATTCTTGGCACGTATGCAGGCTTGGGTCAGAGCGATGAGCTCTGCTGCTTGAGCAGACATGGTGTCAATACGGTGTGTTTCTATAACTTCGGTGTCAGTAGTCACTGCATACGCGGCTACTAGTTCTCCTGTACTTGTTCTCATACATGAACCATCCACATAAAGTGTCAGGTCGGGATTAGGTAATGCAATATCTGTCAAGTCTTGTCTTGGCTTTGTCATGGTGTTAACAACTTCCACACAGTCATGTGTGGCAGGACTTGAAGTAACTGACGGTAACAGTGCAGCTGGATTTAAAATGTTGCAGCGTCTGATTTCTATGTGTGGCTGAAACAATGTCAGTTCGTAACCTGTTAAACGTGCAATTGTCAAGTGCTGAGTCTGTGTTCGGTTTAAAAGAACTTCCACGGAGTGTGGAACTTGTACTGTCAGGGAATGTCCTAACACTATGGAATCACTCTGTCTGATAGCTAGAGCTGTGGCTGCAACTGACTTGAGGCACGCAGGCAGAGCCTGGGCTACTGGATCTAATCTGCTAGAAAAATAAGCACAGGGCTTGTATTGTCCTGCTTGATCTTGTGTGAGAACAGATAATGCAGTACCATCACGTTCAGTGACAAAAAGTGTAAAAGGCTTACTGTAGTTTGGTGTTGCTAGAACAGGTGCTTTACATAAAGCTTTCTTTAACTCATTAAAAACAAGTGTATGTTCCTGGGTCCAAGGGAGGACAGTCGATACGGCTGCCTCCTGTGTCGTTAACTGTATCAGTGGTTTGGCTAGATATGCGTACTGAGGAATCCATTGTCTGCAGTAAGAGGTGAGGCCGATAAAAGCTCGTACCTCCTTCTGAGTCTTGGGCTGTGGAAGACGTGCTATTAACTGGATACGGTCAGGTGTCAACTGCCTACCCCTCTTGGACAGTAAGTGTCCCAAGTATACCACTTGCTGGACACAGAATTGTAATTTGGAAGGGGACACCTTGTGCCCCATCTCGGCCAGAAAATACAGAACTGTAAGTGACGTACGTTCGCAGTCACGTTCAGAACGGGCTGTGATCAGTAGGTCATCGACATACTGGAGTAGGGCAGTGTCAGTTGGCATGTGAATATTGTCTAGTTGTCTTTTAAGTGCTTGACTGTAAATACTAGGACTTTCTGTGAAACCTTGAGGAGCTCGTGTAAATTTATAGCTTCTTCCATTTAAACAGAATCCGAAAAGGTACTGGCTGTCTGGATGAATGGGGACACTAAAGAATGCGTTCTTGAGATCAATAACTGTAAAGAATGTGGCTTCGGAATCAATGGCAGTCAATAGGGAAGAAATATCTGGGACCACTGGGTGCTGTGGTATGATACATTTATTAAGTTCTCGAAGGTCAATCACTAATCGATAAACTGGAGGTGCATTTGGATCAGTACGTTTCAGAATCGGAATGATAGGAGAATTACATACATTGGAGTCAGTTTCTACAACTACTCCTTGAACAATAAGCTCGTCAATAATTTTGGATAAGGCTGCTACAGCCTCAGGTGGCAATTTGTACTGTCTGATTCGTGGTAATACAACACCTTGCTTCAGAGTGACACGATAGGGTGTAATGTGCATACAACCTACATCAGTTGGACCTTGCGCCCATAAATGCTGTGGTACATTCAATAATCTTGGATCAAAATCACGTAATACATAATGACCTTTAAAATCTCGCAAGAACAGGCGGACCCCTTCTGGGGAGCAACAAATGACTGCTCCTAATTCTTTCAGTGTCTTAATGCCTAATACATTTTCTGGACATGACTTCGTGAGTAACAAATCTGTAGTTCGGGACAATGGACCAACTTCTAGAGTAACTGGTTTCGATATTTCATTAACAATAGGCTTTCCTGAAAATCCAAGGGAAACATTTCTAGAGCCTGAGAGCGGAGCCCCTGGAACCTCGTCATGACTGATGATAGTCCTACTTGCCCCTGTATCAATCAGAAACTTTCTGTCTTTCCCTAATACTTGACTATGTACATAGGGACCCTCTTGATCTACAGGAATCTCGATGAGAGGCAAGCCAACCTCCCTCTCTAGGCTGTTTCATGAATACGGCTGATAATCTGGATACTCTGTCTGTGCATACTGGTACATCTGCTGTGCAACATGCTGTGTTGCAGCGATAGGCTGCGGTACTGTAACTGTCTGTTGTGCGTTCTGCGGTGGCTGGGAAGTCTGTAAAACTTGTTCTTGTCTAGGCGGACGCGGTCTCTCTTTGGTCTTACCAGTAGCTATGTTGTGTTTCAGAACTGCACATTCGTTTTTAAAATGACCTGTTGTTTACAATAATTGCATGTCCCTTTAACGGGAGTTGCAGGATGACTGGCTTGATTCGGACCCCTCTTCTGACTGTCTTGTGGAACAGACTGTGCAACTAATACTTTCATTTTCGTGTCTTTCATACGTCTTCTTTCATGTTCCTGCTCTTCCCTGATTCTGTTCTGGTGGTACTGGAGCATCTGGAGCATTTGTGACGGAGTATTAGCTTGCCAAGAACTCTCGACTTTCAGTACTCGATTTTTAACTTGTGGACTTGAATTCTCGACTAGTTTGGAAACAAAAAGATGTGGATACGATTCACTACTTGTTTTCAGACCACTATTAATAATGAAACATTTCTCGAATCTAGAATAAAAGTCACTAGTATCTTCATCTTGTTTCTGTTTACAGGCTGAGATGGCATCCCAGTCTTCCTTTTTCGTGGCTAGTAATCTTGGCAAGACTTGTATTAACAGTTCGGGCAAAGCTTTAGCTTTATCCCCAAGACCGGTACCTGGTACTCGTGTGTTATCTTCGGCTTCTAATGCGGACCAATCTATCTTATTCTCTCCCACCTCCCATTCTTTTTCTTTAAGTTTTTCATATATGCCCGCAGGCAACAAGACCTTTAACATTTTAATGATATCAGGATACGTGTATTCTCCCATACGGAGCATGTCTTTTAGTTCACGGTGGAACCCTGCTGGATCTTTATCATGACAGGGAATTAACTTTTTCATCTCCAAAAGTTCTATTTTCGTGATGGGGGTGTAAACAAATACTCGTTCTAGACCACCTCCCGTTGTCCTAACTGGATGTACTTCTCGTAACGGATTCTGTCTGTCTATGTAGAATGACTTCCTTACTGGGTGTGGAACGGGAACAAAATGCGGAGTCAGGAACGTACTGTATTTGTGGCGCTGTTCTAGAATGACATTAATTAAATCGGTACCTAGACCTTTCCATCTGTACTGGAGTAACTCGTTCAATACATCATGTAAAGGACCTGGATCAGAATGCTGAACCTCATACAGTGTGATGAGGTGCTGGATCATATACATACCCACCAGACGTTGCTCGGCTGGGGGCAGTTTCAGGAACATTTGTGCCACTATTTCATCTGGAAACGTGGTAGAATCACTAGTCCATCGGACTGCTGATCGGGCTAGTTCTTGTTCATGCATGGTATTAAGTTCACTATAACCTATTCGTGATTTCAGAATTTTATCGGTAGCTTGGAATACTTGCTCAAGAGAACATTGTTCTGGCACTGGAGGAGGAAAACTTTTCTTGTAATCTGGACGTGAATGTCTGTCGGAAAGTCTAGTTCTACTCACATACGCTATTCTGTCGGGATTCTCGCTGTCTACCTCTTCACTTGAAGAGTCATTCTCTTTCTCGGCTATTTTCCTTGCTTTCTCTTTTTCGTGTATGTCTAGAATTTCCTTACGGATTTTCCTGTACATAGCGTCTATACAATTCTGTGTCTTGTGTTTTCCCTCGGCTATATTATCACTCCACTTTGTCAGGACTTTCATCTTATCTTTATCTTTCTCAGGATAGTCTTGTTCTCTTATTAAACAGTTAATCAAAAACTGTAAAATCAGATGTTGAGTCTCGACTTTTCTGTGTGCCATAGCTTCGTGAATACTTTCTGGATCCTCCCCTGTACGGATAAAACGATATATTCTATCTAGATGGTCCTTCATGACTGGCAGAGTAACCAAAAAGGTGGTAACTCGTCGTAAACGTACTGAATACAGTATCATGTAATCTTCACCTGGTACTGAATCATATACGCAATCAGTAAGGTATTTCTTGAGGGCTGCGTAAGTAGAGACTTTCGGTGTACGTTGTAACGCTGCTTCTCTCAGCGTCATTCGTTTCGTTTGAGGCGGGGTGGTAGGAGCGCCTCCCGCCGCCCCTCCTGGGCTAGAGTCGTCAGGTAATACCGGACGTGCGGGTGCTGGTAACGTGACTGGTAAAACGGGTGCATTTACTGTAGGCTGGGCCGGGGGTACATTAACTTGGTCCCCGGGACCAGTGGCTGGAGGAACAGGGATTACATTATTAACAGGGTGCTGAGGTTGAACAGGCGGAATATGATTTGCATATTCTGGGACTGTATCGTCCAAATAGGACGAAAGAAAAATTTCAGCTGCGGTCGGTTTATGACGTAGCTTAATCGGGACTAATGGTGGCGGAAAATTACTGGATGCTTCCGGGGTTGCCTTTGGCAAGCCCTCGGCAAGAAGAGGATACATGCCCCTTATAAGAGCATTTCTCTGTCTGTCTGACTGTTCTGCTCTAACTCGTTCACCTTCTTCTAGAAGTTCCCTTTCTTGGGCTCTCTCTGAGGATTCCCTACTTAACTCTGTTTTTCTGATTTCTTTTTCGGTTCTTCTATGAGATTCTTTGCGCCATAACTCGATGGCATCTTTCTGGGACTGTCGGGCTTTCTTTTTCCATAATGCCTCTTCTACTCGCATGATGCACTCGGCATCCCATGTACCTGATACAGGCCATCTATATTTCTCTTCTAGATCCTTGGTATAGTCGACCCATAAATCTAAATACAATATGGCACTTAAGCCATGCTTGTGATACATAAAATGTCCTGGACTGTCCCTAGGCGGGACAGGAACTGATTCTTCGAGTAACCCTTTCCGGGTTCCTATCTGACGTAACTTGGAAAACAGAGGCATTCTAGACTTGAATCCAAACACAATACAATACACGATAAACACAGTAATGAAATAGCAAAACAAATCACTCATACCACGACATTGAAAACACATTAAATAACATTAATAACAGTTCGAACAGAATATTACCTGGTACATTTAAAACATAATACTTGAACTTCTCGAGAACAGACTTACTAGAATTACTGGATGCACTGCTAAAACAGTACGAAACATACCGGTCCCATAAAGAGACACGTCAGGACCCGTATCCACCTAGGTGAATACTTCGGACTGGATCTGTGTACCCAAACCCAACGGACCAGAGACAAATTAATTGACCCTGTCTAGATACTACCCCAGCAACGGTACTCACCGGGCAGCAAGAATGGAAGGCCTCGGACTGGACTGGACTGCTACGACGTCGGACTACGAACTTCGGACTTCAGTTACAGGTGGGCCTCCGGATACCTCGGACCTTGTACTCTCGGCTTGGGCTCTGGTCGGGACTCGCCGCATTCCTCACCGCCTCGTCTGGATGCTGGACCGCAGTCTCCGTCTCCTCCGTGGGCCTGAGGGATACTTGAAGCAGAAATATCTGCACGTGCACGGTAGGGTTCCGTCACGGCTGCAGAGGGTCAGGGGGCCTGCGTGCCTTCGCCGGCGCGTGGGGAAAGGGCAAGTCCCTATTCGGGCGCCATTATGTTGTAAATAAATAATTAATTACCGGTACTATTTTTGAATACATTGAATAAAACAGATAGCTCAATAAATAAGAGACAGGATTCGAGGTATCTGAGTCTAACAGGCTTTAATCAGGCATAAGGGAAGGGACAGGAACGGGAAAGCCTGCACGGAAATAGAATGGATGGCAGCTGCAATGCCTCATCGACAGTGCAGCATATATATAGTATAATACATTACATTACATTGCATACAATAGGCGTAGCAGTAGGCGTAACTCGTAGCAGTCGCGAAAGATAAGAACAAAAAATGGGTGTAACAAGAAGGCGTGTACAGGGCGTATACATAGACATGTGATGTGAAACGTCACAGAAGTGTCATGAGTGGGCGGAAACATGGAGGGGGCTACCTGAGCAGCTGGGACCTTTAACCTAGTGGTGCGCGCAAACGGGCAATGACGTGTGACTAGGGAGAACTGGGGGCTATGACTTCTGCACTAGAAGAGGAGACTAAAGTCTGCAGGGTCAAGACGACATGTACCTATGGCATATCTGGTATCTTGTGTTTGAAGTACATGTTGATAGAATCTAAAAGTTATCAGGGCAGAGGCTACTTGACACTAAGACTGGTGCATGCATCTATTCTACATGTATTGCGTGAGCTAGAAATATTAATACAGTATTTCTCCTGCATGGAGACAGAAAGACTAGACCATAGCTGAAACTGTTTATACGGTTCAGTAGCTAAGGAATGTAAAGACGAGGAAAACTGGCTTTAATCAGGCATAAGGGAAGGGACAGGAACGGGAAAGCCTGCACGGAAATAGAATGGATGGCAGCTGCAATGCCTCATCGACAGTGCAGCATATATATAGTATAATACATTACATTACATTGCATACAATAGGCGTAGCAGTAGGCGTAACTCGTAGCAGTCGCGAAAGATAAGAACAAAAAATGGGTGTAACAAGAAGGCGTGTACAGGGCGTATACATAGACATGTGATGTGAAACGTCACAGAAGTGTCATGAGTGGGCGGAAACATGGAGGGGGCTACCTGAGCAGCTGGGACCTTTAACCTAGTGGTGCGCGCAAACGGGCAATGACGTGTGACTAGGGAGAACTGGGGGCTATGACTTCTGCACTAGAAGAGGAGACTAAAGTCTGCAGGGTCAAGACGACATGTACCTATGGCATATCTGGTATCTTGTGTTTGAAGTACATGTTGATAGAATCTAAAAGTTATCAGGGCAGAGGCTACTTGACACTAAGACTGGTGCATGCATCTATTCTACATGTATTGCGTGAGCTAGAAATATTAATACAGTATTTCTCCTGCATGGAGACAGAAAGACTAGACCATAGCTGAAACTGTTTATACGGTTCAGTAGCTAAGGAATGTAAAGACGAGGAAAACTGGACTGATAACTAGAAGCATAACATACTCTTGGCAGACAGGCAGGCAGAGCCAGGCCGGGCCGGGCACCGTGCGGCAGGAAGTAAGTGAAGGGTCGGGGATGCAGGTGGGGGCTGCATCGCTCCTCGGAGCGGGTTCAGAAGACTGGAGCTTGAATCTGGCGTCCGGGCCCCTTTTGAGGCATAGAAACGGGGACAATTCAATGAATTAACGTGTACACTGTAAATCGTGGTAACATGGGCCTAATACTTGTTGCTTTCACAAGAACTGGAAACTGGCATACTAGAGTTGGACACAACTATAATTGCGTCTTTAATCGATCATAGGGGGATATATGCATATCGATCATGCACATATAACATAGGATGGGGAACACGTAGGCACATATAACATGGCAAAATTTACTTTTCCACAGTAGGCTGAACAGTGGAAGTGCTTCGACAGAGTTAACCTTTTTTCCCTCTGACAAACCACATATTTTTCGCAATCCTGGCACGGCAGCGGTCCTGGGTACCTGCCCAGGTGTGCTGATTGGCTGCCATGCTGGACCCTCGCCATCCATCGCCTTCCCACCCTTACCTTCAAAGTAACCGTGTGCACCCCAGATCCCTCCGCCATCTTGTGCTCTGTCAGTCTGCATACCTGTCTGGCTGTGTTCAGGTAGGATTCCTAGAGGTGGGTGCCAGGGAGGGGGCAGGCAGACCCTTTCTTTATACTTTACTTTGAAACATTGACTTGGAAAATACTTTCCTGAGCGACACAGCCCTTGCTTGGGCTGCAGGAAAGAGGAGCTAGAAGCCTGAAAGCGACTTGAGTAGAACAGTAAGTTTATTGTTTTCTTTTTGCTCTTGCAAGGCCAGTTTGCTTGGACACAGCCTTTAGTATTGTTCATTCTCTCATGTAGTTTCATCGCTCATGTGATTGGTTTCTGAAGGGCCGTGCTGGACAAGAGGGCGCTCTGGATGTGAGAGTGCGGTTTTCTGTTGTTGCTTTTCCCTCCCTTGTACTCTGTTCATTGCTGGTGGGTTTTTGTGTTTTTATGCTCCATGCACTGGGCTGGAAGTCACGCCATGCACCAGAGCTGTGCTCAGGCTCCTGAGATCCATAGCGCCTCACACATTTGGGAGCACTACGGGGGGGGTGTGTGACTGGCCTGTGCAGGATTTCACAACATATTCTGATATCCCTGGATGTGCAGGGGTTCGTCAGTGTGGGGAAACTCCTCTGGAACACTGTGAATCAATTGTTATGATGCTTTTTCTACTCGGGTACAATAAGTGTAAACAGGCCGCCAGGCAATGGTAGGAAATCTGCTGTTGAGTCTGCCTTTTATCGGGCTCCTATGGGTGCTGATCTAATCACTGTGTCCATATTGTGGCACTGTTGTTCAGTGCCACTGTGCGCGTGCTCTGGTTCTAAAATGTGTGTGTGTGTGTTGCTCTGGGTGTGTGTGTGTGGCTCTGTGTGTGTGTGTGTGTGTGTGTGTGGCTCTGTGTGTGTGTGTGTGGCTCTGTGTGTGTGTGGCTCTGTGTGTGTGTGGCTCTGGGTGTGTGTAGGTGGCTCTGGGTGTGTGTGTGTGGCTCTGGGTGTGTGTGGCTCTGGGTGTGTGTGTGTGGCTCTGGGTGTTTGTGTGTGTGGCTCTGTGTGTGTGTGGCTCTGGGTGTGTGTGGCTCTGGGTGTGTGTGGCTCTGGGTGTGTGTGTGTGGCTCTGGGTGTGTGTGTGGCTCTGGGTGTGTGTGTGTGTGGCTCTGGGTGTGTGTGTGTGGCTCTGGGTGTGTGTGTGTAGCTCTGGGTGTGTGTGTGTGTGGTTGTGGGTGTGTGTGGCTCTGGGTGTGTGTGTGTGTGTGTGTATGTGGCTCTGGGTGTGTGTGTGTGGCTCTGAGTGTGTCTGTGTGTGGCTCTGGGTGTGTGTGTGCTTGTGTGTGTGTGTGTGGCTCTGGGTGTGTGTGTGTGTGGCTCTGGGTGTGTGTGTGTGTGTGTGTGTGGCTCTGGGTGTGTGTGTGGGGCTGACTCTGGGGGGGGGGGGTGTGTGTGGTTGGCTCTGGGTGTGTTTGTGTGGCTCTGTGTGTGTGTGTGTGTGGTACTAATTGCTGTCTGCTAAGCTCGTCTGTAGGGTACAATAGGTCTCACATTTGCGAGAGATTAAGCTAATGGCAATGTAAATGACAATGCCATTTATTTATCTGTTTTCAAAACCAACACATAAATACAAATGTTGTCATTTAATAATAATAATAATAATAATAATACATTTTATAAAGCGCCTGGTTACACTGGGAGCAGTGTGTCCCCGCGCTAAGTGTGACTGGCCTAAACAGCAGATGGATCAGCCCCACCAGGTTCTCCCCTATTAACCTCCTCAATTTCTAGCCAGAGGAAAGAGGTAGGTTTTAAGTTGTTTCCGGAGGATACGTTCCGAAACTTCAGATCGCATTTCATATGGGAGTTTATTCCAATGTTGAGCAGCTTGTACTCGGAAGGAGCGTCCACCCATCCGAGCTCTTCTCAACCTAGGAACCTTCACCAGCCCTTTCCCGGCATATCTCAGGACCCGGCCCGGGGTGTAAGGGTTCAATAGATCCAGCAGATAGGATGGCCCCTTTTCCTGCATGATACGGTAACTGAACAGTAAGGTCTTATAGAGCACCCGTTCTTTAATCGGAAGCCAGTGGAGGGATTCCAGGGCTTTCTTAGATGATGCTCTTCTGGGTAATTTCAGGATCATGCGGGCCGCCATATTCTGTATCCGCTGAAGCCTAGTGATACATCTGTTAGTGGCACCTAAGTACAGAATGTTCCCATAGTCCAATCTCGAGGTAACCAGAGCATGGACTATGGTCTTCCTGGCTGTCGTGGGGAGTAGGTCCAATGTTTTCCGCATAGTTCTCAAAATGCCGAAGCATTGGCCAGCCACCCGAGTGGTATGCTGCTCAAAGGAGATCTTGCTAACTATCCAGATACCCAAGTTCTTCACTTGTTCACTAGGTGAGGGTAGAGGCCCCAGCACCTGCGGCCACCATGCCGAAGTCCACACCGATGGTGCATGTCCCACCACCAGCACCTCTGTCTTACTGCCGTTTAATTTCAGGCAGTTATTAGCCATCCAAACTGCTATGGCTTGAAGGCACATTGAAAAGTTGTTCCCTGCTGCCTCGTTTGACTGTGCAAGAGACACCACCAATTGGGTGTCATCTGCATAGGTGACTACTTGAACCCCAAACCTCTCCGTAATCTCTGCTATAGGTGTTACATAGAGATTGAAGAGGGTGGGGCTCAAGCTAGACCCTTGGGGCACTCCCTGATTAAGCATAATACTCTTAGACCGATGAGGGCCTTGGGTGACTTGAAAGCTCCGGTCCCGTAGGAATGATTGTAGCCACTCCAAAGCTCTGCCCCTTACTCCTCCTTTTTTCAGACACTGCAGCAAGATGTGATGTGCTACAGTGTCGAAAGCCGCGCTCAGGTCTAACAGAATCAGCGCTGTGGTATGGCCTTCGTCCACCAACTTACATATGGTTTCAGTGGACAGGAGTAGGGCAGATTCGGTCGAGTAAGATGCCCTAAAATCAGATTGAGTAGGATGTAGGAGTTTACAGGTTTCAATGTGCTCTGTCAGTTGTTTATTGACAACTATCTCAGCGATCTTAGAGAAATAGGGAATAAGGGAGATAGGTCGTCTAAGATTGTCTAATTGCTCCGCACTGATATTGGGTTTCTTTTTTAGCGGAATTACCACTGCTTCTTTCCATACTGGCGGAACACTCCCTGAACCAAAGGACAGATCCAGCAGATGGCGTATGTGAGGTTCCAGTATGTTAATACTTTCTCTAAGTATTTTTGCAGGTGCTGGGTCCTTAGGGGAGCCTGATTTAATTTTGGAGGCTATATCAATTAGGGTGTTTTCTTGAGGAGTACTGAAGGATACTAGTAACTCAGTTCCTTCACAGTAACTGGTGGTATCTTCTATCACAAGCTTTGTTCTAGCTTCCACTGGAAATGAGGAATAAAATTTCCCCACTTTATCAGCGAAATATTGGGCCACTCGGTCGCATGATTCCGCCGAGCATTCCAATGGGCCCGCGCTGCTTGAAAGAGAGCCCACTTCCTTGAACACCGCAAACAGTTCTTTAATTGAGTTCTCCGCACTCTCTATCCTATCTTTGTAATATGCCGTCCGGTGCTTCCTAATCGAAGCATTATAGCCCTTAAGCTTAGTTTTATAGGCCAGCCTGTCTACCACCGAATAGCCTTTCCTCCAGCGTCTCTCGAGCTGTTTGCAAGCCGCCTTTTCCTTAGCAAGCTCAGGCCCAAACCAGGGTGCTGATTTAGATTGCCTCCATGGTCTGTTATTTGTCCAAGGGGCTGTATGATCAAGAGCTTGCAAGATGCGATTATCCAGTATTTAACAGGCAGCCCCTATCTCTTGACCTGCTGGTGGTCCACCTTGTTCCATAAGGTCATTAAATTTAGCACTGGAGAAGCCT
Source organism: Lissotriton helveticus (assembly GCF_964261635.1). Taxonomy (NCBI): domain Eukaryota; kingdom Metazoa; phylum Chordata; class Amphibia; order Caudata; family Salamandridae; genus Lissotriton; species Lissotriton helveticus. The sequence goes on along the minus strand of NC_136065.1, from coordinate 316,077,500 downwards.
ACCCATTTCCTGCGTTTAGTTATCTCGTCGGCCTTGTGTGCTTTCCCCTTTCGTACCACAATCTGAAAGGGGATCTGGTAATGGTCCGACCATACCACAGGCACCGGAGTATCTATCCTCAACGATTCCCAGTTGGAGAAAATGGGATCCAATAAATGCCCATGATCCTGGGTGGGAAGTTCGGATTTAAGCGTCATTTGCATAGCTGCAAGCTCATTGTGAAACTCCCGGGCTTCTTTATTAGTGGGATCATTAAAATTAAAATGAAGATCCCCTAAAAGAAGCAGCCTCTCATATTTTAGGGCGGGTTTGTTCTATCAGGCTTTCCGTAAATCTGGTCCCTGGACCTGGGGGCCTATAGATCAGAAGCCCTTTCAGGATCTGACTATCTTGATCTGAAATAGAGAAAAAGCCTGCTTCGCTTTCTTTGATATCCATTGGCTCCAAGGTGCAACATATTTCTAGTTTAGCGATTATAGCTAATCCGCCTCCACGCCCTATGGGTCTATCAATCCTCTTAATCTCATACCCAGGTGGTAGTGCATCTATTATGTCGGGTGCAGAATCTTCATTAAGCCAAGTTTCTGTAAGAAACAAGGCATCCAACTGTCCATCTATTAGTAGATCATGAACCTCCATTTTGCGCTTCCCTAGGGAACGCCAGTTAATAAGGGACAGTTTAAATCTCTCCCCAGCATTCGCCACCTCGCGCTGCTGAACCAGAGTGAAGGGACAGTAGTTACATCGATCTTGCTTAGAGCCCAATGTAATACTATGTCTGCAGTCCTCCTCAGCTTCCTGCCTTAATGACATGAGTTGTTTGGCACTGTATGTCATTGTGACAGGGGTATCGACCAGGGGTCCGGCCCCTAGCCCCGGTCGGCCGCGGACGGGCGCAGACGGGCTTGTCTTTGGCGCGTTTTCGGCGCGAAGACGGCGCGCCTGCTGCGCTCGTCCACTGCGCGTTCGCTGGGGCATGGCTCTTTTAACCTAAAAGTGCTCCCAACAACTGGAGCGCTAATCTCAGCCACCGGAAGTGCCTGGCTCTACCTGCCAGCCTTCCGCGCAACGGTACTGGCTACCGCGTCGGACCAGGGCGGGGAGGAAGGAACGCCGAGCTCAGGCCTCCGAGTAAGTGCTATCTGCCACCCATTACCCTCACAGTGTTGCCTTTATTATTGAAAAAAATATTCCCATGCAAATAAAACAAATTGCCGATTTTTAAAATTATCAAGAGAGCCTGGTAGAGGTGTATGTGCTAATGCCCAGTCTTGTCACCAACAGCTCAGGGGGACACTGCCAATAGCTCAAACTTTTCCAAATGCGAAACCAATGCATTGTAAATGCTTGTTAAAAGTATCCTCCTTATTTGTGGTCAAATGTAGAAGGGGTTTCCTTGACGTCACTCCGGGGTGAGGGTTTGGATCATGGGGAGGAGTCTGGTGTTCTGCCACTGCTGTTTGGGTGCAGTCTGTCATCTGGAGTTGGCCTTCAGCCATGGCGGTGCAGTGCTGGAAGGGTCTATGTGGGTGCTGACCTGGAAGTGAGTTTGTATGGGGTGTATTCTTCCGTCTTTCAAGTCCAGCAGAGACACAGAGAGGGATTATGAAATCCCGGTGTTTTTTCGATGCCAGGATGGTGGGAGAATTGGCGTAGGAGACACCGAAAGTATACAGGCACCACACATCTGGAAGAGGTGAATCAAAGGCAAGTGAGCGAGCGGTTTGGGGTCAAGGCTCACATTGAACCTGCCTATTGGACTCCAAAAGACATGCGGGAGAAAGAAAGGGACAGCTAAGTGAGATAGGAACAGTCCGGAAATTGGAAAGGATAAGGATGGCGCTACAAATCTCAATTTCTTTCTGAGTCCAAAGAAAACAAACATTGGCAAAGCCAATAGGTTTCGCCTTTTGCATCTATTGGATATTTAGCAATGCTGCACAGCATCCCTGATGTTGTGCAGCAGGAATACAATTTTTTAAAGCCTTTAACGCATGCCTACAAAATGACAAGGGAACTTTTTATCTTTTTGGATTAGTAACTAAACAGAAAACAACCACACAAAATTATTTTTTAGTTTTTGTTTTTTCAAAAGCGGGTGTAGAAGCAACGGAGTTGACTGCAACATGGGTTGTTGTGAATGCAATTTGGGGGGTGCAGGTGGTATAAGGAGAAGCAATGGGCTAGAGAGCAACATGGAGCAGACGAAGGAGAAGCACAGGGGCGAGGAGGGCATAGGGGCATGGGGCTGGGGAGGAGAAGCAACGGGCGAGGTAGGAGGGCGCAGGTGGTGGAAACAATACGGAAGGCGGGGTGGGGAGGACAAGCAATGGGTGGAGCAGGTGGGGAAAAGCATACAGCATAAAATGCAATGGGTGGATGTATAAGAGAGTGAGAGCAACTGGAGGGTGTGGGGAGAAGCACACGAATAACAGAACGGAATTGTCCAGCCTGTGGAAAAAGCTCAGGAATCTGTAGGTGCTGCTTTTGTGCGAGGAATTGCATAGTATTTGTATTCAATTGCAAAATGAGGGCTGAACGAAATTGCTCACAGTCACCAATCATTGTGTGTGGGAAAGGAAGAAAAAACTGAACAAATCTAAACTGATGTCTTTACAGATGCAATTGTTTCAACAGATAGTAAAAGGGAGAGAATGTGGTGCGACAAATAGTGTGGAGGGAGGATCAGACAGTCAAGGAGTGGTGAGAGGGTCACCAGAACAAGGTAAGGGAAAAGGGGATGCAGCACTTGTGGGTGCTTTATGCTTTAATTATGGACACTTGTAGCTCTGGAAGCATTATTGCCTGAATCTAACATCCAATGTTGATCAGCCAGAGGTTGCCCAGCTTGCCCAAATAGCACAATCCCTATATCCGAACCACCAGGACATCACAAGAGAAGCCAACTTCCTAGTAAATACCTTGCTTCCTGTTGATCAAAATGCATATACGTGAAGTCTGTAATAGATGGAAAACCCACTCAAGTCTTAAAGATAGTTGGTCAGCGGCCACCTATGAATAGCAGTCAGTGCCTCTCTCTTTAGCTTGTCCATTGATCCATTTAACCCTTTGTCTATTACTTTAGGACCAACAACTGATTGACATGCCTCCTTCTTGAGCCCAACATCACCCGCGGACCTTCAAAGTTGAGATTTTTTATATTAATTGAATTACACATTGTATTGCACAAATGAGTGGGTATTTCTCAAGGTGCCCCACACTAATGAAAATAAAGTACTGGCTGTTCTGTGTGAATCTGACAGTAGGGACGAACCATCAGAAATATGTGGAATGCAATCATTAAACGAGTTGCTCAAACAAGTGCCTTCTTCTTATGGTCCAGGAATGCAAATTATATCTAATAATTTTACCCATTGGGAGAAGAACACCTGGTATGCGAGAGACAGAAATAGACATCAAAACGTAAAACAGTTAAGATCAGCTAAGGCACTGATATACCACATTCTGTTAATTATTTTCCTCACTTCAAACTGCTTGCTTTTTTTGCATAGTGTATAATGTATCCCCTCTTACCTTAAACTGTGTTCTTTTCTTTTATAATGTATCCCCCAACTTACCCTACTGCCCCCCCCTTCCTATCTCTTTGTATGCCACCCCCAAACCTGTGAAGCGCTCTGATACCCTCACAGGTCTAGTTTGCGCTCTATAAAACCTTAAAAATAAAAATAAAATAAATAAAAATGTTATTCAAACACTTTGGTGCATGTCAATGCAAGTGTGTAAGGCTCTGGGGATAAAACAGTACTTTTCTTGAGCATATCACCCCAAACCATCCGGTAAAGTGCAGCGTTATAAAAATATGCTCATGAACAAATTAGCCAAGATCTGCAGTGAGACTCACCTTAAGTGGGCGAATGGCCTACCCCTGTCCCTCTGGTCAATCCGAGCCATAACTTCTAGAAAGACTAAACTAAGCCCTTACAAGGTAGTCATGTACCACCCCATGATACTTTTCTTAAACCCTTCTCTCTCCTGCTGCTCTTCAATGGCCTCTAAATTATGATGGGATTCTGCAACACTGCAGGTAATTGATTCATTATTTTTGCAGTTTTCATTCCCGGGTCCGTGCAGCCCTGCTGAAGTACCCGACCGAATCCTGCCATGACCTCCGCTCCGGCAACTGGGTACATATATGGGTGCATCAGTGGGAAGTCTGCCTTGTACCCCCAGTGGAAAGGTCCCTACCAGATCCTGCTCCTCACAAACTCTGCAGTGAGGTGAAGTGGGGTTCCTGCCTGGATTCATTTTGCACACAGCGAGAGGACTACTGAGCCCTTGGACTCCCGCACTTCCACATCTGTTGTCCCTTTGGCTGCTACTCAGCTTTCTACTCCAAGCCTGCTACACTCACCTTCAACTGATATGTCCTCGATCTCTTCAGGATGCAGCCCCTTCCTCTCACCATTTTTCATATCTGTCCAAAGTAGCTCCTGCTCCCAGATCCTGAGGAGGGTCTGGCCACATCACAGTTACATTGCAGCAAGCCTTATTGTTTGGTACTTGTTAGAAACAAAGGGTGGTGGGCACCTAGAATTGAACTGCACGCCTCCTGTTGCCCACCAGAGGAACCAGCACTCTGTGTACAGTGAGAACACCTGTCTACACATCTTGGAAATGTACCAACGAGAACTTATCCTTTTGTCTTCCTAGATATGCACTTGTGTGCCAACTGGTGCGTGAGGGGGTGTACCACTGTTCCCTCTCCCCTTTATCTCAAAAGTAACTTGTCTCCACTTGATCTTCCGTGAACAAGCCCATGACGAGTTTGTTGATGCTCTTACTCTGATACACATAGGCAAAACCAACCACCATCTTCCGCATCAGAGTATCTTGCCTGTTGGCCTTCATACTGCTGGCACTGCTTGCAGCAAGGCATGCGAGCCCTGAAGCAGCAGCGTCTTCGTAGGACAAAGTGATTGTGGTATCACCCTCCCTGTCAAACTGATCCGTAGGAAGTTTATGCATTCCAACTACCCTTATGGATTCTGTACTCTCACACCAATCAAATGAACAATGTGGAGCTTACTATATCTGCAGAAACAGAGCCAATTGCCTGCTTGCAAGAGACTGGTATGGAACATGTTACCCCATTGATGCTGTATCGGCCACACGACACACAATGTCAACACGCACAGTCAACTTCCTCATTATAAGGGACTACCCCGAGCTATATCAGAAACTGTTGTGGCCCTTTGCCAACCTTGTTGCTGATGTATGGGATTGGATTAACCATTTATGAAGTTCAAACCATCACTAAGGTTTTGGAGCAGGTAGCAAATGCTACTACCCTTGCTTTAGGACTTATTTCATATCAGCTACGGGTGCAGCAGACTGTCATATTGTAAAATCCAATGGCTCTGGATTTTACCCTTGCTGCTAAGTGTGTGGTGTGTGCTATAGACTGTGCAGAATGTTGTTGAGTTACCCCTAAAATTTCCCTCGACATCCACGAACGGAGAGATCACATTTAGGACTTTGTAAGTGAAGTACATTGAAACAACAATGGGTTTGAGTTCGATGGCTTAGTTTGAAGGACATTTTCAGAGAGTGGGGAAAGAGGATTCTTGAAATTCTACTAGCTGTTTCCCTTTCCTGGGTCTCATTTATACACTCATACATATTTCTATGTGTGCTGTTCATTGTCTCACCACTAACAAAGGCTCTGCTCCTTCCCTCTCACTGGCAAACCCTGAAGATGACCCTGCCACTGGGATTGGCACTTCTAGCTCTGACACTGAAAATACTGCGAGCATTACCGAAATGATTAAAGCAATAGATTGATGACCATAGATCAACTTTAGTTGTTGCACTTTTTGGTGCAAAAAGGAGGGGTTGTGGAAATGCACAAAAACTGCTTTGAAAAATCACCACAATAGCATACTGGTTCATTTTCTGCCAATTTTGCTTTCCATATTGTGACCATGATTTACAGCACCTGTTCCGTTCTCTCGCTTCTAAAGTTTCAGCCTCTCTCATGCTTGGCACTGTCAAGCCACGAGTCAGAAATACTAGCTGAGGCTGGAAAATTGCATTTCTTGTATTCTTTTTTTAGTCCTTTTTCGTTCTTCGCTTGAAAAAGAAAGCAAAACATGCAGAATTGTGTGTGTTAATAGAGGATTCCCCGACTAATGCCTCATTTTACTGTTGCTCAGAATAGGAGGAATTCACCACATCAGACTTAACTACATGTTAAAGTAATGGCATTCACCAAGTACAGTAAATACCCCACTCTACTCTGCCTAACTTGACATGTGTACAATCAAAAACAAGAGCAACCCATATGTCCTTGCGAACTGGGTGTAGCTAATCAGCCACAAGGCAATTGCTCACAAGGAACTCATTTAAAATAAGAAATGACAGTTTTGGCAAGGAATTAATTTCTTGCAGTAATTTAAGCGAAATTGGCACTCTATAAAGTCAATATGTATTACATTTGTTTTGATTTCAGTAATATTAAGTAAATGATTTCAGAGAACCCATATGACTAAAGAGAAAACAGCCTGACACAAACAGTTCTTATGCAACACTCACTTCAGCTGAAGTAAGTGCTTTTATTTGCAATTACAATTTAGGTAATTAGTAAAATAAACCTCTACTGTGTATTGACACTATTTACAAAAATTTAAAGAAAGTACAAGAATTGTGTGACCCCAGTGGAGTGACCATAACCAAAACAGGGAATATAGTTGCAGTGACAATATTAGAACAAGCATTTGCAATGCAATAGGTCTCGCATTTGCAAGAGATTGAGCTATTGGCATTGAAAATAGCAATGCCTTTTTATTTTGCTTTTTGAAAACCTGCAAGCGCCCTTTAAACATGCATTTTGTAATTATAGTCCTTACTTACAAGAAGCAAGGATGGCAGTAAAAGATGCGCAACTTTGCCAGCCAGGCTTCTCGTAAACAATGACTACATGTACAAAATGCGTCTTTACGCACCGCTTGCATGTTTTCAAAACACAAAAATAACTGGCATTGTCATTAACAATGCCAATAGCTCCAACTCTTGCAAATGCAAGACCTATTGCATATAGGAGAATTATAAGTTAAGAGGTGTGGGAGCAGTGTATGAGTGCAGAGAGAAAAGTGTGAGTGTTCTTTATGCAGGGCGAGTGGTGCATGAATCAAGGACTATGGTCATGTGAGTTGAGGAAGCATTCGTATTTGTTTAACGTATAACATAAAACATTTTGAGACGATAAGTTATGTAGTACAAGTGCAGGCCAGACCCACAAGATAAGGCCCATAGAAACAAAGACTTGTTTAGAATTTGAAGAATACGGGGTGAGGAGGGGGTATAAGGCAACCTCGAGTTATGCTAATGTTGCATCCACGCATTTGCCTCACCCAGAAATGACTCCGAACATGCCAGAGCCCCAGACATCCACCTAGGGCAGCACATATAAACAAACACTGATCAAGCCAAGAGGCCTTGCGTTGGCCGCAAGACTTTTGGCTTTGTTAATGCTGGTTTTATTTTCTCATAGTTTTGAATTCAACCAATCTCTGAAGTGTACTGACTAACCATGCTGTATCCTGTAGTGATGGAAGAAAATATGAATGACGCAACAATAGTCCAAGGGATGAAGAGGACCGGCTAGAAATACATTATATATAATTCTAATAAAATCAAAATGTCATGATTAACATTAAAGGAGTAGGTCTAGTGAGCGAAGATGGCGTTAATGGCAGGGGTAGTCAGGTCACTGATACAAGTGAAAGACTTGGATCCAGGGCTCCAGGCGGGGGAGGAGAAGCCTCATTAAGAAGGTACTGGACCGAGAAGGCAGATACGGAGCTAATTGAAAATGCATTTTGGTGCAAGGTATAATTGTTTGTGGTATTTCTGAAGTGACGAGTCAGTGTCTGCTCGTGCGATGATGGTTGGAAATTAAACATCCGTTCTTTTTCAAATTGCAATATTTGCAGTCCCTTATATTTTCACTTTATTTTTAACAGGTTAAAGAAATTGACGGCATTATTAACAAGCATTTACAATGCAACGGTTTCGCCTTTGGAAAAGTTAGAGCTATTCTTCCAGCAAGTATTTATTCAAAAGCAACATTTTTGGGGGCAAAGAGAACCAAACTTCTAAACACTTTCAAGGCCGGAGATGGCCGCGTTTTAGCTCGGCTCCGTTCAACCGCCTGCTTCTCTTCGTTTATCCTGTATTACTCCTGCCCCGGGAAGCCCTACTTGCTGTGTGTGGTATTCAAGTCGCTTCGCCGACACTTACCCGTTGCTCCGGTGATCCTGAGTGCTGTCGATCCTGTGCAGCGATCCCGCTCGGAGCCTCCGGGGCGGACTGGCCGGACCTCATTGCGGCGCCGAGACGCTACGGAGCATGATGCTCGGCCCTTGCTGGCGCTGTGGAGCTGGACGCGGGGGCTGATGTGCGAATTGGCCGGCTGTGCCCGTTGGCGACCCGACTGACCTGGGCCCAGAGGTACGAACGCTGCCCCTCGCGGGAGAGCCTACTCAATTGTTCGGCTGAGTCCCCCTTCTGTTCCCCGGCCCGGCCATTTTGAATTTTTCCGCCCGGGCCCGGAGAACGGGGCCGGCGGCACGGGGGGACCGACGGACATCCTTCTTCTGTTGGCTCTCCTTCCTGCCTTGGGGCGCCTTGCCGCAGTTCGGCTGACCTTCCTTTGCTCTGGTCTTACCCCGGCCGGGGTCCCCGAAGACCGAGGACTTGCTGGGCTCCTGGGATGGCGGCCGGCCCTGGGAGTCTCTGCCGGGCCTGGGCGAGCACTGGGGGCCCGCCGCATGGTCCGGATGTCGGATCTTGTACAGATTTTCCTACGCTTCAAGTTGTCCTGGATGCACTGAACTCCTGGCGGACTACCGTGGCGACGCCTGTTTCCGCTGTGAGGGCGGACCCTCCTTCTGAACTGAGCGGGTCCCCGTCATCAGGTTTGGCCTCCTCGTTGCTGGTTGCGGCTGGTGTGCTCCTGGACTCTATGCTCCCGGCCGGGACTGCATCCTTGGGTCGGAAAGTCTCCGGCGCTCCTCGTCATCCTGTTCGGTTGCCTCGGCCCCTGGTCTGCGGTCCGCTTCTCTCCTGGCCTGGCCTCGATGATCTTTCCAGTTTCTCATCGCGTCTACACCCCGGCCTGAAAGCCTGTGCCGGCCCGGCTGGGCTTGCCTCGTTCGCGCTGTCCTTGGAACTCAGCCTGCGATGCGACTGTTGTGCTATGCCTTTCCTGGACCTTCAGTATTTTCTTTCACGTCTCTTCTTAGGACTGCCGCGGAACTTACTCCTGTGCCCTGTGTCCCTCACTGTTTGCTCTTTGTTTGTTCGGATGGTTACAACTTTGGACAAAAGCGGACAGGGCTGAAACTATTTCTATATGCGGTAGTCTTGCTTCTTTTGATATGTGGCTGACAAGTGCTGTTGTAATGTTGTGTACTTTCTTGAGACTCCTGAAACTTATCCTAATATCATTGACTTTCCGTGGGCTCTACTCCTCCTTTGTGGCAGGTGGCGGGATGGAAGCAGATGATCCTGTTTTTTCGCCCTCCCCCCGTGTGCGCTGTTCTCTCCTTCCCCTGTCCCTTCCCTTTTGTCTTTGTTTCTAGCCTGTTTCTTTCTTCTACATTTCGGGTTCTATTTAGGGCGACAGGCACGCTGCCGGGGGGTAGGCCGTAGCCCTCTGCAGGGGTGTAGGGTGGGCTTGTGGGGTGGGTGGGATGGTCTGTTGTTGTTTGTGGAGGGAGCTTCTGTCTCCTCCTCTTTTTCTCCCTTATTGGTTCTATGGCCCTTGTGTATCCCCTTCTTCGGGGCTCTGTCTCGCCATCTATCCCCCTGGTGTCTTTCTGGTATATTTCCCCGGTATTGCAAAGATGGGGATTTGCTATGTCTGTTTTCCTATTTTGTGATCGATTTTGTACCGGACTTTCGTTTTTCCTGTTTTGTCACCTGGGGGCGGGTGCTTGGGTTGGGGTCCCTTCTTTTCTTTTTTCCCCTTTTCCCTCCCCCTCCCCTTTTGTGGGGTTTTCTTATACCTGGGGGTGCGTTTCGTATTGTATTGGTATTTGGGTCCTTTATTGTGCTGATTGGTGGGATGGGTGGTGGCTGCGGTGGGCGGGCAGTGGACAGTGTGCGCAGTTGCCTTTCATCATGCTCGTGGTTTTGCCCGGTACTTATTGGTATACCTCTGTCGTACTTGCTTCTCCTGTGTCTTTAAGATCGCTGTGTGGCTGCCCGCCGCGACCCCGCCCCTCTGGTTTGTTTCCCGGCCCGCTATGCGCCTGACCTCTCATACCCGTTCCTTTTAAAAGAAAACTACCTTTCTATTTGATTGCTCCTTAGACTGCTCTACGATGCCTGTTCTTTCCCCTGACTCGTTGCCTTTGTATACTGTACAATTGGTGTATGACTCCTGATACGTTTGCTATGTGGTGGCCAGCCCTGGTGGGTTGTAGGCCCGTATTTGTGAGCTTTCTCTGTCCAATAAAGGTTTTCAAAAAAAAAAAAAAAAAAAAAAAAAAAAAAACACTTTCAAGGCCTACCACTAAATAATTGCATATTATTACATTTAATGGCGCTTTAAAGTAAACCCGTTCACGAGGACAAAGAAAAACGATTTCTCACGAACTGTTCACAAAAATAAACAACTTAGTTCATTCAGTCATCTCGGAGTCAATATGCACCGCCAAAACTACCCTCTTTCCCCTGTCGCCTCCCGACCCAACAAACAGAAGCCGTGTCAGGCTCAGTGATTTATAGCAGCCTAATGAGCTCACCTGTAGGAGGGAGGCGGGCTCGGCATCTCATTGGTCAGTCAGGGCTGGACAAGCCGCAAAACAGGCACCCCTCCCTGCCTGCGTAAGCCTCGCGGCGTGGGGGAAGCGGACTTGTATGACGTGGGCACGGCTGGTAGTTTGTTATTATCCTTTTCTTTATTACAATTTTGCATTGTACTGAAAAGTAACCACACCCAGCTCCGTGCTTGGATAGAATCAATATCCATAAAAGGAATACATTTTTTATTCAAAGACGAGCAGTCCAGTCATTAACAGGTTTCTGATTTAAGTACTGCTGCATTATGATTTTCATAGTTCTGCTTTCGAATTAAGAGTGTTGTTGACAATCCGAAATGTAGTAACCAACACATCGTTAAGTGGGAACGAATCTAGGATTTTGCTCGGCTGAATAGGCTGGTGTCAGTGCTCCCCTGGTGAATTCCTCCCCTATCGTCTTTTGCCTCGACCACCCCCTGTTCCTCTTGCACAGGCGATTGTCCGCTTTTCAGTCTGCTGTGGTGTTTGCTGTAGGCAGTATGCCGACTTGACTTTTGGCCAGCCAATGCTCAGGTGACTATTGCTGCATAGTTGGATGACCATGATCCACAGACTTAGTCAGTTGCAAGCGAAATTTACCGCCAAGTCGCTCTGGGTCTACGTGCGCTCCGCCTCCGGCTCCTGCTCCCTCAGGTGTATCGACCTCACATTTTGCTCTGCCCCCGATATGGCCCCAAAGACAGCCTCTAAGACTGCATCAGCAGCAGCGAAGACACGCGGTATCACACGCATTGCCGGTCCCGGTGATTCCGATGGAAAGGAGCCGTCAGCTGCCAGCGGGGGTGCTGAGAAGGTCGCGGTGCCTATCGGCACTACAAAGCCTGTTGCTGCGGTTTCTTTGAAAGGCAAGCGGACCGTCCCGCAGCTGTTCCGTCGGCGGTCTTTGAAAGGGAAAGTGCCCCCCCAGGTCAGTGGTATCGGAGTGGGTGAGAAGCTGGCTGATCCATTGAAAGTGATTAAACACCGTCTTGTGAAGGAGGGGGAGGGAGTACCTGTATGTTCACCAGTACCAGCCCCAGTCTCGGCTCCCAGTCATGACGAGGACAGTAGTATGGGGACTGTCCCTTTGGATTCATCGATGACCGATTTAGCGATCTTGCCAAGTCTCTCCAGTGTGAGTGATGCCTCAGTGACTGGCGGTAATGCACAGTTGGGGGGCTGGGGACATCCCTGCTGCTAACAAGGAGCAATGGGAGCTATGCTGGTTCTGTTACTCTCGAACAATGCATTATGGGATCAGTAGTTCAGTTGAACACCCAACCTCCCTCCCACCCTGAAGTAAATCATAAACTGCAGGCTGTTCTATTGGATTCTTTAACAGAAGCCACAGCTGACTCAAAGGAGTCCGAGAGAAAGCAGCTTCCCTAATTTGAATCTGTGAATGTCATATCACCCCTCCTCCCGCAGCTCGCCACAACACAGTTTAATTCAAAAACCCAACATGTAGTACAATCTTCCGAGGCTTCACACACAACTCACCCCCCCCCCTCCCCAGGAGCACCGGGTCAGGTGTCCGTTTCTGCGGCCGGCTCGCTCGCTCCCTGTTCTCACATCCAGCCCCGCACGCTCGTCCTCTAAACCCCTTTCTTCAGTAAGTAAACGAACTCAAACATGAAACCTCGCCCCTGCCTCCTAGGTTTGAAAAGTCACTTTTGCCGAATCCGCGCGCACTTCCGGTTAGTAGCCATGGCGAGATGTTGGCTTCCTCTACTCCTCCCCAGGGCAATAGAAACTGGCTTTCATAGACATAGTGAAAGGACTCCTGCACAGAGCGAAACACTGTGATACTTTATTTATGCGTTTTTATACTGAGTTCAACAGCTACTGTGAAATGCCGCAGCCCGAGTCACATGAAGGAAAATATTCCTTTTGCTACGGGCCAACAATATTTCTCGCATAAGTCATTTAATTAAACAACGTTTAAAAAATGAGCCATACAAACGTAAACGTAGTATTTTTTTAAGATTTTTGCTTTTCGGTTTGCTGAACATTTAAGTAACATCAACAAAACGTTTTATGTTTCTATAGCAAGTTAATGAATTAATCAAAGATGGCCCCGAATTGTCTACATTTGTCAACTGTGAATACAATTAAAAATTGACCTGAGGTGAGGGCTGGAAGCTGCCAGATGAAACGCCCACCGAATGCCATGACGAAAAAGGGGCGGGACTTAAAAAAAGTCACGGAAACGCCCCCGAATCGCGTTCCGAGGGGAAAGAATGATTGACAGCCAATGTCTTCCAATGGCTAGCCTCCATTTATGGAGCTAGCCAATGATAGACAGAGGCGGGTCATCACCCGACATAGAACTCAAGAGGTTTTGCTAGCGCATGCGTACTTCGTACGCATTGCTAGGCAAAACCTAAAAAGCAACATCATAATTTTTTACTTGTGGTAATTGAAGCTTCTGCCATGGCAGATGACTCAAGAACGGCCGATCTAACTTCTAATCAGGGGTGTGCCCTCCCCAGGCATTCTTGTGAAACGATGAACCATGCAGCACAGCTCTTCCATTAAAACTGCTCTGAATTTAGACATCCCAGCTGATTTATCCCAATTTGGAGTCAGTGAGTGGTTTATCTGCAACAAGTTAAAAAAAATGACTTAGTGCAGACATTTCACAATGCAGTTTGCACCCATTCGAGATAAAATTAGGCCTGAAATATCAGTCATTTCAGAAGGCAAAGTGTGGACCCTTCAGCCCCCGGGTCGTTTAGTAATGAAAAAGAACGTAATCAAGATAGCGGGGGTCCGTGGATGAAGAAAAAAAAATATATATCCAGAGATGTGAAAATAATTGCTGATTGGAAAGAGATAGCGGGGTTTTTAAAACACAATTAAAGCAGGTATTTTAAAAATATTATTTTTCCTTTTACAGAGCTGAAGGAGAGGATGGGGCGTAACTGTTTGATCTGCTGACTTTGAACCTGGGGTGCCAGGTTTAACTTCGTCCAGGGCTTAATATACTTTGAATCTGGGCACATCACTTAATCTGCACGTGCCTACGAAAAAATAAATATGTCCTTGTGTAACGTAACTGGAGCTCATCTAAAGCGCTCCAATACCTTTGTGTCAAGTTTCCGCTCTATACAAATAAAAAAAACTGCAAACTGTAGGCTCACAGCATCGAGGGAACTATTTGCATTGCCCATTTAATATGCAGTTCCCTGGAAAACAGCGAGGGGTTGAAAAGGGTCAAAAACAGAGGAGGATGGAGAGAAGGAAAATCTGTGCACCGTCCCTTTAAAAAACAAGCGGCCCTCCAGCCACACTCACCTTCACACAACGCCGCATCACTGTCACTAACCTGTTCAACGGTGCTGGGTGGGATGGGAGTGGCGCACACCCCCAGCTACAAACATCCAACAGCCCGGCCCAGCTACAAACAGCAAAGCTCTCGCCACCCCAGTGCACGTCACATGGAGCTCTGAATTAGCCTCACGTTAGGCTGCAAGGCTATCTACGGGGACAGAGTGTGACCAAACATAGGCAGCGTGATGGGAGGAGAGCAGTGCGCTCGAGCTGGTCAGAGCCGTACACGTGCACATCGCCTGTCCGGGCGATTGCACAGCTCCTGTCCCCCTTCCAAACCGAAATCGACAACAATAGATCTCGTCAAGGCGAGCAGCCCATGCGCTGCATCCTTAGGCGAGACCTAAACAGGGGGTTGGGTATTGGAGTTAAAAGGATGTCCTTTAAGGTTTCAGAGTAAATCATAGGTCCTAGAGTATGTTCTAATGTTCTGGGACTATCCTTTTTCAATTGTCAACGACGTTTCGACCCTCTATCGTTTTGGGGTCTCTTCAGGACGGGGATTCTGGGGACATAGGACCCGATGTAGGTGGCTCATTACCGGTCGGTAAACCCAAAATTCTGTAAATTTCAGGCTTACCGACCGGTATTGAGCCATTTGCTATGTAGGTGATGATTTACCAAATCATTATTTACCGAATCATTATTTACAGATTCTGTATTTACCGATTCGGTAAATGGTATGGCATGAGGGAAGCACTTTTAAGAGTGCTTATGTGCTCTAAGGATTCGTTATTTACCACCAACTATTAGTTGGTGGTAAAGACCGAATACCTTTGAAAATACAAATCTGTGCATTTTCAACAGTGCCATGTGGCAGACATACATGCCCTTAGGGCATGTATGTCTGCCACATGTGCACACATGCACTATTCAGGGGTGCAACAGGGTGTCAATGTGACACCCTGCCACCCTTAAATGTTTCCCTATTTTACCAAATCAGTATTTACCGATTCGGTAATTCACATTCATTCCTATGGGCCTCCAGGCCCAAAGGTATGAATGGGAATTACCGAATCGGTAAATACCGATTCGGTAAATACCGAATCGTACCGATTCTGTAATACTTACCGAATAAATACCTACATCCTATTTACTGATTGTAAAATCCCGAATCGGTAAAATTCAGTATTTTAGAATCGGTACATTTTCATTACCTACATCTAGCCCCTAGACACTTCAAAAATGCTAGAGCCGTACATTTAATTCAATCATTTAGCAACAATTCGGTATAGGGTCCAATCTATGGAAGCCTTCTATGACCAGAGTAACCACCGTAGGTGCAGTGTATTCCTTCTAGTAATAGAGGTAGCAAATAGCGCTGTATATAATATAACGGAGTTGCAGCCACAAGGGGGTAATTCAATTAACCCACACTCGCATTGTGGTCGATCCCGTATCTAATACACAGAGATGGAAGCTTGGACGATCCATACAGCAACTGGTACGATGCTTGCCATGACATGAGGGCCCTTCTTTTATGATTCTATATGGCATGTTTATGGCTTTTGTAGGTAAAAAAATAAATCTTAGCAGCTAAGCTAATAATTAACTCATTGACCTATCTTAGGAGCCTGAGATGACCAAAGCAATATCACTCTCTGAATAGGGCTATCACAATACTCCTGTTTTCATTTGTAAGGTGACAGCTTAGGGCCTGATTCTGATGCGGTTTGGAAAGCTTCCCGATCGAATCGGTTTGGAAATGGTTTCCGACCAACTCAGATCGGGAGAGTCCGACCCACCGAGTATGATGCATCCGGATGCTTCCAGATACGATTTGGTTGGACTCCCATTGACTTCTATGGGAGCCTATGTTCCTAACCGCATCGGAATCTGGCCCTTGGTCGGGAAGACACGTTCCTGATCCGATTCGGAAGTAGCAAATGCCAATAGGAGGCCTTCCTAACTGCATTGTACTCGGGCCCTAGGTGGGAATGCTTTCCTAACCATATCAGAATCGGGCCCAAAGTGTCTGAAATGCACAAGTATCATTGAAAGTGAGACTCGTGGACCGAGAACCTTTTTCATGGGGACCAT
Source organism: Lissotriton helveticus (assembly GCF_964261635.1). Classification (NCBI taxonomy): domain Eukaryota; kingdom Metazoa; phylum Chordata; class Amphibia; order Caudata; family Salamandridae; genus Lissotriton; species Lissotriton helveticus. The sequence goes on along the minus strand of NC_136065.1, from coordinate 316,061,322 downwards.
TTGTTTTTATCAATCAATCCTTTATTCTCGAACTATTAATGGCAATTAAGCCTTCTTGTCATTGTAGGTGAAACTGCCCAGTACATCCCTTAGTAATAGGGGGGGTGGGTGTTGTTTCTAAGACTCATTCTCTTTTCACTTAAAATCTATAGTTACTTGTTCATTAAAAAAATGTGGAATTAGCTTGTTCCACCAACAGCAAAGGCTTGAGTGCAAGAGCAGATGTGGCTTTGACTACCTACTTTCAGCATTTTCATGTCAGGGCGAGAGATTAACTACTTAGGTAATCAATATTTGCGCCACCTAAAACCTGAATGTGCTGATTCTTTTATAACTGTGACAACCATGTTGGGGGCTGTTGACACTGTGCTATGGAGGGAATTGCTGCCTTTTTGACAAATATTTGTCCTGCTTCTGGGATATAAAGTAACCTTGCTAAGAGGTGTTGGCCTTGTTCATAAAAGGTACAGCAGCCCTGCAGAGAAGTGGTGGTCTGGGTTGACCCATTCCAAGTATTGTATCCCTGCTTAGTGGTTTTGTCCCCTCCCAGAACCTTTCCTTGACCATGATGCGCTCCTTGAGTAGGTTCTGCCTCTTTCCTCTGTTTGATGCAACCCCCTTTGATTTTTACCATCAGTGAGCAGAAAAGAAGGCTCCAATCAAACATGTGGGTTCCCTATCTTTCCCAAACAATCGTAGGGTGGTGCCCACAGGATGCTACTATGTTGGGCATCTTGTAATGATCCGCGTTATTGGGGGACCTCGAGAGGGGTTTTCCTTTCTTGGGTGGTTGGGCCATTTTCACCATTTGAATCTCAGCAAGAGAGAGAGAGAGAGACAGAAAGAGACAGACAGTCAGAAAGAGAGAGAGAGAGAAAGAGAGAGCGCTCTTAAACAAACCCTCTGATGCTATTTTTGCCGTTGCGGTTTTGGGATAAACACCAAAAGCCTTACTTTAAAACAGTTTTAAAATTTTTCAGTTCTCACTGTCCTTATGCAGTATAAAATACAGCACTTTCCATCCACATTTAACACAAAATACTGACCAGTTGTGATTTAAATGTACCATGTTCTACGAACGAGCAAAATAAATTAAATAATATAGGAAAATACCCGCAAAACGCATTTTGGGATCTACAGATTTTTTCTAGAAATTTCTAAGGTGAAAACCAACCTCTTGTGCACAGGACGTCCCTTTTATGTTGTTGTCGACCCTGAGAGCAATGCCCTCCAAAGCCCATGTGCCTGGATTTTAGTGTGTCCACTCCCCTTGGAGATCTCCTCATGGATGGCTCTATGGGAGTCCTAAGAACTTTGTTACGAACAGCAGCCCAGGGCAGGGACGTTTGTGTTGCTTCATCTGCCCAGTGCTTAACCTATTCCATGCTCATGCCGAGCTGAGCTCGTCATGAGGCACGGCGCTCAGGTGCTCATGACGAGCTCAGCTCGTCATGAGCCGTGGACGCTCAGGTGCGGGGAGAATTCCCCTGCTGTGCTGAGCGTTCCACGGTAGCCGGTGCACCTGTGACGAGCTCAGCTCGTCATGAGCACAGGAGCGCCGTGCCGCATGACGAGCTGAACTCGTCATGAGCATGCGGGCGCTGTGCGGGCCCCCCCCTCCCCCCCAGCACAGCGGGGGAATTACCCCCGCAGCGAAGGGGTTAATTTGTAAAACAATAAGTGCCAGGGCTCTCGTAGGGAGGCTACCATAGCTCGCACTGCCCATTGCTCTTGCCAGTGCTGCCAACAACAGTACCAACACAACAGCTAACCATCAGACTCCTTCAAGTGTGACATTTCAGACTATTCCAGGACCCCAAACCTATAAGAATGGCCTGTGTAGCAGTTATTAGTCATTTTTAATGTATTTTGAATGAATAAACAACTGTTGTTGTGCTGCTCTCTAAATCAGACAACCAATGCCACCCTGTGTCCTAAGTCCCGATGTTGACAATTAAGTGCTTGTACCGAGCATTGGAACCCACCGGCAAAAATTAAGCACTGCACCTGCCCCTACTAAGCCCCCTGCAGATCATTCACTAAATGGTTTGTAGCCAAATCTATCAGACAGTATGAGTGAGCTGAGAGTCAGGCAGGTGCTGTGACAACTCTACTCAATAAGCATCCTTGGGGTGCTCTTGAAGCAGTAGGTCAAAAACATATCACAGAAGTGTGTTACTCGGCCACTCTGTTCACCTAGGTTTCAAAACCCGCATGTTATTTCCTCTCAGAATCCATAGGTTTCTTAAACAACTGATGGGGGTTCACCCAGATTACAGCATCATGGCCTCTTTGAATTGCTCATACGTTTTCTGCTCCCCTACCTCGAGCTCCAGAACGCCTTCATTTCCACTCAAACGCAGTTGGCTAAGAAGAAAACCACGTGACAGTACTGCTGTGGTATAGGTCGTGTGAAAGGAAAGGTTGAGTATGTACTTTATTTTATAACACCACACAAACATTAAATATCTGTAAATGAAATGTACAAATATTTCAGAATGTATCAGTAATTAAGAAAACACAAAGCACATTTTCTAAAGTGTGATGGAAACAAATGTTTTAATAGGATCAAAACAAATCAATACACTTGATGATGCACAAATGAAATATTTCCTACAACCCGATTTCCACATATTATCGTTTGTGGGCTGTGTAGTATGAGTAAAACTGTATGTCTGTTCAAATTTAGTGGCCATGCCAATTGAAAATGTGCTGTCTGTAAATTACTGTGTGCTCCTCTATTGTGTTTTAGTATATTCGTTAGAGTGCTACAAGATGCACCACCAGCTACATACTACAGATTTACCACTTCCTTGCTGAATACATTTACTACACTTAGGACCCCATGTATAATAAATCCATTTTGCATTCCCTAAATAGTGAATTTTAGGTAAACACTACTTAAGGGATACAAAACTGTATGCAAGAAAATAGCGATCACCTTTTAGTGATTCCTACAAAGTCGCAATCCCAATTAGGTAATACCACTCCTTTTGTTACTATGGGCCTAAAGCACCATAGGTGCGAATGGTTATGCATTACCTAATTTGCGATAACCTCATTGGTAATTCTAAATTAGGTACTGCTAAAGCAAAGGTACCCGGGAGCCTAAGGCCCCCTGAAGCACCCCAAAAAGAAATATGCACATGCGAAGCACTTGGCTACATGGCACTTTGAAACATGCTTTTTTTCCATTTTCAAAAATTGCACATGGCTACCATCTACTTGAAGTCAATGGTAATAGCATTTCCTAAATGCACAGTTTTAATTTAGAAAATGCTTGGTACATGTGCTTAGAGAATTGCAAATTGCGATTCTGTATTTGCAGTCACAATTTTAGGTTATCGCAAAAGTGTGTGATTACCTAAAATGCACTGCCAAAGCCTTTTCATACATCTTGAAAGGCTCTTTTGCATTCGCAAATAGATGACTTTAGCCATTTGCACCGTTTGTTAATGCAAAATGGTCCCATACTTGTGACCTTTGTTCTTTGTGTAAAGCTTTGATTTTTCACAATCCCGATGAGTTCAGTATTGTCACATTGATGGCAGCACCTCTACTCTGAAAATTGTTCTAGCACCACTGGCCGGCAGTGGAGAAAGGGATTCAAATTGGTGTGCCATTGCCAGAGCTCCCATATTTTTTATACCTCCGAGGTGACACTGTTCTCCCTATAGATTCTTATGTTGCTTTCAGAAATGGTTTTGTTTTTCTGTTCTTTCTGGTCCATCTGTGTTATACTCTAAAGGACTTTCTTTTGGCCCCATCAGTGGTGGTGTGGAGTGGTATTTCAGAGATATCACCCGGTATGATTCCAGATTTTGCTTGATTTTGGATCACACCTGTAAATCCTATTGTTTTTCTGCCTCCTTTCTGGTGTGCTCTTATGTTCAAGATAGAAATTGTGCTAAGAATGTTTGCACACATTAATTTCTCGTGCAATAATATGCCATCATTTATAAAGATTAACAATACTAATGCTTTCCTTGTGTCCAGAGCTTATTCTTGCCCCCTATGATTGGGACTGTTGTCCAAGAACATATGTGTGACTGTCAGGAACCGAACCCATCCTCTATTGCCCAACCACGACACAAACTGGACGAGATGTGGCTAGAAGTTCTTGGGTTAAGAAGGTGCGGGCCTGGAGACTCAAGATGGCCGCCGCGGTGGCCACGGCTGATGCCCAGTAAGCATTCTAGTCTTTCTGTCCCCAGCTGTATTGAGCCTATGTGCAGCGCGAGCACCAGACGGAATTCGCACTTCACTAGAAAATTCTGACTAGAGGAGTTTGTTATCTGGAGATCGTAAAATTCCTGAGGTGACAGTCATTTTCTGTAACAGACTTTTTTCTTGAGCGTATATTAGTTTAAAATAGAATCCCGCTCGGAGCTCGGCGCATAACCCAAGCGCGAGCTGCCGAGTAAATATTGCAGAACGTTTAGTGTTAATTACCACTCGTCGGCAAGCCTGAGGAGAAGCGCTGCGAGCGTCGAGCAGTGAAAGGAGCTGTCAGCGTTTGACTCGTCCTCGAATATTCGGAGGGAGAGGAGTTCAATTATCACGTCGTGAGGAGAAGATGACACGCAGGAACTCAGAACGCAAAGACAAAAGCTAAGTGAAAAAACTCAAAGACTTTAGCACTATAGCTGTATAAAGTTGCTTATCTGTGTGGAAAGAAACCAGAACTGTTAAATTTCTGTTTAATTAAAGAAGGAAAAGAAGAGTGAGACAAACGGACATTGACCAGTCCTACAAGAGTAAAGAAATTCTAATGTATATATATATATATATATATATATATATATATATATATATATATATATATATATGTAAATACTTTCCAAGGAACCACAAATATGAATAACTCAGCCAGCCAGTAAGAGACATTAAGAGGCTAGGGTTAGACATTCAAAAGCAGCAACCCAATACGGCGGATTACAGAACCCCATTTAGAAAAGGAAACTCCACTATAGTGAAGTAAGTGAACCTACTATAATAAAACAGAAATAGTTAGTTAAAGATTCCAAGAGAGTTTAAACTAATATTTGTCTCTTCTTACCTCAGTGACAACTATAGGGGAGAATAGAATTCGTCATCAATATAAGAAGAGGAGCTGAGGTCCAGTAAAGCAAGGGTGGGTGAGAAAAGGATTACAGAGTAGATCTTAGTAGAGAGTAGGAGGTTGGAAATGTAATAATGTGATATTATTTTTAGGTTTTCCATCAGAACAAGGCAGTACCAAGGGTAGCTGACTGTGGAAGCCCAGACCGGACCAGTCTCTTCTCTGTTTGTTATTTTATCCAATTCCCCCGTCCCTTCAAGTAATGATGGGAGGTTCTGTGTAAAGACCTGCCAGCATTGCTGAGAGGGATTTGGGTTCTAGCATCTCTGTTCCTGTGCAGGAGTTGGTAAGCCCTGAGTTATTTCGAGTTCTGACAGAGTGAAGTGCCCAAGTTGCCTTCGCACCCGAACAGAGATGGCAGAGGGAATTGATGTCCAATCTTTAGGTACAATCTTAGACGCAATACAGAAAGAATTAGGAGCGGGTAGGGAGGAAAAACGAAACCTAAGGCAAGAAGTAGTCAGTGCCAGAAAAGAAACAGCTGAATTGGCGTTAAGGTTACGCCAACCTAGTAGTTTGGATAGGGAAGCCATGAATCCAGTATTAGAGACCACCAGTAGGTCTACCACACAAGTGATACATTCTCTTTCCCCAGTCATCCCATTGGCCCCTCCAGAGAGATTTAACGGGGACCCCCAGAAGGCGTAGATATTTCTCTCCCAATGCTCGTTACACTTCATGTGCCGCCCCTCGATCTTCCCTGACGCGCAGTCTAGAGTGGCTTTCATACTCTCATATCTAAGTGGGGATGCAGCTTCTTGGTCCATGCCACTGGTCTCACGGGATGATCCGTTGTTAAGGAATTTTGAAGATTTCAAACGAGAATTCTTACGAATATTTGACCGACGGAGAATATCTCAAGTGGTGGATAATGAACTGCTTGATTTACGACAAGGGAATCGAGATTTAATTGCATACCTGGCTCAGTTCAATAAGTTGGTGGTGGAGAGAGACCGATTGGCCAGAAAGTAAGAGAGCGGCGGTATTCTATCGGGGATTGAGAGATGAATTGAAGGATACCTTAGCCCAGATTCCAAATCGACCCACCGAGATATCAGCGCTCATAGACTTGGTGTTGGAGATAGATTTCCGCCAGGGAGAGAGGCGAGGAGAAAAGAAGAAAGACTTTAAGGCAATACCTCCAAGATTTGACCAGGCTCGGTCAGACGGCGCTAGAACTTCAGAGACTCACTCTGGAGCCGAACCAATGCAAATTGGAACAATAAGAGGCGCTTTGACCAAGGAAGAGAAGGAAAAAAGAAGGGCAAACAATCAATTCATGTACTGTGGATCCGGGAGCCATTTTGTTCGAGATTGCCCAAAGAAACCGAAGGGAACTTTCAAGCCGAAGGAAAACTAACAGCACCACCTGCGGGAGGAGTTGAGCAGGTGGGTGCGATTCAAGAAATAACTCCACATCAAGTGGCTAATACGCTGCAAACAGCGGCTCTGCATTTGGTCCAGACTATGGAAGTGAAATTCGGGCAGACCATTTTAACGGAAGTGTCGGTTATGATTGACTCAGGAGCCACAGGAAATTTCTGCGATTTGAGATTTGCCGCCAAGGTTGGAATCCAGGCAATCCGAAAAGTAAAGAGCGAGCCTGTTCGTGCAGTGGATGGAACGAATCTTTCCTCGGGGCCGATTGTGAGCCACACGGAAATAATCCAATTGACGGGCAATGACGGACATCAGGAGAAGATCCAATTTAATCTAATAGATGCTCCTCAGTTCCAACTAATTCTTGGCCTCCCGTGGCTGACGGAGCATAATCCTACGATCAACTGGAGCTCCAGAACCGTAGTAATGAATTCGAATTATTGTCGAGAGAATTGTTTCAATTCAGAGACCGGACGAATGAAGGAAAATCCAGCCTTGTCCTTGTGTTCCACTGGACATTCCATGTGCTTGATTAACACTCAGGAAATTCCCGAAGAATATAAAGAATTTGCGGATGTGTTTAATGAAGTGGAAGCAGAACATTTACCACCACATCGAGTTTATGACTGTAAGATAGAATTGGAGCCGGGATCAAATTTGCCATGCAGTCGTGTCTATGCCTTGACCAAGAAGGAGTACCAACATCTAAAACAGTACCTACACAAATACCTAGCCAATGGGTTCATCCGACCGAGAAGGAGCACCAACATCTAAAAGAGTACCTACATAAATGAATAGCCAATGGGTTCATCCGGCCGTCCCAGTCACCAGTCTCGTCTCCCTTATTTTTCGTGCCTAAGAAGGAGGGAGATTTGCGGACGTGCATCGACTACAGAGCCATTAACAAGATAACCAAGAAGATCCGGTACCCCTTGCCATTGATTTCGGTGCTTCTGGACCAAGTAAAGAGAGCTCAAATTTATACCAAACTCGACCTGAGGGGAGCCTATCATCTAGTTCGAATGCGTGAAGGAGATGAGTGGAAGACGGCATTTCGGACTAGATTTGGGCTTTTTGAAAATCAAGTGATGCCCTATGGATTGTGCAATGCCCCAGCAGCCTTTCAGCACTTCATCAACGACATCCTGAAGGAATTTATAGATCAATGTGCGATTGTGTACATAGACAATATCCTAATCTATTCCTCTGAAGTGGCAAAACATCACGAGCAAGTGAAAGGAGTATTGCGGAAGCTGCAGGAGAACAAATTGTTTGTGAAGTTAGAAAAATGCGCTTTTGATGTATCACAGGTGGAGTTCTTGGGTTTCGTACTGTCGCCCTCCGGAATCTTGATGGATCAACGCAAGGTGGAAGCGGTGACGAACTGGGAATCTCCGAGGAGTGTGAAGGAAGTCCAAAGTTTTATTGGATTCGCTAACTTCTACCGGAGGTTTATCAGCGAGTTCTCCAGGAAGATACTTCCCCTAACTAAACTATTGAGGAAAGGATCCAAGTTTGAGTGGTCAAGAGAGTCGGAGGAGGCCTTTCAGTCCTTGAAAAAGGATTTCACCACGGCGCCAGTCTTGTTACATGCTGATCGGTCGGAGCCTTTCTTTGTAGAGACAGACGCATCGGATCAAGCAGTGGGAGGAGTGTTGTCGCAGCGACATAAGACCACTGGCCAACTGCACCCAGTAGCTTATCGATCTAGGAAGTTGAACCAAGCTGAGATAAATTACACTATCACAGAGAAGGAGTTGTTGGCCATTAAAGACGCTTTTAAAGAATGGCGACACTACTTGATGGGAGCTCGGCACCAAGTAACGGTGTTTACGGATCATCGCAATTTAAAGTTCCTGAAAACAGCCAGAACTCTTACCCCACGACAACTGAGATGGTCCTTGTATTTTGCGGACTATGATTTCGTGATCACGTTCCGTCCAGGGGTTCAAAATGGAAAGGCGGATGCCTTGTCCAGAATTGGTACGGAGTTGCAGAAGACCGTCGCAGATATTCAGCCAATCATTCCCAGTGACAAGATCATAGGAGCTACCACCTCCATTAAGCTACAGGAATCAATTGCAGATGTTATGAGTCAGGAGGCCATGCAGAGTTGGGCGGAGAAGGATGCTAGTAGAAAAATTATTCAACAAATGCCTTATCATCAGAATGCCTTGTACCTTCCGACCACTGAGTTGCAGCAGCAAGTAATGCATGAATGCCATGATGACAAACTAGCTGGTCACAAAGGAGAAGCCAAGACGGAGGAGATAATTAAAAGACATTACTGGTGGCCTAAAATGACAACAGATATTGAGAAGTATGTTAAGTCCTGTGAAATCTGCGCGCAGGGAAAATCTGAACGGCAGGCCCCAAAGGGGTTTTTGCAACCTCTACCCACACCTCCCCACCCATGGCACACAGTTACATTAGATCTTATCACTGACTTACCTATGAGTCAAGGGTACAACACCATCCTGGTGGTGGTGGATGCCTTTTCCAAGATGGCCCACTTTACAGCTCTAAAAGGGGTTCCTACAGCCAAACAATTAGCTGCTCACTTTAGCTCCCAGATTGTCATGATACATGGAATTCCGAAAATTGTCATTTCAGATAGGGGTTCCCAATTCGTATCCCATTTTTGGAGGGCCTTTATGGAGGGGTTAGGAACAGAAGTTAGATTCTCCACTAGTTACCACCCTGAAACAGATGGGCAAACGGAAAGGGTGAACCAAGAGCTGGAACAATATCTGCGGCTGTTCCTTTTAAAAGAAGAAGGTAATTGGTCAGATTTTTTGTGGACAGCAAAATTCGCTCACAATAATGCAAAGAACAGTTCAACAGGGTATTCCCCTTTTTTCCTGAACTATGGCAGGCATCCAAACGCTACCATTCGACAAATGGAACGGCAGTTCCAGCAGTTAAGGAAGTTATGTCGCACCTGCTTCAAATTCAGCAAAGAGCAGCAGATAATTTACGAGTAGCCAAAGAAAAGTATAAAAAATATGCTGATCGAAAGAGACGTGAAGGGCCATCCTTGGTTAAAGGAGATCAGGTTTGGTTGAGTACCAGAAATTTGAGATTGAAAGGAAACAGAAAATTTCAACCTCGATTTATAGGCCCGTATCCTATCGAAGGACAAATCAATCAGGTAACTTATCGACTAAAACTGCCACCCAAGTTGAAGATACACCCTGTCTTCCATGTTTCATTGTTAAAGAAGGCTTCTGAGAACCTGAGACACCAGTCACCCCCGAAGCCAATTCTGTTAGAAACAGGAACTGAGTACGAAATACAAGAAATTTTGGACTCCAAAAGATCTAGAGGAAAATTGTATTATTTGATAGACTGGAAAGGTTTTGGCCCTGAGGAGCGATCCTGGAAACAAGAGAAGGACGTACATGCACCTAGATTAATTAAATCTTTTCATCAACGATTCCCCACCAAGGCAAGAGAGAGAGAACCTGCTTTGTTGGGGGGTACTGTCAGGAACCGAACCCTGGGTCCCATCCTCTATTGCCCAACCACGACACAAACTGGACGAGATGTGGCTAGAAATTCTTGGGTTAAGAAGGTGCGGGCCTGGAGACTCAAGATGGCCGCCGTGGTGGCCACGGCTGATGCCCAGTAAGCATTCTAGTCTTTCTGTCCCCAGCTGTATTGAGCCTATGTGCAGCGCGAGCACCAGACGGAATTCGCACTTCACTAGAAAATTCTGACTAGAGGAGTTTGTTATCTGGAGATCGTAAAATTCCTGAGGTGACAGTCATTTTCTGTAACAGACTTTTTTCTTGAGCGTATATTAGTTTAAAATAGAATCCCGCTCGGAGCTCGGCGCATAACCCAAGCGCGAGCTGCCGAGTAAATATTGCAGAACGTTTAGTGTTAATTACCGCTCGTCGGCAAGCCTGAGGAGAAGAGCTGCGAGCGTCGAGCAGTGAAAGGAGCTGTCAGCGTTTGACTCGTCCTCGAATATTCGGAGGGAGAGGAGTTCAATTATCACGTCGTGAGGAGAAGATGACACGCAGGAACTCAGAACGCGAAGACAAAAGCTAAGTGAAAAAACTCAAAGACTTTAGCACTATAGCTGTATAAAGTTGCTTATCTGTGTGGAGAGAAACCAGAATTGTTAAATTTCTGTTTAATTAAAGAAGGAAAAGAAGAGTGAGATAAACGGACATTGACCAGTCCTACAAGAGTAAAGAAATTCTAATGTATATATATATATATATATATATATATATATATATGTAAATACTTTCCAAGGAACCACAAATATGAATAACTCAGCCAGCCAGTAAGAGACATTAAGAGGCTAGGGTTAGACATTCAAAAGCAGCAACCCAATACGGAGGATTACAGAACCCCATTTAGAAAAGGAAACTCCACTATAGTGAAGTAAGTGAACCTACTATAATAAAATAGAAATAGTTAGTTAAAGATTCCAAGAGAGTTTAAACTAATATTTGTCTCTGCTTACCTCAGTGACAACTATAGGTGAGAATAGAATTCGTTATCAATATAAGAAGAGGAGCTGAGGTCCAGTAAAGCAAGGGTGGGTGAGAAAAGGATTACAGAGTAGATCTTAGTAGAGAGTAGGAGGTTGGAAATGTAATAATGTAATATTATTTTTAGGTTTTCCATCAGAACAAGGCAGTACCAAGGGTAGCTGACTGTGGAAGCCCAGACCCGACCAGTCTCTTCTCTGTTTGTTATTTTATCCAATTCCCCCGTCCCTTCAAGTAATGATGGGAGGTTCTGTGTAAAGACCTGCCAGCATTGCTGAGAGGGATTTGGGTTCTAGCATCTCTGTTCCTGTGCAGGAGTTGGTAAGCCCTGAGTTATTTCGAGTTCTGACAGTGTCCTAGGATACCCAGTGGCAGATGAAGGATTCAAATTAAATACTAATGGGCCATACTCACCAATAGCCCATATACCAATATCAGTAATAATAATTCAGTCGGCAATGGAGAAGGTTCAATCGTTTATTCATCAAAATGCAAGCCCTGACAGGGGAGCCTCAGTCTACACGACCCTCGGAGGTGCGCAGAGGAGACTGAATACATACAGATGATACAAGGCATATATACATTTCGCCCACACCACAGAGTCGCCTTACTAGGAAAGATACAACTTGTCAGTGAGCCAGCAGGAATACCCATATAAGGCACAATTGATTGCAAATAGCCTAGGCCTTAGCTATTCCGGGGGCAGGTCAGTAAGGTGCCTCTCTGTCTATCTGTAGCCTGGGGAGTACAGGAACGGGCTCTGCTAGAATGTGCGCATCCCACAAGAAGGGCAGGTGTGACCTTGGGTTTCCCTGAGCTACAAGCTAACAAATGGAGTAGATGGCTAAGTCAGCCATTACGGGTTCATACAGAAAGCGTAATCACGTGATTTCAGGGAAACAGTACTTGCACACAGAGAAACGAAACAAAATGGCTCCGGTCATATCAATAGGTTCAGGCGAGCTAAAAGTGAATCATTGGTTATTATGTTACTACAATGAACTCTAATCATACAATCATACATTTATAGGGTTATATTGTATATATTAGGCCAATAATATGTGTTTATCGAATTTATATCCCATCACAGAGTAGGTAGGGCACTCCTTTCTGTCTATCTTATGCCCTTTGCACCAAGAGTGTTTGGAATGTATGAGGGGTTAAAGGTGATGCTGGAATGCAGGGGGACCCTCTCCTGCAACACAATCACTCAAAAAAATCAACCAATCAATCAATAAATCCGCATTTGTATAGCACAGCACTGTCACCCCTAGGTGTATCTGGACACTGTGGATGCAATATCTCTGTCGAAAAGCCAGATCTTGAGTTTTTGGTGTCGTGGGGGAGGACAGGGCACTGGGAGGTGGGAGGAAGGAAATGGTGGGACAAGGAAAATGGCGGGAAGAGAGAAGAAACGAGCAGAAAGAGACAAAATAAAGGTCAGAAATGAGCAGAAAGAGGCAAATAAAGTTCACAAACAAGCAGAAGATGTGTCACCCTATCGCGGTGTTTGTGTCACCTTCTCCCAGTGCCAGATGTCAGCTTTTCACTGTCCTATCTGTCTATGTTACTTTAAGTTCTGATGGTAACTTTGTCAGAGCTGCACGTGTGTGCCCATGTGCCAGTATGGTTATATGATTTTGTAACTCTTGCTTTTGCCATGCATTGCCTTTACCACAGAGTTTTTCCATTGCATACATTTACCATGCATCTGCCTTTACCACACATCTGCCTTTACCATGCAGGCAAATATAAATAAGGTAAGTGATCTCTCTCTCTCTCTCTCTCTCTCTGCCTCTCTCTCTCAATATATAGTGGATTTTTTCCACTTTCTTTATATACACATACACACACATATGTGTGTGTGTGTGTATATATATATATATACACACACACACACACACACACATATATATGTGTGTGTATGTGTATATAAAGAAAGTGGAAAGAAAATCTGTGAAAAAGTAAGTAAACCCCTCAGTTTT